>NC_041734.1:75889083-76489083 GCF_004115215.2 Ornithorhynchus anatinus
AAACTCCTCACTGTTGCCTTCAAAGCTCTCCATCCCCTTGCCCCCTCCTACCTCACCTTTCTTCTCTCCTTCTCCATCCCAGCCCACACATTCCACTCCTCTGGTGCCGCTAACCTTCTCTGGCCTCCCTCCTCAAATCCGCCAAACAATCACTCTTCCCCCCTTCAAAGTCCTACCGAAGGCTCACCTCCTCCAAGAGGCCTTCCCAGACGAAGCCCCCCTTTCCTCAGCTCCCCTCTGTGTCGCCTCGACTCGCTCCTTTTGCTCTGTCTCCCTCTCCCCACGTCACAGCACTTATACATACATCTATATCTATGGTTCTATTTATTTATACTGATGCCTGTTTACTTGTTTTGCTGTGTATATATCTATATTTCTATTCATATTGATACCTGTTTACTTGCTTTGATGTCTGTCTCCCCCACAACCCCCAGACTGTAAGCCCAGTGTGGGCAGGGATTCCCTCTATTGCTGGAATTCTACTTTCCAAGCACTCAGTATGGTGCTCTACACACAGTAATCGCTCAATAAATACGACTGATTGAATGAATAGACTGTAAGCTCTTTATGGGAAGGGAACATGTTTGCTCATTCTTACCGCACTCTCCCAAGTGCTAGGTATAGCGTTCTGCGCACAGTGAGCGCTCAGAGAAATATCATGGATCGACGGCGAGGGACAGGACGGGCTGCGACGTGGTATGATGGTATCGATGCCTGTCTACTTGTTTTGTTTTGTTGTCTGTCTCCCCTTTTAATAATAATAATTATAATAACGAGGGTATTTGTTAAGCGCTTAGTCTGTGCCAAGCCCTGTTCTAAGTCCTGGAGTAGATATTAGGTAATCAGGTTGTCCCACTTGGGGCTCACGGTCTTAATTGCTCTTTTACAGATGAAGGGACTGAGGCCCAGAGAAGTGAAGTGACTCGCCCAGGGTCACCCAGCAGATAAGTGGCGGAGCGGGGATTAGAACCCACGACCTCTGACTCCGAAGCCCGGGCTCTTTCCACTGAGCCACGCTGCTTCTTTTAACAATGTTGGTATTTGTTAAGCGCTTACTATGTGCAGAACACCGTTCTAAGTGCTGGGGTAGATACAGGGTAATCAGGTTGTCCCACGTGAAGCTCACAATCTTCATGCCCATTTTACAGATGAGGTCACTGGGGCACAGAGAAGTTAAGCGACTTGCCCACAGTCCTACAGCTGACAAGTGGCAGAGCCGGGGTAGACATTGAGCCCGTTGTTGGGCAGGGATGGTCTCCGTTAGTTGCCGAATTGTACATTCCCAGCGCTTAGTCCAGAGGTCTGCACACAGTAAGCGCTCAGCGTGGCTTAGTGGCAAGAGCCCGGGCCTGGGAGTCAGAGGTCATGGGTTCTCATCCCCGCTCCGTCACTTACGACTTTGGGTGAGTCACTTCACTGGGCCTCGGTGACCTCATCTGTCAAATGACCAATGTTAGTGAAGCAGCGTGGCTCAGTGGAAAGTGCCCGGACTTGGGAGTCGGAGGTCATGGGTTCGAATCCCGGCTCGGCCACTTGTCAGCTGTGTGACCGTGGGCAAGTCACTTCACTTCTCTGGGCCTCAGTGACCTCATCTGTAAAATGGGGATTAACTGTGAGCCTCACGTGGGACAACCTGATTACCCTGTATCTACCCCAGCGCTTAGAACGGTGCTCTGCATATAGTAAGCGCTTAACAAATACCAACATTATTATTATTATTATGGGGATGAAGACTGTGAGCCCCACAGGGGACAACCTGATTCCCTTGCCTCTCCCCCCGTGCTGAGAACAGTGCTTGGCACAGAGTAAGGGCTTAACAGATACCCTCATCATCATCGATAAAGATGTTGGAATGAATGATAGCTGATGGGCAAGGCCTGGCGGCTCCCATCCCCAAGTAGAGCGGTGGCCCGGGGCCACGGCCTGCCTTTCCCTCCGTTCCTTCCTTCCTTCCTTCCTTCCTTCCTTCCTTCCTTCCTTCCTTCCTTCCTTCCTTCCTTCCTTCCTTCCTGACTTGGGTGTCAGAAGTCCTGGGTTCTAATCCCCGCTCTGCCACTTGTCAGCTGTGTGACTTTGGGCAAGTCACTTCACTTCTTTGGGCCTTAGTGACCTCATCTTTAAAAGGGGGATGAAGACTGTGAGCCCCACGTGGGACAACCTGATCACCTTGTATTCCCCCCTGCCCCGCAGCGCTTAGAACAGTGCTTGGCACCTAGTAAGCACTTAACAAATACCATCATTATTATTATTATTCATTCATTTGCTCATTCATTCATCCATCGCTGCGTGGCTCAGTGGCAAGAGCCTGGGCTTGGGAGTCAGAGGTCATGGGTTCTAATTCTGGCTCCGCCGCTTGTCATCTGGGTGACTGTGGGCAAGTCATTTCACTTCTCAGTGCCTCAGTTACCTCATCTGGAAAAGGGGGGGATGAAGACCGTGAGCTCCATGGGGGAGAACCCGATCACCTTCTATCCCCTCCCCAGCGTTTAGAACAGTGTTATGTGCATAGTAAGTGCTTAACAAATACCCACATCATTATTATTATTATTATTATTATTAAAATGGGGATGAAGACCGTGAGCCCCACGGGGGACAACCTGATCGCCTTCTATCCCCCTCCCAGCACTTAGAACAGTGCTTGGCACCAGCAGCGTGGCTCAGTGGAAGGAGCCTGGGGTTAGGAGTCAGAGGTCTTGGGTTCAACTCCCAGCTCTGCCACTTGTCAGCTGTGTGACTGTGGGCAAGTCACTTAACTTCCCTGTGCCTCAGTTACCTCATCTGTAAAATGGGGATTAACTGTGAGTCTCATGTGGGACAACCTGCTTACCCTGTATCTACCCCAGCGCTTAGAACACTGCTCCGCACATAGTAAGCGCTTAACAAATACCAACATTATTATTAACAAATGCCATCATCATCATCCTCATCATCATCCCATTCATTCCGTCGCCGGTGGGGGTGGCGGGCGGGAACCGGGGGAGCGGTCGCTGATGGATGGGCCTCCCTCCTCAGTTCATTTATTCATTCATTCATTCAATAGTATTTATTGAGCATACTATGTGCAGAGCACTGTACTAAGCGCTTGGAATGGACAAATCGGCAACAGATAGAGACAGTCCCTGCCCATTGACGGGCTTACAGTCATTCATTCAACCGTATTTATTGAGCGCTTGCTCTGTGCAAAGCACCGGACTAAGCGCTGGGAATGGACAAATCGGCAACAGAGACAGTCCCTGCCCATTGACGGGCTTACAGTCATTCATTCATTCAACCGTATTTATTGAGCGTTTGCTCTGTGCAAAGCACTGCACTAAGCGCTTGGAATGTGGAATTCGGCAACAGATAGAGACCAGGCCGGGCGATGGAGGCCTGAAGGGCCTGAGGGAGCCGGGAGGGGAGAGGGGGAGCTGATGGGCCTCCCCCCCTCAGTTGATTAATTAATTAATTAATTAATTAATTCATTCATTCAACCGTATTGATTGAGCTTTTGCTCTGTGCAAAGCACTGGACTAAGCACTTGGAATATATAATTCGGCAACAGACAGAGACCATGGCGGGCCGAGCGATGGAGGCCTGGGGGGGAGAGGGCCGCTGACGGGCCTCCCCCCCTCAGTTCATTCATTTATTCATTCCTAGTGATTGAGCGCTCGCTCTGTGCAGAGCACTGGGCTAAGCGCTGGGAATGTAGCATTCGGCAACAGACAGGGCCGGACCGGGCGATGGAGGCCTGAGGGAGCTGGGGGAGGGAAGCTGACGCCCTCCCCTCTCAGTTCATTCATTCAATCGTCATGCTTGAGCGCTCGCTCTGTGCAGAGCACTGGGCTAAGCGCTGGGAATGTAGAATTGGGCAACAGCCAGGGGCCGAACCGGGAGATGGAGGCCCGAGGGGCCTGAGGGAGCTGCGGGAGGGAAGCTGACGCCCTCCTCCCTCAGTTCATTCATTTAATCCTATTGATTGAGGGCTCGCTCTGTGCAGACCATTGGGCTAAGCGCTGGGAATGTAGCGATCGGCGACAGAGAGAGAACACGGCGGGCCGAGCGCCGGAGGCCCGAGGGGCCTGAGGGAGCGGGGGAGGAGGGCGAGGCCTCTCCTTCTTTATTCGCCATCGCTCCTCCCCAAGGGGCGGGGCCGGCGCCGCTCACACCACCCGAAGGCCGGGAGCAGGAGCAGGAGCAGGAGCAGGAGAAGAAGAAGAAGACGAAAAGGACGAGGAGCAGAGGCAGCAGCAGGGCGGGCGGCGGCGGTGAGTGCGGTGGCCGGCGCCGCCACCTCCATTTTCCCGGCGCCGGTCCTGGGGGGGGCGGCCGGGCGGCCTTGGGGCCGACGACAAGGAGATCCCGGGGATTTCGGGGGTGGGGGCGTCGCCCCCCGGCCCCACCGAGCCTCCGTCTCTTTGCACCCGTCCGTGGGGGGCGGCTAAGCCAGCCTCCCCCTGCCTTGCATCCCCCCCGAGCGGGCGGCCCGACTGCACCATCTGCTCCATCGGGGGCCGAGAGGGCGGGCGGGGGCCGAAAAGGAAGAGTTTCTCTCCTCCACGCCAGGGTTCACCGTTGGGGATGGTTAGCGAGGGGCTGGGGCTAAGGGGAGGGGGCCGTTGGTGGGTTGGCGACCCTCGGGTAAATGGCGATAATTGCATTTCATCCTCCGATAACGTCAGGCTGGAGGGGAGGGGAGGAAGGGGGAGGGTCTCCACCCCGGCAGCCTGCAAGACCCCCCATCCGACGCCTTCCAGGACGTGGGACGCATCCATGCATCGCGGTAGTATTTATTGAGCGCTTCATGCATTCATTTAATAGTATCGATCGAGCGCTTACTATGCGCAGGGCACCGGACTGAGCGCTTACTACGTGCGGGGGCACTGGACCGAGCGCTTGGGATGGACAGTTCGGCAACGGAGACCGTCCCTGCCCCCCGACGGGATTACATCGTCTAATAATAATAGTGTTGGATAAGCGCTTCCTATGTATCCGTCTGCCCGGAGAGAGGGGAGGGGTCCCAGAGATAGCACTCTAAATAAAATGATCCGCACGGATGGATGGCGATGGGTCTCCCCGAGTTACTCTGGGGAGGAACCGCCGAGAAATCCGGAAGAATGGATTTTTCTTCAAGGGTCGCTCATGGAGGGCCGATGTCTGCATCAGCCGTGAGGAAGCTGGAGGAGAGGGACGGCGGAGAAATCACCGTAGAGGGAGTGATGATGATCCATAGGAATAGGCCCGTATCCTGCTTCCATTTTATTCGGCTGTTAGGTAACTTTGGGGGCCTAAATTAGAAAGGATTATGCCTTCTCTTGGGTCAGGGGTATATCGCCTAGGTGTGAACGTTTGATCCAGAGAAGAGATTCACCACCGTAGCTTGTAATGGCGTAGATGTCTTTTGTCATCTTGATGTGTGAGCAGTCTACCCGAGGGGGGTGAAAGATACGGGGAGAATAGCAAAAGCCCAAGTTTGTTTAGTATTATAAGTAGGGCTCGAATAATAATAATAATGTTGGTATTTGTTGAGCGCTGTTCCAAGCGCTGGGGTTGATATAGGGTAATAGGGTTGTCCCACGGGAGGCTCACGATCTTAATCCCCCTTTTACAGATGAGGGAACTGAGGCCCAGAGAAGTGAAGTGACTTGCCCACGGTCTCACAGCCGCCAAGTGACAGAGCTGGGATTCGAACCCATGACCCCTGACTCCCAAGCCCGGGCTCTTTCCACAAAGCCACGCTGCCTGAATGGAGCAAAAAGCTTGTAAGGCGAGATGATGCCATCTTGGATTAATTCTCATCTTAACAAAAGTATTTGGGTGTCTGTAGTGTTCGTAGTTCTGCGGAGAAGCGGCGTGGCCTAGTAGAAGGGGTACGGATCTTGGGAGTCAGAGGACCTAGGTTGTGATCCCGGCTCTGCTACTTTCCTAATCGATCGGTTGTGTCTATTTTAACAATAATAATAATAATGGTAAAGATGGTATTTAATAAGTGCTTACTATGTATGTGCCAGGCTCCACTCAGCACCGGGGTGGATACAAACAAATCGGGTTGGACACGGTCCCTGTCCCACGTGGGGCTCCCAGTCTTGATCCCCATTTTGCAGATGAGGTAACTGAGGCACAGAGCAGTGAAGTGACCTGCCCAAGGTCACGCAGGAGACATGTGGCGGAGCCGTCGGGATTAGAATCCATGACCTTCTGACTCCCGAGCCCGTGCTTTAACCATTAGGCCATCGTGCTTCTAGTGGTCCTTGCCCCTCCAATTGCACCCATCCGATCCCTGCCAGTTGCGTCGCCAGTGGGAGTGCGGTGAGCGAGTGGGAGTGCGGTGAGCGAGTAGGTGGGTAGGGTCGCGGCACATTACGAGGTATGCGGAAAGGTGTTTTATGGACAGGATCCGCTTTATGGCCAAAGCGCCCGCAGCCTAGCAGAGCCAATACTGTGCCGTTGAGCCGTAACCCAGCTGGCAGTTTCCTTGGCAGCCTCTGTGGTCTTTGTCGCCCGTGTCGGCTAACTACCTATCGGGATTCCCGCTAATCCTGACCACCTTGTGGATGGCCTTAGTTGTTTCTTCTGTCAGCAACCTTCACCACTGATAGCACAGCCCGCAGCTGGTATTCTCTGACTTGCCGAGCTGGGTTGAGAATGCAGATCTTCTAATTGCCAGAGTCGTGCTCTTTCCCCGGTTCTAATAACAAGCCTAAATATATGACTTCATAATCGAAAAGATGCTGTAGGAGGGATTTCTCGGAGCGGTAGGGTGACTCCATTCTCCCCCACCCCCTCTCCTCCTTCTCCAGCGCCCCCGTCTCCTTTCCTCTGAAGGGCTCAAGGAACTCGACGCGCTTATTTGGGCCAAGTACTTTATCGTCTCCATTTGTAGATGGAGAAACCAAGTTGATCTGCCTTTGGTCAACAGTTCTTACACGCAGCCACTGGTCAGGCAAATCCAGGATTAGAACCTTTGTCCTATGACTCCCAGCCCTAAATTCGACTCACTAGGTTGTGCTGCCTTCCCCCGAAAGGAGCACTTCGTATGAGGGATTTGGGGCCAAGTGTTGAAAATGACTATTTCGACGGGCCTTTCAGCCAGATCACGATAAAAGTTTCTCCTCCCGTAGCGCACTGCATTCTAAATGTTAACATGCCAGGATGTAAGGGGGCCGAGTGTAGGAGAGCGTGGTGATTCAGGATGCTTTAGTTGGATTCGTTATGCTCTCTGATCATTCAAATTGTTGGCGAAGTTACTATTCAGAAATCCAAGGCAGCACGATTTTTAGATAAGGTTGCAGAATGGAGACTTGCAAATGAGATTGGCATTTCTTGGTCGCAGTGTCGTGGAAGGATCAAAATCCAGTGGTGCTGATCCCAGCCCAAGTGTTGATGAGCTGCAGCTTCTGACCGTTCGTTCGTTCGTATTCACTGAGTGCTTACGCTGTGCGAAGTACTGTACTAAACGCTTACCGCTCGGACTGCGGTCCTGGATAGCGGGGAGCTGAGGATGTCCACAGTCTTCCTAATTGCTCGTCAACGGTCTCGGATACCGACTGCCGAGAGTGATCTGGAGCAATTCCCTCCCTCTGCCCATCTCCCGTTTCCATTCGGTACTTCCGTGACCTTAGTACCGAAAGTCGTATGGAAAAGCTCTACCTTTCAGCAGCTTCTGACCCTATGGACCATCCCCTTCTCCTCAATACGTTATCCAACCTTGGCTTCACTGACTCCGTCCTCTCCCGGTTCTCCTCTTCTCTCTCTGGCCGTTCATTCTCAGTCTCCTTCGCGGGCTCCTCCTCCCCTTCCCGTCCCCTACCTGTAAGGGTCCCTAAGAGTTCAGTTCTTGGTCCCCTTCTATGCTCCATCTACACTCACTCCCTCGGAGAACTCATTCGCTCCTATGGATTCAACTGTCATCTCTCCGCCAATGACACCCAAATCTATCTCTCCTCCCCTGTTCTCTCTCCCTCCGTCCAGGCTCGCATCTCCTGCCTGCAGGACATCTCTACTTGAATGTCCTCCCACCACCTAAAACTCAACATGTCCAAGACAGAGCTCCTTATCTTCCCTCCCAAACCCTGTCCTCTCCCCGACTCTTCCGTCACTGCGGACGGCACAGCCACCCCGTCTCACTAGCCCACAACCTTGGTGTCGTCCTTGATTCTGCTGTCTCATTCACCCCACGTATCCAAACCGCCGCCAATTTCTGCCGATCTCACTTTCACAACATCGCCAAGATCCGCCCTTTCCTCTCCATCCAAACTGCTACATTAGTACAGTCACTCATCCTACCCCGACTGGATTACTGCATCAGCCTCCTTTCTCACCTCCCAACTTCCTGTCCCTCCCCTCTTCCATCCACACTTCGCTCCGCTGCCCAGTTTATCTTTCTACAGAAATGTTCTGAGCCCATCACCCCCCGCCTCAAAAATCTCCCGTGATTGCCTATCGACCTCAATATCAAACTAAAACTCCCCACTATTGGCTTCGGAGCTCTCCATCACCGTGCTCCTTCTTACCTCACCCCTCTTCTCTCCTTCTACGTCTCAGCCCTCATACTCTGCTCCTCTTGTGCTAATCTTAGTACAGTGTTCTACATACAGTAAGCGCTCAGTAAATACCATTGAATGAATTTAATGCATGAACCTTCTCACTGTTCCTCTTCTCACCTGTCCCACCATTGTCGACCCCTGGCCCACGTCCTACCTCTGGCCTGGAACGCCCTCCCTCCTCAAATCCACCGAACCATCACACTTACCCCCGTCAGAGCACTATCGAAGGCTCGTCTTCTCCAAGAGGCCAACCCGGACTAAGCCCCCCTTTTCTTCAGCTCTCCCTCCCCTCCCTATCACCCCGACTCGCTCCATTTGCTCTCCCCCCCGCCCCACAGCACTTCTGTCTATCTCTATAATCCTATTTATATTGATGCCTGTTTACTTGTTTTGTTGTGTATATATCTATAATTTTATACTGATGCCTGTTTACTTGTTTTGATGTCTGTCTTATAGACTTTAAGCCCAGCGTGAGCAGGGTTTGTCTCTATTGCTGAATTTTACTTTCCAAACACTTACTGCACGCAGTAAGCGCTCAATAAATACGACTGAATGAATGGAAAAGCTGCTGAACTGCCATTCCCGTGGAAGAGATGTACAAGTAAAGAGATTTAAATTGACCAGAAAAATTTCTGATCTGCTCCACGCGATCTGGGAATGGGAAAAAGTCTCACAGGTGTCCGAAGATGTACGTGTTGTCCATCTGTATTTGGGGAAGGGCAACCGTGCCTTATAGGTTACTGGCTACCGCTGGAAAGATTTTACCCGGAGTAATGCCAAACTAACCAGCTGGTGGAAAATATACCTCCTAAGAGCCAATGAGACATTCATTTCAGACTTAGTACTAATGGCGATGTCTTTGCCTCTAGACAGCTGCAGGAGAAATGCAGGGACCAAAACCAAGACCTCTTTGTGGTCTTCGTTGACCTCGCCAAGGTTATCGACTCATTAAATCTCGTTGGCCTGAGGGTTTTTCTCTGTAAGATTGGTGATTTGGAAAAGTTGTTAGCATCATAAGCTCACTCCATGATGGAATGACAAACCCTGGACCCTGATTAAAGCTGCTTCTTGATTCCTTCACGGTCTCAAGTGGTGTGAAGCAAAGCCGTGCGTCTGCACAGAGACTTTTGACTGTAGCATTCACAGCCTTACTGATGGATGCCTTCGGAGGGGCGGGCATGGGGGTCTACGTGCGGAATTAACTAGATGGTAGATCCATCGTTTAACGACAACTTTATGCACAGACTCTCATTATTTGTGGATGGTGGTTTGCTAGTGGCCAGTGCTCTTCAAGGCATATAATTGCTCACTGACTGTTTTGCAAGAACTGCTAAACTCATTGAGTTGACTAATGTCGAAACAATAGCAAAGTCGTGATTCAGCCGAAGTTCGGGACCACAGCTCCTGCTCCAAAAATGGCCATTGAGGATGTGCAGCTTCAGACTACTGAAAAACTGTGTGACTCGGTCAGTGTACTTTCAAAAAATGCTGCTATTGAGGATGACATTGAGGACTGATAATAGAAATTTTTCTTGCCTTCCTAGATTTTACCATCTGGTGGGGGGAGACAGACAATTAAATTACACATAAAGGGAACCACAGAGTTTAAAGACAGGCACACAGTACTGTGGGTAGGGTGGGGAGGTGACTAACCAAAGTCTTAGGTGACAGAGAAATGTAGGAATGGTAAGTAGGTGGGGGGAAACAATAATAATAATAATAATGATCATGGTCTTTTAGTGCTTACTATGTGTGAAGTACCACTATAAGAGCTGGGTAGTTTCAAGTTAATCAGGTTGGACACAATTTCTGTCTCACATGGGACTCTCAGTCTAAATATGGTTGGGAGATGAGAGATTAATCAGGGAAGGCCCTCTGGAGGAGATAGGATTTTAGAAGGGCTTTGAAGATGGGGGGAGTGCAGTGGTCTAACAGCTGGGACGGGGCTCAAGGCAAGAGGGAAGGCGTGAGCAAGAGGTCGACCGTGGGAAAGGTGAGAATGATGCACAGTGAATAGGTGGGCTTGAGAGGAGCGAAGCGTGTGAGCTGGGTTGTAGTGGGAGAGAAAGGAGGAGAGATCAGATTGCGTCTTAAATGCAGTGGTTAGGAGTTTTCTACTTGATGTGGAGAGGAATGGGCAACCATTTGTGGATTTTGAGGAGTGGGGAGATGGGCACAAAATGATGTTTTAGAAAAATGGTCCAGTAGCAAAATAGAGTTTGGAGTGGAAAGGGGAGAAGCCAGAGGCAGAGAAGCAGCGTGGCCTCGTGGATAGAGCATGGGCCCAGAAATCAGAAGGACCTGGCTTTTAATCCTGGTTCCTCCACTTTGCTGTGTGACCTTGGGCAGGTCACTTAACTTCTCGGTGCATCGGTTACCTCAAACGTATAATGGGGATTAAGACTGTGAGCCCCATGTGGGATGTGTTTTCTTTTGTTCTGTTTTGCTTTGCTGTCTGTCTCCCCCGTTTGACTGTGAGCCCATCACTGGGCAGGGATTGTCTCTATCTGTTGCCGAATTGTCCATTCCAAGCGCTTAGTACAGTGCTCTGCACATGGTAAGCGCTCAATGAATACGATTGAATGAATGAATATGGACCGTGTCCAACCCGATTAGCTTATATTTACCCCGGTGCTTAGAACAGTGTCTTGCACATAGGAAGGGCTTAACAGATTCCATAGAAAGACTGCAGGGCGGGGAGTGATCTGCAAGGATGCTGATCCAGCCATAGCGTAATGGCCAGCAAAGCGTTTGGAAAGCTGGGACATTTAACGGGGAGTCCATCTAAAGGCATAGTTTGATGCTTACCGTGGACTTGTCATGGAGATATTGTTATATCATACTGCAAAATTGTTATACCATACTGAGGGCATATAAAAGAATTCGACTGATTCCATCTGCACCGTCTGAAGCGGAGAGTTGACATAAAATGGGCAGGCTGCATCCTGAACCCTGAATTTCTGTAGCACTCTGCAGCACCAGTCATCGAGGCGGCATGCAGAGCTAATGCAAAGGAACGAGAAAAAGATTCATGCAGTCAGCCGTATTTATTGAGAGTTTACTGTGTGCGGAACACTGTACTAAGCGCTTGGGAGACTACGGAACGACAATAAACAGACACATTCCCTGCCCACAGCAAGCTTACGGTTCCCAGGATGATCTTTATGAAGACCTCAGCCTTGGAGCCTGCTCCGGAAGGGGCCAGAGGGAAAGACCCAAAATCCTGCCGAAGGCCACCGTCAGGCATCTTCCGTTGACATCAGTGCCTGGGAGCCCCCAGTTCGGTCAGTTCTGCCATTTGGCCGTTTAATCTCTTGTGGACAAAAGCATCATCGACGAGAAGGAGAAACGTCGTAGGCGAAAGGCAGCTTCAGGCGCTGCAGAGTATTCGCCCGTGTAGGCGTCCTCGGTCCGCGACCAGTCCTGAACCTCACACCTCGGCCTCTTTGAGCAGTTCAGAACACACGTGAAGTAACAAGACCGAGACCGTAAGCCCACTGAGGGCAGGGAATGTGTCAGTTTAATGGTATACTGTATTCTCCCAAGCACTCAGCACAGTAGTGTGCACAGAGTATGCACTCAATAAATACGATTGAATGAACGAATAAGGCGCGTCCTTCACTTTTGACAGGAAGTCCATCATCAGTCTACATATCCCATGAGTGTGCGCTTCCAAAATCAGTTTGATTTTCAAAGTCGATTGTTTAGAGACAATAGTTGTTACAGATGTTTTTTATTCATCTTTTAGTAGCTGGCTTTGTATTCCGTTTTTAGACAATAAAGAGTTCTTTCTGAAACATTAAATGAAGTAATTGGAATAGCAAATTAAGGAGTGCTGTAAATTTTAACTAGAGAAATATGTCACATATATTTAGGACCCAGGCTTTAAAACAGATGCACAGAGATGTAATGGTGTATTTTTAAGTTCGGCAACATAGGCTCAGTGTGGCTTCCTCAGTTTGTTAGCTGTAATTTACCATATTTGCTCTCATAATTGCCCCACTTTCGCAGGTCTTTTTGTAGCATTAAAATGGGTGGGGCTATTACCTGGGTCATATAAGAATTAGATCTAACAATAAGGAGAAGCGGAAGAAGAGGAAAGGAGAAGAAAAAAGGGTGGGAAAATGAAGAGGAAGTAACAGGGCACTTGAGACTTACTTTTTATTGCACTCTTCCGAGTACTGCAAACAATAGGCACTAAATGAATTAACCTCCCATCCTGCTATGGTACTTCGGTTCCTCCTCCCTTGACCCGCAACAATATTTAATGAGTTCGCTTCCCCCTTCTGCTTTGTTATAGTTTTCATCCTTTTGCTCCTCCTCCTCCCAACCTTCCCCAAGCAGGCATGATTATTAGTCGCAGAGAAGCAGCGTGGCTCAGTGGAAAGAGCCCGGGCTTGGGAGTCAGAGATCTTGAGTTCTAATCCCCGCTCCGCCACTTGTCTGCTGTGTGACCTTGGGCGAGTCACCTAACTTCTCTGTGCCACAGTTCCCTCAGCTGTAAAATGGGGATGAAGACTGTGAGCCCCACGGGGGACAACCTGATCACCTTGAATTCCCCCCAGAGCTTGGAACAGTGCTTGGCCCTTAGTAAGCACTTAACAAATACCATCATTATTATTATTATTATTATTATTATTACTGGGTGCCAAGCACTGTATTAAGCACTTGGGAGAGTAGGGTATTCCAGAATTGGTAGACGCGTTCCCTGCCCGCACCGAGCTTGCAGTTTAGAGGACTCCAATCGTGTAATCCAAAAAGTAATCTTTTATTTGCGTCGCCAAATCAGATAGGTCAAGTCTATGAGCAAATACTATGGGATGTTCCTTTGTCATGGACTTCACTGAGTTTTATTTTTACAAACTCTGGGCATTTCTTTTAATGTGTTAGAAGCAGAAGTTTACATTACGGTTCCGTGACACCAGTGCCTATGACTTCGCTAATGCCAGAGCACTGTTCTGAGAAGCATTTGATGGTTAAACTCAATCAGTGGCATTTATTCATTCATTCAGTCGTATTTATTGAGTGCTGACCGTGTGCAAGCACTGTACTAAGTGCTTGGGAGGTACAGTATAACGATGAACAGACACATTCCTTGCCCACAACGAGCTATTGAGTGCTTTCTGTGTGCAGAACGATGTTCTAAGTGCTCTGGAGAATGCAACAGTTCATAGACATGTTTACTGCCCGCCAGAAGCTTAGCGTTTGGAGAGAGAGGTAGACGTCAAAATCAATTACACTTACATACTTAGGGAGATAGACTTTAAAATCAATTACACTTAAGTCTGGGGCTCTGTGGGTGGAGTGAATAAAGGGTACAAATCCAAGCCCAAGGGCAATGCAGAAGTGGAAGGGAATAAGGGGAATGCGGGCTGAGGGGTTGAATGTGGGATGACTGTTAAATCCTTAAAGAGAATGGAGAGTTTGACCTAGAAGTGACCAAATGATCAAACCCAATAGCAACTACAGTCAGAACTACAGTATGACTACATTCCAGCTGGGAGCTGGGGGCACAAATCTGTGTTTTTGTTCAAAAGAAGAGCCCAGGGACATCTTAGATATAGTGAGAATGAATGAACAGGTAATATTTCCTCTTTTCAAGTCTTTCCCATTTCTATAGTGAGTGAAAGGGCGGTCTCCCTTCCGCCCTCTCCAGAGGGTGCCTCAACTTCTCCCCCTCGCCAAGACTCGCTTGGGAAGAGGGAGGAGTTGGCTTCCTTCTCACTCCCCAGTTCCACTTTCACACTATTCTACTCCCCACCCCTCTTTTCTTTCCTTTGAAGCCCATATTAGCCTCCTCTATCATCTACTCCAGTTACTAGTCACAATTATCTACTGCTTCCCAGTCCCTTCCTCCAACTTTCTGAGTCATTTTGATCCCTTTCTCACATTCTTTTATTCTGTCTTACTCCATCCCTTCATTGCTCCGTGGGGACTTCAGTAGCCTTATCTCACTCCTCAATTCCCCTGATCTGCTCCGTCCCACTTCTCCCACTCACCAACTTGGACACAAACTAAATCTCATCATCTCTCTTCACTGTACAATCTCTACCTTCACCAACTCTGAAATTCCTCTGTCCAATCACAACCTCCTCACCTACCTTCTCTCCCACAGCCCACAGATCTGTCCTGTTCCCCTACAGAGACCTCCCATCTTTTGACTTGCCCCTGTTTTCTACAAACATTATTCCTCATTTGATCTTCATACTCTCATACCTGTCTGTACCTTCTCTCGGCATACAGATTGAATCCTCAACACCACTCTCTCCACTAAATTCAACTCGCTTGCTTCCCTGTCTCTCATCTGATCTTGTCCCACTAACTCACAGCCCTGGAACACGTCCACAGTCCGCTTCCTCCACTCCTCTGCTCGAGTGACGCAGTGCATCAGGCGGAAATCCAGACATTAGACCAATCTCGTCCATTTGAAATTCATCCTCCTCTGTTTTAACTCAGCCTTCTCCTCTGCTCCATAATATTATTTCTCCATCCTTATTGACTCCCATGCCCATTGCCCATGTCAGATGTTTTAGGTATTTATCTTCCTTGAGTCCTTAGTCCCCCCCCTGCCCTCACCGCCATATTTTGTCTCTTATGACTCGGCCACATACTTTATTGATAAAAGGGAAACCGTCAAGTGTGATCTCCCTAAAGTCTCCCCGTTTCTCAAGCCCCTCCCTCCTCCTGCCCCCTCCAGCTCTCCTGTCGACAATCAGTCATATTTTTTGAGCACTTGCTGTGTGCCGATCACTATACTAAGCTCCAGGGTGAATACCGTATAACAGAGTTTGTAGACACGTTTCCTGCCCACGATATCTCAAGAGGAGATCTCCTGTCTCCTCACAGAATCGACGCCCTTCACCTGCTCTTGACCCCATCCCCCGGCACCTTATCAAACCCCTTGCCCCTTCCCTTCCACCCTCCACGACCTCCATCGCCAACCGTTCACTTTCCAGTGCCTTCCTGGAACTCAGCTGGGAGTTCGAAATCCCAGCTGAGTTCGAATCCCAGCTCTGCCACTTGTCAGCTGTGTGACTGTGGGCAAGTCACTTAACTTCTCTGTGCCTCAGTTCCCTCATCTGTAAAATGGGGATTAAGACTGTGAGCCCCACGTGGGACAACCTGATTCCCCTGTGTCTACCCCAGCGCTTAGAACAGTGCTCTGCACATAGTAAGCGCTTAACAAATACCAACATTATTATTATTCCTCACTGTTTGCAAACATGCCCATGTATCTCCTGTCAATAAAAACAACCCTCCCTTGACCTTATGGCTCCCTCCAATTTTTGGCCCTTCTCCTTTTTACCATTCGTTTCAGAACTCCTTGAGTATGTTGTCAACCCCTGCTGTCTCCGCTTCCTCTCTTCCGATTCTCTCTTTGTTGCCCTCCAGTCTGGATTTGTGCCCCTTCACTCCGTGGAAACCACCCTCTCTAAGGTCAACATTGACCTTCTTGCCAAATCCAGTGGCCTCTACTCCATCCTAGTCCTCCTTCATCCCTCAGCTGCCTTCAGCGCTGTGGCCCCCAACCTTCTGGAAACGTTGTATACCTTTGCCTTTACTGACACTATCCTCTCCTGGTTCTCCTCCTACCTACCTTGTCACTCATCCTTTAACTGAGGGAGTCCTTTGAGGCTCTGTTATGGATCCTCTTCTATTCTCCATCTACCCCAACTCCCTTGGAGAACTTATTTGCTCCTACTGTTTGAACTACCATTTCTATGTGGATGATTCCCAAATCTGCATCTCCAGCTCTGATGGATATCTCTCTCTCTCTTTCTCTTTCTCTCTCTTGCCTCCTCACCCCCCCCCCCCCCTTTTCTCCTTTCTGCCTTTTCTCCTTCCTTCAGGACATCTCAATTTGGGTGTCCTGCTGATTCCTCAAACTTAAACATGTCCAAAACAGAACTCCTCATCTTCCCAACCCAACCCTGGCCTCCCTCAGACTTTCCCATCACTGTATACAGCACCACCACCCTCCCTGTTTCACAAACCCGTAACCTTGGCGTTATCCTCGACTCATCTCTCTCATTCAACCCACATAGTCTGTCACCAAATCCTGTCGGTTCAGCTTCACGGTATTGCTAAAATCCACCCTTTCTTCTCCATCCAAATTGCTTCTAGACCGATCTGAGGCATATTCTACCTTGATTACTGTGTCAGCCTCCTTGCTGACCTCGCTGCCTCCAAGCCTCTCCCCTCTCCAGTCCTTTCTTCACCCTGCTGCCTGGATCATTTTTCTAGTCTGTGTCTCCCCACTCCTTGGGAACCTCCAGTGGTTGCCCATCTTCTCTAGACTGTAAGCTCATTGTGGGCAGGGAACATGTCTACCAACTCTGTTATGTTGTATTCTCCCAAGTGCTTAGAATAGTGCTTTGCACACAGTAAGTACTCAATAAATACCACTGATAGGTTCAGTGTTATGGCTTGATACAGCTTGAACCATCATCTCAACACAGATGATGCCCAAGTCTATATCTCCTCCCCTGTTCTCTCTCCCTCCCCCCAGGCTCGCATCTCCTCCTGCCTCCAGGACAACTCCACCTGGATGTCCTCCTGCCACCTAAAAATTAACCAGTCCAAGACTGAGCTCCTTATCTTCCCTCCCAAACCCTGTCCTCTCCCTGACTTTCCCGTCTCTGTGGACGGCACCACCATCCTTCCCGTCTCACAAGCCGGAAGCCTTGGTGTCATCCTTGACTCTGCTCTCTCGTTCACCCAACATATCCAATCCATCAACAAATATTGTTGATCCTGTTGGTCTCACCTTAACAACTTCGCCAAGATCTGGCATTTCCTCTCCATCCAGACCGCTTCCACATTAATATAGTCACTCATCCTATCCTGACTGGATTACTGTATCAGCATCCTTTCTGATCTCCCAACCTCCTGCTCTCCCTACTTCAGTCTGAACTTCACTCTGCTGCCCGGATTATCTTTCTACTGAAGCATTCTGAGCATTTCATCCCCCCCAAATCTCCAGTGATTACCTATCAACCTCACTATTGGCTTCAAAACTCTCCATCACCTTGCTGCCTCCTCCTACTTTACCTCCCTTCTCTCCTTCAACACCCCAGCCCGCACACTCTGCTCCTCTGGTGCTAACCTTCTCACTGTGCCTCGTTCTCGCCTGTCCCATCGTTGACCACTGGCCCAAGTCCTACCTCTGGCCTGGAATGCCCTCCCTCCTTAAATTTGCCAAACAATCACACATCCCCCTTCAAAGTCCTACTGAAGGCTCATCTCCTCCAAGAGGCCTTCCCAGATTAAGCCCCACTTTTCCTCAGGTCCCCCTCACCTTGCCCTGACTCGCTCCCTTTGCTCTATCCCCCTGCCCCACAGCACTTGTGTATATACTGTACATATCAATAATTCTATTTATATTCCTGTTTTACTTGTTCTGATGGGTGTATATATATATATATATATATATCATTCTATTTATTGATATTGATGCTACTGATGCCAGTTTACTTGTTTTGATGTCTGTCTCCCCGCTTCTAGACTGTGAGCCCATTGTGGACAGGGATTGTCTCTTTTTGTTGTACTTTCCAAGTGCTTAGTAGAATGCTGTGCACACAGTAAACTCTCAATAAATACGAATGAATGCATGAATGATTGAGTTATTCAGGTTCCTATTGTAGAAACCCTCTATTTGAGGGCTTAACAGTCTGTTTTGAAATTTCACTTTTTTTCAATGCTGAGCAATATTGTATGTCTGAAAACCTCTTCCTTCTGTAAAACAATTAAATATGGCCAGTTAAAAGTATAGCATTCATTTTAGTAAATGCTAAATGGGGAAGGAAACAAATGTTTATTGCTGATATTCTTAGTCATCAAATCAAATATGTTGGATTAAAATCTTTCTGGAGAATTTTTTGGAGAAAATCAGCCTGTAAGAGTGACATGATTAGGTTTTAGAAGCTTAGTCAACAAATTTATATATGCAGTGGAAAATAACCCAGTGTGAATACAAAATTCATGGGCTAGAATCTTCATTATATGCTATTGTAAATATCTTGACCAATGAAATTCTTTATCAAATCCAATAAAAATTAGTGGTGCCACAGGAATTTACAATTGGTTTATTAAAATCGAGTCATTAGAGCAAGGATAATCAGTTTTCACTTCCATTGGGCTTGACAGGAGAGATTGGTGGGCAAGGGTAAAGAGCTGTCATGATCTTTACATTGTCCTCAAAATCCTTTAGCCAGTTTGTTAGTTTGTACTGGCTCCAGTTGGACCTTGTGACTTTTGCTCAGTATTTTCTGCTAAGTTGGATTTTGTTCCCCGGGGCATAGTTTGCCTACCTTTTCTTTACAATGTTGAATATTTTAAACTGATTGTGATCAATCGAAACTCAGAATAGAAGTCTGTCATTGTAACTGTGACGGTTAAAGCCTTAATCTTGGAGTTTTCAAAGGGAATGAAATTCAGTCACTGGGGCCAAGATATAAAATCCTAGAAAATAAGCATTTTAAGTACAATTCTTTTTTTTGAAATAACTTTTTTTTTTAAAAAAGGAGCATTTCTACTTGCCTTAGCTGTTTTAAATACATTTTTTTTTACTGTGTTTTCAATGTCAGTGTTTGGAGAAATGTTTCAACTGTGTTAAACAACCCAAGTAGATGCTTAAATGCCTTCTGAATGGGCTCATAGATAAGTCTACTTTCTAACACTGCAGTAATGTGATGACATATGAAGAGGAGGCTAAGGTGGTGATGATTGCAGACTCTCTGAGGGATTGGAAGTTAAGGTCACAGAGAGAACCACAGAGTCAGTGGAACAGATACAAATTCCAGGCTTGAGGGGAAGAAAAGGATGCAAAAGAAATGCACATGTAGATCACTTAAGACTGGGTATGATGCAGAAATCCAGGTGTTTCCAGCAGAGACTCTATCTGGGCTAAGAGAGTCACCCGCTAATTGATTTGGAGAGCCCGGAGCCCCTGCTTCCTCGCCACTCTCTCTCAGTTTACAAATCTGGTGTGTCCCTGCTCCTGGCTTGTTACTTTGTGGATGGATTTGTCCACCAACTGACTGCACCCTAGTGTCCTCTGACTGCAAAACTGTCACGATAAACTCGAGGAATTGTTAGGCTGGTGGTCAGATACACAAGGCTCTTTGGTATTCAGAAGTTTATGAGTTCTCCCAAGGTAGGTACTCCATCAAGTCATGCCATTTAGAATGAACTCCAGATTGTCTGGTTCAAATCCTCCGCTTCTTCCAGCTTGCACTATTTGTAAATGTAAATTATTTATGTCTGCCTGTTTCTCCCATTAGCTTGTCAACTCCTCAAGTATGGGCTGTATCTTTTGCTTCTTCTGTCATACTCTCCCAAACAGTTTGTACAGTGGAGCCCTCGGTAGTCTTTGAACTATGCAGGGAGATGGGTAAGCTCAACTTTAAATCCATTTCTAGTATATAAATTTTAATTTGTGCTAAGGGCTGTCCCCCTTTTTGTAGTTGGGAAACAATCTAGTATTTATTGCGCACCTATTAATGATGGTATTTGTTAAGCGCTTACTCTGTGTGAAGGACTGTTCTGAGCGCTGGGGAAATTCAAGTTGATCAGGTTGTCCCACGTGAGGCTCACGGTCTTAATCCCCATTTTACAGATGAGGGAACTGAGGCACAGAGAAGTGAAGTGACTTACCCAAAGTCACTCAGATGACAAGTGGAGGAGCCGGGATTAGAACCCATGCCCTCTGACTCCCAAGCCCACGCTCTTTCCACTGAGCCACGCTGCTTCAGCGTGCACAGCTGAGTTCTATACTAAGATGTTGGGAGAGTCTATTGAAGTAAAAGAAAATTTCTGCCATCAAAAATGTTATAGTTTGTTAGGGGAGACGCACAGAATCATTTAGGAGGGAAGAGAACAGATAGGTGGATAAGAGGACAGATAAGCGCTTAAATAGAACATATAAATTGATTTGTGAGGAAGCCGCTGTAAATACATAAGTGCAGAAATGCTGGGAGAAGAAAATTATTTTTGGAGGACTAGCAGCTGAAGTGAGCATTGAGGAGAGAAAGCACTGGTGGAAAGTATTGAAACCAATGGTCAGAAGTGTTTGCTTGACGTGGAAATGGGTAGCCATAGGGAATTTTTGAAGAGACAACAGATGTGAGCTAAAAGATGTTTTAGGAAGATGGTCTAGGCCACAGAGGGTAGTATCACTTGGCGAAGGGAGAAGCTGGAGGCCAGGAGACCATCGAGAGGTTGATAATGATATCTCAGTGGCGGTCGACGAGATCTTGAACCAGGGTGGTGGCCGACGGGGTGGAAAGGAAGGGGAAGAGCCAAGAAATATTGTGGGGAGAGAACTGGCAGGAATTAGCAGCGGTCAGAATGTAAGGGTTAAAAGATGGTGAGGAGATGGTGAAGATGGCCGAAGAAAGCAAAGTACTAGGGTTGAGGAGGCTTGACCAGGAAAAAATTATTTAGCAATAATAATAATGTTGGCATTTGTTAAGCGCTTACCATGTGCAGAGCAGTGTTCTGAGTGCTGGGGTAGATACAGGGTAATTAGATACAGGGTAATCAGATTGTCCCTCGTGAATCTTAATCCCCATTTTACAGATGAGGTAACTGAGGCACAGAGAAGTGAAATGACTTGCCCACAGTCCCACATCTGACAAGTGGCGGAGCCGGGATTCCAACCCATGACCTCTGACACCCAAGCCCGGGCTGTTTCCACTGAGCCACGCTGTTTCTGAGCAATCAATCGATCGTATATTTATTGGGCGTTTACTGTGTGCAGAGCACTGTTTTAAGCACTTGGGAGAATACACGGAGCAAAAAATGGGTCGACCTTTGTCCAGTTCACACCTTTGTGCAGTAAAGCATTCTGCCCAAATTTGATGTTTACAAGCTATTGATGACGATCATGGTTCAATTAATTTTTAGGTTTTTTCCACCCCGCCTTTTTTAAGGCTAACTAAAGTGATATTTTTCCATCTCGTGAAACACAATCTTCTTGACCCTCATCAGTCCCCATCGAACCAACCCCATTCCAGAGTCAGCACCACGGCCACCGTCGGTGTCCTCATAAATGTGTGGACTTTAGTCAACCCTGTTGCCAAAGAAAACAATTGAGTCTTCAAACTAGTTGAACCTTTCCTTTCACCCACGTCTCCTAAGAGGCAGGGGTTGCGGTCTTACAAAACGGTGGGTTAAGGAAACATGATCTGTGGTACGCCTGGTGTCCGATGCCACGCTCGTGCTGTTTTTTCCCAAACCACAGCAACCCTAGTCCAAGCAGGCTCATGTTATGGATGAACGTTCCCTAATTCCCTAACAATGCTCTGGGAGAATGGGGTGTGAATATTTGTAAATCTGGCTCTACCCGCATTCAGAATAACAAATAAGCCCAGGGTGCTACATATTTTTAATAGGAAAAGATTATCAAATTCACCATCATTTATTAATCTGCTTTAAGAAAGGTATTTTTTTCTTTCTCTATCCTTACATAAAACGGTTAATCCAAAAAATAGTGCCTTCGGTGAAAACAGAACGTCAATGGTACCTGGAGAACTTTAGAACTGTCAACAGTGTTTTTTGCCAGCATCAAACATACTGAGCTGGCAACATCCTTGCAACATTTCAAAACCTTAGATTCTGAAAATTTTGGGTCACCTTTTGCACCTGGATGCTTTTCGGAGGAGCTGATATATTATCTTCGGAATTGAACGTACACTATTCAGAATGCGGAATGTAAAAGAAACCGGTAGAAAAACCTACCTCACCTGGTTTGTATTTCAAAGCCAGCTTCAAATATGGATAGTATTCCCGATCTGATCATTATGCCCTCTGTATTTTTTCTCCTTTTTTGCAGGATTCTGGGGCCCTGTGTGTCACCCTGTGGGGAGTGTTCCACAGAGTTACCACAAACTCTGACCCTCCAGTCACATACAGTTGATTGGTCAATGTGTTTGTGGATTTAAGCCCTGTTGCTTCCTCCCACCTGTAATTTATTTTAGTGTCTGTGTCTCCCTTTAGATAGTAAACTTCGCGAAGGCAGGGATCACGTCTTCTCACTCTATTGTGAGACTCTGCCCTACTCTGCCACTTGTCAGCTGTGTGACTGTGGGCAAGTCACTTCACTTCTCTGTGCTTCAGTTACCTCATCTGTAAAATGGGGATTAACTGTGAGCCTCACGTAGGAAAACCTGATTACCCTGTATCTCCCCCAGCGCTTAGAATAGTGCTCCGCACATAGTAAGCGCTTAACAAATAACATCGTTATTATCGTGCTCTTCCAAGCGCTTTAATGTGATGCTCAGGACAGAGTAAGTGTCTGATAAATAATTCATTCAATAGTATTTATTTCATTCAATAATATTTATTGAGCGCTTACTATGTGCAGAGCACTGTACTAAGTGCTTGGAATGGACAGATCGGCAACAGATAGAGACAGTCCCCTGCCCTTTGACGGGCTTACAGTCTAATGGGGGGAGACAGGCAAACAAGAACAATGGCAATAAATAGAGTCAAGGGGAAGGAGATCTCATAAAAACAGTGGCAAATAAATAGAATCAGGGTGATGTACATCTCATTAAACAAAATAAACAAAATAAATAGGATGATGAAGATATATACAGTTCAGCGGACGAGTACAGTGCTGACGGGGTGAGACGGGAGAGGGGGAGGAGGAGAGGGAAAGGGGGGGAGAAGAGGGGTTAGCTGCGGAGAGGTGAAGGGGGAGGGTAGAGGGAGCAGAGGGAAAAAGGGGGGAGCTCAGTCTGGGAAGGCCTCTTGGAGGAGGTGAGTTTTAATATGGATCGAGCTACTGTTTTACAGTGCATGTGGCTCATTTCACATGCTTTAACAAATCCCTGGGGTGGGCGTGGAGCAGGATGCCAACGATCCTGTGTTATTTCCGTTCTGCCCACCTATTTTCAGAATCTCCCTCTCTGCTCAGCCCGGTCATTATGATCATCAGCTTCTAGCGAGACCCAGCGTGAAGGTGTGCGGTGGGACAGAACCTCTCAATTCCATCAGGGGGTAAGGTCCTCACAGAAATTTCAGGGTGTCCAGTCCAGTACTGGCCAGAAAGTAGCTCCTCAGTAAATAGGACTGCGATTTTGACGATGATGGGATGATATTTATTCATTCATTCATTCAATAGTATTTATTGAGTGCTTACTATGTGCAGAGCACTGTACTGAGCGCTTGGAATGGACACATCGGTATTTAATAATATTTAAATATTTAATAATATTTAAATATTTAATAATATTTAAGCAGCGTGCTCCTGAAGGCAAGATCTGGACATGTTTGTGCTGGGCTCCCACAGCTTTTTCATTGGTCCTCTTATCAGTGGTAAATTTCAAGTCTGGTCAGAAATACCAGCTGGCTTTCGGACCTTGAACGTTAATTTGTCAGTGGGGGAAATTAGATCAAAGTGAAGTTTCCAGATTTATGGAGGCGATTTCCATTGCATATGTTCTGCTCTGCACATAGTAAGCACTTAACAAATACCAGTGTTATTATTATTATTACTATAGAAACCATCTTCAGAAGGAGTAGACACATTCAGAAGACCTCTTTGTTGAGAAAATAGCGGCCGTTTATTGGCTTGTTGCACCGTTCCGCCCGTGCTTCCTGTAGTGGTGTCTATACAGATAGCACATTTATGATTAAAAAATTATTTTCGGAAATAGGTCATGGGTTCTAATGTCGCCTCCGTCACTTGTCTGCCGTGTGACCTTGGGCAAGTCACTTTGCCTCTCTGGGCCTCAGTTACCTCATCTGTAAAATGGGGATTGAGACTGTGTGCCCTCTGTGGGACAGGGACCATGTCCAACCCTATTTGCTTGTGCAGTGCTTAGTACAGTGTCCAGCACGTAGCAAGCGTTTAAAAAATACCATAATAATCAGTAGAGGTCATTTGTGAAGTCCATCATCGGTGTTATGGGACCGGTAATGTCCGTTTGACTGTAAGCTCCTTAAGGACAGAGAAGATGTCTGCCAACCGAATTGTACTCTTCTAAGCGCTTAGGACAGTGCTTTGTGCAAAGTTAATGCTTAATAAATACCACTGATTGATTAATGCAGAGAGTGCATTTGAATGTGGCAGTGGAGTTTCCTCAGTGACAGGGTCTCTATGAACACTTTTAAGGCAACATTGTGGATTTCTCTATTTCCCAGGAATGCAAAGGTTTGTGATTTCCTGATTTTTTTGCAACCAACTTCTCTCCCTCGCTTAATAGTTTATTCCAGATTGGTTTTGAGCACCTTTTTCATGCTCACAATTTGTGTGTTCCTTCAATTGCATACTCTGCCAACTCTGAATCGCCAGTAGATCTTTATCAGTCATTCGGTGGTGTTTTTTGAGTGCGTATCGGGTACAGAGCACTGTAGTAAGCGCTTGGGAGAGTACAGTACGAGTTGGTAGGCACGTTCCCTGCCCGAAGGTGCTTACGGTTTGGTCTCTTCGGTTTGAAAAGCTACAGTGGGTTTATGGGAATTAAACGGAATTATTTTTAATGAATCATTTGCTGTTGAGCAACTCAAGGTGTTAAGTGAAGTTACTATTTTTGAGTTGCATAAAGAAACTTGATAATGTCACTAGAATTCTTTGGTTGATTTCACGGCGTTGTCCATCTTTAAACTGCATAGGTAGATCTACGATCATTGGTCTGCCTATTTAGTTTTTTGGGGGGTTTTGATTTTCTGTTTTCAGCGTTCTGTATACCCAAAGTAGTAATGATCGGAATACAGTGTTTACTTTCAGATTATCCCATCCCTCCTTCTTAAATCCCATAAACAGGGTATTTTTATCGGCTCTCTGATCTTTGTTTTTTTATTTCCTGTGGTCTTGAAGCCCTATGTTCTCCTGTCATCTTATTTATGCTGTCAATAGCTTTGTTGATTGGCTTCCTTCCAGCATTTTGGCGGGGAACAGTACTTCAGTTTGGCAACTTTCCTATTTATGCCGGTTTTCCCCTCCACCTAGGTTTTTAGCGTATTAGAGTTAGCTTGATTTTTGGGTCTGAGCATTTGGTATCCTCACCTCAAGGCCGTTGCTCCGGGTGGGGTTTTTGAGGAGACTGTAAGCTCACTATGCTTAGTACCGCTTAGTACACCTTGGGCAGTATTGACTGAATGACAACAGAATATCCAAACAGCTGCTGCGTGGTGAGCTGAAATTGGAAAACTGAAAACAAGGATAACAGAGGGAACTTTTCAAGGCTATCCAAAACAAAGTCTCAGACAGTGCTGAATCCCATGAGCTCCTTTGCACAAGCTGTTTCTTGTGACACTATGGAGTGTCTGTTTTTAAACTATCCTTTCTTTATGGGAGAAAGTGCTTACTATGTGCCAGGCTCTGTTTCAAGCACTGGAGTAGATACACGCTAATCAGGTTGGACGCAGTCCTAAACTCATCACGGACAGGGAACATACCTACGAATCCCGTGGCTCAGTGGAAAGAGCCCGGGCTTGAGAGTCAGAGGTCATGGGTTCTAATCCTGACTCCGCCACTTGTCAGCTGTGTGACTGTGGGCAAGTCACTTCACTTCTCTGTGCCTCAGTTACCTCATCTGTAAAATGAGGATTAACTGTGAGCCTCACGTGGGACAACCTGATTACCCTGTATTTACCCCAGCGCTTAGAACAGTGCTCTGCACGTAGTAAGCACTTAACAAATACCAACATTATTATTATTATCACCCTCCCAAGTGCTGAGTACGGTGCTCTGCACACAGTAAGCGCTCAATATTTTCTTTTTCAAACTCGTGATGAAGATTTTCCTCACAACAATTACATTTAGGAAATTATAGCCTCTTTTTATCGATATGATTTCCACTGAACTCTGACTTTGGAACGTGATCCCCGGCTCTCTTGGGAGTCTTGCTTCCATTCCAGCTGTTGTTGGGAGGAATAAACAAAAGCGTTTCATCTACAAAGCCCTAAGGTTTATCAATCAGTGGTATTTATTGAGCGCGTACTCTGTGCAGAGCACCGGACTAAGCTCTTGGGTGAATAGAGTGCAACAGAGTTTTCAGATGTGGTTCCTGCCCACAGTGAGTTTACAGTCCGCACAGGGAGAGACATCAATATAAATATAATTTAGAGATATGTATGTAAGTGCTGTGGGGTTGAGGATGGGGCGCGAATCAAATGCCCAGAGGTCACAGATCCAAGCACGCCTTGAGATGCAGAAGGGAGAGGGGGCCAGGGAAAAGAGGGTTTAATCGGGTAGGGCTTCTTGGAGGAGGTGTAAACTTCGATTCCGATTGTATGCGACTTAGATGCGGATTTCTTTAACCGGTCAGTAATATTGAGTGCTTACTGTATGCAGCGGTCTGTACTAAGCGAGATTACAAGGCAACAGAGTTGTTAGCTGTGTCCCCAAGGAACCTACAGTCTAGAAGATCACCCGAATCCCCATGCACCCTTGAATCTGTGAGGCGGCTCCTACTCTCTTGCCAAGCAAGTTCAAAAGCTGCTTTGGAGCATTTCCTGAGTTTGTTCATTCATTCAATCATTGAGTCCTATTTGTTGAATGCTTACTGAGAAGCAGCATGGCTCAGTGGGAAGAGCCCGGGCTTGGGAGTCCGAGGTCATGGGTTCGAATGCCGGCTCCACCACTTGTCAGCTGTGTGACTGTGGGCAAGTCACTTCACTTCTCTGTGCCTCACTTCCCTCATCTGGAAAATGGGGATGAAGACTGTGAGCCTCACATGGGACAACCTGATTACTCTGCATCTACCCCAGTGCTTAGAACAGAGCTCTGCACATAGTAAGCGCTTAACAAATACCAACATTATTATTATTATTATTATTACTGTGTGCAAAGACCTGTACTAAACGCTTGGGAGAGTACAGTATAACAACACAGACACATTCTTTCCCACAGAGAGCTCCCAGTCTAGAGGGGGAGACAGGCATTAATATAAAAAAAAAAATCAATACATAAAGGAGTTGAAAGACCACCCATCGCTTGACCTGCGTTCACAGTTAAAAGGAGTCTAGCTCTTATTTTTTTTTTTTTGAGATGTAAACTTGTTTCGGAATAGGTGTTCCTCAGTGTTTTCAGACATCTACTACAGTAGATGAGGCTGTTCAAAACAGTCGATACCTTCCAGTATGCAAAGACAGTGCTGTGCACATAGTGCTCAATAAATACGATTAAATGAACCTTTGAATGAGCCTTTGAAGAAGTCACTGAAGCAGAGCCACGAAAAATGGAAAAGCATCCTGCCTTTGTAGCGTACCAGTTGAAATCTGAAAGCCGAGAAGCAGCATGGTCTAATGGAAAGACACGGGCCTGGGAGTCAGAAGGACTTGGGTCCTAATCTCAGCTCTGCCACGTGTCTGCTGTGTGACCTGGAGCAAGTCACTTCATTTCTCTGTGCCTCAGTTGCCTCATCTGTAAAATGGGGATCGAGACGGTGAGCCTCGTGTGGGACGAGGATCGGGTCCAACCTGATTTGCTTGGATCTACCCCACTGCAGGGCCCGGCACTTAAAAAATGCTATTAAAAAAAATCTGCAAGCAGCGTGAGGAAACCCTGTTTAAATACTTACACAAACTCTTCCTCATTTATGAACACTGAGGAGTTGCCAGCTCCTCACCTTGTTAAAGGAGAAATGTCAGATTGTGGCAGTTGACGTCTGATTTCTCTCCTTTGCCCTTAGGATCCTACACACAATATAATCAAGTGAATGTGTCTGTACTCGCAATATACCTTCAAATCACAGTGTGGCAAAGCAGACATGACCTTTGGCGCCCATCGTTGCCGACAGCCACCGTCCCTGGAAGAGAACAATCTATTTCTCTTTCCCCCAAAATCATCAGTGGTATTTATTAAGCACCTACTGTGCGCTGAGCACCGTACTAAGCACTTGAGAAAATAAAATAGGGAAATCAGCGGGGCCCGGTGGATAGAGCACGGGCCTGGGAGCCAGAAGGACCTGGTTTCTAGTCGTGCCTCTGCCACGTCTTGGCTGTGTTACCTTGGACAAGACACTTAACTTCTTGTTAAGACACTTAACTTCTCTGGGCCTCAGTTACCTCATCTGTAAAACGGGGATTAAGACGGTGAGCCCCATGTGAGAAGTGGACTGTATCCAGTCTGATGAGCGTGTATCCACCCCAGAGCCTAGCACAGTGCCTGGCACCTAGCACGTGCTTAACAAATACCACTTTTATTATTATTATTATTATTATTACTACTTGAGAAGCAGCATGGCTCAGTGGAAAGAGCCCGGGCTTGGGAGCCAGAGATCATGGGTTCGAATTCCGGCGCTGCCACTGTCAGCGGTGTGACTGTGGGTAAGTCACTTCTCTGTGCCTCTGTGACCTCATCTGCAAAATGGGGATTAAGACTGTGAGCCCCGCGTGGGACGACCTGATTACCCTCTATCTACCCCGGCGCATAGAACAGTGCTCTGCACATAGTAAGCGCTTAACAAATACCAACATTATCATTATTATTATTTCCTAACAGAAACGGTCTGGATATGTCACCCTGCTCCTCAAAAAACTCGTGTAGTTACCCATCCACCTCCTTATCACTCCTCTCCATTAAAGCAGTCCATCACCTTGCTCCCTCCTGCCTCGCCTCACTTCTCTCCTTCTACAGCCAGCCTGCACACTTCACTCCTCCAGTGCTAACCTTCTCACTGTGCATCTATCTCACCTTTCTCGCCGCCGACCCCTAGACCCTGTCCTGCCTCTGGCCTAGAACGCCCTCCCTCCTCAAATCCTACCGACAACCCCTCTCCCCCACTTCAAAGCTGTATTGAAGGCCCATCTCCTCCAAGAGGTCTTTCCAAACTAAGCCCCACTTTTCCTCATCTCCCACACCCTTCTGTGTCACCCTGACTTGCTCCCTTTGCTCGTCCCCACTCCCAACCGGAGAGCACTTATGTCCATATTTGTAATTTTATTTACTTGGATTGATGTCTATCTCCCCCACTCTAGACTGTGATCTCATTGTGGGCAGGTAATGTCACTGTTTATTGTATTGTACTTTCCCAAGCACTTAGTACCGTGCTCTGCACACAGTAAGTGCTCAATAAATACGACTGAATGAGTGAATAAATGCACAGTAATGCCGATACAGAGTTGGTAGCCACGTTCCCTTGCCCACAACGAGCTCACAATCTAGAGAGGGAGAAAGATAATCTTCCTTTGCTTCCTTGATGCTTCCAGCCACTGCCCCATCCGGTCCTTAAAAACTCCTCAGACTTGGCTTCAAAGCTGTCCATCACCTTGCCCCCTCCTACCTCACCTCCCTTCTCTCTTTCTCCTGCCCACCCCGTACGCTCCGCTCCTCTGCCCCTCACCTCCTCACCATCCCCCATTCGCGCCTGTCCCGCCGTCGACCGGCCCACGTCCTCCCGCTGTCCCGGAATTCCCTCCCCCCTCATCTCCACCAAACTAACTCTCTTCCCCTCTTCAAAGCTCTACTGAGAGCTCACCTCCTCCAAGAGGTCTTCCCAGACTGAGCCCCCCTTTTCCCTCTGCTCCCCTTCCACCTTCTGCTCCCCCCCTTCCCTCTTCCCCTCCCCTCAGGTGAGCCCCCTTTCCCTCTGCTCCCCATCCCCTCCCCACCCCACCCTTTGCTCCTCCCCCCCAGCACTGTGCTCATTTGTATATATTATTTATTACCCTATTAATTTTTTAATGAGGTGTTCATCCCCTTGATTCTATTTATCGTGTTCATGTTGTCTTGTTTTTGTTTTGTTCTGTTTTGCTCTGCCGTCTGTTTCCCCCGATCATTCATTCAATAGAATTTTTTGAGCGCTTACTATGTACAGAGCACTGTACTAAGCGCTTGGAATGTACAAATTGGTAACAGATAGAGACAGTCCCTGCCCTTTGACGGGCTCACAGTCTAATCGGGGGAGACAGACAAAAACAATAGCAATAAATAGAATCAAGGGGATGAACATCTCATTAAAACAATAGCAAATAAATAGAATCAAGGTGATGTACATCTCATTAACAAAATAAATAGGGTAATGAAAATATATACATTGGATTAGACTGTGAGCCCGTCATTGGGCAGAGATGGTCTCTATCTGTTGCCGAATTGGCCATTCCAAGCCCTTAGTACAGTGCTCTGCACCTAGTAAGCGCTCAGTAAATTGAATGAATGAATGATTTCATCATCTTCCCCCGCAAGACTTTTGCCTCAGTCTCCCCAACGTACACTTTTGTCTTGTCTTATGCCGTCTAGTCATCTCTGCCCCGTAGCGACTCCGTGGATGCCCCTCTCCCAGAACGCCCCCACCTCCATCTGCGATCGTTTTGGTAGTATATCGGCAAACATTAGATAGAGTAAAAACGCAGGGAGTACCGCCGAGAAAGACCTCTGTCTGACTTGCAAAGACTGTATGAATACATTTGACACCGTCGGTAGATCTGGACGCCGGAAATTGCCGATAAATCTGGCTGCCCTGCAAAGTCCATGAAGAGACGGAGAGGCTGCTTCATGACAATATAGCCGTGCACTGCTGGTCCGTTCTCCATCGCCGGTGGGGTGAAGTAAGGATGTGCAGTTGGCTCAGTCCTGTTTGAATCTATTAAAGTTTTACACGGCTATGCTGGAAGATGTAATAGGATCTGTTTCCTCTAGAAAGAACTTCCCCCTCAGTAAACACCGAGCCGCATCCAAAGCCCTAAAGCTGGATTCAGAAATTACAGTGCATACATGAGCGTGCTATTGTGGTACACCCCAAATAAGGCACTCAAATGATAGTAAACGGCTTCACTGAATCAGCAGTGCATTGCAGGCTGATGATGTGTCTAAAGAACACTGAGGAAATAGATCAGCCTGCTCCAGGAGGGTCATATTTTTAGCTAATATTCTCTATTGGCATTCTAGCACTAAACACTACCACAGAATTAGCTTTCCTAGAAAGCACCCAGGACAGTGATGCAGTGATAGACCAAAAAAAGATAAAAATTGCATCAAGAAGACTGACTTTCGAGCTCTGGGAGACCGACAAAGTCTGGGGCAGTGTGGCGTTAGGCTACCAACCAAACTAAAGAGGTACAGAGCTGAAGTGTCGTAATAGTAACAGTAGCAATAATATTAACTGCTTAATAATAATAATGTTGGTATTTGTTAAGCGCTTACTATATGCTGATCACTGTTCTAAGAGCTGGGGTAGATACAGGGTAATAATAATAATAATAATGTTGGTATTTGTTTAGTGCTTACTATGTTCAGAGCACTGTTCTAAGTGCTGGGGTAGATACAGGGGAATCAGGTTGGCCCACGTGAGGCTCACAGTCTTAACCCCCTTTTACAGGTGAGGTAACTGGGGCCCAGAGAAGTTAAGTGACTTGCTCACAGTCGCACAGCTGACAAGTGGCAGAGCCGGGATTCAAACCCATGACCTCTGACTCCCAAGCCCGAGCTTTTGCCACTGAGCCACGCTGCTTCTCAATCAGGTGATTGGTAATCAGGTTGTCCCATGTGGGACTCACACTTTTAATCCCCATTTTCCAGATGAGGTAACTGAGGCACCGAGAAGTTAAGTGACTTGCCTAAAGTCACACAGCCGACAAGTGGCCGAGCCGGGATCAGAACCCATGACCTCTGACTCCTAGGTCCGTGCTCTTTTCACTGAGCCCCGCTGCTTCTCTGGGTATTCATTCAGTCGTATTTATCGAGCGCTTACGGTGTGCAGAGCACTGCACTGAGCGCTTGGGAGAGTACAGTACAACAGTAAACGGACACGTTCCCTGCCCACAATGAGCTTACAGTCTAGAAGTGGGGAGCCAGATATTAATATAAATAAATTACAGATATGCACTTAAGTGCTGTGCAGCTTCCCCTGGCAACACAATCGAAGTAAGAAGGTTGGTCTCACTTGTGAAATGTGGTTGACCGATTCCATCCTTCGTAGTTGGGACGCCTGTATGTCCAGCATCTGGAGAACATTGGTGGCTAAGGTATTGATCAGATAGGCTACACTTGCTAAGGACCGCGTCGCGGAAGCTTTGGTTTCTTCAGGGGCTCGCCGCTTATCTGCCGCCTGGATGGAGTTCTCGCAGAGCACTCTACAGCGCCGGGAAAGAGTATACAGGTGGAAATTAGATACAGATGTTGTCTCCTTGAGGGGCTCACAGTCTATAAATAGAGATGTGAGGCAGACTGGAGACAGACACATCAGGAGCAACAAAATACGAAAACACTAAAACAGCATAAAGGAAAGGGACAGATGCACAGCAAACAAAATAAAAATCAAACGTGTGTGCGGGGGAGCTGGGGCTAGAGGAGCAGAATTTCTTTCGATTCAGAGTCTGCAGCAAGAGCTTCCCCAGCCGGTAGACTTCCTGAGGTTATATGAAGTCTCATGCTGCGGGCGTTCTTGTTTTTCCCCACAAGCGGGGTGGAAAGCAGGACAAGGGGTGTCTCGAGGGTGCAGACGGGAGCTGCTGGCGGCCCTGGGTCGCAGGGAGGGAAGACAACTTGATGGACTCCCTCTAGACTGTAAACTCACTGTTGGCAGGTAACGTCTTTTATATTATTCTATTGTACTCCCCCAAACACGTAGTACAGTGCTCAGTAACTACGATTGACTGACTGATGAGGGGGACGGAGAGCAGGCAGGGAGGCGAGCCTGCAAATGCCGGATGTTTCATTCGGTTCTGGAGGTGAAGAGGAGCCCAGAGGGCAAAGGAGTGGCTTTTCTACCCAGCTTGCACAGAGAGTTCCTCAGCCTCAGTGGGAAGGCTTAGGGAGGGCAGGGAGGGAGGAGAGGTTATAATTACCAGATGTTTCCCTTGGCTGGAAGTGAAGAAGGGCTGAGAAGGCAGAGCAGCGGCTTTTTTACCCGACCCAGTGGGCCCAGAGCAGTTTGGGGGCAGCCATGGAAGGCTCTGAGGGCATTCAGGGCACACATTGTGCTTATTTTTATAGCCCACAGGTGCCACCTTGACTTCTTGAGCAGTTCCATCAGCTTCATTTTGGGGATATACTCAACATCAAATGGCAAAACAGGATCACACAGAAGCCTGGACTGAAGTCAGACCTCGTTCAGTCCATGCCTCCCCTCTCTTCAGGAACCTCCGGGGGTTGCCCATCCACCTCCACGTCAAAAAGAAACCCCTTATCGTCGGCTTTAAAGCCCTCAGTCACCTTGTCCCCTCCTATGTTACCTCTGAATTCCCACTACAACTCAGCCTGTACAATTCGCTCCTCTAATGCCAGTCTTCCCCCTGTACCTCGACCTTGTCTGTCTTGCCTCTGACTTCTTGTTCACATGCTGGCTCTGGTCTGGAACACCCGCCCTTTTCATATCGTGCAGGCAGTCACTCTCCCCACCTTCAAAGCCTTATTGAAGTAACATCTTGAGAAGCAGCTTGGCTCAGTGGAAAGAGCCAGGCTTAGGAGTCAGAGGTCATGGGTTCTTATCCCGGCTCTGCCACCCGTCAGCTGTGTGACTTTGGGCAAGTCACTTAACTTCTCGGTGCCTCAGTTCCCTCATCTGTAAAATGGGGATTAAGATTGTGAGCCTCACGTAGGACAACCTGATTACCCTGATCTTCCCTAGCGCTTAGAACAGTGCTCGGCACGTAGTAAGCGCTTAACAAATACCAACATAATTATTATTATTATCTCATCCAAGAGGCCTTCCTTGATTAAGCCCTCATTTTTCCTTTTCCCACTTCCTTCTGCATCATCCTGACTTTGCTCCCTTTATTCACCCCTCGCTCCCAGCCCCACAGCACCCATGTACATATCCGTAAGTCATTTAATTATAATAATGTCTGTCTCCCCCTCTAGACTGTAAACTCATCGTGGACAGGGGATTTGTCTGTTATACTCCAGTTTCGTACCCTCCCAAGTGCTTAGTACAGTGCTCTGCACATAGTAAGCACTCAATAAATGTGATTGATTGATTCATACAGCGTGAGCCATATGAAGACACCTTTGAGAGGGCGTAAAATTGTGAAGTGTAATTGTGTTTCCTTGATAAACTAGTAGATTCTGCAGTTCTACAGTTATTCAGTTATATTCATTGAGCGCTTACTGAGTTCAAAGCACCATACTAAGTGCTTGAGAGAGTTCAGAACAACAATAAACAGACACATTCCCTGTCCAGAGTGAGCTTACAGTCTGGGGGCAGGGAGACAGACATTAATATAAATAAATGACAGATGTGGACTTAAGTGCTGTGGGTGTGGGAGCCAGGGAGAACAAAGGAATCAAGTCAGGGTGACAGAGAAGGGAGTGGGAGAAGAGGAAGGAGGGGATTAGGGAAGGCCTCTTGCAGGAGATGTGCCTTCAATAAGGCTTTGAAGGGGCTGGAAGAGAGGAGAGTAATTATCTGTTGGGTTTGAGGAGGGAGGGCATTGGAGGAATTGGGCGAGGGGTTTTCTGGTGGGCTAGATCAAGGCACAGAGATTAGATTAGCATTGGGCTGGCTTGTACTAGGAGATAGCAAGGTGAGGTAGGAGGGGGAAGACGATTGAGTGCTTTAAAGTCAATGGTGAGGAGTTTTTGTTTGATGCAGAGGTGGGTGGGCAACCACAGGAGTTTTTTAAGGTGTAGGAGAACACATTTCTGTAGAAAAATGATCTGGGCAGCAGAGTCAAATATGGACTGGAGAGGAGAGAAGACAGGAGGCTGGGAGATGAGCAAGGAGGCTGATGCAGTAATCCAGGTGGGAGAGGGTGAATGATTGTATTAATGTGGTTATGTGAAATTTAGCCATAAATTACATTTATCTTTGAGAAATCTTCATCGTAGAATATGTGCACGTTTAAAGCTGGCCTGCCAACATAAAATATCGATCTTTGTGGTCTATTTTATGTATTCATTCCTTTTCTCAGGATTGATCACAACATGTACCCAGCTGTAATAGTAATGTTGGTATTTGTCAAGCGCTTACTATGTGCCGAGCACTGTTCTAAGCGCTGGGGTAAATGCAGGGTAATCAGGTTGTCCCACGTGAGGCTCACAGATGAGGTAACTGAGGCACAGAAAAGTTAAGTGACTTGCCCATAGTCACACAGCTGACAAGTGGCCGAGCCGGGATTCGAACCCGTGACCTCTGACTCCGAAGCCCAGGCTCTTTCCACTGAGCCACACTGCTTCCCAAGAAGGTGGCTGGGAGATCAGCAAGGAGGCTGATGCAGTAATCCAGGTGGGAGAGGGTGAATGATTGTATTAATGTGGTTTTGTGAAATTTAGCCATAAATTACATTTATCTTTCAGAAATCTTCATCGTAGAATATGTGCCCGTTTAAAGCTGGCCTGCCAACATAAAATATCTATCTCTGTGGTCCATTTTATGTATTCATTACTTTTCTCAGGATTGTTCACAACACGTACCCAGCTGTAAGGAAGCACATCTTGGTTTGTTGCTTATCTTTAAGTTGGCACTCCAGACCAACATTCGGTTGTATATTCTCTGCAGTCGGGGCCATACCAGAGGTAGTTCAGTTGGCTCATTTGTGAGGGATTCCTCGCCCTCTCCATGGGCAACTCCCATTGGAGACAACAGAGAGCCGAGCCCTGTTGCATTTCATCCCTGAGTGTGAAAGGAGTAGGTAGTTCTGCCCAGTTGGACAGCCTTACTAGGGGTGGGAAGCCCTGATTTTCCCCTCTTCGCCCTCCCTCACGTGTTGCCCCTTCGCTCGGCCCTTGAGCGTTTGATATTCACCTCACCCCCACAGCAGTTATGTACATACCCTTACACTCTTCCATTTCCTGTCTATGTAATGTATTTTTATGTCTGTCTCCCCCTCTATAATAATAATGGTGATATTTGTTAAGCGCTTACTATGTGCAAAGCACTGTTCTAAGCGCTGGGGGGATACAAGGTGATCAAGTTGTCCCACGTGGGGCTCACAGTCTTCATCCCCGTTTTACAGATGAGGTCACTGAGGCACAGAGAAGTGAAGTAAATTGCCCAAAGTCACACAGCTGGCAAGCGGTGGATCCGGGATTTGAACCCATGACCTCTGACTCCCAAGCCCGGGCTCTTTCCACTGAGCCACACTGCTTCTCTGCTGTAAACTCCTTGTGGGCAGGGATCGTGTCTACCAGCTCTTTTGTATTATATTCTCCCAAGCTCTCAATACAGTGATTTGCTGAATAAACACCATTGATTGACGGATTGACCCTGTGTCCAAGAAATGGACACAGAAGCAGCGTGGCCTTGTGGATAGAGCCCGGGCTGGGAGTCAGAAGGACCTGGGTTCTAATCCTCATTCCACCACTCGTCTGCTGTGTGACCCTGGTCAAGTCACTTAAATTCTCTGTGCCTCACTCATCTCATCTGTAGAATGGGCATCAATAATAATAATGTTGGTATTTGTTAAGCGCTTACTGTGTGCAGAGCACTGTTCTAAGCGCTGGGGGAGATACAGGGGAATTAGGTTGTTCCATGTGAGGCTCACAGTTAATCCCCATTTTACAGATGAGGTAACTGAGGCCCAGAGAAGTGAAGTGACTTGCCCGCAGTCACAGAGCTGACAAGTGGCGGAGCTGGGATTCGAACCCATGACCTCTGACTCCCAAGCCCGGGCTCTTTCCACTGAGCCACGCTGCTTCCCTTTATCCAAAAAGGGCAGTTGTGTGAGTAAAAGTATATTTGCTAAAGGAATGTAATTGAAATAGGTATTTTCAGTTGTCAAAGAACTAGAGAGAGACCTGTTCCTGTAGCAGTATGAAATAGCTAAAATGGGTGAAGGCGTTTTTAGCAAACTATAATTGTTCTAATAAAAATATGTACAAAAAACATTCCGCTTATGTACGTGAACGCAAAACTGCTTATACAGCATATAAATGTTAACGTTCTTTTTTATTTTAAAAGTGTCATTAACTCTCCGCTACTTGTAGTGACAAGCAGGTATGCCCGTTTATTTGAAAGAAGAAAATCTTAAATGTTAGGTCTGTGAGGAAAAAAAAAAAAGACTGTAGACAGTCAGCTAGGATTATGTCTTCTTAAACTTCAGAATTCAGTTTGGACCATTTTCAGGTTTTGGTAGTGTGCTTTGACCGCTAAGCATGTACTCTTGAAGTGTGAAACCATTTACGAAGTATTTTAGTTCATAGTTAGAGAAACTGTGATTTGGAATGTTGACTGGTGGGATTTTTTTGGAATTTTTATGGAATGGCCCAGAACTTGTTGCATTTGTTGCCATGAGAACAGCTGTTGCTTATGAGAGAATAAAATAGATTTTCAGAACAGTTTAGTTTGACAGTTCTGATTTTAGACCTAATTGTAGCTCCGTGTTTACCAATAATCAATCTAGGTGTGCCGAAAATGACGATTGAGTTTCTCAGAGGTTTAAAGTCTAACACGGGGCAACGGACATGCAGCGGTCATTTCTCTGTGTTAGGATATTTTCCCCCATCGAAAGTGGCCTTGTAAAAGGTGGAATGTAACTAATTGCAGTCACCATGTTGTGCAGCACAGAAATAATCCACAAAAAAAGATCTGTTATCTGACCTTCTGGGGGAGTAGGAGGATGCCGGTTGGTTCAAAGTTCATTATAGTTCAGTTGGCTCCTCCCCCCTCCTTTATTTTTTAGCCGCTGCTCACTAATTTTCCCAAAGCCAAATTGATTTCAAAGTCCTTTTAGATCGTGAGCCCCTTGAGCGTCGGGAATCATAGCGAATTAACATCTGTGTATTCTCTCCTCATACTTACTATGGTGCTATCCAGAATGAGTTCATTGTGGGAAGAAATGTCTCTACCAATACTCTTATATTGTTCTCTCCCAAGCGCTTATAGTACAGTGTTCTGCACCCAGTGAGCCCTCAATAAATATGAGGGATTGCTCTGCACGCAGCGACCACTTAATGCCATTACCACTAAATCTGCTATTTTCATTTGTCGGCACATATCAATTTACAGGAAATGGTGGCCCCCCCAATCCCATTTTCGCTTCCACTTCCACGGTCATGGGCGAAGTGAACTTGGAAGCTGGTCACAGGAGAACTTGATGGCAAGCAAAGATATAGGTTGGACTGGGAGGGTTTGGCACTGGTGACAGGAGGTGAGGGGAAGCTGGAATAATAATGAGGTTATTTGCTAAGCGCTTACTATGCGGGGGGAGATACAAGGTTAATAGGTTGTCCCACGTGGGGCTCAAAGTCTAGATTTATCTAGATCCTCTAGATTTATGATTTATGCTGATTGTCCAACATAAAACCGGATGAAAGGCTGTGTTACTACCTCTGGGTCTCTGGGCTACTGGCTGCTGCAGAAGTAGAAGCCTCTGCCCACTGATCAAAAATGGGACCTCATTGGGTCTCATCTGTAGCACCGAGGGTGCCGAGATGGCAGTTCTACATCATGACTCCTCCCCACCCCGCGCCACCGCCCAACCATCTATATTAGGAGCTCTCATCCCCTCAGAGACATCTCTTCACCCCTCATCATCACATGCCATCATTTAGTCAGTTCATTTTATTAAGTTCACTTCGCCGAACTTGACAGCAGAGACTTTCCACAGAAGGAAGGGGCCTTTGATCCAGAGTGCCCAGGAGACCGTTCTTGGAGAGAAATGCCAACTACAAAAACAAATATTATGGTTACTGGGTCGGTAGTAAAGATCAAAACCAAATACACAAGCACAACGGTACAACAGAAGAGACTTCTTAGTGTCAAACTACCCCCCTTCCAAAGCTTGGGAGTTGCGTCGGGGGTAAGCAAAGGGGGCAGTTCAAATGATGCCAAGCACTTTAAGATCCTGAGCTTCCGATCTTCTGTGGGAGTGGGATTTTGGCTGTCCTGTCTGGTGGTGGTGGGTGTAGGGGAAAGCTGAGTCCTGGAAAAAAGGCCTCTTTGGCCCTTGGAACTTCAGAAGGGAGGAAGTTCCCCACGGATCTTTAGGCTTCTTATCCGTTGCCGTTCAGTGCTTACTGTATGTTTAGGCCCCATTGTAAGCACTGGGGTAGATACAGATCGATCAGGTCAGACCCAGACGGTCCGTCCCGCGTGGAGCTCACAGTGTAAGTAGGACCGGATTTGTTGTTGGCCGGCTGGTATTGGGTAGCAGTCCAGCCCTGACAGCCCCCGCGGTTCCAGATCCTGGCATTGCCCGGGTTCAAACATCCATCCCAAAATGAAAAGACTGGCTTCGATCCACCTTCCTGACATTGTAAACGTTTATTTTCCTAAGCCATGAAATGGGCAGCCCTTCTACGGTACTATACCTTATAAGCATTTATTTGCTCTACGTTTATCTTTGATTAGAAACAAAACATAACCCAAAATGTGCACGGGCCCATTTTCCTATTATAGCAACTGGTTCTTATTTTGCTAGCTAGGGCATCTAGAGAGGTCCCTTTCGGGGCCCGTACGTCATCCGGGCCAAAGCTGGATTTAGGCTACGCGTTCTTGACTTTAGCCCCTGATTGTCTTATTCTCATGCTGGGTTTCTCCCCAGGCTCTATTTTCTAGATGTATTGATGTGAGGGAAATCCTCAAACTACTGTAAAAATTAAAAATACAATTTAATTGGTATTTTTGACAGTGTTGATTTCTTTTACAGTTACATGGCATTGTTTGGCAGTATGTGGATTTTGAATAAAGCATCATCTGGGAAAGCATTTAACAAGCTCTTGTATTTTTTTATAGAGATGCAATTCATAAAGTATTCCAAAATCTAAGTAAATCTGGAGTTTAAGTAACTGGAGGGTAATTCTCTGGTGGGTGGTCGGGGGGGGGGGGGGGAGGGGTCCCTGGCTCTTCTTTTCCCCCCAACCTTGATCCTGACTTTTTGCATTCTCCTCCCTGCTTATGAGTCAAAGGCAGTAAGAGCTGAGATGTTGGAGAGTGGGTGTAAATAAAATAAAAATACTGGACATAAGTGTCAGGAACTGTATCTGAAGCAGATGGAGATCAGACCAGCTGAAAACTGTAATGTCCTCTATAACGTAGACTGTCCTTTAGACGTTAGCTCCTCCTCTAGACTGTAGGTTCCCTGTGGGCAGGGAACAGCTATGTTCCGTTATACTCTCCCAAGTGAGAAGTGCTGTGCACACAGTAAGTGCTCAATAAATCCATTTGATTGATTGATTGATTGATTGATTGGCCACCCTAGTACCTAGTACCTAGTCCAGGTAACAGAAAATAGAACCCTCTCTCAGAGGAAAAAAAACAACAACAAACCCTGCTCATTAGCACCTGCATTCAGTGGACTCTGCCTTGGCAGCCACTTTAGATCCCGTACGAGGCAGCCGGGTTTTTCTAAGATGCTGAATTGGGTCAATCTGTGAGCCCGTTGCTGGGCAGGGATTAAAAATAATAATAATGATAATGTTGGTATTTGTTAAGCGCTTACTTTGAGTTGAGCACTGTTCTAAGTGCTGGGGTAGATACAGGGTAATCAGGTTGTCCCACGTGAAACTCATCCCACGTGAAACTCACAGGCTTAATCCCCATTTTCAGATGAGGTAACTGAGGCACCGAGAAGTTAGGTGGCTTGCCCAGAGTCACACTGCTGACAGGTGGCGGAGCCAGCATTAGAACCCATGACCTCTGACTCCTAAGCCCATTTTCTTTCCACTGAGTTGTCTCTGTTGCCGAATTGTACATTCCAAACGCTTAGTGCTCGGTGCACAGTAAGTGCTCAATAAATATGAATGAATGAGTTGGATTTGTTGAGCACCTACTGTGTACAGCGGACTATACTGAGCCCTTGAGAGGACAATATAAGAGTTGGTAGAAACGTTCTCTGCCCAGAGCAACCTTACAATGTAGAAGCTCTAGTGTCTTTCTGGGAGGAATCAATGTTTGTTAATTGTGGGCTCTTGGCTGGGCTAGAACCAGAGTTTTAGGTGTGTCCTTTTGCAGCGACAAGATTCAGGGTGTGCACTTGTATGAGCATATTGGAGGATCTGCGTCCTTTTTCAGCGACAAGATTCAGAGTGTGCACGTATATGAGCACTTTGGAGGAACTGTGTACTAGGTATGACCATGAAAGACAACGAAGGAGCTGATGAAAGCCCCAAAATAAACGACAGTAATGATGTTTTTGCAAAGTGTTGACTAGGAAAAATTCACAGGCTCACTTTGAAAATATTCACTAAAATAAACCAAACAAGTGGTAATCTTTTGGCATGTTCTTTATAAAATTATTTTCCATTCTGAAGCATCAGATTCTAGGAGGTTCTTAAATGCAGTTTCTGGTTGGACAGCGGTGTAGTACATAGGACATAGAGGTAATTATTTTCGTGCTGTATCCTTTTCCTTTCCTTCTGTCCCTTTTCTCCCTGAATCCAGTTCTCCCTCAATGACGATAAAATATTTAAATGTTCCCCTCAGCTGACTGAGTCTATAAAACGATTCCCTTCTCTCGAGGGGCATATTTGGCAGGTGAGCTTTTCTCTCTCTCTATTTTAGGGGAACTTCTCTGTCAGCTGGAGAGATGCCGATTTTTAATTCCTGTTTTCTCAAACTCTGCAGCTGTACTTCCTCTTTATAAAAATAATGGTGCCAGGCCTCTTCCAGAATTGAGACATTTTGTCGAGAATTGATCCTGACTCGGGAATCTTTTGTACGATAAGCATTTTGTCCTACTTATAGCTACCATAAAGCTTAGCACATAGTGCTTAATAAACACCACTATTATTATTATACTCCCAGCCTTCTGCAAAATGGGATTTTATCATTTGTAACTATCCATACTGTAGTTCTTGTATTGGGTCACTTTAGTTGTAAGCGTTTCCTTTTTACTTCAGTCAGATTGAATGTTTACTATGTGCAGAGCACTGTATTGAGAGCTTGGGAGAGTACAGTACAGCAATAAACAGACAAATTCCCTGCTCACAACGAGCTTCCAGTCTCCAAACTTTAGATCTGGAGGCAGCTTTCTTCCACACATTAGCTTGAAGGCCATCCGCTCCTTCTCCTTACCTCCCTCCAATTGCACTCTCCTTTTCACTCAAGCCAAACAATTCACTGGGCTTCATTTTCACATCATTGCGCAGCTCACCTTCCTTCTGCCTGGAACTCCCTCCCCCTTCCCAACTTGCAGACACTGCTCTCCCTGTCTTCAAAGCCCTTCGGATATCACATCGCCTCCAGGAGGCTTTACATGATCAATCTCTGCTCTCCCCACTCCATTCCTCCCTCATTACCACTTCAGTACTTTCGCAACACATAAGCACTCACCTCCCCACCTCCCATAACCCTTCTGCACCTAATCTTTGAACTGCAACAGCCTTCTGCAATTTATTTTAGTGTCTGTTTCCCTCTGCTAGATTAGAAGGTCCTCTAGGGCACGATTCCTGCTTACTAACTCGATTGCAGTCTGTCGGTCATATTTATTGAGCGCTTACTGTGTGCAGAGCACGGTATTAAGCATTTGGGAGAGTACAATATAACAATAAACAGACACCTTCCCCTTCCACAATGAACTTGCAGGAGGAGATTGCAAGTTGGAGCATTTCTCTCTCTTCTGAACCCAGGACATTTCCTTACCCGTCCCTGGAGCTTTCCCAGGTTGGGATTAACTAAATGTGCTATCAGTTTTGTTGTATGGCTTTTATTTTTAAAAAAAAAGAACAACAAAGCAGTCTTAACTATGCAGATTTAGGGTGTATTTAGAGTTTAGATCCTCGTGGGCAGGGATTGTGTTCTACAATCAATCAATCGTCTTTACTGAGACCTTAACGTGTGCAGGGGAAGCAGCGTGGCTCAGTGGAGAGAGCCAGGGCTTGGGAGTCAGAGGTTATGGGTTCAAATCCCAGCTCTGCCACTTGGCAGCTGTGTGACTGTGGGCAAGTCACTTCACTTCTCTGGGCCTCAGTTCCCTCTTCTGTAAAATGGGGATGAAGACTGTGAGCCTCACGGGGGACAACCTGATTCCCTGTATCTACCCCAGCGCTTAGAACAGTGCTCTGCTCATAGAAAGTGCTTAACAAATACCACCATTATTATTATTGTTAAGTATACACTGTACTACTAATAATGGCTCTGTGCAAAGCACTCTTCTAAGCACTGGAAGGATACAAGGTAATCAGGTTGTCCCAAGTGGGGCTCACAGTTTTAATCCCCATTTTACAGATGAGGGAACTGAGGCACAGAGAAGTTAAGTGACTTGCCCAGAGTTACACAGCTGGTGAGGGGTGGAACCAGGATTAGAACCCATGACCTCTGACTCCCAAGCCCGGGCTCTTTCCACTGAGCCACGCTGTTTGTCTGCACCTTCTCAGCTACTAAGCACCTGGGAGAGTGCATCCTACATCTTTTGTTCTGTCCAGGCTTTTAGTACAGTGCTCTACACATCCTAGGCACCCAGTGAATACTGTTGATAGAATTAGTGTTCAACATTTCAGTCAGCTTAAAAGTTCTCGGCAGTTTGGATTCATTCTTTCCGTCGTATTTATTGATCACTTATTGTGTGCAGAGCACTGTACTAAGCACTTGGGAGAGTACAATACAACAATCAACAGCTATATTCTCTGCCCACAACGAGTTTACAGTCTAGAGGTACCAATATCAGATGAGGAACATTGTGGATCTGTTGATGTTTCATGTCCAAAATTGAGAACGTTTTTACCCTTACTATGATTGTGCTTCTAAACTAAATAAATAATAATAATTAAGGTATTTGCTAAACGCTTACTATGTGCCAAACACTGGGGTAGATGCAAGATTATCAGGTTGTCCCACGTGGGGCTCACAGTCTTAATCCCCATTTTACAGATGAGGTAACTGAGGCCCGGAGAAATTAAGTGACTTGCCCAAAGTCACACCGCTGATAAGTGGTGGAGCCGGGATTAGAAGCCACCATCTCTGACTCCCAAACCTGGGCTCTTTCCCCTGAGCCACATTGCTACTCTGAGCTTGCTTGTGGTTCCACTTAAATAGGAACATGGACATTTAAAGAGTATGCTGAGTTTCAGCAGATCTAGGTTGTTCACTCGGTCAGGGATTGTGTTTTTTACTTGCATGTTCCCAAGTTCCCGAAACAGTGCTGTGCACAAGTAAGTACTCAGTAAATGTTGATGATGACGACGATGCCGTTACAGTTTACTCAACATTTTGACCACAGAGGCTTTGACTTTGAGTTCATCAAAACCCAAAATCCATAGCATCCCTATTTCCTGGCAAATCGTCACAATAAGGGAAACATGTTTTCTGCGTCTAAATGCGAGTTTTAATCAGGTTAGGTAAAAACATTTGGATTTGTGTTTATTCACGTTGGGTGCAAGTGTTTTATCTGAAGAGAAAATGACTATGAGGATTAAGCTGTTTGCTATTGGAGAAATGCCTGAAATCTATTATCTCCCATGTTGTGACATCTGTGCAGTTAATTACTTGGCTACCAGGGCCTATCGCCATCTTACCATCCGTTAACTCTTTATGGAGCACAGTCGAGGTGTGATGAGTTGTCCGGAACGATCATTATAGAGAATAGTAACCTTAGACGTCAGAATTTACTGTACCTTCAGGAGTCGGTCATCGGTGTGCACAGTCCTGTCCTAAGCCTAGTAGAGAAACAGCGTGACCTAGTCTAGGCAAGAGTTGGAGCTCAGGAGGCAGAGTCCGTGGCTTCTCATCCCAGCCCCGCCATCTGTCTGCTTTGTGACCTTGGACAAGTCACTTCCCTTCTTGTGCCTCAGTTACTAAATCTAAAATGGAAATTAAGGCTGTGAGCCCCATATGGGACAGGCACCGTGTCCAACCTGATTACCGTTTGCCAACCCGATTAGACTGTAAACCCGTCGATTAGACTGTAAGCCCGTCAGAGGGCAGGGAGATTCTCTATCTGTTACCGATTTGTACATTCCAAGCGCTTAGTACAGTGCTCTGCACATTGTAAGCGCTCAGTAAATACTATTGAATGAATGAATGAACCCACCACCACCAGTGACCTCATCTGTAAAATGGGGATTAAGACTGTGAGCCTTACGAGGGACAACCTGATTACCCTGTATCTATCCCAGTGCTTAGAACAGTGCTCTGCAGATAGTAAGCGCTTAAATTCCAACATTATTATTATCATTATTATTATTATTATTACCCCAGCCCTTAGAACAGTGCTTGTCACATACCGAGCGCTTAATGGATGCCATAGCCTTCATCATTTACTCTCAGGCTCTCTCTGGATCACTGGTAAATGACTTTCATGCCATTGTGCTCTCTAGGTAAGTTATTTCAGGTTACTCTTTTGAAAATGTGACCTAAATATATTTCAAGAACAAATTATTGTGGGGATTGAATCAGTAATTATAAATACAGGGGGTGAGAGTCCATCATTATGGTCTTATTTGGCAGTCCCCGAGAATGTAATTCATTTGGGAATTGCTGGGTCTTGTTAATTAAGACAGTGATTTTTAAGAAAAAATTCCAGTTATTTGGAATTATTTTAACGTGGTATCCCAAATAGAAAGATGAAATTCATTTTGAAAGCCATTTTGCTTGCAGGCCAAGAAGCTAAATGGTGAAATAAAGTAAAAAGTTCAAATTTTTTTTTACTGTATGTGTTAGCGTTTACTATGTGCCGATCACTGTACCAAGTACTGGGGTAGATAAAAGATAACCGGGCTGGATACAATCCTTGTCCCACCTGGAGCTCCCAGCTTTAATCCCCATTTTACAGATGAGGTAACTGAGGCCCAGAGAAGTGACTTGCCCAAGGTCACACAACATTAATGGTGGAGCTGAAATTAGAACCCAGGTCCTCTGATTCCCGGCCCATGCTCTTTCCACAAGTCCATGCCCCTTCCCAAATTGCCTTTGATTTGTGGCAGCTAGAAAAGAGTTGTGTATAGAGCAAATTTATGTAGCACAATAGTCCTCCAAAGGAAAACAGATCTTAATCTCAAGTAGGGAGTTCTTCTACTGATTTGTGCTTAACAAAAACTTCAATGAATTGTGAATTGTTTCTGCTGTGAAGAAGGGGAGATAACCAAGAGGGAGAGGGAGACAGCCCACTGCTAAATTTAAGAGACTAAAAGGCCATCAGAGCAGGCGGGGCCATCAGCTCCAGGAGACAGAAGGATTAGGCAGTAGCTTTGCTCTAAAGGTTTTTTTGGCTGTTTGGACAGCTCTCCCCCTCCACCTCCATAACACACAAACACACACCCCCTTCTTGCCACCAAATGGGAGCAAATAATGGAAGCAGTTAATTGTGAGAGCTTCAGATTGTGTCCCTGGCCAGGAGATCTTGAGCCTGTAGGTTAGGGGCATCATGTGTTCCTAAATCTTTCATTACGGAGGTTAATAAGCAGCAGTTTCCCAACCCTTTTCCTGTCGGGTTGGAGTGGGAAGGCTGCGAGGGTTGCCCGATGAATGTGGAAGGAAGATGTTGGAGCTGAAGAAGGAACTCCAACACTTCTTGGGGTGGCAAGAGGCTGGATCGAGCAATCTGAGCAGACAACACCATGGGAGATTTTTCCACTCTAGGGAGCAGGCCTTCCTGGTAGAAGTCCCGCTTGTTGCCAGAAGCACAGTTGCACCTGTTCTGACACGGAGGACCTGTTGATTTTTTTTTTTATTGTATTTGTTAAGGGGAAGCAGCATGGCTCAGTGGAAAGAGATTGGGCTTTGGAGTCAGAGGTCATGAGTTCGATTCTCGGCTCTGCCACTTGTCAGCTGTGTGACTGTGGGCAAGTCACTTCACTTCTCTGCACCTCAGTTACCTCATCTGTAAAATGGGCATTAACTGTGAGCCTCATGTGGGACAACCTGATTACCCTGTATCTACCCCAGCGCTTAGAACAGTGCTCTGCACATAGTGAGCGCTTAACAGATACCAACATTATTATTAAGCGCTTATCAGGTGGCCGTCACTGTACTAACTGCCGGGGCCGTTACCAGCTGATTAGGCTGGACACAATCCCTGTCCTACATGGGGTTCATAATCTTAATCCGTATTTTACAGATGAGAGAATCGAGGCACAGGAAAGGAAAGTGACTTGCCCAAGGTCACACAGAGGACAAGTGGTGGGCTGGGATTAGAAGCCCGGACCTTCTGACTCCCAAGTCTGGGCTCAATCCGGTAGGCCGTGCCGCTTCTCATGTTTTTAGCAGCTTTGCAGAGAAGGAGAGTGATTTGGGGTTGGGTGCCCGAGAGTTCTAGCGTGCCAGGGCCCAGATAAGAGTGAGAACACTGATAGCATATCGGGGACTCCCTCGTGAATGGATCGGAAATGGGTCCTTCCGTTGGGTTTTGGTGAATGGGATCTGATGTGAAAATGTAGAAATGTCACGGTTTCCTCCATCCTAATAGTTTCGCCTCTGGGTGCCCCTCTTTGAAACACGAGTGACACCCAACTCCTTTGTGTCGGTTCGACTTACGTGAGGTGGCTTTCCTTCCTTCTCAGACCATGGGTCAATGTGTCTTTCTGACCTGCCGTTATGTGTAGCTCGGAATTTTGCCTGTTAGTGGTTGGCGAGAGGGTTTATTTCTGCATCGCGCTCTGGAAAGCATTCCTCCTTGTTTAAGGTAGAACATAGTGGAACGGTAAGCGCCGAGTAAATACCTGTGATTGACTTTAGGCAAATCTATTAACTTCTCTAGGCCTCAGTTTCCTCATCTGTAAAATGGGGATTCTTTCCCCTACTTAGACTGTGAGCCCCCTGGGGAACAGGGACGTCACCTGACCTGATTAACTTGCATCTACTCCAGCACTTTGAACAGTGCTCGTCATATAGTGAGTGCTTCACAGATACAATAATAATGATAGCGATTAGGCCGTCAGCCTAGTCCATGTCCTTCTCTGAAGGTGTATTTTGGAAGAATGGGATGGCTAAGATGTGCTCTCGTTTTGTGGATGATGCTGTGCAGTCATCTTTCTTTTAGGGAGCAAAGACCTTGAGCCTGTCACGCTCCCGTGGAACCCCTGTGTGCTTACCATTATGTCCCAGTGAAGTTTGTGAATGGGGCAAGTGGTTGGATTTTCTTTACCGCGTCTGCACTTCACAGAGACCCAGAACTATGGTGCCCTACTTCCCTAGGGGATGTATGGGTTGTGATCTCTGTTTGCTGATGTATTGGAAACTTGGAAGAAATGCTAGAATTCCTGGCCCCTGCCCTGGGGAGGGGAGGGGGGGATAGGTTCCTTAACTCTTGCTCAGAAGGTCCAAAGATCTTCACAGTAGAGGGGGAACCAGAGGATATCATATGATGAAGTTGTGAAATAGGTGTGGCCCCTTAATCTGACTAACTGGAGGATCCCCGAATCAGAAGTCATTAGTCATTAGTGAGAAGCAGCGTGGCTTAGTGGAAAGAGCCCGGGCTTGGGAGTCAGAGGTCGTGGATTCTAATCCCGACCCCCGCCACTTGTCTGCTGTATGACCTTGGGCAAGTCACTTAACTTCTCTGTGCCTCAGTTACCTCATCTGTAAAAATGGAGATTAAAAAATGTGAGCCCCACGTGGCACAATCTGATTACCCTGTATCTACCCCAGTGCTTAGAACAGTTCTCTGCACATAGTAAGCGCTTAACAAATACCATGATTATTATTATTATTAGTGGTTGGAGAGCAAAAGTGAGAGAGAACCTGAGGACAACCTCTAACAATGAGTTGTTTTAAGTGCTGAGCAACCTGTTTCTGATAAATGCCATTTTTCCGTGTTAAGATTGAATTACTGAAATGCATTATGCTTGGGTAGAGATTTGCCTGAATGTAGACTGAACCCCATTTTCCCAGGGCTTAAGTTTACCAGTGCATTAATTATGCATAGTGCTCCCTTAGATGTTTGAAAGAGTTAATGCTCTTTCTGAAGGTTTTGATTTTATTACAGGGGAGCATTGGGCTCATATGTTGAACTCTTTTGTAATTTGTTGGTTTACACTCCACTGGCATAATATTGCCTACCAGTAAGAAAACCTTAATTTACTTCCCGTTCATAGCTTAAAGTGATTTTAGAAAGCTTAGTGGTAAAGATTTTAAGGCGTTTGCAATTGGTAGTACTTGCTATGTTTGGTTTATATATTCAGCTTTACAAATTCACCGTTATCTACAAAACGTGAACAGTGTTTTCAGAGCTTCTGATGCAAAGAAAATCCAGACAGCTTTATTGGTGATTTTGAAGGCATTGAAAGCTGCCTCTAATCTCAAGGAGCCGGTGGACATAGAGAAAGCAACAGTAATACTCGATAAGCTTACATGTATGTGAAGTGGTCCTCTTTTGAGCCTTGAAACCTTTATGCGAAAATGGATTTTACTCTTTCGGCTCAGTATTAGAAATAAAATGGAGATCTGGTCCGCTGATTGTCCTCTTCCTAGCACTTCCTACAGCGCTGCGCACTTAGTAAGTGCTCAATAAATATGATTAATTGATTGGTAACAAAGCCCTTAACTGTTGATATAGTTTTTATTTCTTCATTCCTGTAGCATATTCTAAGACTTCTAGTTTGTATTTATAATTTAATGCAGATGGGGAAGGAAATCCAACTGCCAGGGTCCCCACTCAAGCTCCAGCTAGGTATTCTCCATTTTTATTGCTCCTTTCTTCTCCCAAACTCACGCGTATCCCCGGGTAACCTCCACCGTTCCAAAGATTGTGAACCTGCCTGTCCCATACTCCCTTAGTGACTCTTCTAGCTATTTGGGAATGTGCCTGGGGTATGAGAAGAGGCGGTCAGAAAAGGCGGTGTTCCCAGTCAAGGGCCTCTCCATTGTTAAGGGGGCATAACCTAGTGGATAGAGCCTAGAGGCAGCATGGCCTAGTGAATAAAGCCCAGCCCTGAAAGCAGCGTGGCGCAGTGGAAAGAGCACGGGCTTTGGAGTCAGGGGTCATGAGTTCGAATCCCAGCTCTGCCACTTCTCAGCTGTGTGACTGTGGGCAAGTCACTTAACTTCTCTGTGCCTCAGTTCCCTCATCTGTAAAATGGGGATTAAGACTGTGAGCCCCACGTGGGACAACCTGATTCCCCTGTGTTTACCCCAGCACTTAGAACAGTGCTCTGCACATAGTAAGCGCTTAACAAATACCAACATTATTACTGAAAGTCAGAAGGACCTGGCTTTTCATCCCAGCTCTGCCACTTGACTGCTGTGTGACCTTGGGAAAATCACATCACTTCTCTGGATTTCAGTTACTTCATCTGTAAAGTGGGGATTAAGACTTTGAGCCCCAAGTGGGACGTGGACTGTGTCCAACCTGATCAGCGTGTATCTACCCCAGTGCCTAGTTTAACATCAAGCATGTAGTAAGCACTTAACAATACCATTTTTTTAAAACAAGAGAGCCCATGGCTGTTGAAGGAAGCTCCTGACAGCAGAGAGACTCTCTCTCTCTCTTTTTCTTTCTCCCTCCCCCCCACCCACCTTTACTTTCTCACTTCACCTTCATGGCCACTGACCAACCCCTTGGGAAGTATATATATTATTATGAAATGGAAATTGGAAGTTTAATTTTTAGGGATTTTCATTTGAAATAGCTCTCTTTTGAAGGTGGAATTCATTGAACTGCCCCCTATCACCTTGCCCCCTCCTACCTCTCCTCCCTTCTCTCTTTCTACTGCCCACCCCGCACGCTCCGCTCCTCTGCCGCCCACCTCCTCACCATCCCCCGTTCTTGCCTATCCCACCGTCGACCCCTGGGCCACATCCCCCCGCTGTCCTGGAATGCCAAACTAATTCTTTTCCCCTCTTCAAAACCCTATTTAAAGCTCACCTCTTCCAAGAGGCCTTCCCAGACTGAGCTGCTCCTTTTCCCTCTGCTCCCTCTGCTGCCCCTCTACCCACCCTTCACCTCCCCTCAGCTAAGGCCCCTTTTCCCCCCCTTTTCCCTCTGCTCCTCCCCCTCTCGTGGCTCAGTGGAAAGAGCACGGGATTGGGAGTCTTCGGTCATGGGTTCGAATCCCAGCTCCGCCACTTGTCAGCTGTGTGACTGTGGGCAAGTCACTTCACTTCTCTGTGCCTCAGTTACCTCATCTGTAAAATGCGGATTAACTGTGAGCCTCACGTGGGACAACCTGATTACCCTGTATCTACCCCAGCGCTTAGAACAGTGCTCTGCACACAGTAAGCGCTTAACAAATACCAACAGTATTATTCCCCTCCCCTCAGCACTGCGCTCATCCACTCAATTGTATATATTTTTATTACCCTATTTATTTTGTTAATGAGATGTACATCACCTTGATTCTATTTATTGCTATTGTTTTTGTCTGTCTCCCCCGATTAGACTGTGAGCCCCGTCAGAGGGCAGGGACTGTCTCTATCTGTTGCCAATTTGTTCATTCCAAGCGCTTAGTACAGTGCTCTGCACTGCACTGTAATCGCTCAATAAATACTATTGAATGAATGAGTGAATGAACTGTCCTTCAAAGTGTTAGCTTTGACAATAACATGAGAAGGAATTTTATAGATGGGGATTTTTGGTGAATGCTCTGTGGAAGAAAGAATTGTTCACTTGTGACGTCCTAGCTGATATTTACTTTTGGGATTTTTGTTCACATTAGGAAATGCAGTTTGAAAAGATAAATCTCAGGCTTCAGCTTCTATGGCAGTGTAAATCAGAAAAATACCTTGGTTCATGTGCAGTTCATGTAATATTTTTTGCGAGAAATTTAACTAAAATATTCAACAAGTGGATACTTCTGTGAAGAGTTGCATTTCATGCAGTGAAGTTGTTTGACACTAACCAACCCTCATTGTCATTTTATAACAATATCCATGAGAACGATCTTTGCGGCAATGAACTGGAACTCTGTCTCGGTGTTATTTATAATCCAAATGTCACCATATCTACATAGTCCTCTGCCGCCCACCTCCTCACCGTCCCCCGTTCTCGCCGAGCCCACCGTCGACCCCTGGGCCACGTCCTCCCGTGGTCCTGGAATGCCCTCCCTCCTCACCTCCGCCAAACTAATTCTCTTCCCCTCTTCAAAACCCTACTTAGAGCTCACCTCCTCCAAGAGGCCCTCCCAGACTGAGCTTCCCTTTTCCCTCTGCTCCCTGTACCCCCCTTCACCTCTCCTCAGCTAAGCCCTCTTTTCCCCCCTTTCCCTCTGCTCCTCCCCCCTACTTTCCCATCCCCTCAGCACTGTATTCGTATGCTCAAATGTATATATTTTCATTACCCTATTTATTTTGTTAATGAGATGTACATCACCTTGATTCTATTTATTTGCTGTTGTTTTAATGAGATGTTCATCCCCTTGATCCTATTTATTGCTGTTGTTCTTGTCTGTCCATCTCCCCCGATTAGACTGTAAGCCCATCAGAGGGCAAGGACTGTATCTGTTACCGATTTGTACATTCCAAGCGCTTAGTACAATGCTCTGCACATAGTAAGCGCTCAATAAATAATATTGAATGAATGAATGAATAGTGCTGTGAAAGATAATAATAATAATAATGATGGTATTTGTTAAGCGCTTACTATGTGCCGAGCACTGTTCTAAGCGCTGGGGTAGACACAGGGCATTCAGGTTGTCCCACGTGGGGCTCACAGTCTTCACTAAATAAGGAATCTTCTAAATGTCTGAAGTAAGTGTAATATCTTAGTAATGAACAACGTTATTTTCATCTTTGATTATTGTTTCATAGTTTCCAAAACTATGATTTTTGCATGGGGGATAAAAAGTTAAAGGCTGTTTTTTTCCCTAGGTTAGAATGTAAATATCTCATGATGGAGCAACCAACTGACCCAAAATAAAATGCATGCACAGGGCCCAGTTGCAGCACACTAATTCCAAAATTGCATTTTTTCAAGATTCAGAAACAAGTGCACTTTAAATGATGAGGCAATATTTACTATTCAGATACAGAAGCATGATTTCCGGGAGACAGCGTGGCCTAACGGGAAGAACTTGGGGCCGGGAGACTGAGACCTGGATCCTATTTCCAGCTCCATTCATTCATTCATTCATTCATTCAGTTGTATTTATTGAGCGCATACTGTGTGCAGAGCACTGTACTAAGTGCTTGGAAAGTACAATTCAGCAACAGAGACAATCCCAGCCCACAACGGGCTCACAGTCTAGAAGCGGGGAGACCTCTTGGTGCCTTAGTTTCTTTATATGTAAAATTGGGGACACGATATCTGCTCTTCCTGTGTCGGATTGGGAGTCCCATGTGGAATAGGGATTGTGTTCAATCTGATTATTTTTTTATCTGTCCCAGCTCCTAGCTGGGTGCTAAATGCTAAGCAAATAAATACCTGACTTGGCTTGAAGACAGTCAGTGAGCTTTTTCTCCCCGACCTCACTCCTCCCCCTCCCACTACAATCCATCTTGAGCAGTTGGTTCCTCTGAAGCAGCAAGCAGCGTGGCCTAGGGGTTAGAGCACAGGCCTTGGAGTCCACTTGTCTGCTGTGCGACCTTGGACAAGTCATTTCACTTCTCTGGGCCTCAGTTACTTCATTTGTAAACAGGGGATTAAATATCCCTTCTCCCTTCCCCTCCCCCCCCATTTCCATTTCAGCACCTCCTCATCTCCTGACACCCCTTCACCCCTTATGGTAGCATTTATGCACATGTCGTTAAACTGCAGTTGTTTCCCCCAAGGGAAAATTACTTTAGCGTCCATCTGCTCCACCTGATTGTAAACTGCTTGAAGATAAGGGATCATGCATATTAACTTTAGTATACTCTCCCAAGGGTCCTACACAAAGCCCTCAATGAGTACTGGTGTATTCATTAATATACTGGTAAAATAGTATACTACTATTGTAGACATGATTTCTTGATAGGTCTGCAGTCAGAATCACTAATTTGGTTTCTTTTAAATAAATTCAACACCAAAAAAATCGATTTAATCCTGTTGTCTGTAGCCAATTCTGACCTAGATTTGCCAAAGAATTAATACATTCTGTCAGCGATGGTTCAGAGATTCATTTCTTGAGTGGTGCTACACATAAAAACTTTGATTTCCAGCTTAAAAAGATGCCAGAATTGTAACTGAAGAGTTGTTGTTTTTTAGATTGTGTACTGAAATGGTTACATTTGCTAATTCCATAGAAGGATGTATTTTGAGGAAATGAAACTTATTTTGGGATGTTAGAAAAAATATTATGAAAGTATGAGCTATGCCAATTTGTTACACAGCTGTTAATATGACATAACATTTTTTTCCAAGAGCATAAATAAGAGCTTCCTTCCTTCATTCATAAATTCCCTAATCCTTTTTTGTAAATCTCATGATCACTATTTTTTGCCTATTTCTAGCTGAAGAGCATGTTCACTGAAATACAGTTTTATTCTATATAGAACAGCTCGTTTGTGATTTCAGCTTCATTTAGATTTTATTTTTCCCAAAGCAATTTGGGATATTTATGAAGTACTGAATGAAACCATGTGACAGTTTAGAATTATACCCGGAGGAAGTTCTAAACTGAAATAAACCCCCGGATGTGTCATTTGAACTGCTGCCAGGCCTGACTTCTAAGACGCACACCTGTTCCTTAGCCTGACTAGATCAGAGGTTCATTCATTCAGTCGTATTTATTGAGCACTTACGGTGTGCAAAGCCCTGTACTAAGCACTTGGTAGAGTATAACAATAAACGGTCACTTTCCCTGTGCCCCAAATGAGCTGACAGTCCAGAGGATGTTTGTCATCAATCAATCGATCGTGTTTATTGAGCACTCACTGTGTGCAGAGTGATTAATTAAGATCTTGGGAGAGTACAATTTAGCAGATTGGTAGACACATTCCCTGCCCGCAAGGAGCTCACGATCTAGAGGGGGAGACAGGCGTTAATATAAATAAATAAATTACAGATATGTACATAAATGGAGAAGCAGCGTGGCTCAGTGGAAAGAGCCCGGGCTTGGAAGTCAGAGGTCAGGGGTTCGAATCCCGGCTCCGCCACTTGTCAACTGTGTGACTGTGGGCAAGTCACTTAACTTCTCTGAGCCTCAGTTCCCTCATCTGTAATATGGGGATTAAAACTGTGAGCCCCACGTGGGACAATCTCATCACCCTGTATCTACTCCAGCGCTTAGAACAGTGCTCTGCACATAGTAAGCACTTAACAAATACCAACATTATTATTATTATGCTGTGGAGTTGAGGGGTGGATGAAGGGTGCAAATTCAAGTACAAGGGCATCTCAAAAAGCAGGTGGGAGAAGAGGAAATGAGGGCCTAGTCAGTGAAGGCCTCTTGGAGGAGTGGCGCCTTCAGTAAGGCTCTGAAGGGGAGAAGAGTGATTGTCAGCAGGATTCCTTGAACATTGGACGATGATTGCCCAGCTAGAACACAAGGCTTTAAGGATCCCTCACAACTAATCAGGGTCTTGGTAATATTCAAACTGACCTTGAAAAGTCAGCCCGTACAAATCCTCCCTGTTTCCTCATGGTGTCCTTGATTGTTTCAGCTACGTCTCCCTATTGTGACCAGAGACTGTCTTCAATTTAGCAGTTTCTCCAAGTATTCCCAACCTCCACTCCACTGCTCTGCATAAAGTAGGTACTCAACAATTATTAGCAATAATGCTAATAGGAAGAAAAAAATCTGGAATTTACCATCCAACTTCATCTCTAGTCCCAAACCCAATTTCTGACCCAGAAGTGGCCCAGGCAACTCTGTTGCCATTTAGGTGGAGCAGGAATCATTTCTACTAATTCTCTTGTACCGTCAAGCTCTTAGTACAGTAATGTGCAGTCAGACACTCATTAAATGCAGTGGGTTAAGTCTCTGGAACATTTAAGATTATTCACGCTAGCCTGAAAAAGGAAGAATTTTAGTGCTTGGGAAATAGAAAAATTCTTTCCCAGGAAGAGCCAGGTATAGCATATTTCTCCCATCCAAGCAAACTCTATTATTTAAGAAGTAGGTAAATTCTAAAGGAATCATTTATTCAAAAGGAAAAAATTTAGAAAGCCAAGTCTTGAGTTTTCTGTCACATGCTATGCACACCTTCTGTTTTGAGTTAAAAGGTAAATAGGGGGTTGTGATTTCAGCCCATATATTAAGTTCTTTCTTGCATATCTGAAGTTGGCACATAAATAAATGAATTTTTAAATTATTTTATAAAGGCCTTTATGTTATGCTCTGACATTGTTTTTGTACTTAAAAGTCCAAAGTAATCTCCACCTCCCAATTTTAACTCATAGCAGGACATAGTGTTACCTACAGTGCATTTTTCAAAAATTTTCTTATCCTAGTTTCTCTTTGACGGTTTTCAAGGGAAATGTCAAAGTGCCGTGCCATTCCTTAGTGATTCCCTTCCTCCATTTCTTCTCCTCGCCCTTCCCTATTTTCTTCAGGCCATCAGCCAAATTGAGCTTCTCCCAAGGCGTGATTTGACAGATCTTTGAATTATGAAATGATCTTCCAGATCAGCAGTCTGAGTCAATTCTGGCAATAGGCCAAGACCACAGGAAGTTTTTTTTTGGTTGTTTTTTTTTTTTTGGGTAGCCCCATCTCCGGTCCGGACATTTTACCCTGGCCTTCTGCCAGCTTCAACTACAAAATCCAGAAGTTGTAATTACTTGAAAATAAGGCAGTTTTTTGTGTCACAACACAGTTGTTCTGGGAAAGATATTTTAAAGGGATTTTTTTTTTCAGAATGGCCTCCAGTAATAGAGGCCCCAGCAGATCTGGCCTTGCAGAGCAGAAGCAAAGCCATTCGATGACGGTTAGGGCAGCCAGTTTAGCAGTGGAGAAACTCCACATCTGCACTGCACAGCTGATGTCCTCAGCCTGCATCCCGGGACAAAATTTCCTTTTTTGGACATCTAGTTTCATAGCACTGGTTTCCTAGTTGACCTTGTTCTTCCACTAGGATGGTGGATCGATTTTTAGACCTTTCATATTTTCTGATCTGAATTGCTAAACCTGAGGAACAGTACAGAGTGCTTACCTGCAATACAAGTTATTTAAAGAAGCATTCTTTCTCTTAACTCAGGGAGAAAGATGAAGTTATTAGTTATAATAATAATGTTGGTATTTGTTAAGCGCTTACTATGTGCAGAGCACTGTTTAAGTGCTGGGGTAGATACAGGGTAATCAGGTCCCACGTGAGGCTCACAGTCTTCATCCCTATTTTACAGATGAGGTCACTGAGGCCCCGAGAATCTGGTTATTGGGAGTTTTTGTCTTGTGTGGGGCGTATGTAAAAATGTCAGACAATTGTGAATAGAAGCAAGCTGATGTGGGAATAGAGGAAATCCTCAGATAAGGTCAGAATGAAACTCAAGCTAGAAAGGCTTGGGGACCCTCTGTTTCTGAGCTAGACCTCTGGTTGTACAGCTCCCTCGTACTTCACTTTTTCAGAGAACTTCAATTTCAGGTTTACTGGTATTTTTATCCGTTTCTAGAGAAGCGCATTTTAGTGCTAAAATGGAAGAAAAACACCAGAGCAGTGAAGAAAAAACAAAATGTTTCTGTTAAATCATTTTTAAATTAAGGCCAGTCAATCAGTGGTGTTTGTCGAATGCTTACTCTGTGCAGAGCGGTGTGCTGGGCACTTGGGAGACTGCAACAGAATCAACAGGCACATTCCGTCCGCAGAAGGATAATTCATCGTACCAAACTTGTGGCTCGGTGTCTATAAATTTGTGTCGATGTCTGTTATTCCTGTTGTTATCTGTAGCTTTTTCAGTGCCATATTCAGTAGTTAGTATTTGAATGGAAAGGACAAATTGATTATATGAGTAAGCCGCTTTAGTAGATCCCACAATATATACTAAACAGGGCATGTTGAATTTTTTCACTGGGGTAGTCAGCACTTTAATACAATACATTTATTCAGCAATTTAAAATGAGCAATCGGCTGGAAGAACGTGTTGATTCTTCGGTATCCTACCTTTAGATTATTATAAATTGTGAAACCGACGGGATTTATAATGAAGCAGGAGGTCCAAGTGGTTTGTTGGGAAAGAGAAGCAGCAAGGAAAAAAATGAAAGGGCTCTAGCAACTGAGTATTTGCATTCCTGTTGCAAAATAAACAAGGCTGATAAAAATAAACGGGATTAGTGGTCTCGCTATTAGCCTCCAAATATCAAATTGAAATGATTCTGTCATTAGCAAGTAAAAAATAGTAGTTTAGTCTCCATTTGAGCGGCGTACTGAAAGTAACATTTTGTTCACGTTAGAAGACCGTGTGAGGGGTCTCAGATTAAAATAGCAAGGAGACATCAATTCTGAGATGAATTTAGGCCACTGTATTCTGCCTCTGTTGGGTTAGCAACAAATGACCTTCCCATACATTACTCACTTTATCTGCTCCATGGTGAATTCTTGTTTTCAATCTCCGCTCTCCCCCACGCCCCCCCACACCATCTTTTTCCTTTCTCTACCTCCAACTTCCTTCCTCCAAACTCCATATGAATTTTTTTAGAGCTTCCTCCCCTTGTACTTCACCCAGCTTTACTGAAGATTATTATTTTTTTTTTTTGGTTCCCTTTGTCTACGGGAGTTTCCTTCCCGGCGCTTTTATATCACAGGATTTTAATTCTTGCTCAGCTGGCCTTAGTGATCGCCTCTGCCTGGCGGGGAGGGTGCTTCTCTTCTCCAAGATGTTATGTGCAGCGTGGCTCAGTGGAAAAAGCCCAGGCTTGGGAGTCAGAGTTCATGGGTTCGAATTCCGACTCTGCTACTTATCAGCTGTGTGACTGTGGGCAAGTCACTTAACTTCTCTGTGCCACAGTACCCTCATCTGTAAAATGGGGATTAACTGTGAGCCTCAGGTGGGACAACCTGATCACCCTGTATCTACCCCAGTACTTAGAACAGTGCTCTGCACATAGTAAGCGCTTAAATACCAACATCATTATTATTATTATTTTACCCCTGGGCAGAGCCATGCTCCAAACTCTTTTCAGAGAGGAGCGGCCTGAAATCAGAACCAGAAAAAGGGACTTTTGAATTTGTTCTACTTCAATACAGTGTTCTACTTCAATAGCTGCAGAATCATCAGAAAGGGAGAATTAATAATAATAGTATTTGTTAAGCGCTTACTCTGTGCCAAGCGCTGTTCTAAGTACTGGGGTAGATGCAAGGTAATCAGATTGTCCCACGTGGGGCTCACAGTCTTCATCCCCATTTTACAGATGAGGTAACTGAGGCACAGAGAAGTGAAGTGACTTGCCCACAGTCACACAGCTGATAAGTGGCGTAGCCGGGATTAGAACCCACGACCTCTGACTCTCAAGTCCGGGCTTTTCCCACTAAGCCATGCTGCTTCTTTAAAGGCGGAGGTCTTGTGGGTTTAAGAAAGAAGTGGAGTGGACAACAGGGTCTAGAAAAGATTCCTGGGAGTCAGGAGGCTTGGGTGCTAGTCCTGCTTTTGCCACTGGCCTGTGGGCCCCCCTTGGTTAAGCCCCTTATTCTCCATCTGTTAAATGAGGCCAATACCTTCCTTTCCCTACCAGATGAGCATGTTGTGAGGACAGAATGAGAAAAGTAATGCGAAAGCACTTTGGAAAATTAGTTCTGTACAAATTTCCAGCCAAATCCAGAAACCCCCCTTCTCATGCTTTTTTTAAATAAAAATGGTATTTGTTAGACACTTATTCTGTGCCGGACATTGTACTAAGAACTGGGGTAGATACAGGATAATCAGGTAGGACACAATCCCTGACCCAAGTAGAGCTTACAGTCTTAATCCCTATTTTACAGATGAGGAAAGTGAGGCACAGAGAAGCGAAACAACTTGCCCCAAATCACCCATCAGCGGCATCATTCATTCATTCAGTAGTATTTATTGAGTGCTTACTATGTGCCAAGCACTGTACTAAGCGCTTGGAATGTACAATTCGGCAACAGAGACAATCCCTTCCCAATGACGGGCTCACAGTCTAAATGGGGGAGACGGCAAAGCAAAACAGAATCCAGGTCCTCTGACTCCCAGGTCTGTAGTCTTTCCACTAGGCCACACTACTTCTCATGCTCCTTTTTTTCTTTGGATCACTAAAGGACTCGTTTAGCAATCAATCAATCAGTGGAATTTATTGAGTGCATCCTGGGTGCAGGGCACGGTACTAAAACCCTTGGACAAGTACAATCCAACAAGGTCGGTAGACGTAATCCCTGCCCACTGTGAAGTAACGTGGGCAGTACGGTAGACGGAGGACCGGCCCATAAGGCGGCCAGCTGACACAGCCAGGATTCCCCGACAACTGACTGGGGGCTTACTTCAGTATGCCCACGGTCTCCTCCTGCTGCCCTTCTAAGTTGCAGTGGAGAAGTCACGGCTGAGAAATCGCACTGTGGTTCAAATCTTGCCAATTAGGTCACACCGATAGGAGATACGTTACCTCTCTGGCCGTTGGTTCTCGGTCTCTTTCGTGGGCTCCTCCTCTGCCTCCCATCCCCTAACTGTGGCGGTACGTCACGGTTCAGTTCTGGGTCCCCTTCTATTCTCCATCTCCACCCACTCCCTTGGAGAACTCATTCGCTCCCATGGCTTCAATAGCCACCTCTGTGTGGATGATACCCAAATCTACATCTCCAGCCCTGATCTCTCTCCAGTCTCGCGTCTCCTCCTGTCTTCAAGACATCTCTACTTGGATGTCCTCCCGTCACCTCAAGCTTAACATGTCCAAAACAGAGCTCCTTATCTTCCCACCCAAACCTGTTCTTCCCTTGACTTTCCCATCACCGTAGACGGCACCACCATCTTTCCTGTATCACAAGCCCGTAACCTCAGCGTTATCCTCGACTCCTCCCTTTCATTCAACCCACATATTCAATCCTTCGCTAAATCCTATCGGTCCCACCTTCACAACATCACCAAAACTGAGAAGCAGCATGGCTCAGTGGCAAGAGCCTGGGCTTCGGAGTCAGAGGTCATGGGTTCGAATCCCAGCTTTGCCACTTGTCAGCTGTGTGACTTTGGGCAAGTCACTTCACTTCTCTGTGCCTCAGTGACCTCATCTGTAAAATGGGGATTAACTGTGAGCCTCACGTGGGATAACCTGATTACCCTGTATCTTCCCCAGCGCTTAGAACAGTGCTCTGCACCTAGTAAGCACTTAACAAATGCCAACATTAATTAATTAAAATCTGCCCTTCCCCCTCCATCCATATTGCTACCACATTAATACAGTCACTGATCCTATCCCGCCTGGATTACTGTATCAGCCTCCTTGCTGGCCCCCCAGCTTCCTGTCTCTCCCCACTCCAGTCCATACTTCACTCTGCTGCCTGGATCATTTTTCTATAAAAACATTCAGGATGTCACCCCATTCCTCACAGCACCCCAGTGGTTGCCCATCCACCTCCACATCAAATAAAAACTCCTCACCATTGGCTTTAAAGCACTCCACCACCTTGCCCCCTCCTACCTCACCTTGCTTCTCTCCTTCTATCATCCAGTCCGCACACTCTGCTCCTCTGACGCTAACTTTCTCACTGTGCCTCCATCTTGCCTTTCTCGCCACCAGCCCGTAGCCTGCATCCTGCCTCCCTCCTCAAATCCGACAGACAATTACTCTCCCCACCTTTAAAGCCTTATTGAAGGCGCACATCTCCAAGAGACCTTCCCAGGCTAAACTTCATCTTTGCTAAGCCCCACCTTTCCTCATCTCCCACTCCCTTCTGCTTCACCGTGACTTGTTCCCTCCGCTCTTCCCCCTTCCCAGCCCCACAGCACTTAAGTACATATCTGTGATTTTGTTTATTTGTTTTCGGTTCTATCTCCCCCCATCTAGACTGTGAGCTCTTTGTGATCAGGGAATGTATCTGTTTTTTGTTCCTCCCAAGCACTTAATACTGTGCTCTGCACACAGTAAGCGCTCAATCAATCCGATTGAATGAATGAATCAGTGAGTATTGCTAGTACTGATTCTATTTATTTGCCCTTGTTTTTTTGAGATGTTCATCCCCTCGACTCTATTTATTGCCATTGTTCTTGTGTGCCTGTCTCTCCCGATTAGACTGTAAGCGCGTCAAAGGGCAGGGACTGTCTCTATCTGTTGCCGATTTGCACATTCCAAGCACTTAGTACAGTGCTCTGCACATAGTAAGCGCTCAATAAATACTATTGAATGAATGAATAGTAGCTTCCAGTTACGACCTCATTTTCTGTCTCCTATCTGGTGCCTACCTCGTGTGAACATTAGATCTTTTTTTCCATATATACCATATGACTAAACTATCCAAGGCAAGAAAGAAGTCAGTTGTAGTTAACGTGCTTACCGATTTTGTGTCCTGTGTTGATTTTCCTTGTGCGCGATTTAAAAATAGCACAATAGCAAGTGTTGCACGCCATGCCAAAATGACCTTGGGGAAAGCCCCCAAAATCAAATGGAGTCTGAGCAAATGTCTTGTTTGGGGATCTGTTTTTCTGAAAAATACAGATGTAGCGTGATTAGGCAAAGACGAATGTTCCGTCCCCCAGTTTGTGTGGGTAATGGGTGCTATTTTTAGCAAACAGTCCATCGGTCAGATTTATTTAGCACTTACTGGGGACAGAGCACCGTACTAAGTACTTAGGAGAGCGCAGTATAACAGAGTTGGTGAGAAGCCACGTCCTCTGCTCTCAATGAGTTTACAGTCTAGAGGAGAACGGGCATTAATATAAATAAATAAATTACAGCTAGGTCCGTAAGTGCCGTGGGGCTCAGGAGGGAAGAACAAAGGGTTCCAATCCAAGTACAAGGCTGATGCGGAAGGGAGCTGGAGAAGAGGAAATCCTCCTTACCCGGAAGGGCTCTTGGAAGAGATGTGGCTTCGAGAGGCACACTTTCTCCTCGCCTCTTGCATACGGAGGAAGGCCCTGGGGTTCAGGGGTAAAGCATTACACAGATGAGATTGTTGAAGCCTACTCTAATCTAGCCCAATCCTAATAAGCAGTGAGAAATTTGGCTGAATTTTTAAAACAATCCTGGTGGGCTGGCCCGATTTGATTAAGATGAGCCTCCTTTGAATAGTAATAATAGTAGTAATAGCCGTTGGGAGCAGCCGTTTGGTGTGCTGCACTGTACTGGCTGGTTGGAGGACACAGAAGAATAAAGGGAGAAATTCCTTGCCCAGTAGGAGGTGGCACTCCAGTGGGAAGGGGCAAATGTAAACCTCTTTACAACTAGAGTGGCTGCAGGAGCAAAATCGAGTCTTCCACTGACTAATAAAGCAGTGGAGAGGTGAATAAATAAGCATATTTTTGCCATGTTTTGTCCACGTTTTCCAAGAAGGAACGTGGTATAGTAGATAAAGCACAGGCCTGGGAGTCAGAAGGACCTGGGTTCTTATTCTGGATCTTCCATTTGTCTGCTTTGGGCAAATCATTTCACTTCTCTGGGCCTCAGTCTACCTCATCGGGAAAATGGCCCATGTGGGGCCTGGTCCGTGTTCAGATTAATAAATTCGCATCTACTACAGTTTTTAGTACAGTGGCTGGACTATAGTAAGCGTTTAACGACTACCATAATGTTGTCTTGTTTTTGTTTTGTTCTGTTTTGCTCTGCCTTCTGTCTCCCCCTATTAGACTGTGAGCCCGTCATTGGGCAGGGATTGTCTCTATCTGTTGCCGAATTGTACATTCCAAGCGCTTAGTACAGTGCTCTGCACATAGTAAGCGCTCAATAAATACGATTGAGCGAATGAATGAATTTTTAAAAAAGGCCACGACTACATCACGACATCAATACAAAATGACTACAAAAAGAACTTTTGGTCTTGCTAAATGACCCTCTTCTGGGGATGACAGATCGAAAAGAGCTTATGGAATTTAATTTAGCAGAGCGGACACGTGGAAGGTTTGTGTAGCGGTTAGATGAAGGAAAGGGGTTTCTGTTTAGGTTTAGCTGTTGATATCCTTTTGATTCTCCTTGAAAAATGTTTACAAATGAGAATATTCCTGTTGGTCCTCATGTTTAGAGCAATGGCTCTATCTGTTTATTCCTTCTAACTGAAGACTGGACTCTAGTGCACAGAGGCCAATCTGTTTATCTTAAGCGTTATTAGCGTGCCCTCAGCTTCAAAGAAGAGAGGTGACCACTAGATCGTTCTCTTTATGGTGATTCATGCCCTAGGACTCCAAAGAAGACAAAATGGTGGTGGTATAGCAGGTGTTGAGTCTACCTTTCTGATCCTCCTAGCAGACAAAAATCCTCCTGAGAAAAAGAACCCTTTGATCATTCCATCTTTGAATTTGAACTGGAAATTACTTAGGCAATGAAGACTACTTCCTTTTACTCGTGGGCATTCTAGGCGCACGTTGAGCTCCGGTTCTGCCCAGACAGTTGACGTGCTTTTATTATCCAGACAGTATTAATGCTGAGGTCAGGAAATGTCAAAATAATTCTTTTTTTTCTTCTGTGCTTTTGGAAAAGTTCCAGATCCTCATGTACTGGTGCAGTAACTGATTTCCTTGGTGGTTTTGAGGTGTCAGTTACTGGTAATGGATGTTTTAACAGGAAAAATCTTACCCTTGCCACCGAATGATAAATGTCAGACAGGTCCACGGAAAAGAGCTTTAATTGGAAGAGGCGGTTTCTTAGGAAAGGAGTAAGAGGACTCAGGTTCTAATCCACTTGTCTGCTGTGTGATCTTGGGCAAGTCACTTAACTTCTCTGCCTCAGTTACCTCATCTATAAAATGGGGATTAAGACTGTTAGCCTGTGTGGGACAGGGATTGTGTCCTGCCTGATCATCTTGTATCTACCTCAGCGCTGAGAACAGTGCCCGGCACATAGAGCTTAAGAAATACCATTTAAAAGAAAAAGTGTGAGGATCCGGAATTCAGCACCATTGTGTTTTCATTCCAATTTGAAGGGAATAATAATAGTAATAGAAACAACAATAATAATAATTGCTCTGAACAGAAATTACATCAACAGATAAGTCTTTTCCCATCTGAATTTCTCATCCCTAAAGAAACTGTGACCAGTGAGTGGGATTTGGTAACAGTCCAGAATTTGTCCCTCTCAGGTGTGCATTAACTCTTTTTTGACACTACATTGTCATGGTGTGTTATTTAAAGGAGAACCACCACAGAAGTTGACTTCACCCCAGGGGACAGGGCGTACCAGAGTCCCATAAGAGGCAGAGCCAGCTCACCTTTCGGGACTCTGCCCCTCCGGCACCCAAACGGATTCAGTCGTGGTCCCGCTTTTACCTGGAGTGGTGAAAGGGGCGGCCTCTCGGCATCGATGCAAGTAGCCAACTGCAAAAACCAGCATCGCTGCTTAAACCAAGTGGCTGTTCTTGGACCCTGCTGGAAGTCTCCGTCAACAGCTAGGAAGACATGCTCTGCACAAATGATGATGGTGGTATCTGTTAAGCACTTGATACTTACTATGTATCAAGCACTGTTGTGATCACTGGGGTAGATCCAGGCTAATCAGGTTGGACCCACGTGAGGCTCAAAGGCTTATTTCCATTTTACAGATGAGGTAACTGAGGCTCGGGGAAGCGAAGTGGCTTGCCCAAGGTCACACGGCAGACAAGTGGCAGAGCCGGGATTAGCCTTGTGGCTCTCAGGCCCATGGTTTATCCACTTAGGCCATGTTGCTTCTTCAGCGCTTAATAAATACCATTGCTCCCCGACCGTGTGGTCTTGCTAGACCTCCGTTCACTGGTCCAGAAGGGGCAGTTTGGGAGCAGTTGGGCAGGGATTGCCAGTGACCAGCTGCCACTGCAGTCTAGCAATGAGGTCCCCGCCCGCCTCGGTGCCCAAACCTTGCCAGTGGAGAGAGCTGGGCCCCAGATGGAGGCAGCGTGAATTCCTGCTCCCTCTAACAGAGCACAACCTCGGGACCCCATTGGCAGTGCCAAGGAGTCAGCATTGGCAGGGATCCCTGCCGCCGTCACCTGGCGCGGCGGAGATGCCCGGGCAGTGGTGATGAGTACTTTGTTTGGGCGTCTGTGGCTGGGTTTGGGTGACACCTCCCTTCCCAGTCTTCCCATCTCTTCTGCGCCCCAGCCCCCTCTCTTCGTCGTCTTTTTTAAAAAAATGGTATTCGTTAAGCACTTACTCTGTGCCATGTGCCGTTCTAAGCGCCGGAGTAGATATAAGCTAATCAGATTGGACACAGTTCAGGTCCCACAAGGGGCTCACAGTCTTAATCCCTATTTTACAAATCAGGTACCTGAAGTGACTTGCCCAAGATCACACAGCAGACAAGTGGCAGAGCCAGGGCATTAGAAGCCAGGTCCTTTTAACTCCCAGGGCCACGCTCCATCTTTTAGTCCTCTTTTCTCTGCCCCTCTTCTTTCTGTCTTTGTCTTATTTCACCCTTCCCCTCTCTGTCTCTCTATATCTTTGACTCTCTTTCTTTCTGGGCTTAAAGGCCCTCCCCTTGATCCTTTCCCCGTCCCACTGAGCTCCCCAAAATCTGGCCATATTTTCGGAGAGTAAATCATCAGTGGCGTTGGGCCTAATTAGCGGTAAAATGTATTGAAGCACGTTTGGCTGGACACTAGTGAGGTGAAAATTAGATGGGAACATGAAATCAAAGGTTTTTGTCCCCATTAGAACTTTTTCATTTTTATTTTTTGAATACATTATCAGCACGAGAAACAAGCAAAGTAGAATAGATTCTGCACTCTGTGTGGCCTCTTTTTTTTTTCCCCCATTTTTGGCTTTTGCCCCATTAGTTCTTGGTATCCCTGTTACCAGCCGTGGCATTATGCTTGGAAATTTTTAGTTGCAGGGTCAGATAACTAATATTAGTTTAATTGCAGAATGGGACAGAAATCAGAACAAGGAGCAGTTTGTATTTAAGAAATGGGCTTCAAGGGAGAGGACACTGATTTGTAGCAATTGCAGCTGGCTTTTTTAACCAACATTTGGGTGGAGCCTTGAATGAGCTGGCAAACCCCAGGGCAATACCATGCCAAATTTGCTGACCTAAGACAGTGTCGACTCTGTAAAAGCTTTCCATGGGCTGCTAATTCTGTCTTTAGAGTAAATAGAAAACGATGCCAGTGGGGAGAAGAAAGAATCACCCTCAGCTTCAGGAGAAGTAGAAGCACTGTTTTCAAACTCCGCTTTTAGTCTGCAGAACCACAGATGTCAGACCTCCATTTTTTCCTCTTTTTTTGTGAATTGGAACGCCCTCTGAAACTTAAACGGTTTTAGCCTTCCTAAGCTTAGTTTCCAGGGAAGAGGCAAGCGAACAGTGACGGAGGTTCAAGGAAGGAGGACGCTAGCCAAAATGGTTCATGTTGATTAGACTCTACGGTGCTTCGTCATTTTCATTAACAATTTCGTCGCTATCTCTTAAATTCCCTGGGAACATTTTCTGGTAGATGAATGGACGGTATTCCCGATTCGATTTGAGTTTTCCCATGGATTGAGTTTGCCCCACATTAGTAACAGCTAATTAGTTATAACTAATTAGTTACAACAAGAGTTACAACTAATGTAAGTAAAAATACAGGCGATTAAGACAAGACTCCTCAAACCACCCGGTTGCCGTATTTGAAGATGATAATAATAATAATGTTGGTTAAGCGCTTACTACGTGCAGAGCACCGTTCTAAGAGCTGGGGTAGACGCAAGGGAATCAGGTTGTCCCATGTGGGGCTCACAGTCCTAATTCCCGTTTTACAGATGAGCTGAGTTACAGAGAAGTGAAGTGAAGTGACTGGCCCACAGTCACACAGCTGACAAGTGGCGGAGCCGGGATTGGAACCCATGATCTCAGACTCCCAAGCCCGGGCTCTTGCCACTGAGCCACACTGCTTCTCAAGATACTGACAAGTAATTTCACTCATCTGAGAGGGTGTGACCGAAAAACCGAGATGCGATCAGAGGTCCCTACCACACTGTGAATTAATTATGGTACGTGTTAAGTGCTTACTACGTGCCAAGCGCTGTTCTGAGCCCTGGGGTAGATATAACTCGATCAGGTTGGACACCGTCCTTGCCCCACATGGGGCTCACGCTCTTAAATCCCCATTTCACAGATGAGGTAACTGAAGCCCAAGGTCACACAGCAGACACGTGGCAGAGCCAGGATTAGAACCCAGGTCCTTCTGCCTCCCAGGCCCGGGATCTGTTCACTGAGTCACGCTGCTTCTGAGTTGCGTGGTGCTGATGTGTTTGCTATTTGCAGTGATGGCACTATTTTGGGATCTGCCTCCCACTGTCCGGATCCCTTTGAGGTTTCCGCTCCAAAAGAGCGACCTCATTCCGGAGCCCAGCTTGTGGAGTCGTGTGTTACAGCTACCTCTCCACATTCAGCTGTCATTTCACCTCAAGATTTTTCTCTTTAAGAGACTTCCGCTGAATTCCCCACCTCCTACTTTCCCCCCCTAATTTCAGCCCACCGTAAAGCAGTTTGGCTGTCCGTTATTCATTCTACATACCCATCTCTCCAGAGATGTGTCAAGTTGAGCATCCTTTTTATGCTGGGAGAATTCTTTCTTTCCAAGACCTCATTGTCTGTGAGCCCACGTGCAGTTTGTTCCCAAGAATGGCGTGTTGGATAATGCCGATGGAACCGCTCAAGAAGTAGGAAGGAGCTCTCGGTGGCTGATCCCGGTGTTTGATCCGCTTTGGTCGGCTACCCCTATAGCTCTGTGGGCCTCGAGTTTAAAATAAAACCTGATGCTGTTTTGTTATTACCTTCATTTTTACTTTGTCCCAGAGGACATTATCGCCTTCCTAATTACCTTCCGTCCGCCGACCCCCTTGCCCGCGTCGTCCCTCAGGCCTGGAACTCCCTCCCCCCTCATTTTCATTCAGTCGTATTTATTGAGCACGTATTGCGTGCAAAGCACATCTGACAGTCCACCCCTCTCCCCACCTTCAAAATCCTCCTAAAATCACATCTCCTCCAAGAGACCTCCCCAGACTAAGCCCTTTATTCCCCCTCTCCGTCGCCCCTCGACATCGACTACGCAGTTGGCTTTGTACCCCTTAAGCACTTTGATCCTCTCCTCAGCTCTACGGTACTCTTGTAAATATTCTTCTTCTCTATTTCCTTTATCTGTATTCTGATGTAGTGCCTGTCTCCCCCATAGACTGTAAGTTCCTTATGGGTACGGATCGTGTCTCTCAACTCTTGTATAGTGTTGAAGCAGCGCGGCTCAGTGGCAAGAGCCCGGGCTTGGGAGTCTGAGATCATGGGTTCCAATCCCGGCTCTGCCACTTGTCAGCTGTGTGACTGTGGGCAAGTCGCTTCACTTCTCTGGGCCTCAGTTACCTCATCTGTAAAATGGGGATTAACTGTGAGCCTTACGTGGGACAACCTGATCACCCTTATCTACCCCAGCGCTTAGAACAGTGCTCTGCGCATAGTAAGCGCTTAACAAATAGCAACATTATTACAGGGCTTTGCAGACAGTAAGTGGTCAGTTAATACCACTGATTGATTTGGTTTTCTACTCTCAATCTGTCAGTGGCCAAAGTTCCGCCTCGATAGAGGAAGAGCTGACAGTCTCCTGGTGTAGATGGGGCCGGATCGTTGGTTTTATTTCACATTACTGTCAGTGAATCAAATAATCAAATCATATTTCTTGAGCACCTACTGTATGCAGAGCACTGTACTAAGTATTTGGGAGAGAACAATGTAACAGACACATTCCTCATCCACAACGAGTTAACAGTGTAGAGGATGACTATCTAAGATTTTCAGTGATACTTGTAGAGTATTGGAAAAATCGAAAGCAAATTCTGTCACCAGCATCCAAGACCCTGGGATGCATAAAATAATTTTTTTTCCAGGATCTGCCCTACTACACAAGTCTGCCCTGCCGATGTTGGAAAAAAGGGTTGCTAGCAGGCATTCTGACCAGACTGAACGTTCATTGTGAAGTTATTTTAGGAACATATAAAACTTTTAGGGCAACCGTATTTACAGCAGTTGTCAAAGCACAGATCTACTGAGCATATTATAAGGTCTTTTAAGTTTTCAGAAATCCATGAAAAAGACGTGGTGCTGTTTTGTTGGGGTTTTTTGCACTTCTGTATCTGACCTACAGAAAAGAGTCTGTCTCCCACATCAGGTCTACTGGCCCCTTTTGACTTTTGACTTGCTTAATGGTTTTATCTTTTTAAATGTTACCTGAATATTTACTGGGAAATGTAGGAAAACTTGGTCAAAGTTTAGATGAGGTGGCATTCATGAAGGTTAATGCCTGTGCAAATAGCACCTAAAACCAGTGTCTGCATGGGTGGGCGAGAGCAGACTGACTGGCTTTTGAAGGACTGGAATGGGCTGTTTTGACCCACTGTGAGTTTGGGGGGCTTATTGCCAAAGACCCTTGGCTTTACCCACCTCAGGAGAATGTCTGGAAGTGTACGGCGCGTGCAGACGGTCAGGCTTCATTTCCTGTGTGTTGATTATGATAGGGGAAATTGGTAGAATAAGAAATATTCATGATGGAATTCTCATAAATTAGGGCCAATTCATTATTTTTCACCTAGCAGCCATTTTTGACTCCCTCCTTAAGGCTAATCTGTACAGCTGCCTTAAGATAATTTGGACAACAGTTGGCTCTGTTGGGAATGTTCTGAATTCCCGGACCGACAGAAAACTGGATGCTTTCCAGGTTTATTCAGACGTTTGCATTCCTACCTCCATGAGGATAAAGCGTGTGCCTATCTGTAGTATGTTTTTGTCACTGCCAAGATGATTTATCACTATATGCATGTCACGCAGATTTACAGATGTCAGGAATCCTAATTTTGTACCATTTTAGCCTGATTCGTTGCTCTGCTTTTAGACAGGTGTCATTCCTGGGAGACAACTTAGCAAGACGTTTATCAACTTCACATAAATGTGGCTAACAAAATCTAGGACTGGTTGACAGCTTCTTGAGTAGGTTTAGTGCAGTCCTTAGTCTGGTGCACTGCATTCCTTAGGTGCCGTGCTGAATGATGATCATCTGATTTCTGTAATATATTTGAAAATTTCAAAGAATTTCACGCCATTGCACAAGCGTTTCCATCTGCCAGATGGAGAAATTCTGATCTCATGAGGTTGTGCTGCTCCTCACTCGTACATACCGTATCAAAGGAAAAACTAGTCTTTTGACTCGGAGAGAGGCTGTTTTATCTGTCCAGCTAGTTTAAAATACTCAGCAACCCCGATATGCTCACTAGAGGGTAGGGTGCCAGTTCGTTCTACTTGCCAGGCAACGTCTGGTATAGGTCAGGGGTCTCTTGCTGCCTCCCAAACCTTGGGATCTGGCATGGTTCGAGTTGTCTCTTCACCTTCCCCTGGTAATATGGGAATTTGTCAAGCACTTACGAGGTGCCAAATATGATAATAGTACTGATTCTATAATAATCAATATTGATTCTATAATAATCAATATTGATTCTTGATTCTATAATAATAATGTTGGTATTTGTTAAGTGCTTACTATGTGCAAAGCACTGTTCTAAGCACTGGGGAGGATACAAGGTGATCAGGTTGTCCCACGAGGGGCTCACCGTCTTAATGCCCATTTTACAGATGAGGTCACTGAGGCCCAGAGAAGTTAAGTGACATGTCCAAGGTCACGCAGCTGACAAGCGGCGGAGCCGGGATTCGAACCCATGATCTCTGACTCCCCAGCCCGTGCTCCTTCCAGTGAGCCACGCTGCTTCCGTCGGACGCTGTCCCCCTTTCTCGTCGGGCTCACCGTCTAAGTAGGAGGGAGAACAGATACTGAATACCCATTTGACAGAGGATGAAACTGAGGCACCGAGACGTTAAGTGAGTCGCCCAGGGTCACGCAGTGACACAAGTGGCCCAGCTGTTCCGGGGCTCCATCTTTCCCTTGCCTTCCGAGCCTCTTCTCAGTGGCTGAGGGCGAGGGACCCCGAAACACTGGTCCAGAGGTGACAGTGCCATGAAGGAACAGCAACAGAGCCGTGGAATCCTGAAGGCAGGGCAGAGGGTGGATGGGTCCCCGTCCCACGTGGGACTCACAGTTTGAATCCCCAATATGAGGCAGATGGGTCATAAACAACGAGGTTGCTCTACTGGGTCTGAAAGAGCCCATTTCTGTCCTGCTAGGTTCCGTGAATATCCACTTTACGGAGTATGGGAGAATCAGACTCGGGGCAAGAACAGAGGCTTTCTTTGGTGCTTCCTGTAACTGCCAAAGTTTCCGTCATCGCTTATTTTAGTCACTTCGAAACAATCCAGAAGGGTTAAAATTCCACTCTTTGTTCTGAGAGAGGACAAATGTCAGCAAGTTGTAGCCCTACGAGACCCGGACAAGGGAACATATTATCTGCTTTATTGTGGGAGATGCCGCTCCTAAACTGATTTTAGTAAATGTAAAGTTTTATTTGTTTCTTGAGCCTCCCCGGTGTGCTAGGCACCTCACGAGACCATGCAAACAAAATAGAGTCCACATCTTCTTAATATGCATTATCAATGGCTGCGGCACGTTTTTGGTGTCACCTACCAAAGTAACTCGTCGTCGATCGCCACTGCGGAATTAAGGACCGTCCTTCCCGCCGTGCGCATCTCGTCGGAAAGCAGTGCAGAGCGGCACCAGGAGAAATGGTTTCTGCACATGTGCGGCATCAGGCACGGCGTGAGAACTAGAAGGCCAGATTTCAGTGACACAGGCTTCGTGAGAAACAAAACCCCCTCATAATGAGAGAAACAAAGACCGTGGAAATATTTAGAGACCACTTTTTTATGAATCAAAGGCAATGTGTTCTACAGAAACTGATCCCCCTCAGCTCTGGAATACATAAATGGAAACACTTTTTAAAATGCTCCCTTACCGTGGTATCCGTTGAATGGAATCACTGGAAAGAGCAAGGGCTGGGGAGTCCGAGATCCTGGGTCCGAATCCCGGCTCCGCCGCTTGTCAGCCGTGTGACTTTGGACAAGTCACTTAACTTCTCTGTGCCTCAGTTACCTCATCTGTAAGATGGGGATTAAGACTGTGAGCCCCACATGGGGCAGCCTGATCGCCGGGTATCCTCCCCAGGGCTTAGTACAGTGCTTTGCACAGAGTAATTGATAAAATATAATGTTAATGATGCCGAACTCTGTACTGAGCACTTGGATAGATACAGGATAGCAGACTGGACACAGTCGCTGGCCCTCGTGGATCAGTCTAAATGCGAGTTCCCATTTTACAGAAGAGGAGACTGAAACATAAAGATGTTCAGGGACTAGTCCAAGGTCGCACAGCAGGCACGTGCGCTGATCGTTATCAGCAGTGGCTTCCCAAAGAGATGAGGGCACAGCCGTGGCTGCTGCTGTTGAGGTCTCAGAGATGTTCGGTTCTGTGACCGCACACGTCATCCGTTCTCCCTACGGGCCGTCTCACGTTGTGTGCAGTCAGGCCTAGGGGAACCTGGCCAGAGAGTGTGGACGGCTCAACACCAACCATCACCACTGTGGCAAAAACAGCTCGAATGCACGTCCTGCTGGGGATAGGACATATTTTCCTTCCTTATGACCACTGGGGTCTGAGCATTCATTAATTCAGTAGTATTTATTGAGCGTTTACTATGTGCAGAACACTGTACTAAGCGCTTGGGACCTACAAGTCGGTAAAATGACAAAGGGTCAGAAAGATTACCTACAACAGTTTAATAATAGTTGTGGTATTTGTTAAGCGCTTCTCCTGTTCCAGGCATCGTACTAAGCTCTGGGGCAGATACGAACTAATCGGGGTGGATACGGTCCCTGTCCAAAGTGGGACGAACGGTCTCTATCTTCATTGTGCAGATGAGGTCACTGATGACCGGGGAAGAGAAGTGACCTGCCCGAGGTCACACAGCAGAAAAGGGGCAGAGCCGGGATTGGAACCCGTGACCTCCTGACTCCCAGGCCTTGGCTCCATCCATTCACTCATTCAGTAGTATTTATTGAGCGCTTACTATGTGGAAAGCACTCTACTAAGCGCTTGGAATAAACAGTTGGGCAACAGATAGAGACAATCCCTGCCCAACGACGGGTTTACAGTCTAAGCCTGTCTAATCCACTACGCCAGGGTGCAAGAGTCGGGGCTACACGTAGAAAGGGGGACCGGTACCGCACGTCAGTCCATCCGTCGTATTTTTTGAGCGCCGGCTGTGTGCAGGGAACTGAACTCAACGCTCGGGAGAGTACAACACGGCAATATGAGACACATTCCTGTGGTGCGATTGCGGCGAGAAGGGACAGCCACTCGGTCCGTGGGATGGGGTAGGACAAAGTGTCCTTGATTCAGCTGCTCCTGTCGCTTGTGGGAGCTTGAGGAGGCTTTTGGTAGCTTACGACTCAGGCCACGGACTTAGGGTGGCCGGCGCAGATTAAGGGGCTTGGAATGACGATGGGGGCCATGTACAGCTTAGGGTACACATAGCGATAGTTTCAAAAAACTGAAGCTGGGGTTGGAACTGAGCCCGGAGTCAAGAAAACTGCTACAAACAGGGTATAGTAATAGTGCGTATTAAGTGCTTACTATGTGCAGAGGGCGGACTGAGTTCTGGGAAAGAAATACTTAGCTGAGCTCTAGACAAAACCCCTGCCCCCCGGAAGGGTTCACAGTCTAAGGAGGAGGAGGGGACAAGGGGCCGGCAACAGAAGCAGAAAGAAAGGTGAACAAACAGGCAGGAGATTAAAAAAACCAGCAAAATGCGAAAGGAGCTGCAGCCCTGGTGATGGTGGTGACCTTCTCAACCGTTCTTAAAGTTGGGAAGGTCTCACACGCTGCTGCCGGTCGAATCCTCCCAGGGGTGGAGCAGAGGGAGCCCCGGTGTCCTGTGGGGTCGTGTCCAACCTGATTAACTTGTATCTACCCCAGCGCTCAGAAAAGTGCTCGACACGTAGTAAGCGCTTAACAAGTAGCATAATTATTGTCCTTATGATTATTGTTATTGCGGGTGGAGCAGGTCCCTCTCGCACGGCTGGGCACCAGGGGTCAGGACTAGGGGGTCAGAAGAGAGGCTGCCCCCGATCGAGACGGGAAGCCGGTCAAGGGGAGGACGGCACAGAGAGGGAACGGATTTTCTGGTGTTGATCACGTCGGAGGCGAGGCTTCGCGTTTCCTATCTTGAAACTTAGGGTGCCAAGTTCTTGGAATTGTATCACTATATAAAAAAAGATACAGTTTATCTTCAAAGACCTATATTCTAAAAGAAAGCTCATATGCACGTGACCATACCTAAAAGGGGCCTGTGACCAAATGCTTTGAAAGTGGATTTTGTTCTCTTTCCTTCTCAAAAAAACGTCGCAGTCGGGTTTCTTCCCAGGTCCGGTTTCTTCCCAGGTCCGGTAACTGCCTCTCTATCTGTGGGCGTAAGAAAACTGCTTCTGGTTACACTAGGGAAGAGCTTCTTGCAAGAGTCTTCTTATTGGTGGGCGAATTTTTAGAGGAAAGGTCCAGATTGAAAGAGCTTCAAAAGTCCAGACTGTTTAAGAGGAAAAGGTCCCTGCAATGCCCTCGCCCTCTGCCCTGGCAGTCTTTCTTCAGGCATACTCTAGGGCCTGATGGGCGATATCTTGGAAGAGAACTTAATCAATCAATCAGTATTTTGGACAGTCTCCTGAAGCTCTTGAAGCAGGCTTTTCCGGCAGGTAGAGCACGGGCCCGGGAGTCCGAGGGACCTGGATTCTAATTCCGACTTTGCCACTTTTCTGCTGTGTGACCTTGGCCAAGTCACTTAACTTCTCTGTGCCTCAGTTACCTCATCCGTAAAATGAGGAGTAAAACTGTGAGACCCATGTGGGTCAGGGACTGTGTGTCCGATCCACTTTGCTTGTACCTACCCCAGCACTTAGTACAGTGCCTGGCACATAGTAAGAGCTCAACAAATACCACAGCTGTTATCATTACCCTTTTAAAGTTGGTATTTGTTAAGCGCTTACTATGTGCAGAGCACTGTTCTAAGCGCTGGGGGAGATACAGGGTCATCAGGTTGTCCCCCGTGAGGGTCACAGTTAATCCCCATTCTACAGATGAGGTAACTGAGGCACAGAAAAGTGAAGTGACTTGCCCACAGTCACACAGCTGACAAGTGGCAGATCTGGGATTGGAACCCATGACCTCTGATTCCCAAGCCCGGGATCTTTCCACTGAGCCACGCTGCTTCTAACTTGTTAAGCGCTTACTATGTGCAGAGCACTGTTCTAAGCGCTGGAGTGGATACATGGTAATCAGGTTGTCCCACGTGGGGCTCACAGTCTTGTTCCCCATTTTACTGATGAGGTAACTGAGGCACAGAGAAGTGAAGTGACTAGCCCAAGGTCACACAGCAGACAAGTGGCGGAGCCGGGATTAGAACTCACAACCCTTGACTCGCAAGCCCACGCTCTTTCCCCTAAGCCACTTTTCTATAGCCGTCAAACCCTAGGCACTTTCTTCTCTGCCTAACTCATTGACAGCCTCACCGCCTTTTCGATTCCTTATTGTCGTTCCATTCGTTTCTTCTCCGTTGATATATTCGATTCCTCTGTGTTTCAGATGGAGCAACTATCAGATGAAGAACTTGACCATGGTGCTGAAGAAGATAGCGATAAGGAAGATCAAGACCTGGACAAAATGTTTGGGGCCTGGCTCGGCGAACTGGACAAACTCACACAGGTCAGAAACAGATGTTTGGCATCCCAGGTGCTAGGATGCCAACGAAAAGCTTTAGAAGGGAAGCGTATAATGACAAGAAAGTACCCAACGTTCTGGCACAGATCAGTAACTACAGAAAATAAATTGAAATCTCTGATTTGGTGTGGCAGTTTAGAGCAGTTTTGTAATCACTGGAAAATGACCAGAAATAACCACAGTGGCACTGGACATACGTACTTTGAATTCGATTTCAGAAATTTATATTGCTTGCCCTCTCCAAGTCCGTCTAACTGGACTTCCTTTAAAAAAGCAACTAGCTTAATTAGGCTTTTCTGAGATTTGAGGCCCTTTTTAGTGCTCCTGGATTCCGTTTGGATCCTTGGGAAATAAAAAAGAAGAATCTGCAGCACAGAGCATTCTGCTTCTTAGAAGTACATTTCCAGAGTTCTGACAAAAATCTCCCTTCAGACTGCCTTGCGGAACAATGGGGGCTTATGTGTTTCTTCCGTCTAATGTTCTTGAATGAATTGTTTTGTTTGAGGTTTACAGGGTGTGCATTGGCTCTGAGAGCAGGAGTGGGGCCAGATTTATTTATTTTCCCCCTCTTTTGAATAAAGTCGCAACAGACATTTAAATTTCATCATGTCTTTTAAGTTATTTTTCAAGTTGCTTCCAAATGCAACACTTGAGGAATAGAGTACTGACTTTGAGAGACTGTTGGCTAGGACTCTCTCTCTTTCTTTACGCCGATGCATTTTACATTAGCAGTTAGCATCAGAATATCCCTCCTTGTGTGGTGGGAGAACTAATGAGTCTGTTATTCTGTTAGCTATCGTTTAAGAGCCTTTGACTTGCCAAGCTATGGCAATTTCTCAGTAGGCTTCTTGCTTTCCAAAATTGCTGAATTGGAAAGGACTTCAAAAAATGTGCTCATCTTAGCATTTATGAAATTAAAATGTGTATAATTTCCTAACTAGTGGGATGTTTAAAAATCACACATTCTCTCACAAGTCTTTCAGTCCATTTTGCAGAGTCCAGTGAGAATTTATTTCGGGACTATCACCAGAACAACTCTAGTATCCCGAAACAAATTTAAATCAGTCGTATTCATTGAGCACTTTTTATATGCAGAGAACTGTACTAAAGGCTTGGGGGAGTACAATAAAATAGAGTTGGTAGACATAATCCTTGCCCCCAAGGAGCTTGCAGTCCAGAAGGGGGGAAGAGACCTTGAAATAAATTACAGCTAAAGGAAAAGGCAGAGTATAAGAATATGTACATATGTGCTGTGGGGCTGAGGGTGGAGAAGGGATTAAATGGGTAGCAAAATCAGGCTAAAATCTGTTATTCTTATACAGCAATTCATTACCCGTGTAAGCTAATTTTTATACTAATTATACTAATCAGCAGTGGCTTAAATAGATATCAGGACTTGTTAACTAATTATATAAAACGTGTTATTAAAATGATCCTGAAAGGCTAAACATTTGCTGCATATGCCCCAACTATATTTTCAGAATCCATTTAGCTCAAATTACACAGGTTTTTGCATTTTCTCTTCCCTTGTACGAAGGCCGACCGTAATCGGATCAGTCCCGGAACCTCTCTTTCCCTGCCAAGGGCATCTCCAGAGTCACGGTGTGGTGGACCCGACTCATCTCCCCAAGGGGACGGGAACCAAACCTCTGTTCATTTCTTTTTCGGCTCTTTTCCCACACTGAGGGAGGCACTTTTCCTTCTTAATTTAGGAATTATCCCATCTAATTGCTGTGCTTTCCTCTGGATTTCATTGATTTCTTGCCTGCCTCTGGCTACCCTTGCTCAGAACCCAAAAAGCTTCCTCAACAAGAAGGCAAAATCCCTTTGAAGAGAAAAAACGAGAGATTTGTCTAGTTTTCACTTCTGGTCATTTTGTACCAAGTGATACCAGCTTCTACTTGCCTTTTGGAATGTGGGGAAAAAAGACATTCTCTATTTAAAGTTGACTGAGCCTCATATATTAATATTACAGTATTATTAGACAGTAATTAGTACAATATTAGTACAGTAATATTAAAGGGTTTGTGTGTAAACCCCAAATTTGTGATTTTAAACTCAGTTTATTTTAGCTCACATCTGTCCTGCAGTAACATTTTCCCCAGTGGTTTTTTGAGAATCATTTGTAATCAGCTTTATCAAGGAGCCTTTTTCTATAGTGCATATATTTTTCAAAGCTGTATATACCTTTCTTTCTATCGGTAATTTAAGCACGATAGTTTCATAAAAGATGTTTTATGGGCGAAAGTAGAATCAAAGTTTGAGATATTAAGTAGTTTGTATGTTACAGAATTTGAAAAAAAGTGATTTATGAGCATTTTTAAATGATACCACTTGGCAGATTTATTACCTGCAGTGTGTACAGTCGATGTATTTTTGTTTTGTTTTTAATATACATTTTAATTCTTCTTCTTTCCCCTTAAAGAGCCTGGATACTGACAAGCCTATGGAACCAGTAAAAAAATCTCCTCTTCGCCAGGAAACAAACATTGCCAATTTTTCTTATCGCTTCTCCATGTACAATCTGAATGGTAAGCTGAAAATGGAAAATAAAATTCTAGTTTTTATGCAAGTTACAGAATGCTGAAATGATGCAATATTAGTTCCACATAGCTTATGAACTAGAATTTGAACTAACTTGGGAACTGGGGCTCTTGATTTTGTAGTTTATGAATCTTAAGATATTAGGGTTATTGTGAGAGAAAATGCCAAAGAGTGAATAAAGCAAAGTCACATCATATTAAAAGCATTTTAAATATTTATTTTAATCCATTTTTGGGGGGAAAGACAAATCCCTTGTGGTGCTGTGTGTCTCGCCGAGTTAAAAGGATAAATATCCACTTCTTGAGATTTCTGCTTGATTTGCACCCCACCCTGTGCTCAAATATATCGTCAATTCAGGAGACCCGACCCTGCCAGTTGTGGGTTAACTGGGCCCTCTGTTGTTTCACCCTGCTGTTCACCTTTGCCCAAAATCTCCACAAGATTCTGGAGAAAGAAACTTATCTGCTACTAATCAACCTCTTGTACAAGCCCTGCCCCCTCCCCGGAACTCCCTCCCTCTTTACGTGTTTTTTATGGCCCTTGTAATAATGTTGGTATCTGTTAAGCAGAGCACTGTTCTAAGCACTGGGGTAGATACAGGATCATCAGGTTGTCCCACGTGAGGCTCACAGTCCTCATCCCCATTTTCCAGATGAGGGAACTGAGGCCCAGAGACGTGAAGTGACTTGCCCACAGTCACCCGGCTGTCAAGTGGTGGAGCCGGATTCGAACCCGTGACCCAAAGGGCTTACTATTTGCCAGGCACTGTCCTAATCGCTGGGGTAGGAACAAGATAATTAGGTTGGACACAGTCCCTGTCCCACATGGGACTCACAGTCTAAATAGGAGGGAGGAGGATTTAATCTCCATTTTCAGATACAGAACCTGAGGCACAGAGAAGTTAATTCACTTACCCAGGTTCACAGAGTAGATAGAGCTGGGATTAGAATCCAGGTCCTCTGATTCCCGGGCCCGTGCACTTCCCGCTAGGCCGTATTGCTTCACATTGGGCAAAAAAATAAATAAAATAAATAAATGTTGGTATTTGTTAAGCGCTTACTATGTGCAAAGCACTGTTCTAAGCGCTGGGGGATACAAGGGAATCAGGTTGTCCCATGTGGGGCTCACAGTTTTAACCCCCATTTTACAGATGAGGTAACTGAGGCAAAACCACTGCTCACACCATTTTCAAAGCCTATCTAAAATGACATCTCCTCCAGGAGGCTTTTTTCTTAGTTAACCTCTCTTTTACTCACCTTTTTTTCCCCTGCTACTGACTGCCATTCCAAAGAGAAGCAACGTGGCTCAGTGGAAAGAGCCCGGGCTTGGGAGTCAGAGGTCATGGGTTCGATTTCCGGATCTGCCACTTGTCAGCTGTGTGACTGTGGGCAAGTCACTTCACTTCTCTGTGCCTCAGGTTTCACCTCTACAATATCGCCAAGATCCGCCCTTTCCTCTCCACCCAAACGGCTACCTTACTATTACGTGCTCTCGTTATATCCCGGCTAGACTACTGTGTCAGCCTTCTCTCTGACCTCCCTTCCTCCTCTCTCGCCCCGCTCCGGTCTATTCTTCACTCCGCTGCCCGGCTCATCTTCCTGCAGAAACGATCTGGGCATGTCACTCCCCTTCTTAAACAACTCCAGTGGTTGCCTATCGACCTCCGCTCCAAACAGAAACTCCTCACTCTAGGCTTCAAGGCTCTCCATCACCTTGCCCCTTCCTACCTCTCCTCCCTTCTCTCTTTCTACCGCCCACCCCGCACGCTCCGCTCCTCCGCCGCCCACCTCCTCGCCGTCCCTCGGTCTCGCCTATCCCGCCGTCGACCCCCGGGTCACGTCCTCCCGCGGTCCTGGAACGCCCTCCCTCCTCACCTCCGCCAAACTGATTCTCTTTCCCTCTTCAAAACCTTACTTAAAAATCACCTCCTCCAAGAGGCGTTCCCAGACTGAGCTCCTCTTCCCCCTCTACTCCCTCTGCCATCCCCCCTTTACCTCTCCGCAGCTAAAGCCTCATTTTCCCCTTTTCCCTCTGCTCCTCCACCTCTCCCTTCCCATCCCCACAGCACCGTACTCGTCCGCTCAACTGTATATATTTTCGTTACCCTATTTATTTTGTTAATGAATTGTACATCGCCTTGATTCTATTTAGTCGCCATTGTTTTTACGAGATGTTCTTCCCCTCGACGCTGTTTAGTGCCATTGTTCTCGTCTGTCCGTCTCCCCCAATTAGACTGTAAGCCCGTCAAACGGCAGGGACTGTCTCTATCTGTTGCCGACTTGTTCATCCCAAGCGCTTAGTACAGTGCTCTGCACATAGTAAGCGCTCAATAAATACTATTGAATGAATGAATGAATGAATCATCTGTAAAATGGGGATTAAGACTGTGAGCCTCACGTGGGACAACCTGATGACCCTGTATCTCCCCCAGCGCTTAGAACAGTGCTGTGCACATAGTAAGCGCTTAACAAATACCAACATTATTATTATTATTTGATTACTCCCTGCCCTTCTGGGTAGCACCTGTGTACATATATTTAAACTCTAGTGCCTTCCCCACCTGTAAATTGTTTTAGTGTCCCTCTCCATGACTAGATTGTAAACTCCTTGAGGGCAGGATCATGTCTGTTAATGATGATGATGATGGTATTCGTTAAGTGCTCACTATGTGTCAAGCACTGTTCTAAGCGTTGGGATAGATGCAACCTAATCAGGGTGGACATAGTCCCTATTCCACATGGAGCTTGCAATCTTAATCCGTTTTACAGCCGAGGTAACTGAGGCCCAGAGAAGTGAAGTGTCTTACCCAAGGTCACACAGCAGACAAGTGGCACAGCTGGGATTAGAACCCAGGTCCTTCTGACTCCCAAGCCCATGCTCTATCCATTAGGCCACGCTACTAACTCTACTGTACTTTCCCAAGTGTTTAGTGCAGTGTTCTGCACGGAGTAAGCCCTCGAATAATTTGAGTGGATTGACTACTAACAGGAAACAGGCAAGCGAGTATTCCTGTTGGAGAATTTCTGGAATTCAGTTATCCATTCCAATACTGGTCTCCACTCCATAGTTTGCTTCCAGGGTTTGCTTCCGTGGTTTCCCATGGAAGCATTTAAAATTCAAAACCCTTATGGACAAACCAGACTGTGCGAAGAAATCGCCTGTCCATATTTTCTTTAATTTATCTAGGTCCTGGACCTCGGACCTAGAAGCAAAGTAACAATAATAATAATAATAATAATACCTGTTAATAGGTGTCCAGCACTGATCAAAGCGCTAGGGCGGATGCAAGACAGTCCCTGCCCAATATGGGCCTCTCAGTCTTAAGTAGGATTTAATCCCCATTTTACAGCCAAGGAAACTGAAGCACTGAGAAGTGAAGTGACTTGCCCAGAGTCACACAGCGGATCGGTGTGCAGAGCCGGGATTAGAACCCAGGTCCTCTGACTACTAGGCCACGCCGATCGTATGGGAAATCCGGACTTGGGCGTGTCGTAGAAACGTAACGTCTGCTGTTCATTGCAGAAGCCCTCAGTCAGGGAGAGGCTGTGGACCTGGATGCCCTCATGGCCGACCTGAGCTCCATCGAGCAGGAACTCAGCAGCATCGGGGCGGCCAACAGTAAACGACAGGCCTCAGAAACCAAAGCTGCTCAGAAACTACCTTCCGGGCGACAGACCTTGAAGCACGGCGCCGTGAAAGGGCCGTCCTCCTCATCTACCCGGATGTCCAAAACCGCCCAAGCCAACTACTCCCTGGACGACATCACCGCCCAGTTAGAGCAGGCCTCCCTGAGCATGGACGAAGCGGCCCAGCAGTCGGCGGCGGAAGATGCCAAACCCACGGTGGCCAGTCAGCATAGACGAACGGCCTCAGCGGGCACGGTCAGCGACGCGGAAGCCCGCTCCATCAGCAACTCATCCCGTTCCAGTATTACTTCCGCAGCTTCGAGTATGGACTCTTTGGATATCGATAAAGTGACCCGTCCTCACGAACTGGATCTGATACATCAGGGACAACCGGTTACCGAGGTAAGCGCTTCAGAGGGCTCGGAGGTCGGACAGCGTCCCACTTGTGACCGTTTATGGGGCGAGAACACACCCAGATCTCGTAGGCGAGCGGATTGTGTTCACGCCAAACTTGAGCGTGGCTCAGTGGAAAGAGCCCGGGCTTCGGGGGTCAGAGGTTATGGGTTCGAATCCCGGCTCTGCCACTTGCCACCTGTATGACTGTGGGCAAGTCACGTAACTTCTCTGTGCCTTAGTTACCTCATCTGTAAATTGGGGATTAACTGTGAGCCTCACATGGCACAACGTGATTACCCTGTATCTACCCCAGTGCTTAGAACAGCGCTCTGCACATCGTAAATGCTTAACAAATACCAACATTATTATTATTAAAGGGCAGCTCATCCTGTATTGCCCATTCTGCCGATGCACGCCAGCCCTGTTTTTTGTTAACAAAACACCCTGAGCCTCATCTGGACAGAGACTGTGTCCGATCTAATTGCCTTGTACCCACCCCAGTGCTTTGAACGGTGTTCGACACATTGTGAGCTCTTACAAGTACCATAAACGAACAACCAACAAACAGACAGGCCCAAACAGGCTTGAATTGTCCGACTCCCAGATTGCCCGGCAGCAGTCTAGTCCAAGCGTACAGCAGAATCCCATCTCGTGGCAGAACTGAATGTGCACGAAAATGTAATTGCAATCAGTTGATCTGAAACGTGTGCTTTCATTACGCATTTTGGGTAGCATAGGCTGCTGGTCGGGGTGGAGGCGGGGAGCATCAGGAAGCTTTACTTCCACAACTCACGTCTATCCAGATACAACGTGCAGCAGTATCAGGAGAAGTAGTTCTATACGTGCACGTGACATTAATCAAACCACTTTAATATGAACTTTCCTTAACACGGGATTTGTCAGGAATCTAACCCCCACCTTCTAGGAGGACTGATTGAATTCTTTGATCTTCAATTTCAAAGGGATTTCTATAGGGTGCCAAAGCCCTACAAATGCTGGTTCTGTGATTAAAGAACTAGAAGCGGCTCTACCGCCTGATGTAGGTTCCATAAGGAGGAAGCATCAGGAATCAAAGAGGAATTTGTTCGCGGTGCCCATATGCTCTGTCAAACCAGCCCAAAGCTTGGCAACGGTAGTTCCAGTGGGACTGTGTAAGAGTTCTTTTGTTTTTCTTTGAGATTTTCCTTTTGAAAATTGAATTAAGAAAGAGACGCTGCAGAACAGTCTCGGAACAGCTGGAAAAGTGGGCCATTTGGTTGCTCAACATAGCTGTCTGGAAATAAAGAATGGGGAAAAAGTTTCCTCGTTCCAATTCTTCTCCTCAGAGCCATCCAGTTGCGTTAGTGGTACAAATAACATTTTTTTTCTGTCTCCCTTGAAACCTAAGGGAGTGTTCGCTGTCAAATCGAGTGTTCTCTGTTAAAGCCTTGCAAATTTTAAAATGGATTCGGGAATATTCATTCATTTATTCAGTAGTATTTATTGAGCGCTTACTATGTGCAGAGCACTGTACTAAGCGCTTGGAATGTACAAATCGGCAACAGATAGAGACAATCCCTGCCCTATGACGGGCTTACGGTCTAATCGGGGGGAGACAGACAGACAAAAACAATAGCAATAAATAGAATCGAGGGGATGAACATCTCATTAAAACAATAGCAAATAAATAGAATCAAGGTGATGTGTATCTCATTAACAAAATAATAGAATCAAGATATTTTAGGATCTTCAGGAATTTTCTTCATTGATTGCATTAAATCAAGCAAATAAGCCCCTTCCCTTATTTTCCATCTTAAGAAATTTGTACCGTCCCAGTAGACAAATATTAACTATTTTTCAAAATTTCTAAAGCATACTTCGGCAGAATGGAAAAAATTGGTGCTGTGTAAACTTTGTCGTAGATCCACACAAGCACATGCTTCCTCAGTCCCAAGTTAAACATGGAGACAAATAGTCGAACATGGGTTCAGTTCTTTTCTGCATACCCAAGCGATCTTTTGCTGTGGAGCCCTTAATTCAGTAATTCATTCAGTCATATTAATTGAGCCCTGAATGTGTGCAGAACACTCTACTAAGCGCTTGGGAGAGTACAATATAACAACAAACAGATACATTCCCTGCCCACAGCAGGCTTCCAGTCTAGAGGGGAGCTTTGTCTCCGGTAATCTCCATCCCTCCAAAGGAAGAAGGATGAGGCCTGGCTTGGCAGTAAATCATTCAGTCACATTTTGAGCACTTACCCTGTGCAGAGCACTGTACTAAACACTTGGGAGAGGACAATATAAGGGATGAGAATTAGAAAACGTCCATCTGACAGCGCATTTTTCAGAAGAAATAGATGTGTGCCTGCTCCCTGTAGGTAGTGTAAGAGGGATGAGGAACAAGAATTTAGCTGGGCAAAAATGTTTTCACTTTTAAGGCTGATTTACAGCTGACTAAAGTTAAACAGAACTGGCCTGTGGGGGAAAAAGTTTTCCAGAGGTGGATCCTGGGTTACTTTGAAAAGAAAATATTGAGAAGGTAATCTGCAGTACTAAAGTATGCTGTGGTAATTTTGTTTTAATGGTATTTGAGCACTTATTATGTGCCAGTCACCGAAGTAAGTGCTGGGTAGATACAACCGGATCAGGTTGTTTGCAGTCCCTGTCCCACTTAATCGCCATTTTAGAGATGAGGTAACTGAGGCACAGAGAAGCAGAGTGACTGTGCCCAAGGTCACACAGCAGACAAGTGGCGGAGCCGGGATCAGCACCCAGTTCCTTCCGACTCCCAGACCCAGGCTCTGGCCACTAACCTACCCTGCTTCTCTAATGCTTGGTAATGCAGCAAAGATATTGTTAAGCAGAACATTCCGCACATTTCTGTGGGTGGTTTTGGCCATTAGAAATCTGTCCTTAGCATATAATAATAATAATGTTGGTATTTTTTAAGTGCTTACTATGTGCCAATCACTGTTCTAAGCGCTGGGGGGATACAAGGTGATCAGGTTGTCCCTCATGGGGCTCACAGTTTCATCCCCATTTTACAGATGAGGTCACTGAGGCACAGAGAAGCGAAATGACTTTTCCAAAGTCTCACAGCTGGCAAGCGGCAGAGCCGGAATTAGAACCCATGACCTCTGACTCTCGAGCCCGGGCTCTTTCCACTGAGCCCCGCTGCTTCTCTATCAAAAGGGCCTGGGAGAAGTGACCTAGCCAAGGGGAGTATGGATAGGGGAGAGGCCAGCAGAACTGGGTTTCTGTTCCCCCATCCCCCCGACAATCACTTCTCCCCTCTCTGTCCCCCAAGGCCAAGATGCTCACAAGCCTTCCTGCCTCTCTTCCAATCTGCCGTGGGTCAGCTTTCTCTGGCGGCTTCTCCTGTCGCATCCGCCCCGGCTTTCCCTTTCTAACGGTATCCTGATGTAGATGCCTTGTAACCGGTGAACCCGACCGTTTCATTTGATGTCTTTCCTCTGACAGGAATATTAGGGGGAGGTTGAATAGAATTCTACATCCTTCATCTTTTTGCGACCCCCTTCGAGGGACAGGGGCCGTGTCTAATTCCCACCTGTGTGTTCTCTCCCAGGGTTTAGCACGGTGCGCTGCCCCCGGTAAGCGCTTAGTAAATGCTATGATTAGCACTTCTTGTAATATTCTGGGAAACATAAACTTTTGCACCTACTTTTGAGAATAATTTCTAAATCATACTGTAATTCAAATTCAAGTTAAACCAACCCACAATCGAAATTAGGAGGTGCGAAAGGTCAGGACCGGAAGAGATTTTCTCATATCATTCCAATGGAAAAATTCCCAGTTATTCATTCATTCAATAGCATTTATTGAACGCTTACTGTGTGCAGAGCACTGTACTAAGCGCTTGGAATGTACAATTGGGCAACAGATAGAGACAATCCCTGCCCATTGACGGGCTTACAGTCTAATTGACAGACAAAAACAATAGCAATAAATAGAATCAAGGGGATGTACATCTCATTAACAGAATAAATAGGGTAATAAAAATATATACAAATGAGCGGATGAGTTTAGCCATCGTATCGATTGTGCCTGTAAATTTTGCTTCAGTGAAGCCGTGATTTTTCGCTGGAACTTGAGCCCAATGTGAGTCTTGAACTTCGTAGGCTTCCAAGCTACTGGGGCAGGAGATTAAATCATAAACTGTCCCTTGTTGATCTGCCATTGATGGAGAGAAAGGTCAAGCCAAGCCAAGAATACTTTGCTCTTTTTCCATCCAGTCGAGAGGAAGGAGACCGTTCACAGGAATCCAGTGCCCTCATTTGTCGCTTAATTTGCCGAGTTAAAATCCTACCCTCTCTGCCTTCTCACATGCTAATGCTTTTTTTTTTTTGCAAGAAATTATCCGAGGGCCCTTTTCTTGTAAGCCAATTTATGCGGACTTTGAAATTGGAATCAACCTTCCAGTGACTTCAATTTGTGAATTTTCTATATTCTTCTAACTGACTTCTGCAGTGGCCTTAGAATTTTGAATAAAAGCTGATTGCCAGAACTAGCACATAGTTTAGAGAGAAGCATTTTCCTTTCTGTTCTGTGAAAATCAATGCCATCATTCCTATGATATATTCCCAAAGACCCTGTACAGTGTTCTACACTCTAAGTATTCAACAAATCCTGATGCTATTTGTTTATTTGATTCGATGACCGAGGCCAGTTTGATATAAGACCCAGCTCTAATTATGGTATTGAGTCTTCCACGGTTTATTTATCCTGCTGGGAAGGAAGAGGTGTTCAACCTTTTGTAACCATTTGTAGTCACATACCTAGAAGTCTATATTTTATCAAGTTATGGAGGATTTTAAGTGATTATTTTTTCAAATCTGAAATAACTTTGCTGTGTGTTTTGGAGAACACTCCCAACTGTGCATACCCACAGTGGATAGAAAATAAGTAGCCAGAGAGATTTAGAAATGTATAATAATAATAATATTGGTATTTGTTAAGTGCTTACTGTGTGCAGAGCACTGTTCTAAGTGCTGGGGTAGATACAGGGTAATCAGGTTGTCCCACGTGAGGCTCACAGTTAATCCCCATTTTACAGATGAGGGAACTGAGGCACAGAGAAGTTAAGTGACTTGCCCACAGTCACACAGCTGACAAGTGGCAGAGCCGGGATTTGAACCCATGACCTCTGACTCCCAAGCCCGGGCTCTTTCCACCGAGCCATGCTGCTTCTCTAATATATTTGGTTGTCTAAGAGAGCCATCTCTATATATTTATCAAATCCTTTATCAATCAATCACTGGTATTTACTGAGCACTTACCATGTGCAGAGCACTGTACCAAATCCTGGAGAGGATAAAGGACAATAGAATTAGCGGACGTGTTTCCTGCCCATAACAAGCCTACTCTATCTTCTAAGCACCCCGGGTAGGTCAAATGTTTTGAAACATTCGATTTTTTTAAAAGCATTAAATCTTTTACAACTTTTTCAAAGAACTCAAGTTTGAAACCGCTGGGTCTCAGTTGGGTCTGAAACTTTTAAAACAAAACAAAAAATTGATTAAACTCTCAACCTCTTGGCTGCCCTCCTGCGTTCTTTCGGAAGAATTCTCTTGGTAGTCCTTGTCCTCTCCCTCTGTAGTAGTTATCGACCCAGTTGAAACTATTAAATTTTGCGTCCCTCAACACGGGAAGGCATTTACCCACGTTATTGCTGCGTGCAAGTAAATGGGAGGTGAGAGGTGGTCGACTGATTTATTTCCGTTACCATAATCCTGAGTTCCTGCCCCTTTCCTATCTGAAGTTCATGAAAATACGGGCACCTTAAGGGATGATAAAGAAGGAGAACTGGGTTATCAAAGAGTGTATATGCTACAGTATATTTTTTTTTATGAGACGGGAAAGTGAATTTTGGTATTAAGCCTATTTGAAAATTGCACTGTATGGATACATTTGTGTGAGTTTATAAATTCCCAAGTGTCAGTCCTTCAGTTGGTGGTGATCATTCTTTCACCGTGCTAATCATACGAACTGTCTTCCAAGGCCCACAGAAAACAAGACAATGGTGAGAGACTGAACGATCGTCACTGAGGCTTATGTGTGGATGTAAGGATAATTACTAGTAAAGGTCACTGGCATGCTATCCACTTCCTTCTCTAATCATTTAAAGAAATACAGTAGTTCTCCCAGAGTAAAACTCTGAATAATGCTGCTGTTGACTTCTTTCCAGAGTGAAGAGCGGCTGTTCTCTCAAATGTGATTTCCTGTTGCTTAAGGAGTGTTGACTCCTCACTAAGAATGTGCATGTGACCTTTCATTAATTTCCAAATTGGGGGGGGGGGGGGGATTTTATCAAATGCATAAGGAAATTACAGTCGATTTTATGAAGCACGTCTCTTGTAGTACCACCCCTTAGCAGATGGTTGAATTTTGCAAGTGAACAAGAAAGAAGAAAAATGTACAAGTTAGACCCACACCAAGAATGTGAGCATTCTACACGTAAAATTATCTTTCAGAGAATCTTTGAGATTCCGAGGGTCCGATGGGGATGTTAAAAATCAGTGGTCTTTGTTCACCCCTAAATGTCATATGACATATTTTAGAAAATAAATGAATTAAGGACTTAATACAATTTTGATGAAAAAGAGAATAGAACCATCTGGTTTTGAATCTCTAGAAGGGGTTCTAGTTTCAAATCGTATTGGCACGTTAATACACTGGACTATAAAATGCACTGAGAGCTAAAGAAGGACTTTGAAATAAATGTATAGGAAAAATCTTGTAGTAAATACATTTTCCTAAATATGTCATTCCCGTCTCTGGTGTATCTTAAAGGACATCCTCATGTGGATGGAATTACGGGCGGAGCGGGAAGGCCTGAGCGGAGTGCTAAGATCTTAATTCTCTTCTGCTTTGCGTGAAGAGTCTACAGCCCCAGAAGTGGTATTTTGAACTTGGGTCAGAAGCTCCAAACACAGGGCTCTAAGAAACTTGGATGATCCACCTTAATCCATCAGTCAGTGGTATTTTTTAAGTACTTACTGTATGCCGAGTACTGTACTGAGCGCTTGGTACTAGACTTTAAGCTCGTTGTGAGTGGGGAATGTGTCTGTTTATTGTTGTAATGTACTCTCCCGAGCACTTAGTACAGATGCTCTGCACACAGTCAGCGCTCAGGAAATACGATCGAATGAATGAATGGATGAATAAATTGGGAGAGTCCAATAAAACATAGCGACTTCCCTTGGGCCACTCTGGAGGTTTCCATGCCAAAGGGTTTTTTTGGGCACAGGCACCCGCTCAAGCATCAGGCGAATGTACTGTGGAGTGTTCTTAATAATAATAATAATAATAATGATGGCATCTGTTAAGCGCTTACTATGTGCTGAGCACTGTTCTAAGCTCTGGGGGGATACAAGGTAATCAGGTGGTCCCACAAGGGGCTTAGAGTCTTCATTCCCATTTTCCAGATGAGGTAACTGAGGCACAGAGAAGCGAAGTGACTTGCCCAAAGTCACAAAGTGGAGGAGCCGGGATTAGAACCCACGACCTCTGACTCCCAAACCCGGGCTATTTCCACTGAGCCATGCTGCTCCTCAGGATGCTGGGCTCCAGCCCCGTGAACGCTTGTGATAATCCAGCCCCACGCGTGTACATCTGTGCACATGCCACAGCAAGTGTTTCACTCTGCATTTTGGCTGGTGCGTGAGAGCATTCTTTTGACCACACAGCTCTGCCTGGGTGAAGACCCGATTTTGCCGACGCATGTTGCTACAGGGCAAGCTTTCCTTGAGCAAACTGCAGTTTTTTTATGAAAGAATTCAATCACTCAGTTGTATCTGTTGAGTGTTTCCTGTGTGCAGAGCTCTGTACTAAGATCTTGGGTGAGTAAACTAAAACACAGTTGAAAAACACATTCCCTGTCCACAGCAAGCGCAACGTCTAGAGGGTGAGTCAGACGTTCATTTAAACAAATTATGGATGCGTTCGTAAGTTCCGTGGGGCTGAGAGAGGAGTGAGTAAAGGGTGATGCACAAGGGAGTGGGAGAAGAGGAAATGAGGGCTTAGTCAGGGAAGGCCCCTTGGAGGATATATGCTTTTTTAATAACGTTTTGAAGGAGGGGAGAATGACCGACTGTCGGATGTGAAGAGGGAGGGCGTTCCGGGCCGGGGCAGGACATCGGCGAGCCGGCGGTGGCGAGATAGACCATCAGGAGACAGTGAATAGGTTGGCATTAGAGGAGTGAAGTGTGTGGGCTGGATTGCAGTAGGAAAGCAGCGAAGTAAAATAGTTGGGAGCTGGTCGGGGGGGCAGGCAAAGTGATTGAGTCAGAAAGAAACATTGATGGAAATAAGGTAGATTACCCAATTTTTGGTTTTTTTTGTTTTCTCATTTTTTTTCTAATTGTTTCTAATCTGGCCTCCCTCTACCGATTCAGTGATGTTGCTCAGGCCTCCATACTCTGTGTGTGTGAATTTGAGAAGAGATCAGAAAATCAATTCTTAGTGGGCATTAGAGGCATTTAGGACCTTGATTTCATGTTTTTATAATAGGAATAACTGTCGGTGTCAAGTTGACACATTGTGCAAATTTGATCTTTGGAACTCCAAATATTTACGCCAGACTACTTGTTTTGTTCTGTTTCCTTTTGTTGTCTGTCTTCCCCATTTAGACTGTGAGCCCGTCGTTGGGGAGGGATTGTCTCTATCTGTTGCCCAATTGTACATTCCAAGCGCTTAGTACAGTGTTCTACAAGTAGTAAGCCCTCAATAAATACGATTGAATGAATGGGTCAATGAAATAGCTGTTTCGTGCTGGGAGTGTCACAGCTTACTTCTTTCTCCAACCCCCCTCCGGACTAACACGGCTCTCTTCCTTTTGATTCTACATTGCTCCCTCACCTGTCCTTTCCTCTTAGCAAACCAACAAACCAATCAATGGCATTTATTGAGCTCTTACCTTTGCAAAGCATGCGAACTAAGTGCCTGGGAAAGAACAATAGAGTAGCTGGACACACTCCCTGCACTAAAGGAGCAAACCATCCCCATTATCACCAAAACTCACTGTTTTCTTGTGGTTGCGTTGCCAAAAACCCTGGGGATCGCAGGAAGAAAATGTTGTGCAGTGCTACTTGATCTCTTTTGCGTACTCTGATTTTTTTTTCTGAAAATGTATAAAAAAGTAAGTTTCATCTTCTGCAGGATAAGAATAGAGAAGCAGCGTGGCCTAATGGATAAAGCACGAAACTGGGAATCCGATGACTGGATTCTCATCGCAGCTCTCCACGTGTCAGCTGTGTGACTTTGGACACTTAACTTCTCTGGGCTTAGTTACCTCATCTGTAAAATGGGGATTAATACTGTGAGCCCCAGGAGGGACGTGGACTGTGTCCAACCTGTTTGGCTTGTATCTACCCCAGTGCCTGGCACATAGTAAGCGCCTAACAAATACCATTTTAAAAAGGGTGGGGGGAGGAATTAAAATTAGTTGAAGGAAGTCTTTACAATACTCAGTTTTGCCAAGACCTGTGTTTTAACTCTGTAATTTGGCCCAGACATTGAAAAGTAACTGGGGATCTTTCTCTGGCAACACAAGCCTGTGTGGATACCCAGTAGCATGGTATCATAAAAAGGGGCTTGATTTGTTCCTACGGGGAAGAATGGTTCAAGTGTCATACAGGTGGATGGATATCTAGGGGGCAGTTATCACAAAGTAATTAATTACCTTGAAGGTTTTAAGTGAGGGGGAAAAATAAAAATAAAAAGGTTAAGAAAGCAAATTTGAACAAGCTTAGGGTTCCAATAGGAAGGACCTGATAGGTGATAGGAAAGTGTTGGAGGTAAAGAATCAAAAGGAAGCTGGCTGTTACCTAGACTCTTCCAGAGCAAAGACCACAGGGGACCAATTTGGCTAAAACAAAGACCCATGAAGGGAAAATTGGAAAACAGCACCAAGTGGGAATCAGGTCAGATAACCAAAGAAGTACGAAAAGAACAACGTGACTGTTAATGAGATAGAAACACAAAATTTGGAAAAGAGCCTAAGACATAAAAGGCAACAAGAACATTCATTTAGGCAAAAGAAGAGGGGCAAGGAAGTGGTTCCCTCCCTGATGGATAGGAAGGAAACACTGATAATAGATGACTGAAAAGGGAGAGGTTCCAGATTTTCACTTTGAAATGTGGGCCTGTCTTCCAAAGGCTTAGCCACGCCACCCAATTTAGTGTCATCTGCAAACACTTACTGCTTTATTTATAATAATATAATAATATGATAATAAACTTTATTGCTATTGTTCTTGTCTGTCTCCCCCGATTAGACTGTGCACCCGTCAAAGGGCAGGGACTGTCTCTATCTGTTACCGATTTGTCCATTCCAAGCGCTTAGTACAGTGCTCTGCACATAGTAAGCGCTCAATAAATACCAATGAATGAATGAATGAATGAATGAATGAATGAAAAACACTTGGGGCGTGCCAGCAATGCTTTCATCCTGGTCGCCCATAAATATATTTAGAAAGGGTCCATTCCCGGTCCATTCTTTGTGGGGACGCTGCTGAATCGAGTGTTTCCCCTAAGATAGTGTTGGAGCTTGGTAGACTGTGAGCTCGTCTCTAGACTGTAAGCTCATTTTGGGGCAGGGAATGTCTGTTTATTGTTATATTGTGCTCTCCCAAGGGCTTAGAACAGTGCCCTGCACACAGTAAGCACTCGATAAATACGATTGAATGAATGAATGAATGAAAGGGGGAATGAATGATGTGTAGGATTGGAGAAGGGAAAATGAGCCAACCGAAACGGGATCAGTAGGAACAAGTGCAAGGTAGTGTCTTCAGCGTTGTGAAAAACACCCCAGTCCAAAATGGAGAAAGATCGGCTAGGCCCGTGTGGGAAAGGAAAGGAGCGAGGGGCTATGAAATGACCGTTAGCGCTTCAGGAATCTGCGGTGTAGTTCCCGAATTCCAAGGAGCAGTTGTGGTCTTGGGCTGGGCCACCACAAGCAGAGCGTCTTTAAACGGGGACGAGAATCCCGCCACCGTTCTCTGCATCGGTCACACCCCGCCTTGAAGAGTTAGCAAACCGCTCTGTCATTTCCAGTGGAAAGGGGAACTGTGTCTTTCTGAGGTTATTTTTTCTGATTTGAAAATAGCTCCTGGAATTTTCCCTGCTTCAGAGAAGATCTGCAGGGAAGATTTCCAAGGAGAAGCTTTAATTATAAGAGGAAGGGAGAGGGGGAGTAGAAAGCTCTGTATCTCGATCAGTCGGTCGGTTCGGATTTCTTGAGCGTGCAGGGCACAGTGCTAAGCACTTGGGAGAGGAGGGGATAACGGAGTTGGTGGACACATCCCCTGCCCACAGTGAGCTCCCAGTCTCAGAGGTGGAGATGGACAGTAATGGAGATAATTTACGCCCGTGGGGCTGAGGGAGGGTGAATAAAGTAAAGTGAGGCAGAAGGGAGTGGGAGAAGAGGAGAGGAAGGCTTAGTCAGAGAAGGCCTCTTGGAGGAGGCGGGCCTTCAGGAAGGGTTTGAACGTGGGCAGGGGTCGGTATCTCTGCTGAGTCCACTCCTGCCCAGAAGCCACCCAACCCTTACTTCAAAAGGAATTCCTTCTGCCAGCAGCCGACGGTGCATTTAAAAGCAGAGCAGCAGTCCTGTGGTTGGGCTCTAGTAGGGGAAATGTTGGCTGAAAACTGATTTGCCATTTTTCATTCGTGCGGTTCATTTTTTGTAAGTTTCCTTTCACTTTAGTCCTCTTTTCCCTTCCCGCATGGTAGTAAAGAATACCTTATTCCCCCACCCTTCCCGATCACTTTCTCCTCCTCCTTCTGCATTTTCGCAGCATGCTATTTCTATTGGATGTCCCAGCACACAGCTCAAGTATCGCATCGACTTGGAGAGAGAGGACACTGATCTGATCCCTGTAAGTTACGATGTGGTGGTGTCTACATGGCCTTAAATTGTTTTATACACACATACATGTACGTGTGTGTGTGTGTGTGTCTGTGTGTGTCAAGTAAAAAGAATACTAATTCATGCTTTAGGGGCGGCTGTCGGCACTGATTCCTGTCCAGGTGGTGCTGCTTAGAGAAGCAGCGTAGTTCAGTGGAAAGAACCCAGGCTTGGGAGTCAGAGGTCATGGGTTCGAATCCCAGCTCGGCCACTTGGCAGCTGTGTGACCGTGGGCAAGTCACTTCGCTTCTCTGTGCCTCAGTGACCTCATCTGTAAAATGGGGATGAAGACTGTGAGCCTCACGTGGGCCAACCTGATGACCCTGTATCTACACCAGCGCTTAGAACAGTGTTCTGCACCTAGTAAGTGCGTAACGAATGCCAACATCATTATTATTATTATTTAACTCTTCCCATTGGGTGGAGAGTCCTCCCTAAGAATAGGTCAGCCAAGATTGCTCTTTTTGAAGGGTTATCAGAGATGCCCATCTTTAGAATTCTCCGTTGTTCAAGTGCCAGGTTCTGTAGCTTTTGCTATATATGTGAAAGACCCTTAGGAAAGAAGTCGGGGAACTGACAAGAAGCGGCATGGCCTAGTGGATAGAGCCCCGGCCTGGGAGTCCGAAGGACCGGGTTCTAATTTCGGCTCCGCCGCTCGTCTGCTGGGTGACCTTGAGCAAGTCAGTTCACTTCTCTGTGCCTCAGGTACCTCTTCTGAAAAATGGGAATTAAGACTGTGAGCCCTGGGTGTGACAGGGACTGAGTCCAACCTGATTGCTGTATCTCCCCCAGCGCTTAGTACAGTGTCCGGCAGGAAGCGCTTAACAAATGCCATTAAAAAAACAACCCCAAAACTCACTGCGGAGTTTCTAGTTGAGCCACCCTAGGATAGGCAGCTCAGTTCTCCAGCGTGGCAAGGCAGCAGCTCTCTTCCAAGTCGAAGTATTTCCTCCACCAGGCCCGTTTCTTTATACTATATCCAGTCCTCAATAAAGTACTGCACACACAGCAGGAGCTCCGTAAATGCTCCTGCTGATAGTAGTGATAGTGTTGGTATTTGTTAAGCGCTTACTTTGTGCAGAGCACTGTTCTAAGCGCTGGAGTAGATACAGGGGAATCAGGTGGTCCCACGTGAGGCTCACAGTCTTCATCCCCATTTTACGGGTGAGGGAACTGAGGCACAGAGAAGTGAAGTGCCTTGCCCACAGTGACACAGCTGCCAAGTGGCAGAGCCGGGATTCAAACCCTTGACCTCCGACTCCCAAACCCGGGCTCTTGCCGCTGAGCCACGCTGATGATGATGGGTCACCCAAATTGGGACTAAAGAAGTTACCTAGAGTAGCACATGCGAGCCCTCTGACTTTATTTTTGTGGCCCTAAGCAGGTAGGTTAAGCTCTATTTGATGTAAAGTATGAAAAAGCACTGCTTTCCAATTGGAGAATGGTAGGAAAGTGACATAAAAGCAGATGTGATCATACTGTTCAGGTGTCATGATGTCATCAAGTGGCATTCACTCTTCTTTTGTTTCCTATTACTGACAGTTTATAACCTTTTAGTGAGAGTATAGTTATAAAAGCAGCGTGGCTCAGTGGAAGGAGCCCCGGCTTGGGAGTCAGAGGTCGTGGGTTCTAATTCCGGCTCCGCCGCTTGTCAGCTGTGTGACTTTGGGCAAGTCACTTCACTTCTCTGTGCCTCAGTGACCTCTTCTGTAAAATGGGGGTGAAGACCGTGAGCCCCACGTGGGACAACCTGATCACCTTGTATCCCCCCAAGTGATTAGAACAGTGCTTTGCACATAGCGCTTAACAAATACCATCATTATTATTATTATTATATTATTGTAGCACAATCCAGATTCTCTTACAAAATTTATGAAGCATAACTTACACATTATTGCCCCCTACTGGTCACATTACACATACCAGTTGTAATGACTCCAGTCCATTCTCTTATAATTTCTTTTTTAATGTCAAGTGTTAACATTCAATAGTATTTATTGAACGCTTACTGGGTGCAGAGCACAGTACTAAGCGCTTGGAATGGCCAATTCGGCAACAGATAGAGACAGTCCCTGCCCAGTGACGGGCTCACGGTCTAATCGGGGGAGATAGACGGACAAAAACAAGACAATATAGGCACGATAAATAGAATCAAGGGGATGTACACCTCATCAACGAAATAAATAGGGTAATAAAAATATATAGAAATGAGCCCAGTGCTGAGGGGAGGGGAAGGGAGAGGGGGAGAAGCAGAGGGAAAGGCGGCTTAGCTGAGGGGAGGGGAAGGGGGAAGAGTAGAGAGTGGAGGGGGAGCAGAGGGAAAAGGGCAGCTCAGTGTGGGAAGGCCTCCTGGAGGAGGTGAGCTCTCAGTAGGGCTTTGAAGAGGGGAAGAGAGTGAGTTTGGCGGAGGCGAGGAGGGAGGGCCTTCCGGGACAGCGGGAGGACGTGGGCCGGGGGTCGACGGCGGGATAGGCGAGAACGGAAGACGGTACAATCTAATCAGGTCAGACACAGCCCGTGTCCCACATGGGACTCTCAGCCTTAATCCCCATTTTTCAGATGAGGTAACTGAGGCACGCAGAAGTGAAATGACTCGTTAAAGGTCCCACAGAAGGCGTGTGGCAGTGCTCTGTCCAGTAGGCTACTCTATGGGGGGAGAAGGGAGTGAGGGAGGGGGTAGAGTTGTGTAGTCAAGGAACCTGACTTCACAGAAAACTCACTCACTGGAGCTTTCACCTTCAGTGTCTTCCAGTGCCGCGTCAGTTTTATCCAGACAGATATGTTCTGAGAAGACCCCGGGAATGAGTTTGTTACTTTTGTATTTGCCAAGCGTTTCGTATAGTACACTGCACCCAAGGTGGAGGAGGGGGGACACTCAGTAAATGCCATTACTATTTTTAATTCCACCATGGCATTTTGTCCAAAATTAATAAGGGAAACACTTGTTTTGGATGTAATGGATAGAGCAGAGGCTTGGGAGTCAGAAGGTCATGGGTTCTAATCCCAGCCTTGCCACTTGTGTGCTATGTGACCTTGGGCAAGTCACTTCACTTCTGTGCCTCAGTTCCCTCATCTATATAATGGGGATTGAGACTGTGAGCCCCACGTGAGACAACCTGATTACCTTGTGTCCACCCCAGCGCTTAGTACAGTGCTTAACAAATACCTTAAGTATTATTATTGGGGGGTTTTGTTGCTGTTTTAGTAATTTGTTGAGCGTTTACTATAATAATAATAATAGTATTTGTTAAGCACTTATTATGTGTCAAGCCCCATTCTAAGAGCTGAGGTAAATACAGGGTAATCAGGTTGGACACAGTCTCTGTTCCACGTGGGGTTCACAGTGTCAATCCCCATTTTACAGGTGAGGTAACTGAGGCTTAGATGAGTGAAGTGACTTGCCTAATGTCACACAGCAGACAAGTGTCGGAGCTGGGATTAGAACCCAAGTGCTTCTGACTCCCAGGCCCGTACTCTATGCACTAGGCCATGCTGCATCTCAATTTTTATTTACAGAAAATTTTTATATTCAAAAAATGAGAAGGAATAAGCTTATAACAAGCAAACTTCAATGTTTTGGCACTATCAAAAGATCAGGGTTTTTTTTCTTTTTTTAAATGATCAGATTATTGCAATTTCTTAAATGATCCTTTCGTGGAAACACCTGAGTTGAGACTCCCTGAAAAATGATGAAGTTCAATACCCAACAGCTGGCCCAAGACCTATTCCTGATTTTCAGGCCTTTCGATGAGTCTAAGAAACATTTTGAAGCCTTCATATGTTGCATAAATATAGACATGCACCATTTCACAATTTTGTGTTTTTCTAAATTAACTCAAAACACTGATTTTTCTATTTGTTTTCTTCCTGAAGTCTCCTAATCCCCGTATTAATCAATCACTAGTATTTATTGAGTGCTTACTAAGGGGAGTACGAGACAACAGAGTTGGTACTAACATTTCCTGCCCTCCAGGAGTTTACAGTCTAGAGGGAGAGGCAGACGTTAGTATAAATAATAATAATAATAATAATAATAATGTTGGTATTTGTTAAGCGCTTACTATGTGCAGAGCACTGTTCTAAGCGCTGGGGTAGATACAGGGTAATCAGGTTGTCCCATGTGAGGCTCACAGTTAATCCCCATTTTACAGATGAGGTAACTGAGACACAGAGAAGTTAAGTGACTTGCCCACAGTCACACAGCTGACAAGTGGCAGAGCCGGGATTCGAACCCATGACCTCTGACTCCCAAGCCCGGGGTCTTTCCGCTGAGCCATGCTGCTTCTCTAGAAAAATTAATTTATTCTAAATTAAATACAGGTCGGCTATGTACATAAGGCCTTTTGGAAGAGAGCTCGGAGGTTGCGTAGCTATATTATAGTAACTCTATTCAATCAGTAATCAATTTTGTTATTGAGTGGTGCTGAGTCTGTGCAGAGCACTGTACTAAACACTTGGAAGACTACACTGTAGCTGAGTTGATAGACCCATTACCTGCTCGCAAGGAGCCTACAATCTAGACAGACATTAATAGAAGTAAGTAAATTACAGATATGGACATAAATGCTGTTATCTCTAATCTCAGTATTGAAGTAAATGCTGGCATCTGGATATTCCCGATAATTGACGAGAAGTCGCATGGCTTAGTGGAAAGAACACGGGGTTGGGAGTCAGAAGAAGCGGGTTCTAATCCCGGCTCCGCCACTTGTCGGCTGTGTGACCTTGGGCAGTCGCTTCCCTTCTCTATGCCTCAGTTACCTCATCTGTCAAATGGGGATTGAGACGGTGAACCCACGTGAGACTGTGTCCAGCCCGATTCGCTTGTTTCCACCCCAGTGCTCAGCACATTGCCGGGAGCCTGGAAGCACTTAAATCCATTCGATATTATTTTTGAGTTGTCTACCTGGCCATGAGAAAATGTTCAGGCGCCCCAACGCCAACCCTACCATCTCAGAGAAACTCAGGAGATCCTGTCGGGCGATGCCAAGATGTCAGGTCCCACTGCCTCTGCGCGGTAATATCAGAGATGCAAAAGCGGCTCTTATCCTTTCTCACCCACCCAGTGCCAGCTCAGGAGCGGTGAGGCAGAGCCGTGACTCCCGAAGCGACCCCGTCCTTAGCTGTGGACGGGTCTCTATCTGTTGCCGACTTGTACATTCCAAGCGCTTAGTACAGTGCTCTGCACATAGTAAGCGCTCAATAAATACTATTGAATGAATCTGAGGGCCCCCGAGAGAATCCAGAGGGGCACTGGGGATATTGGAGCGGCGGGTCTGCAGAATCAAGCCCGTTTATCTCTCCAGGAAGGCCCCGTGGAGTCACGGATCTGACTTCCACCGAGCCAAAGTCGGCAGGAAAGATGGAAAGGCTCAGTGTGGTTTACCTCTCTAACTCTAATTGTCTTCCGTGTGTGTGGAAGGGTGGGAATTTTTAACCCTTAAGCTCTGTGCCTTTTTCAGCCTGACTTTGAAAGAAGACTTAGTCTTCATCAGCAAGTAGCTTAACTCATATAGGTTTTGTCTGCTTTGGCGCCTGGTTTTAGAAGTCATTTTATCTTCGTGAAATGGATGCTTTTCGCTTGCCAGTACAAACGAAATGGTTATGCTGATGGTTTGGGGCTATTATTTTAATGGCATGGTGAAATTCATTGTCGTATTTATTGAGCGCTTTCTGTGCGTAGAGCACTGTACTAAGGGCTGGGAAAGTTCATTTGGGCAAGAGATAGAGATTCCTGTCTTTCCTATGATCAGTTGACAGAAAATAGAATGTGTGTGGGAGCTCAGTTTTTTCTTTACTCTTGCCCAGGGAAGGCAGAACCCAACATCAGGCATCTGCTTCTGTGCCTTTTGCTTCCAAAGCCATATCTTCATCATCACCATATGCTCCTCACCACGTGCCCCACAACTATCAACATTAATATCGCCAGGTCACGTATGGAAAATACAGTATTGTCCCCACAACTATCAGCATTTATATCCCCAGGTCACCTGTGGAAAATCCGGTATATTTATCCCGGCTTTTCTCTTTTGAATGTCACCATCAGCTCTTTCATTCTGGCACTAGAAAGGGTCAGATTCCTACTATCTAGATGTGATCTTCCTCCAGACTTCCTTGTACCACTGGTTTATTTGGCCAAACCAAACTAAGCAAAAATTTAAATGTTAAATATTTGACAGGAAATTTTGGCAGGTGCGAGGACTATGCTTTTCTAAGTGAATCGTATTTCCCTCTTAAAAAAAGAAAAAGTTTAGCGTTTTCCTGTCTAAAGGTATACATTTTCAGAATTCTTTTTTCACTAAGAAAAAATGGTAATGGATTTCTCTTTAACTTCTGTTCTCAGTAAAGAACGTTCTCGAAGACCGGGAAGTAATTTTGTGACCTTTGGTACTGGCCTACTACCTTTGCTTACGTTTGGTCTGTGGAGACCCCACTCATTCTATCTTTACTCGTCATGGAAAGAATAATCAATCCGCATTGTATGTTGGATGCTTTCTCCTTGCAGAGGACAGGACCGAGCGCTTGGGAAAGTACAATTCAAGGGGAGGTAGACACAATTCCTGCCCTCAAGGATCTTACACTCTTTGTAGATCTTACAATCTCCTCTTCTGAGGAGACAGACACTAAAATAAGTTACAAGTTGTGGGATGCTGTAACAGGCTGTAAGGAAATGTGTATACCTGAGGGATAGTGAGACCCCAAGTCCATAAGTGACACAGAAGTGCCAAAGTGGCAATAAGGGAGGAAATAGGGTAGGGAGATGAGAGTTTGGTCAGGGAAGACCTTCAGGAGGGGATGTGATTTCCAAAGGGCCTTGAAGACGGGGAGGGTGTTGGTGTGACGGATGTGAAGGGGAGACTATAGCAAGGGGACGTGAATAAGGTGAAGTGAGTAGAGTGGCTTGAGAAGGGTACGAGCTGGGGTGCAGTGGGAGAGGAGATCGGATAAGTAGCTGGGGGAGAGAGTTGATTCGTGCCTAAAAGTTGATGATGGGGCATTTCTGATTGATGAGGAAGGGAATGAGGAACCACTGGAAAGTTTCAAGGAGTGGAAAGATGCGTGCAGAACCGTGTTTTAGATTGTAAGTTCATTGTGGGCAGTCAGTCGCTCATTTATTGAGCGCTTACTTTGTGCAGAGCACTGTACTGAGTGCTTGGGAGAGTAGAGTATAACCTGATTCTATTTAGTTGCCATTGTTTTTATGAGATGTTCTTCCCCTTGACTCTATTTATTGCCATTGTTCTAGTCTGTCCGTCTCCCCCGATTAGACCGTAAGCCCATCAAACGGCAGGGACCGTCTCTATCTGTTGCCGACTTGTACATTCCAAGCACTTAGTACAGTGCTCTGCACATAGTAAGCGCTCAATAAATACTATTGAATGAATAAACACATTCCCCGCCCACGACGAACTTACAGTTTATAGTCGAGGGCAGGGAACACAGTCAGTGCTGAGTAAATATGATCAATTTATTTAAAAAATTATCCAAGCAGCAGAGTGAAATGTAGACCGGAAGGTGAGAGGCTGGAGGTGGGGAGGTCTGGAAGGAGTAGCCAAGTTGGCTGCTGATACAGTAGCCAAGTTAGAATATGACAAGGGCTTGGACCAGCATGGTGGCAATTGGGATGCCAAGGAAGGGGCTGATTCTGGAGGCGTAGTCATTTCTAGTCCTCGAGAACTAGAATCACGTCTCTTTGCAGTATTGTACTTCCAAGAGTACTTAGTACAGCGCTCTGCCCACCGTAAGTGCTCAATGAATTTCACTGTTTGATTGGTTTGGGAAATTCTAAGCAATATATGTAGCAATCTGGAAGGATATGCATTATTTAAAGTTGAGGGGAAATGATTTACAATTTCATGATGGTGAGTATTACAGGAAATGCACCTCTCGCTTTGATGTGATAAATTTCTTAGGAGCATTTTCAGAAACTATTTTACCTTTCCCTTTAATATTTCCCCACTAGCCCAAGAATTCCTTTTTTTTTCAGTCTCAGTTTTATAAGTGGTTCACCAATGGAAGGTTGTCCCGAAGGTGGTAAGGACTCAGTCGTCATGGTCACTAGCACATTAAGCGTTGGGAAGGAGGATTCAGAGAAATACTCCAGGCGTATGTTCTTGGTCCAAACAAGCTCACAGATCGAGATGGCCCTTTAAAATCAGGTTAATGATAGAACAGGCCTGCTTCTAATTGGCTCTCTTGTCAACACCAAACACAAAATGCAACTGTTGTAACTGAAGGGAAAATTAGAGAAACTCGTTCAGGATTGAGTTGTTCTTGAGGTAGATGCGTGAGATCAGACTTTAAGGGAAGCAGTTTGGGAGATGGGATGAATAATTTAACATCTGCTTTTGTCTATATGCACTGACTTCTTTTGACTTGTTTTCTTTCTCTCTTTTGGCACAAGCACTCCTATCTGGACAGGGAAACCTCCCTCCTTCTGAGAAACATTGCAGGGAAGCCTTCTCACTTGCTGACCAAGGTGATGCCTCTTCTTCCACCTGCATGCCACGTTTGCCTTGACAAGCCAACAATAAGAAGTATTTTTGAAATCATCATATACATAAGAGATGAATGTTAGAAAACAGTGTCATCTCTGGTTTTTTGTTTTGTTTTCTTGGGGGTTTTTTATTTTACCTAAGTGCTTACTTTGTGCCAAGCACTGTTCTAAGCACTGGAGTAGATTCAAGATAATCAGGTTGGAGTCAGTCCCTGTCCCACATGGATCTCAGTCCAAGTAGGAGGGAGTGGGATTTAATCCCCATTTTACAGATGAGATAATTGGGGCAGAGAGAAGTTGAGCGACGTGCCCAAATTCACACAGACAGTGGCCGAGACGGGGATTACAACCCCCAAGTCCTCCGACGCCCAGCCCCGTGCTCTTCCCATTAGGCCACGCTGCTTCCCCGTTCTTACTGAAACTCCCTTTTCTCCATTTGAAAATAGCAATTGCTCTTAATGGTTGTTGGGGGAAAGTATTCATTAAAAGGGTAAAAAATTATCCATTAAGAGCCGGTCCCAAGTTCTAATACATGACATTCATCTCTTATGTATATGATGATTTCAAAAATACTTTTTATTGTGGGTTTGTCTCTTACCAGTTTTAAAATCTGATGTTCTTGCAGGACTTTCCCCGTGCTCTCCGACATTTACATTTTAAATGTCTTTGGAATGAAATTTTCTTTTTTGGTCGGTAATCTTGAATTCAGTGCTGTACTATTTACTGAATGGAGTCCCCGAATTAATGGAATCCCTGAATTATTACGTGTGCAATCTTAAAAATGTTCGTGATGGACTTGCAACCATTTTTTATTATTTCTTTGCACTTCAGAAAGTATTTTAATTTTTTTTGCTAATAGAGGAAAAATGCCTCCATGATTACTCCCAGATCATGGCTTTAAAGGATCAAAGATAAAATGGCATCTCCCAAAACTTCAGAAAACCAATCAGGAAGTTTTTCTGGTTGTTTTTAATCAGATTCTTTTTAGCAGCCCTTTGTCGTATTAAAGTGAATTACTCACTCAGATATCTGAGTCAGTGATCGAGTTCATATCTGTTGATAATATATAACATAACACCAATGTGCAAGCACAGTTTTTAAACTTTTAGTTAATATTTTTTAAAGAAGCAGTTTAGAGTGTTGTTTCCTCAGCATCCGTTCTTCCTGTGTTTTCTTCTTTCAGTACTCCATTCAGTATATGCAACTTGGAGAGTTTGCATGCATAAAACTCCCAGATAGGTGTCCTGGTTTTAGAATTCTTTGGGTGAGCTTATTCCATGATATTTTCAATGCAAGATGTCAGCTAATGGAAAAGAGTTAGTCTGGTTAATTAAGTTATTGCTTGAGGAGCAGTTTTCAGTTTGCGTAACTCATCAATAACTCACCAGAATAATTCCCTGTGTTGATCAGTGGCACACCGTCAGCTGGGGTTAAGGAGATTTACTCTGTTTCATCCAATCAGTGCAACTGTAGAGGTTTTGAGTGGAGGGGGGGAAAGAGGAACGCTGCAACTTTGCAATCTTTTCCAATTATAAAGTTTTTGATCTGGTTTCCCTGTAGAACCACCATCTACCTGTCTTCCCTCGCTGGTCCCTGGGAATAATAACAGCAAACAATAATTCTGGTATTTGGTAATCACTGTGTGCCAAGCACTTTACTAAAGAGTGGGATAGTTAACCAGGTCGGACATAGACTGTGATCCTTATGAGGGCAGACACTTGAGGTGGGGAAAACAGGTATCCCATCCCCTTTTATAAATGAGAAAACTGAAACCCAGAAGATAAGGGACTTGCCCGAGGTCACACGGCAGGCAAGAGGTGTCTTAACTCCCTACCAAACCCTACCTTCCATAGCCAGGTGAAGATGACAACACATCCTCTTTCAGGTGAAGTCCTCTAACACTCGACAGGCACTCACGCTGTCGCAGGTGGGAGCCGTTACGGTCTAAATTTTGCTTGAGGTGGTAGGGAGCTGCAGCCATAGTGGAGAAGCTGCTTGGCCTAGTGGAAAGAGCGGAAGCTTGGGAGTCAGAGAACCTCTGCTGTGTGACCTTGGGCAAGGCGCTTAGCTACTCTGTGCCTCAGTTCCCCTCATCTGCAGAATGGAAACTCGATCCCTGTTCTCCCTCCTACTTTGAATTTGAGTTCCACGTGGGACCCGATTATCTTGTATCTACACCAGCAATCAGTGCAGGGCTTGGTACATAGTAACTGCTTAACAGATACTATTTTTAATATTATTATTATTATCATTACATCCTTCTTCCACTGCCCGTATAGTCTCCATCGGTCTTGACTTCCAAGGTCATTTCCACCACAGCCGCGGAGATTACAGTGGAAATGGCATCAGAAGCCGCGGTCACTGAGGGCCATAGCCGGAGCATGAGGAGGCTGCGTTTGGGTTCAGTTTCTTCTGCTGCCACTTCTGGGGCCCAAGCAATGATCTGAAGTCTGAGAAAGCGTCGGTGACTAGGAGTGTGACTGTTTTTCTTGTATTCACCCTCTGGCTCCCTGCTTTATTTCTTCTCTTCATCATTCTCATCCATCAATCAGTGGTATTTATTCAGGGCTTAGTGTGTGCAGAGCACTCTACTGAGTGCTTGAACAAAATAATAGGGTTGGTAGGCACAGTCTCCACCCACAAGGACATAACAGGCTAGAGGGGGAGAGAGACAATATGGATAAGTTACACATACATGCATCAGTGTCGTGGGGCTGAGGCTAAGGCTCATAGGATCCCCCGAAGGAGAGAAATGTGAGTATCGAGTGCTTGAGGGGAAGCAGCGTGGCTCAGTGGAAAGAGCCCCGTCCTTGGGAGTCGGAGGTCATGGGTTCGAATGCCGACTCTGCCACTTGTCAGCTGTGTGACTGTGAGCAGGTCACTTCACTTCTCTGGGCCTCAGGGACCTCATCTGTAAAATGGAGATTAAGACTGTGAGCCTCACGTGGGACAATCTGATTACCCTGCATCTACCCCAGCGCTTAGAACAGTGCTCTGCACACAGTAAGCGCTTAACAAATACCAACATTATTATTATTATTGAGGGGGACAGATCAAGGTGCAGAGGCCAAACAGAAGGGAGGGAGAAAATATAATTGATTGATTGAATGAATAGAGGAAAGGAGGACTTGTTCAAGAAAGGCTTCTTGGGAGAGATGTGATTTTATTAGGGCTTTGAAATGAGGCGAGGGGTGGCCTTTCTTCAGTGCACTCTACTTTGTACTTGGAAGAGTACCATAGATGTATTAAAAAAAAACCCACACTATTTGCCATCAAGGAGTTTAAAGTCTAATATAGGAGGCATTCAGGTGTAAGGAGTGACTTTTTAGTGACCCCTGTATTTTTGAGGGTCATGAATACTATTCCTAAGTGTCTCTTAGGAATTGAATTAAACCAGTTTTTAAAAGAAATAGCAAGACAGCTTTTATCTCTCTGCCAGACTAGTTTTTCCAAAGACAGTTCCCTCCCATAGGAAGTTGGCAGTTTTCCTCATTTGGCTAATGCAGCCCTTTTCCGGCAAATCTTTTTTCTTTGGTTTTTTCTCCCCAGAAACAAAGGAGATAAGAAACTTTTCAACACTTTGCATCAACAGTGTTGACTTCCATGTAATCAAGAGGTGTCCTAGTTTGGGTCTTTCATGCAATCGGAGAGGGCTTGGCGTTTGATGTTTGTGATAGGTACACTAGGATTTGAGAGTGTGACGGGAGTAGAGGATGTTGAGTTTCTTCCCTTTTAAAGAAGCAGCCTGGGCCTGATTTTGTGTGAAGCCCTTTTATTGTCCTTAGAAGAAGGCTGGGCTCAAAGAATTCATGAGAGGTTTGAGCAAGAAACCACACGAGTGGATCAGTTGTTTTGAGTCTTACAACCTGAAATGTCTGTTTCTTTTCCTTAGACAAGACTGTTTTTTCTGCCATAGAAAATGTTGACATGATTCCTCTCCTACAGGTCATTAAGCCCCCTTTTCACAAAGGCATTTGTAAAGAAATCATCAGACCTTAATCGAAGTATTTCTTCATCAGACTTATTAACATTCTGTGGATGTGGAATTTGTTGAACTCTTACTTTGTGCCAAGCACTGTGTTAAGCAGTGGGATAAACGTAATACGAGCAGTCCAGACACAGTCCCTGTTCCACATGGGCCTCACAGACTAAGGGGGAGTGAGATCAGGTATTCAATAGTATTTATTGAGCGCTTACTATGTGCAGAGCACTGTACTAAGCACGTGGAATATACAATTAGGCAACAGAGACAATCCCTGCCCAATGACGGACTCACAGTCTAATCGGGGGAGACAGACGGACAAAAACAAGACAACATAATCACGATTAATAGAATCAAGGGGCTTACAATCTAATCTTATCCCCATGGTATAGATGAGGAAACTGATGCTCATAGAAGTTAAGTGACTTGCCCAAGGTCACACAGGAGGCAAGTGGCAGTTCTGGGATTAAAACCCAAGCCCCCTGATTTCTAGATCTATGGTCCTTCAACTGGGCCACACTGCTTTTCAACTCTTTTACGTACTATATTACAGGATCTTATTATGTGCCATACTGTGTATTTTACCTCAGTGTTTTCTTATCATACTACAGAGTCTTAAAATAGCATTTTTCTTTGGGTAAGGAATTCATAACAATAATGATAATAGTAGAATTTATAAAGTGTTTACTCTGTGCCGAGCAATGTATTAAATGCTAGGATAGATACAGAATAATCAGATCAGACACAGTCCCTGTCCTTCAAAATTCTCATAGTCCACAGGCTCTCCCCAAAGAGAAAAATATGATTTACAGACCCCAGATAGTAACTTAATTGTAACTACTAAAAACGGCTTCTAAGGGAAAGACTTCTTACTTAAATACAAATTCTAGTTTAGGGATTATGGGAAAAGACTAGCATGGCAGTTTACTTCTATGAATAGTTTCATTTTGAATGTTCAATTTGAAACTCTGACAAATAAAAATATCTGTTTGAATGGATGATGATGATGATGATGGTATTTGTTAAGCGCTTACTAAGTGCCAAGCACTGTTCTAAGCTCTGAGCACTGTTCAAAGTGCTCTTCTAAGCAAATGGATTGCTCTGAACAGCTTCAGTCAATCAGTCATATTTACTGAGCTCTTCCTGGGTGCAGAGCACTGTACTGAGCACTTGGGAGAGAACAATATAACAGACACATTCCCTGCCCACAGTGAGCTTCCATGGACAGCCATTGTCATAAGTGGGGGAAAAAGATTAATTCAAAACAAAATTTATCCTGGAAAAAACTGGTTGATAGTGAGTGACCTTAAATTAAATCACCGTACAGCTCTGCGCTTTTAGAATAAATGGCTGCATTTTCTGCCCAACTGGGTTTTCAGATAGTGTTTCAGGTCTCAATCGTTTCAGTCTTGTCAATTCACTGACTCTCTTTATTGAAAGGGATCATGTTTCTGACAAACAAGCCGTCCTCCACCCACCAAGTACTGAGAGGTAAAAAGTCACCTCGACAGGAGGTACTGCAGAATGCCCGCCAGCCGGGGCCCAACGGGAGCGGGGACCGGTGGAAAGGGAAACCATTCAGAAGGAGAGACGGCAGCCTCGGGATTGTAGAAGGAAAGATGCTTTCTGATGTTCTCCCTAGCAAAATGGCTCAAGAATCAGGCGCTAGATGAGCGAGCCGGTTCAAAGACACATCCGCTACGGATTGAACCAGCGGTTGTGTAATGGAGAGGAGAACCCTGATTTTTCATCGGCTAGTATTTTTCTGTCGATTCCCTCCAACATTGTTCCAAAAGGATTCGACGACATCTGTTTGAGCAATTATTTAGGCTGAAAGGAAAGGACAAGGAATGGACGGAAGGAGTAAAGCCGATGGGGAGAAAGGTTTTCTTTGACTTTTTGCTTGTTCCTCTTTTGCCGTGTTTCAGTAGAAGTTGAAGATTTGTGCTTTTGTTTGATATTGCAAGTATAATATTCAAGCGGTATAGGTTTGGAATAAAAATCCTTCTCTAGACAAGGCTCGCTTGCATGAGAGTTTTTGTATTTCAGTTGGAGAGTAATATTACAGCTATAATATGGCTTATTGCTGGAAATCACAAGTAAGTACTGATATTATAGTATTGTGTATTAGGAGACAGAGAAAGGGTTAGAGTATTTCTATTCTTGGTGGTTTTTCAGAGTTCTAGTTTAAGCATCAAAGTAGAAAATTTCCAAAGGTTTAGAATTTGGAATATTTTTAGAATGGATAAGAATTTAGCAAGAAAAGCAATACTTATGGATTGGTGTTTCTGTCATGACCAGTACCAAACTGGTTTGGCAGGGTAAGACTTTGAAAACAGGCAGCAAAACCCAGCATGTGAGACAATATCGCAAGGTGAAAAAAATAATGCCTGAGATGAGTATCTGAAAAGTCAATTTTGGTGTATTTTTAATTTTTAAAAACTATTGGGAAAGGTGTGAAAATTGTTTTCTGGTAATCCAGATACTTTTGTCTCAGTGATATTGTAACATTGATATTTAGGGGACTGTTTTGATGGCCCTGAGGAACGCTCTACTTCCGTTTATTGAAAATGTTGAGGGTCATTTAGATAGCATACGTTACAATAAATGATTTCGGTGGTTTACCATTTTAAAACATTTCTTTAACGAAAATATAAGGGGTTCTCTATAACAAGCACAAGCTGGTGACCGGTGGGATATGATATTCTTTCTGAAATTCAAACTTAGGAAGAGCCCTCAAAAGAAGTCTAAATTTCCTGGGTCAATTTGCCATTTGTTTATAGAACGTGCTTTGTATTCGCAGGAAGAACAGGCAGCAAAAGTGAAAGCTGAGAAGATCAGAGTGGCACTAGAGAAGATTAAAGAGGCACAAGTGAAAAAGGTGATGTGTGACTTTTGGATTGTTTCCCCATCCTCATCCCTCCTCATCCACACAGTTTATCTGCAGGACGTCTTAAAGGCAGTGTGTATCCATTTAACTGAAGATATTCGTTTGTTTGGGAATATTTTGGCTTCTCGGGTAGTTTTATTCCTAATTTTAGTTGCTTTAAATCAACCACTGAACTTGTAGCCCTCTTACGCACATTATCAGAGATAGTTCATTAGCATGATTTTGCCCAAATGAAAAGGTATGCGATGTAATGATAATAATAATGATCGTGTTTGTTAAACATTTACCTTGCGCCAATCTTTGAGCTAAGCACTGTGGTAGCTATAAAATAGATTGGACCCACTCCCTGTCCCTCATGTGATTCACATCTCAGAAGGACAGAGATCTGACATTTGTATCCCCATATTACTGATGAGGAAACTGAGGCACAGAGCAGTCAAGTGATTTACTTAGATCACACAGCAGGCCAGTGACAGAATCAGAATTAGCACTCGGCACCTGAAATCTAAGTCCCGAGCTCATTCCACTAAGCCACACTGCAACTCTGGCCACAGCTTGCCAGTGGAGACGTACTATTCATAATGAGTGTACACATTAGATACCCAATACTTTTTTATCATTCATTCATTGTCGTATTTATTGAGCGCTTACTGTGTGCAGAGCATTGTACTGTCTTCACTGCTCTCGTGAAATGTCAAATGGGAAAACTGAAATCAGTTGATTAGTGGCATTTATTGAGCACTCACCATGTCCAGAGAACTGTCCTAAGCGCTTGGTAGAGTCCAATATAACAGAGTGGGTAGATGCATTCCCTGCCCACAACGTGCTTGCAGTCTAGAGAGGGATAAACAGATTAATTAAGGATATGTCCATAAGTGCTGTGGGACTGAGGGAGGGGTGAGAGAAGAGAAGCAGTTCCAAGAGGGCTCACTATATCTTGGCCCCAGTGACTGTGTTTTGGAAGCCCTCACCCAAGAAGATGTGACGATGATTACCACTCGCCTTTAAGAACAAGCAAAGCTCTATGGGTCACAAACTTAGTCTAGCGAGTAAGGGTTAGGCAACTTGCAGACCGCTTTAAAAGATTTTTATTTGCCCCATAGAACTGAATGCCAATCAGCGATTGCTACGATTGAAAAAGAGGTAGGCAAATAAATCAAGAAGATCAGTGAATCCCTGGTATTTATCGAGCATTTACTAGGTGCAGAGCACTATACTAAGTGTATGATAGGTGGTTTGAGAGGGCAACAGGCATGCCATCAATGAAGCAGCGTGGCTCAGTGGAAAGAGCCCGAGCTTGGGAGTCAGAGGTCATGAGTTCGAATTCCGGCTCCGCCGCTTGCCAGCTGGGTGACTTTGGGCAAGTCACTTAACTGCTCTGTACCTCAGTTACCTTATCTGTAAAATGGGGATTAAAACCGTGAGCCTCACGTGGGACAACTTGATCACCTTGTATCCCCCCAGCGCTTAGAACAGTGCTTTGCACATAGTAAGCGCTTAACAAATACCACCATTATTATCCACCTGCTCAGATATATAAGGGTTTATCCTCAGCGTACCACAGAGCGGTTCTATCTGTGTGTATATATATATATATATGTGTGTGTGTGTGTGTTTATATATGTGTATATATATATATATATGTGTGTGTGTATATATATATATATGTGTGTGTGTGTATATATATGTGTGTGTATATATATATATATGTATCGGTTGTCAAAATAGGATCCCAAGTCAATCAATCAGTGGTATTTGCTGAGCGCCTACTGTACAAAGCGCTTGGGAGAGTACAATTCAACAGAATTAGTGGGCACGTTCCGTGTCCATAACGAGCCTGTGGTCTAGAGGGGGTGATGGACATCCATATAAATAACTTCAAGATATGTGACTTTAAATATACGTAATAACTTTCGAGGTATGTATGTAAGTTTGGTGGGGTTGCAGGTGAGGCGAAGATCCAGTGTCCAAAGGCCACAGCTTGAAGTGCAGAGTCGACGCAGAAGGGGGAATGAGTCGGGGGAGTAGGGGCTTATTAGGGGAAGGTCTCTTGGAGGAGATGGGATCTGAACAATGTTTGGAAGGTGGAGAGAATCGTGGTCTGGAGTATATGGAGGGGCAGGGAGTTCCAGACCAGAGGGAGGATGTGGGAAAAAGGTCAGTGGCAAGGCAGAAGAGAGTGGGGCACAGTGAGTAATCTGGCTCTAGGAGCGGATCATGCGATCCTGGACCGTGAGGTCCTGGATTCTGTCGGTTGACCAGCATCAGAGCCCTGCTTATCACGTCGTGACAAGCTTTCATTCATTCAGTCATATTTATTGAGCGCTTACTGTGTGCAGTAAGTGTACTAAGTGCCTGGAAAGTACAGTACAGCATTAAAGACAGACAATCCCTGCCCACAGTGAGCAGCGTCACTTAGTGGACGGACCATGGATAGATCATGGGCCCGGTAGTCAAAAGGACCTGAGTTCTAATCCCACCCCCGCCATATGTCTGCAGACATATGTCACTTCGCTTCTCTGGGCCTCAGTCACTTCATCTGTAAAATGGGGTTTGGATATGAGCCCCATGAGGGATAGGGACTGTGTCCAACCTGATTAACTTATATCGACCCTAGCGCTTAGAACAGTGCTTGGCACGTATTAAGGGCTTAACAAGTACCATAACTATTATTATTATCACACGGGTGGTGGGTGAGCATGTCGAGGATGCTGTGGTTAGCTGAAATGGGCCAACAGGCTAAGCAAAAGAGACAGTGAAGCCAGTCTCAATTGACACGGCAGTGGCCTGACAGTAAGTTGTTGCAGGTAGGAACCTAGGGAAGATCAGTAAAAAGTGGGGTGACTGTCGTAGAACAGAGGTTTTGGAAAGGTTGTCATAGCAAGTGGGAGAAACCAACATGGTACCAGGAATTAAGATTAAGGACGCAGAAGTGCATCAAAGACCGGCTTTACATGCCCCCGCTGTAGAAGGAACTCTCCGTCACGCATTGGTATTACCACGCGATCTAGAGGAGGATCTCATTTTGTGGAGTGGAGGGGGGTGCCATATTGCCTTTTAAAGGTATTTGTTGAGCACTTCCTCTGTGTCAAGCACTGTGCTGGGATAGACACATATCCCTGTCTCTCATGGGGCTCACAGTCTCAGTAAGAGGAAGACTAGGCAATGAATTCCCATTATACGTTTGAGGAACAAAGGCACAGTGAAGTGACTCGCCCAAGATCATACAACTGACAAGTGGCGGAGCCAAGATTGGAACCCAGTCCTCTGACCCCGAGGTCCGTGCTCCCTCCGCTAGGCCAAGCTCCTGAAGAAGCTATAATAATGTATTTATGTGGCAAAGAGCTCGGTTATGCGTGCTGATTTTTTTTTAAACCGGCTGAAAATCGACTGTGGCGGAATCCAAGATTTCCCTCACCTCCCGATGTGCTCACTCAAGGCCTTTCTTGATGCCACCACCACCCTGCCCCCTGGAGCCCTTGCCTTATCCAGAGCATTCCCACGCTGGGCCTCCTGGGATTTCTCCATCCCCCCAAACCCCACCTTTCTGGACCAACGCTATCCGGGAGCCTCTGTTTGCTCCCACGCCCTGCTGCCCACCAGCCTGGCATTGGAAGACTACACCACCCTACACCTGCAGATTCACCCTCACATGAATTGTACTTACCTGGATGTGATGGTGCTTCTCGGGGCCTGAAGAGTCATCAACTTCATGAGAGCAGTGGCGCCCATAGCCTCTTGCGCTAGACCCCCAGTCTCGCCCAGTCTAGGTCACCGACCAGACTTGAGTTTCCATTCAAGGCCGAAAAAACCAAATTAATGGCAGCCTGGGGTGGGGGCTTTTAGAAGTCTGTTGCCCCCCTCTGTCCTCAGCCCTCCTAAAATCTTTACTCTCTTTATATTCCCGCTCTAGGCCTCTACCAGCCCACAGCTGATTCTCTCCTCTTTACACAATCCCAGAATGGCTTTTTCTGGCTGCCTTTTCCTGGCTCCGCTACCATATCCTCACTGTGGATCATGCACTTCCCAGCCCCACAGAGGCTCCCCACAACACCACTGCTTCCCGTCATTTGACAGGACCTTTCTGTTTTAGGGGAAAAGCAAAATACACAACTCGTATCCTAAAAATAAAGCATTAACTACTACAATTTAACTACTGGATAGAGCACGGGCCTGGGTTCTAATCCCAGCTCCACCAGTTGTCTGCTGTGTAATCTTGGGCAGGTCACTTCATTTCCTCTGAGCCTCAGTTACCTCATCTGTAAATTGGGGATTAAGACTGTGAACCCCATGTGGCGCAAGGCCTGGGTCCAACCTGATTTATCCACCATAGCGCTTAGTACAGTGCCTGGCACGTAATAATAATAACGTTGGTATTTGTTAAGCACTTACTATGTGCAGAGCACTGTTCTAAGTGCTGGGGTAGATACAGGGTAATCAGGTTGTCCCACGTGAGGCTCACAGTCTTAATCCCCATTTTGGAGATGAAGGGACTGAGACACGGAGAAGTGAAGCAGCGTGGCTCAGTGGAAAGAGCACGGGCTTTGGAGTCAGGGCTCATGAGTTCGAATCCCAGCTCTGCCACTTGTCGGCTGTGTGACTGTGGGCAAGTCACTTAACTTCTCTGTTCCTCAGCTCCCTCATCTGTAAAATGGGGATTAAGACTGTGAGCCCCACGTGGGTCAGCCTCATTCCCCTATGTCTACCCCAGCGCTTAGAACAGTGCTCGGCACATAGTAAGCGCTTAACAAATACCAACATCATTATTATTATTATTATTATTATTATGAAGTGACTTTGCCCACTGTCACACAGCTGACAAGTGGCAGAGAAGGGATTCGAACCCATGACCTCTGACTCCCAAGCCCATGCTCTTTCCACTGAGCCATGCTGCTTCTCATAGTAAGCGCTTCCCATAGTAAGGGCTTAACAAATACCACAATTATTATTATTTTTGCTCAGTATGTGAATAGGTTCCCACTTTTTCTTGCAAAGGAATAATTGTAGTAATAGTACCAAAGTTTGCGAGAGGCCACTGAATGCAGAAATACAACTTCCTTGGCGTAATTAAATTTGAACAAAGCACACAAACCAGAAAATGCCTTGGCGCATGGCACAAGTGTCTCTAATGAGATTTTACAATAGATTTCCCCCTCTTGTTCTTCCAGCTGGTGATCCGAGTCCACATGTCCGACGACAGCTCCAAGACGATGATGGTGGACGAGAGGCAGACCGTGAGACAAGTGCTGGATAACATGATGGACAAATCCCACTGCGGCTACAGCTTAGACTGGTCCTTGGTCGAGACCATCTCTGAATTACAAATGGGTGGGTGCTCACCCCGTGCTCGACGACGCGTGAACTCTTAGTATTTCCAAATACGGCCCTTCGAGGAATCCGTTGCTGACCTCTAAGGCCAGTCTTGCGGTTTCGACCGCTTGGCTTTCATTTCTTTGGCAAGCCCTTCTGGTTTGTCTTCTGCGTATTTGGTCATTTCCTGGTGGATGAGATGCCAACGGAAACCACCTTAAACTCTCTGGAGGGAGCTCAGGCTGTGGATGGAGTTCCCACTTGAGCGGGCAGGCAGGAGGAGAAACCCTGAGCCCCAGTGACTTAGGAGCGCCTCAGGGAGAAGAAGCGGGAAGCAGCCAGCTGTGTTTCTAGATTGCAGCCATGGGAATAATAGTTATAATGTTGGTATTTGTTAAGCGCTTACTATGTAAAGAGCACTGTTCTAAGCTCTGGGGCAGAAACAGGGTCATCAGGTTGTCCCACGCGAGGCTCACGGTCTTCATCCCCATTTGACAGAAGAGGGAACTGAGGCCCAGAGAAGTGAAGTGACTTGCCCACGGTCACACAGCTGACAAGTGGCAGAGTCGGGATTCGAACCCGTGACCTCTGACTCCCAAGCCCGGGCTCTTTCCACTGAGCCCTGCTGCTTCTCTAGCCATGGCCATGGTGGGAGTGACCCTCTGCTTCTAGCCCCACCGTCAGCTTATTCCCCAAGGCCTCTGGCGGTGCTTCTGCTAAGGCTCCTAATAATAGTGTTCTTTTCACCCCTTGGGGAAGTAATAATAATAATATTGGTATTTGTTAAGTGCTTACTATGTGCAGAGCACTGTTCTAAGCGCTGGGGTAGGTACAGGGTAATCAGGTTGTCCCACGTGAGGCTCACGGTTAAGCCCCATTTTACAGATGAGGGAACTGAGGCCCAGAGAAGTGAAGTGACTTGCCCACGGTCACACAGCTGACAAGTGGCAGATCTGGGATTCGAACCCATGACCTCTGACTCCCAAGCCCGGGCTCTTTCCACCGAGCCGGGAATGGTAATGGAAAATCCTAGAGTCACTTGTCTGCTGTGTGACCTTAAAGTCACTTCACTTCTCTGGGCCTCAGGTGCCTCATCTGTAAAATGGGGATTGAGATTGTGAGTCCCAAGTGGGACAGGGACTTTGTCCAACCCGATTGGCTTGTGTCCACCCCAGCGCTCAGTACAGTGCCTGGCACATAATAAGCACTTAAGAAATTCCAAAATTATCATTATTGTTATTGTTATAATAATGTTGGTATTTGTTAAGCGCTTACTATGTGCAGAGCACTGTTCTAAGCGCTGGGGGAGATACAGGGTCATCAGGCTGTCCCACGTGAGGCTCACAGGTAATCCCCATTTTACAGATGGGGTAACTGAGGCACAGAGAAGTTAAGTGACTTGCCCACAGTCACACATCATCATCATTATCATCATAATCATCATCATCATCATTATTTCTCTGCAGCGTTCTAGGCACCCTTAAGATTGCCGATGGGAGGGGGAGAATGAGAGCTTTTGACAGAAAGTGACAGAAGCCCAAATACTTTGATTGAAATGGCAAACAATATAGAAGAAGCCCAGGCTGCCCGGCCTGTAATTTCCCCGCGAAGATGTGTACCGACTTAGTATGTCCGCCTCGCTCTTGTTAACCAATTTTGCTCATTCATTTGTCAGTTGTGTGACTGTGGGCAAGTCACTTAACTTCTCGGTGCCTTAGTTACCTCATCTGTAAAATGGGGATTAAGACTGTGAGCCCCACATGGGACAACCTGATTGCCCCCGTCTACCCCAGCGCTTAGAACAGTGCTCGGCACATTGTAAGCGCTTAACAAATACCAACATTATTATCATTATTATTATTCCTTTTGGGCCAACCCCAAAGAGCAAAGGGAGGGAGGGCTGAAGCAGTGTTTAACAGCAGCAGAAAAGTCGAGCAGCTCGTGAGGAGTCACCAGAGCAAACCTTCCCCCACCCCCCTCAGTCTGGAAAGTTATTGAATATTTGAATCTGGGAGCGGGAATGTCTCACACGGAGAGTACCCCAGAGTGGGTTAGAAGAAGGGACGGTCTGGAAGGAAGCAGGCAGGCGAGTGGGGAGGCTCAGAAATCACAAGAGGACCCCCAAGTGAGAGCTCCAGGGCCATCGCAAAAACCCAAACCGAGCTTCCCAATTCAAACGATAATCTCCAAAGGATTCCGTTCATAGCGAACTGTAGGTACATTTTCCGACGCGACTCATCTGCCTTTCATGTTTCTTCATCACCGTCTGCGTCGCTTTCGCCAAAAGGTCAGGTCTTTCTCTTCAGTTGGGGAAACTTTTTCTGAGGTCTTGTGGTGTCTACCTTCTGGACTTCAAAGGGAAGGAGTGACATTCATAGGTTGTGACATTCGTGAGATGTTTTCAAAGTCGGAATCATGCCTTTCTAATCTTTTCAGAGAGAATCTTTGAAGACCATGAAAATTTAGTCGAGAATCTTCTAAACTGGACAAGAGACAGTCAGAACAAGCTCATGTTTTTAGAACGGAGAGAAAAATACGCTCTTTTCAAAAACCCTCAGGTGAGCCTCAAGTATGGCAAGAGATCAAATACCTCGACCGAGCAACGTTCAGATTTTTTTATTTTATGAATGGTAGATCACGGGGGCTTCAGATCGTGGCTGGAACATGCTGAAATGTTGACAGTTTTGCATTCCAACCAGTGGTTCTAAAGATTATTTGCATTCTTTGTAAATATAAACCTATAGATATATTTTTAAAAAAATAACCAAGTTGGGCATAAGATGGCAAAATTTGCTGACACGGCACCACTCACTGAAGAGTTCATGGCTTGTTCAAAAGTGGTGCTGTATTGTTTGCTTAGAAAGTTACAGTTCAATCTTATCAGACAAATCCCCTTCCCCACCTGGAACTGGCAGTCCAAGGGGGAAGAAGAACAGGGATTTAATCCCCATTTTATAGTTAAGGAAACTGAGACCCAGAGATGTGAAACAACTTGCCTAGGGTCACATGGCAGGCAAGTGACAGAGCAGGGACTGGAAGCCGGATCCTCTGGGCTCCCAGGTCCAGCCTCTTTCCACGAGTCCCGGTTGGTCCAAATTATGCAGGCGTGGCATTATCACTAACACTTTCACTGCGGGATGAGCACTTATTTCTTTAAGGCTTCAATTTTGCAGATGATGATGCTGTGGAAAATGAGATCAGTCGTATCTTTTGAGCCCTTACTGTGTGCAGAGCACTGAAGTGCTTATGCGAGTACAGTGTAACACAGAAGCAGCAGGGTTTAGTGGAAAGAGCCCGGGCTTGGGAGTCAGAGGTCATGGGTTCTAATCCCGGCTCCGCTACTTGTCAGCTGTGTGACTTGGGGCAAGTCATTTCACTTCTCGTGCCTCAGTTCCCTCATCTGGAAAATGGGGATTAAGACTGAGAGCCTCACGTGGGACGAGCTGAATACTTTGTATCTACTTAGAACAGGGCCTGGCACATAGTAAGCACTAAACAATAATAGTAATAATGTTGGTATTTGCTAAGTGCTTACTATGTGCAGAACACTGTTCTAAGCGCTGGGGTATACAGGGTAATGAGGTTGTCCCACATGAGGCTCACAGTCTTAATCCCCATTTTACAGATGAGGTAACTGAGGCACAGAGAAGTGAAGTGACTTGCCCACAGTCACACAGCTGACAAGTGACAGAGCCGGGATTCGAACCCATGACCTCTGACTCCCAAGCCCGTGCTCTTTCCACTGAGCCACCCTGCTTCTCTGCCATTATTATTGCAATAATAAAACAAATGCCATTATTATTATGAACGGAGTTGGTAGGCACTTTTCCTGAGAAGCAGTGTGGCCTAGTGGAAAGAGGCTAGGCCTGGGTCCCAGTTCTGCCACTTGTCTGCTTTGTGACTTTAGACAAGTCCCTTAACTTGTCTGTGCCTCGCCTTATCTATAAAATGGGGATTAGGACTGTGAGTCCTATGTGGAACAGAGGTTGTTTCCAACCCGATTATCTTGTCTCTATCCCAGGGTTTGGTACAGTGACTGGCACAAAGTAAGCGCTTAACTAATCTGTAATTATTTATTCGCATTAATGTCTGTCTATAGCTGTAATGTATTTATACGTATTGATGTTTATCTCCCCCCCCCCCCAGACTGTAAGCTCATGGTAGGCAGAGAATGTGTCTCTTTATTGCTGTACTGTGCTCTCCCAAGTACTTAGTACAGTGCTCAGCACACAGTAAATGCTCAGTAAATGCGAGCAAATGAAAAGAGAATTCAAACTTCGGCAGATCATGGCAGGAAAAAGGCTCAGTGATGTTTAAAAAGGCCTTGGAGAACGACGTTCATCCCCTCCTCATCTGCATTCCTGTCCCCCCAACCTGAGAATGCTTATTTCGAGGTAGTTTAAAAGGCCAGTTGTGAGTGGGTACACTGTTTTTCACACTTTTCCTATTACCGTTGTCACAAAAACGACTTGTCATGGTGCTGATGTGGTATCTAGTTGGAACGATAAGAGTTGGCAGCTGACTTGATCACGTGATACTGGAATAGTTCCGAGGGTGTCCCCACAGGGTTAAGAAGGGCCAAAGTGCTTTTAGGATTTCTTTTTCAAAATCTATTATGCCAGTTTTCCATACGTGACTTAATTAGGATTTCTAAATTGACAGGGACCTCTCCTTAAGCCTTGCATCGTGACCTGTGATGCACTTACCGTATCCCAAGGGACGATGAGTGATTGATGGATGTCGAGAAGCATTTTTCACAAGGGATAGCCTGAAGCATTCCGTTGAGTCAGAAACAAATAGGAATCCTAAATAATGACCCCACTCTCCTGAATATACCATCCCTCCATTCCACCAGAATGTATCTGTTCATTAGTTATTTATTCACTTGTGTCTATTATTGATACGTAGTCTTTCGCTCTTAGCTACACTGTATTTGTCAGTTAATGTCTACTGTCTTCCCCGTTAGGCTGTAAACTCCTTGAGGGCAGGCATTGTATCCTTTATTTCTAGGTTTCCCAAGTGCCGAGCAGAGTGCCCTGCGTGCCGGTGCTCAATAAATATGGTTGATACTAATTATAGATGATAGTATTTAAAGGGCAGAAGACATTCATCCGTTCCATTGTCTATCGCGTGCTTACAGTGTGCAGAGCACTGTACTAAGCACTCGGGAGAGCAAAATACAATAAACATACACATTCCCTGCCCACAGCGAGCTTACAGACTAAAGCGGGGGAGAAAGACACTAATATAAATAAATTACAGATATGCTGTGGGGCTGGGGGTGGGTGGGTAAACAAAAGGAGCAAGTCAGGGTGACGCAGAAAGGAGTGAGAGAAGAGGAAAGGGGGGCTTAGACAGGGAAGCCCTCTTGGATGAGATGGGCCTACAAAAAGGCTTTGAAGGGGGCGCGAGAAATTGTCGAATTTGAGGAGGGAGGACGTTCCAGGCCAGAGGCAGGACGTGGGCGAGGGGTCAGCGGCGAGGTAGACGAGATGGAGGCACAGTGAGAAAGTTAATATCAGAGGAGCAAAGTGAGCGGGCTGGGTTGTAGTAGGAGAGTAGCGAGGTGAGGTAGGAGGGCCCAAGGTGATTGACTGCTTTAAAGCCAACGGTGAGGAGTTTTTGTTTGATGCAGAGGTGGATGGGCAACCACCGGAGTTGCTTGAGGAGTGGGGTTTCTGTAACGTAAAATATAATAATGTTGATATTTAAGCGCTTACTATGTGCAGAGCACTGTTCTAAGCGATGGGGGAGATACAGGGTAATCAGCTTGTCCCATGTGAGGCTCACAGTTAATCCCCATTTTACAGATGAGGTAACTGAGGCCCAGATAATAATAATAATAATAATGCTGGTATTTGTTAAGCGCTTACTATGTGCAGAGCACTGTTCTAAGTGCTGAGATAGATACAGGGTAATCAGGTTGTCCCACATGAGGCTCACAGTTAATCCCCATTTTACAGATGAGGGAATTTAGACCCAGAGAAGTGAAGTGACTTGCCCACAGTCACACAGCTGACAAGTGGCAGATCCGGGATTCGAACCCATGATCTCTGACTCCCAAGCCCGGGCTCTTTCCACTGAGCCACGCTGCTTCAAGAAAAGGAAGCAGAGCCATGGCTCGATCTATATTAACACTAACCTTTTCAAATGTGTTTTCCTCTCACATTTCAGGTGAGGAAACAACACTGCGAAATCAAGTTACAGAATGTTAATTTTGTCCCTTTCTGTAACCATAAAAGCCCTGCAGTCAATCAGTGGTACTTATTGAGCACTTACTATGTGCAAAGCACTGTACTAAGCAGTTAAGAGAGTAGCAGACACATTCCCTGCCCGTAACGAGCTTATAATCGGGAATGGGGTGGGGAGACAGACTCTAATATTAATGAAGTAATGTATTTCATTTTTAGGCCGATGTATTTAATGCTTGACTTTTCTTTCAGAACTACCTTCTGGGAAAAAAGGAAACATCTGAGATGGCAGACAGAAATAAGGAGGTGCTTCTGGAGGTAAAACTGGATAACCAAGACAGTGATCATGTTAATTTTAAAAGTTCAGCACCAAAATAAGGAAATCAGATATCTGAATTTTTTAAAACAAATTTTGAACCAATGTTAAAATCATTTTCAAAGCTCCTCCTATTTGTGCATTCAGAGTTCTCCAACAGTTTCCTTTTTGATTATATTTGGAGTCATGCCAAAAACACACCGGGGAGGGGCATAAACCTGGCCAAACACAAGAAAACCACATGTTCCTAAAGAACCAGAGATTATTTACCAAATGGAATTCTGGTATAGAAGGAAAAGGAAACAGGAGGACAAGAGAAAAAGATGGAAGGAGAAAAAGAGGATAAAAAGTCATTCCGTGTTATTTATTGAGCACCGTACTAAGCACTTGGGAGATTACAATAAAACCTTTAGCAGAGATGTTCCCTGCCCATAACAAGCAAAAGTAGGGGAAGTAGTTAGAAATTTTTTAAATAGTATTTCTATCCCTTATTTTAACAAATCTATATAGTTGATTTAGGACCATATTATTTCGAATGGGGATCTTTTCAAGTGGATGCATGCTTTTGTTTTAATTAAGTTCACTTAATAATAATTATGGTATTTGTGGTTTACTAGGTGCCATGCACTGTACTAAGCACTAGAGTAGTTGTAAGATCATCACTTCCCACACTGGGCTCACATTATAAATTGGAGGGAGAACAGGTATCGAATCCCCCTGACTAGACTGTAAGCCCATCAGTGGGCAGGGATTGTCTCTATCTTTTGCCGAATTGTACATTCCAAGCGCTTAGTACAGTGCTCTGCACATAGTAAGCACTCAATAAATACTATTGAATGAATGAATCCCCATTTTGCAGATGAGGGAACTGAGGCTCTGAGATGTTAAGTGCCTTGTCCAGGCTAATGTTCCTTTTGATATACTTCTGGGAAATATGCCAGGAGATCGAGATTTAAAAAATCAGTATTTTGGAAAGAAAACCCAAAATAGCCCCCACCAAAATACAGTTTCTGCTTTGTTTCTCTGTTATTTTAAAAATGCAGTTTCTGCTTTCTAAATTGCTCTCTCCCTCCCTCCCTCTCTGTCCTGCAGGAATGTTTCTGTGGAAGCTCAGTGACTGTGCCGGAAATTGAAGGAATCCTGTGGCTGAAAGATGATGGCAAGAAGTCCTGGAAAAAGCGTTACTTTTTATTGAGAGCTTCTGGAATTTACTATCTCCCTAAAGGAAAACAAAAGGTGTGATACTTTATTCATTATTTTGGGGATATCCAGTGGGGTGTCAACACTTTCTTTGGGGGGTGGGGTCCCTTCTCCATGACTTGCTGTCATCTATCCAGACTCATCTCTTCTTCCCCGTTGTCCTGGACTGTAGGCTAAGCCCCTCTTCTCCCCTGTTCTCCATCTCCCCCTCCTCCAGACCCCCCGAAAAATAGGGAAATACCATGCCGGAGTTTCCCCGAGGAGTTATGACGTTTTACCTCATCCTTAAAATGTGGATTGAGAATGTGAGCCTGACGTGGGCCAGGGACCGTGTCCAATCCGATTTGCTTGTATACAGCCTAGAGCTTAGTACAGTGCCTGGCACGTAGTAAGCACTTAACAAATACCATAATTATAATTAATTATTATTAAATTTGGATGTCCTGAAAGGTTTATCAAGAAGCCATTTACTCAGTGATGACATGCCCAGCCCAATCCAAATCAGAGAGGCTGTACCTGCAACCAGTGATATAGATCAGGATTTACAATTGTGTACAGTCTTGTTCAGATTGTTTTTTTATGGTATTTGTAAGGTGCTTATTATGTGCCAGGCCCTATACTAAGCGCTGGGGTAGATACAAGCTACTCAAGTTGGACACAGACCGTGTCCCACATAGTGTCCACCGTCTTAATCCCCATTTTACAGATGAGGTGACTGCAGAGAAGTTAAGTGACTTGCCCAACATCACACGGCAGACAAGTGGCAGTCATTCTGACTCCCAGTCCATGCTTTATCCACTAGGCCAATCTGCTTCGCTTTAATGCAGTCAGTCTTGAAGGTACAGGAAGACTTGGAAGCTGATCCGCTGGAAAACACTCATCGGAATAAGAGCGTTACCAAAGGTCCTCAATAGTTTATTAATGGGGTAGGAAGAGCATAAATAAATAAAACTCCCAGACAATCCAAAAGTCTAATTATAGACATTCGCTCCAATCTCTCTCCCACCCCAACCTGAAAGTACTACGCTTTGAATTTCATCTTTTCATCCTTTTCCTACCTAGCACCCTCTTACATAGAGTCTTTCTTGCATGTGTGCCCACGCAATCTCTCTCTCCCTCCCAAATTTAGAAGTAATAATGTTGGTATTTGTTAAGCGCTTACTATGTGCAGAGCACTGTTCTAAGCGCTGGGGTAGATAGAGGGTCATCAGGTTGTCCCACGTGAGGCTCACAGTATTCATCCCCATTTTACAGGTGAGGTCACTGAGGCACAGAGAAGTGAAGTGACTTGCCCACAGTCACACAGCTGGCAAGTGGCAGAGCCGGGATTCGAACCCATGACCTCTGACTCCCAAGCCCAGGATCTTTCCACTGAGCCACGCTGCTTCTCTAGTAGAAGCAGAGTAGTAGAAGAAAAGGGGACGTGAATTATTTTAAGTAATCAGCCTTTAAATCTCAAAATCAACTGAATGGTATCCCACTTAAAAATTTGAGAGTCAGTTTGAATGAAAAGTCAGCAGCTCTGAATTTCAGAATAACTTAGGGACTCTCCTGTCCCTTATATGTCTTAAAAATCATAAAGGGTTATCCCATTCCACGGGGGCAAGCGCGTAGCCGAGACTGAATTGTTGTTTGAGTTTATTGAAAGGGATTTGAATTTATTGTCTTTTCCTCTGGGCAAGAACATTGTGTTTTTAGAATCTTCATTCCAAGATGCATTTTGTTGTTGAGTCTTGTTGATCGGTTTCTTTTTTATATGGACTAGGTCTCCCGGGATCTCGTGTGCTTTCTCCAGCTGGATCATGTTAATGTTTACCTCGGGCAGGATTATCGGAACAAATACAAAGCACCTACCGACTTCTGCCTAGCATTGAAGGTAAACTAGTTGGTCTTCAAGGAATTTGTTAAAGTTGGACAATAGATTGAAGAATTGTCCATAACTTTAGCACCCCTTTTTTCCAGCGTTTGGTTACTCTTTTAGTTGGAGACTGAAATAGGAAGAAGTAGAAGGGAAACAGTGGTGTAACGGCACCATTTGTGAGTTGCTGGTGGAGGTTTTTTCAGGGGGAAGGAATAGACCTGTACAACTGGGCTTTCAGGATTAATTTCCAGCATATTTCTGACTACAAGAAATTTCAGAGCAATTTTTTGGGAAAAAAAAAAATCAGCCACCTGAAGCCTTCGGATAGAAAGAAAGCTGTTCTTACAAGGTTCCCTTTCTGCTGGGCCACTTGAGAGCACTGTGGACAAGGGAAGAGACTCTTTCGATCCGACCCAGGAGGAGTAAGACCGAATTTTCCAGAGAATTTCTCACCACCATCACTACCGGAGATTCCCAACCCCTCTTCCTAATCTCCCTCCCCAAATTCTCCCGGGCCCCAGTAGGAACTCTGTGGTTCAGGCTCCTCCCATAGACTGTAAGCTTCTTCAATCAATCTTATTTATTGAGTGCTTACTGTGTGCAGAGCACTGGGCTAAGAGCTTGGGAGAGTACAATGCAACAGAGTTGGCAGATACATTCCCTGCCCACAATGAGCTCACGATCTAGAGGGGAATCTAGAAAGGAATTCTGAGAACATGAATCGCACCTTATTTATTTTGTTAATGAGGTGTACATCCCCTTGATTCTATTTATCGTGATAATGTTGTCTTGTTATTTTGTTAATACCCTATGTATTTTGATAAGGAGGTGTACATCCCCTTGATTCTATTTATCGTGATAATGTTGTCTTGTTTTTGTTTCGTTCTGTTTTGTTCTGCCGTCTGTCTCCCCCGATTAGACTGTGAGCCTGTCATTGGACAGTGATTGTCTCCATCTGTTGCCGAATTGAACATTCCAAGCGCTTAGTACAGTGCTCTGCACGTAGTAAGCGCTCAATAATAATGTTGGTATTTGTTAAGTGCTTACTATGTGCAGAGCACTGTTCTAAGCGCTGGGGTAGATACAGGGTAATCAGGTTGTCCCACATGGGGCTCACAGTCTTAATCCCCATTTTACAGATAAGGGAACTGAGGCCCAGAGAAGTGACTTGTCCACAGTCACACAGCTGCCAAGTGGCAGAGCCAGGATTCGAACCCATGACCTCTGACTCCCAAGCCCGTGCTCTTTCCACTGAGCCACACTACTATTGAATGAATGAATGAATGAACCTTCCAAATCTATTGTTTTGTACTATCCCAAGTCTTTAGTATTGTGTTCGGCACACAGTATGTGCTCAGTAAATAGCATCGGTTGATGGATCGTGTCATCCAACCAGGGACAGCTAGACATCATAGACCTCTGGTACCCAGTCCTGAGCTCCTGGAAAGGAACAAAATAAAGTCAGATTGAAAATATATTTAATAGGAAGGCTGTTTATCAAAACAGCTTTCTCCCAGGTCTCTCCATTAATTTCCCTGCATTGTCAAAGCATAAGAGGACCAGATATTCCTCGGCATGGTGGATGTCAAAAAAGTGAAGTTGCCTGATCAATGACATTTAAGGTTCTTAGCAGTGTTATAGTGGAAAAAAATCAGAAGGGTACTAATTGATTCATTCAATACTATTTATTGAGCGCTTACTATGTGCAGAGCACTGTACTAAGCGCTTGGAATGTACAGTTCACTAGAAGGGGTGTACTGTAATCACGCACACTAAATATTAACCTTTAGAACCCTCTTGATTCCACTTGTTTCATTCCCTTTTTCCTAGAGAGTGACTTTTTTTAAAAAAAAGAAGATATTGTTTTTATAACGATTGTACTTGTTGAGCACGTAATCTGTGCCAGGTACTGTACTGAGGACTGGAATAAATACATGATAAATTATTCAGGCATGCTCTTTATTCTGAAAGGAGTTCACTGTCTAAGTGGGGGAGGGCTGTCAGGTGCAACACTAAGAGTAAATGACATTAAATAAATTAAGGATGATGCAGTCCAGGTGTACAGCATTAAAATGTAGCAATAATCGTGTAATATTTTTTCCTCTTTTCAGCCTTTTTCATTTAACCGTCGGTTAAAGCTGACAGTATTTTGACAGGTCTTTTTATCCCCCTCTTACATTCTTATGAGTCGTAGAAATTTAGAATTGCTAAGGCTAGAATGAGTTAATTCTCAATGACAATTTGTGTCAAGATTGATTGAATTTTTTGAATTGCCTAGCCTCTTTCCTTAAAGTACCCGAGGCTGCACACCGAGCTTCTAGCTTTCAAAAATGAGGGAAGGAGCAACATTTCAGGAAGAGGAGAATAAGGAACCAAAAGCATACAGAATCCTAAATTTCTGCAGTCACCCCCAACCTCCAAGAGCTCTTCCTTGGAGAAACAGATCCATGTAATCAATCAGTCAGTGGTAACTGTTGACCATTTACTGTGCGCAGAGCACTGTAATCAATCAGTGGTAATAATAATAATAACTGTGTTATTTGTTAAGCTCCTAGTATGTGCCAACCACTGGGAGTAAATACAAGGAAATCAGATCGTCCCATTTGATCGTCCCATTTGGGGCTCACAGCCTCACTCCCCATTCTACAGATGAGGTAACTGAGGCCCAGAGAAGTTAAGTGACTTGCCCTAGCTCACACAGCAGACAACTAGCAGGACCGGGATTAGAACCTTCGACCGCTAACTCCCAAGCTCTGGGCTCTTCCACTAGGCACTGAAGTGCTCTTACTGGTACTTACTATATGCAGAGCACCGGGAAAGTACCATACAATAGAGATATTATCCCTGGACGCTAAGGGGAGCTTTGATAGATATCCATGGGTTAAAAATAAGGATATGGCTATATCAGAGTATGGAGTAGATCAATTGAATTAATAGGTTTTTTTAGGGAACAACCCCGGCAAATTCTCTATTAGTTTATAAATATCATCAGGGCAGTTTTAATCTACGGGTCTAAGATGGCCATCCCCCTTGCTCTCTTTTCATTCTTTGTCACACTTGAAAAAGTAAAACCAGTTTTTCTACTCCTGTAGCATCCACAGATACAGAAGAAATCTCAGTACATCAAATACCTCTGTTGCGATGACGTTAGAACTCTCCACCAGTGGATAAATGGCATTCGTATTGCAAAGGTACATTTTGCTTGGATTTGTCTGAAGTGCTGATGAAAGAGCCTGTGTTCTCTTGGTCTTAATAAAACTGGTGTAGTTCAGCAAAATTCCTGTTGGGCTACTCTTATAAAGTCACATTTTTTTTTTTTACCTTTTTACCATCATTCCAGAAATTTCCGTAAGCATGGGTAGGTGGTGATTGTGAAGCTTGGATGCTTTGGGAAGAGGAGCATGTAGTAGAAATGTAGGCTATGAATCAGCAAAAAAAAAAAACAAGCAAAATTGAGTTCAGATGAAGGCCAGTAATATTTAATGAATGGAGCAAGACACTATATTCGGCACTGATGGAATGATGAAAGAAGAATAAGACAGAATCCTTTCCCAGAAAGAATGCACACGTGAATGATTTATCTTCCGTTCTTATTTTTTCTGTTTAGTATGGAAAACAACTCTATATGAACTATCAAGAAGCACAGAAGAGGACAGAATCAGCCTGCGATTGGACCTCTTTGTCTAGCTCCAGCATCAAATCAGGATCTAGTTCCTCCAGCATACCAGGTAAAGAAAGAAATCCAAACCTTGAATATTTCTTTTTGTCAGTGACGGGAAAGACTGCACGCGTCATTTTCTCCCCAGAGACTGTAACTGATCTGGTTGCTTTCAATGTAATCTCAAAGGTTATGTAACTGAAAACTTCTCAAACAACTTTTAGGAAAAACAATTCTTCTGTTACTCTAAGGAGAGAACCTTAGGGCTAGATTACTGCAAAAATCACACAAAAGGTATTTTAGAAAGCAATTTCTGTGTGCGATAATATTACCGTAGTCCAGTTTTAGCAAGAGGCCAGGCATCTTTCTGATGTCGTCGTCCTCAGCAGTGGTATTTTTTGAGCTGTTTCTATGTGCAGAGCACTGCAAAGTACCATTTCCCACTCCAGTATGATGTGATGTTTAGAATCGTTTGGGGGAAACAAAGGGAATGGCTAGCTGGATGGGGAGATGCGAAGGTGGAATAGAAGCTTGTATCTACCCCAGCGCTTAGAACAGTTCTTGGCACGTAGTAAGCCCTTAACAGTTACCACAATTGTAATTATTATAGAAGCCAGTCTTCCTGGGAGTTTTCATTTCGGCGCTCTGGATAAAGAAAAAGATAGTGCGTTTTGAAACGATCATTTAAATTGGAGATAAATAGTAATACTGACTTTGTTAAGCACTTATTTTATGCCAAGCATCATACTAAGCACTGGGGTAGATATACAAGATAATCACATATGACCTTGTCCCACATGGGGCTCACGGTCTAAGGCTTAAATTACGTTTTACCTAAAATTGCCAATTCGATCTTGTTGGATTGACTTAAAGCAGTACTAATAAAAGCGCCCCTCTACCACTGAAGCAGAAAAATGATTGAACTACAGTATTCAAGGGCGTTAACAGCATAGACGAAGGCCCTCTGGAGGAGATGTGACCTCAGAGAGGTTTCAGAAATGGGGTGAGAAGTGGTCTGTGGTGTGTGAAAGGGGTGGGCTGGATGGCTAGTTCCAGGCAGAGGAAGGGCATAAGAAAGCAGCTGGGAACTGGAGAGATAAGTAAGGGATAAGAGGTACATTAAGTAGATTATTTTAAGGATTAATGGGAGAAGACAATGGGTAAGTAGGAAGAGTGTGGATAAGTAGGCCTAGTGAAGTACGGGAATGGCATAAAAATTACCTGGCCTCTTCCTTGGAATTGATAAAAATGTCACCGAAGAGATTTCTTTACATTGAGAAAAGTGACCTACTTAATCGCATTTTTTGCCAAAACCTGTTTTACGCAGAATCTCAATCCAATCATTCTAATCAGTCTGATAGTGGAGTTTCTGACACCCAACCCGCCGGACATATCCGTTCCCAGAGTATCGTCAGCTCCATCTTCTCAGAGGCCTGGAAGCGAGGCACTCAACTGGAAGAGTCCAGCAAGGTAACGAGGCACCTTGGGTCCAACGGTCAAACACCACTGGCTTCCGAGGAGGAAAAGGGGCTTCATGGTGCCATGAGGTTCACTAGCTAGCTAGCCTCACTGTCCTCCTCCGTCACCCCATTAAATGTGGTCCCCGTTTCCACTAGTGGCATTTTCTTCCGGGTGTCTGTCATTGAGCTTCTATCCAAATGGATGAGCAGATTAAGACAAATCAGTGTGGATTTTCACCGGGGGAAAATCGGTTCAATTTGCAGACTCTCCAGGCTGCTTGCTTCCCCTTTTTCTTCTTGCTTTGCTTATCTTTTGTCCACTTCTCTGCTCATTCTCACCTCCAAAGGAGGGCAGGCAGGGGAAGGGAAAAGAGATTAAGCTCAGATTCACTGTTTTACAGTTGTACTTTTAGTTTGCTGTATAGGCGGAGGTACCCCATTGAACTCTTATCAGTTGTTGTTTTTTTCTGAAATACAGAAGTCACAGAAAGAGCCCTTTCTGTCTAATAATAATGATGGTATCTGTTAGGGGCTTACTATGTGTCGGGCACTATACTAAGCGCTGGGGTAGATACAAGACAGAGTCCACGTCCCACCTGGGACTCTCAGTCTTCATCCCCATTGTACAGATGAGGAGACTGAGGCACAGGAAGTGAAGTGACCTGCCCAAAGTCACACAACAGACAAGTGGCAGAGCCGGGATTAGAACCCAGGTCCTTCTGACTCCCGGGCCTGTGCTCTATCCACTGGGCCACACTGCTTCCCTGTCTGTTGCCTTAGGTTTCCTTCTACAGTCATTCTAGGATTTTCTAAAGTGCCGTGCAGCCTCTAAGCCCACCTTTAAGTGCGTTCATAGTTTTAAGTGGCCACGTGATGCTTAATTTGACTATTGTCACGCCAAGGCTTCCCCCGTTATTGCTCTGAATCATCGAAAACCAGCGTAGAGGTCACTCACATTTCTTGACTCGAGGGAGACAATTTTTGGTAAATGAAGTGCATTATAATAATGTTGGTATTTGTCAAGCGCTTACTATGTGCAGGCTGGGGTAGATCCAGGGTAATCGGGTTGTCCCACGTGAGGCTCACAGTTAATCCTCCTTTTACAGATGAGGTAACTGAGGCACAGAGAAATGAAGTGACTTGCCCACAGTCACACAGCTGACAAGTGGCAGAGCAGAGATTCGAACCCATGACCTCTGACTCCCAAGCCCGGGCTCTTTCCACTGAGCCACGCTGCTTTATCAGAAATCACATCCCCAAACTCGTCACCACCTCCTTAAGCATTCAAAACAGTTATGAGGTGTCGCAGAAGCGACTCCACAGAAATCTTCCCAATCGGGTCTTTAATATCGAGGCCAAACCACTGGAGGAGAAACCGTAGGAGTTTGCAAATAAGAAATCTTTGAAGAGGCCCGGTCGTCATTCTAGCTCCTCAAAGCCTTTACTTCCGTGTCGGGGTTATTTTCTAAAGACGGCATCCCTCAAATGAATATAAATGGGAAAACTTGGCAAAGCAACATAAATAGTCTAAGGCAAATCTAAGAGGGACCATTTTAACACCTTGCCTTGAGCAGCCTCCCTCAACCAAAGACAGCCAAATCACTGGGCATCGGCCCCGGGTGATGCAGAACCGATGATGCTGCTGCCGCCCCAGGGCTCTGCTTTGTTTCATCCCTGCCAGTGGCAGCCCGGCGCCCCGTTTCCTAGCCCTGGGCGGCTAGGGGCCTGGTTCCGAGGGGCCCAGCGCTCCCAGAGTTTCTTTCCCTCCCTCCCTCTCACCGCCCTGGTGGGTCCGGGGACCCCCGTTGGCCGATGCTGTGGTTCGAAGGCTCTCCCGGTGACTCCCATCCCGCAGAAACCCACGGCCCAGCCGGAGAAGCCATTTCATTCATTCCTGTGTTGACAGTAACCTTCTCCAAAGGGTTAGTTAGCCTGGGTTTTGATCAGCTTCGATGAAGTTTGAGTTACAGTTCTGCCAGGAGCGGAATTCACCCAAAACAATAAATATAGGTCAGAACCTCCGCCGTCGAAAGGGTTTTCTTGAAACAAGACATGTATCAGAAAGACTGTTGAATTCTGAAACTCCGGGGATCCTCCTGTGCAGCAGTGGATATCTGTTAAGGTTCTGTTGCCCTCTCTGTTTCTCCTGTTGCCTCAGGCTCAGGTACCCAAAGTGAAGCCCACCCCAGCTAAGGTCTGCACAGCCAAGGCGAATTAAGGTCAGGGGCCGTTCTTTGAAACACATTAACCTTAATGATTCTTATAACCCAAATCTTACACACTAACCTTCCTAATGAGAGCTCTGAATCGTTACTCAAAGCGATCCCGTCGATGGTCCCAGACCGTGGTCGGGAACCGGCCCGCTAGCCGGTGAACCCGGAGACCCGCCCCACTTACGGATTAAAAAAAGGTCGTCGTGCGGCCCGTTCCGTCTTGATCCCGGTCGACTTAAGTCCTGGGGTATGGCCGTTCACCCTAGAGCCGAAGGGTGTACGCCGGGGTAACGGCGGGAGCCCTTTTTGGTGGCATAAATGACCGTTAGCCGAAAGAGAAACCACAGTCCATCTGGAAGTTCCTTGAAAACCGGTACTCTGAACCTGACCCGTATTAAATTCGTCAACCACATTTAACGGGGGATGTCCAGACCAGTCTGCGGGTGTGAAGAGTCCACTGGGGAAGACTTGGGTTTTGCCCGAAGGCACTCCGTTGGCTCACACACGCACCGTACGAGGAGTGCGTTCTTCAGCTTTTGAGATCAAGTTCGGCTGTTTGGGTTTGACATAGATTAAAGAGAAAGCACTTTTAATCAAGCAATAACGCCGCATTACTTCCCCCGCAATGGAGGTTGTTGGGCTTGGGCATATGGTAATGTCTCCATCGCCCCCTCGGTTTCCTTTCCTCTAGCCTTTCTAGGTCTCGCTCTCGTTTTCCTCTCGCTCTTTCGGCATAATAATGTTTTAGCCCTGTTTTTCGCCATAATGCTTACAAAACGTTTCTTTATGTATTTTCCAGTAAAAACAAATTTAAGGATAATGCCCCCCCTTTACCTGCATTGCTGGACTTCTGTGCATGTTGGATGCAAGTGTCTCATTCGAATACGTGTTGTGTGTCAAGCTCATCCCCGTGTGACTGTGCACGCCCGCTGAATATTTTCACGCTTTCTCATGTCAGCGCATTAGCGCCGTAAAAGCCGGTGTCATTCGTCAAGAGGCCCTCCGCCGCCAACGAAGCGCTAGCCCCCGGCTCGGTGTGGCGGCACAGATCCCGGGAAGGAGGGTGGATCCCGGCCCTCCGCGTTTCCCCCCCCGGCACCGGGCCCCGCTCCCCTGTCTCCCCGGACGTGGTCAAAGCGGAACGATTCCGCCGAGCCGCCCCGGACCCTCTCTAGAAGTGGCGGCCTTCTGCCCCCCCCCCCGTTCTGCTTCCCCGGCAGATAGGGCAGCCCCCAGTTTCTCGGGGACCCCTCCCTGCCCCGCCGTCCACGGGGGGAACGGACCCATCTTTTACTCCGTCTCGCTAACTCACTTCTCAGACGTGCGCCACACTCCCTGCTTTTAGACTCGTCGCACTAGGATTTACCTTTATAACTGTTTTTCTCTCTCCCCTCCCCCGTTTTTTATACTCCTTTTAGGCTAGAATGGAGTCTATGAGCCGGCCCTATGCTTCTCTTGTTCCTCCTCTGTCCCCGCAAACTAAGACGGCTACTCCGTATTCGGCTTCGCAGCCGTCACCGCCTCTCCCCCCGCCCCCGCCCCCTCCCCCGCCACCTCCCCCGCCCCCTCCGCCCCCGCCCCCTCCCCTCCCTAGTCAGTCGGCCCCTTCTGCGGGTTCCACGGCGACGATATTTGTCAAATACAGCACTATCGCCAGGCTGCAGAATGCCGCGGCTCAGCACTCGGGGCCTCTGTTCAAGCCACCGCCCCTTCCAGGCACCCAGCAAGGGACCCTGACTTCCCATCCGGGAAAGCCACCCCTGCCGGCGCCCCCTAACGGGGTGGTCCCCCCTCCCCCGCCTCCCCCTCCGCCTCCTACCCCGGGGTCAGCTATGGCGCAGCTGAAGCCGGCGCCCTGCCTCCCGTCCATCCCGCAGTTCGCCCCGCCGCCCCCTCCGCTGAAAATCCATCAGGTTCAACAGCACGTTATTCAGGCTGCTCCTCCTCCTCCTCCTCCTCCTCCTCCTCCTCCTCCTCCTCCTCCTCCCCCCCCCCCCCTCTTCCTCCTCCTCCTCCTGTGCCCGCTCCCCCACCCCCGCCCCCTCAAGCCCCTCCGAAGCCTCTGGTGGCTCTGGCCCCACCGACCAGTACTAAGACCGTGTCCCCCGTGGCGACGCCAAGCGTGCTGCCGGCACCCCCTCCCCCACTTCCTCCCGCCAAAAAGCAGCCGGCTTTCCCACCGGCCCAGATGCCATCCTCCCCTTCTGCTCCCGCCGGCCCCGTCCCCCCGCCGGTATTACCGAAACAACAGAGCTTCTGCGCGAAGCCCCCCCCGTCCCCTCAGTCTCCGGTGCCGTCGTCGGTGGTGAAGCAGTTGGTCAGTCAGTTTCCCCCGCCGCCCACCCCTCCCCCCGCAGAGCCCCCGCCCATAAGGACCGCTGCTCCGTTGGGCGCGGCCCCGCAGTCCCCTCCCGCCGTGAAAGCCAAGCCCAAGTGGCAACCCGGCTCGGTCCCGTCTCCCGACTTTCCGCCTCCACCTCCCGAAAATATCCTAGCGTTTCCGCCACCTCCACCGCCGGCCGCCCCCCTGGTCTCTCCCGGCCCGGACAAGCTGGGCTCTCCCGTCAAAAAGGCCAAGTCGTCCAGTCCGGGCGGGAAGAAACCACCTCCCACCCCGCAGCGAAACTCCAGCATCAAGTCCAACAGCTGTGCTGAGTATCAGGAGTCGAAGAGACCCTCCGTGGACAGCCTGGTCAGCAAATTCGCGCCCCCGACGGAGCCCTCGGGGTCCCCCAACAGAGAGACCCCGCCCCCTCCCGCGGCTCCCCCGAAGCCCGGGAAGCTGAATCTCTCCGGGGTGAACCTGCCCGTCGTCCTCCCGCACGGAGGCCTGGCGCTCAAACCGCCTGGCGTCCACTTGCCGGCGAGGGACCCCGTGGTGGAGTTTCCTTCTCCCCCTTCGGATGCCGACTTCCCGCCCCCTCCCCCCGAAATCGAGCTCCCTCCGCCCCCCGTGGAGATCCCGGCGGTGTTTTCGGGAAGCACCTCCCCCAAGGTGGCCGTCGTGAACCCTCAGCCCCAGCCGTGGTCCAAGTCGTCCGGGAAGAAAGCCCCGCCGCCGACCCGGCCCAAGCGGAACGACAGCACTCGCCTGACTCAGGCCGAAGCCCTGGAGCGGCAGGCCGCCGCCGCCGCCCCTCCTGCCGCCGCCCCCCAAGTGCCCACCTCCCCCAAGGCCGGCCTCGCCGTCCAGCCCGGCTTCCTGGCCGACCTGAACAGGACCCTGCAGCGCAAGTCCATCAGCCGGCACAGCTCCCTCTCGTCCGCCCGGGTGTCCAGGGCCGAGCCGACCGCCACCATGGACGACATGGCCCTGCCGCCCCCGCCCCCCGAACTGCTCTCCGACCACCAGAAGGCCGGCTTTGGGGGCGGCCACATATCAGGCTATGCAACCCTGCGCCGGGGGCCACCGCCCGCTCCCCCCAAGAGGGACCAGAGCACCAAGCTGTCCAGGGACTGGTAGCCGCCCGGCCGCCTCCGAGCGGCTCACGCGACCGGCGACGAATCGTCGGGGTGTCCCCGGACACCCAGGGCGGGCGGGGGGGGCGAGCGCGGGATCCGGTGGGATTTCCGGCTGGGGCCGAGGGGGATGGGTCGGAGCCCTCTCCCCGTCCCGCTGGCTCCGCGGAGGAGCGGGGTCGGGGAGATTGCCTTTTAGGGGGCGGAGGTGTCGGAGGTGCGTCCTCTCCTTTGCAGATGATTTTCCCTTGTCCCGTGGATTGGACCAAAAGCCTTTCTTTCTTTTTCTGCATTGAAGAGGTCTTTTGTACTCTCTTGTTCCTGTGAGATCTGTTTGTGCATGTTGTGTATTATATATGACTATGGAGGTACAGAATGTGATCTTTCTCACAATTATAGAAGACAACCAGAATGTTCGTTTGGTATCATCTGTATTTTGTTTCAGTCCGTTGAACAGTAAGACTATTGGACTCTGTCTTTGGCGATATCTAACCAGTTGAATCTGCACCACGAAATACACGAGGCACTTTAAATCAGGTGTGGGGGAGGGGGTTTGGGCAGCAGATGACAGGTAATGAGTAATCAGCAGTACCTATATGCAATAGGTGGCTAGGAAAATAAAAACACGGCCCAACTGAAAACATTCTGGATGCAATGCCTGTACCGATGACCCCATACGCAGAGTTACAGGTGGAGTGGAAGAAAGCTTATGTCGGCCATGAGCAAAAACCTTCTGAATTTGAGTTTTTGCTAAAGTAAATGGTTAAAATACCCATTCTGGGTTGTATGCAAACTTTGGTTTTTGCTGTTATCATGAAGGCAGAAGAACATTTTAACCCCTACGAGGACCTTTGAACTCTGTTTGGATTCCAATTTCCTTTATTTGGTGAGGTGGGAGAGTAACCCCCAGCCCCCAAAGCTTAAATGAGATTGATATATAATAATTATGGCCATTGGTGCGGCGCTTACTGTCGGCTGAGTGCTGAGGTAGATTATCAGATTGGACACCGTCCCTGTCCCACACAGACTTCAGTATCTATTTTAACCCCATTTTACAGATGACGAAACTGAAACCCCAAGAGGTTAAGCGATTTGCCCAAGGTCACACAGCGGGCGAGCGGCAGAGCCGGAATTAGAACCTGGGTCTCCTAGCCCCTGGGCACCCCCGCCCCGCCTTTCCACTAGGCCACACTGGTACGTGTGCACCGTTTATCCTTCGTGAGGAAGTGGGTTTCATTAGATAAGAGTAGTAATGGCTTTTGTTGAGCACTTAGTATGTGCCGAGCACTGTACCGAACTCGGGGGTGGTTACAGGATTATCAGATTGGACACAGTCCCCGTCCCACATGGGGCTCACAGTCTGGGTAGAAGAGATATTGAATTCCTATTTTACAGAGGAGGAAACTGAGGCACAGAGAAATCAAGTGGCTGGCACAAGGTCACACCGCAGGCAAGTGGCAGAGCCTGGCTTAGAACCCCAGTCGTCGGACTCCCGGGCCTGTACATTTTCCTCTCGACCGTGCTGCTTCTCAGATGGGGACCGTTCATACGTGGCTGTGCATAATACAAGGCCCCAGTATAGAAATGCCACTCTGTTCCTGGTAAACTCTACTGTTACACAAAAAAAAGCTCTAAAGGAGATGTCTAGCTTAGAATGCTATTTCCCTCTCTGAGAGGAGGGGACGGGGAGGGTCTCCAGGTCATCGACATCATTTCCTTGGCTCTTTGGACACTGAGGAGAGCAGAATTCTTTAAATCACATGGCAGACTTAAAGAGATGTCGCACCGTACGGAACCCAGGGTAATCATAGGAGGATGAAGGTCCAACTAGGTGACGACGCCCTGCCCCAGACAGGGCATTTCTTTTTGATTTGGCATCCTCTGATCGCTGCTACGATATCAGATCCGATCCTTTTTTGTTGTGGTTTGTTTGTGAAAGCTTGCCCAGATATCAGACATCGCGACACCATGGTAGAGTTAAAGTTCAGTAAGCGATCTTGCATATTCGGCCCGTGCAGTGGTACCGAGAGACATGAACCTGTCGTTGAGGGACTCCAGAATTAGCACTGTACTTCCACAAGCTTATTTGTGTCCCATGTCCCATAGTACTGTGAAGTGGGCACTGCTCGGCCCCAACAGACATGAGACATTAGGCCTTGTGGGGAAATCGAAATAGACTAGATGCTTTCAAAAGAACAGAAAAATCAAGGATTCCATTCCGGCAGTCGAGAGCCGAGGCATGGGACGCAGAAAATGATTGAGGATTTGTGCCTAGAAAAATGAACCACAGACGGGAGCTGGAAAAAATCACCGACGGTGTATCCCTTTTTACAAAGACAAACGTAGTCACAGTAGTAGTTTGGGGTGGGGGGTCGGGGGGGAGGGGGTTCCCTGGGAATGACAAAAAAATTCTACTATGTAAAAAAAGAAGTTCACAATAGATCTAATGAAGTTTTTACATTTTTATTTCAAAAGCTGTGCATCACAAAGGGAAATTTAGTGGTACTTCCGTTACCACATCTCCAGTGTCTCCTGGAAAGTTTTTTTTTTGAAGATTTTTAAGTCTAGTTTTTGAGCAATAAGAATATACCATTGTGCATTTTAAAGCTCTGCTACTTTAAAAGGCACTTTTTTGTATCTTTCAAATTGTTCATAAAATTTTGTCTTTAATATTTTTGTGCTTATAAAGTGTCCTTAAAAGAATTTGCATTATTCATTTGAAGTACGCACAGTGTAGCGAGCGAATTTTCAGTACAGATTTGTCAAACGCTACTGTAATATACACAGGTGCTGTCATTTTCCCCATCCTTTTCCCTAAAGCGTTGTATTACGAGACCACCCCTTTCTGTGGGGTAGAGATATTAAGGGCGCGAATCCGAATTTCCCCTTTTTGTGTGTTCATTTAAATTTTAGCCTTGGCTTTCAGCGATCTTGATCTGATGGGATCCTTTCCTAGGGAGAAATTGATGTGTTTCCTCCTTGTCCTCCCCTTCCTCACCCCAGGCTCACTGCCTTTGCTTAAAGCTTACAACTCAGGTTCGGCTGAGATTCCCGTTTTCTACGACATGGCAGAGTGCTGCCTTAGGTCAACTGGTTGGTTTCGGAGGAGAATGAAAAGGGAACCGCCTAAGTCAAAGCGATCTTCGTGTTCCTGGGGAGGGAAAGAAAGTTTCAACAAGTCAGACCGTTTTTTTAATCGCCTACTGCTTTGGAGAAACAGAAGTCATTTGCCTCTCCCGTGTTAAGTGTTTGTAGAAATGGTGATTCTTGAGGCCCATCTTCCCTGGTTGAGGCAGCCCCCTCCCTCCCTTCCTATTTATAGCGATCACTAGGGGCTGGGAGATGCTGAAAGTGTGGGGGGTTGCGGTTTTTTTTTTTTTAAATAAGCATAGTTTTATTTTTGAAATTCCTTTCTATGGGTTCAGGGTTATTTCTACTGCTAGATGACACTTTTAACGTGTCCTCCTTCATCATCTTCTGGGAGTCGTGGGCCCCATCTAGTGTTGAAATCAAGAGGCGAAATCGGAAAGGAGGCTCCGGTTTCCAGACGGGAGGGAGACTTGAAAACTAGAAGTCACCGATCATTTCCGAATGATGACTTTATTTTGCCTTACCTCGTAAATAAGCTTCCGGTTCAAGAGCCGGAACCGTTGTCTGGTTAACTTTGAATCTGATGAGTTGTGTTGTAATACTGGGCATTATCAATCGTCGATGGGTCATTTCAATATAAAAATGTAGTATAATCCGGCTTTATCACCAGTAGCTGTCGGGCGCTTAAGGTGTGGAGAACACTGTACTAAGCACTCGGGAGAGTACACCACATCAGAGTTGGTAGACGCGGTCCCTGCCCATGGGGAGCTTCTTATGGGTGAATATAAACTAACCAGCCTACTCTTCACTCCTAAGGAGCCTACGAGCCAGGCAAAAGCTATTACCAATCAGGGCATATAGACTAGTGAGTATTCGCTAGGCTGTTTCATCTTCCGTCCAATTCTATTATGAAATTTGGGTACTTAAAGTCTGCATAGATTATGGAATGGGACTATTTCGGATTTTCCCTAGCGGACTTTTTTACCTCATGTCCGTGCGGATGGACGTTTGCCGTCTCTTCTTCTAAGTTCTGTGTTTTGCCCTCGATACCTTTCAGGTCTTTGGGAGATAGAAACCAGATGTGGATTGAGTTGGTGGCCCGGCCACAGATCTGTAGGATGGCCAGGTTATAGCCTTGACTTTGAGAAGAACTTTACTGAGCTGGAGTAAATACGTGTGTAAAGTGCATGACTTCCCTTAAATCATTACACTGCCAGATTTGGAATTGATTAAGCATACTGGGCTTGGCAAAGGGTAAGCGCTTAACAAATACCATTACTATTATTATACTGGGCCCAGTACTCGTTCCTGTCTGGTTTAAGAGAGGCACTCTGGGTAGGAGAAATCCACAATCGATCAGACTCCTGGTGCTCACGGCTCCTACCGGAGTTGCCAAATTAACGATGCAGGTTCTGGGAGAATGGACCTGGGCAGCAGCATCATGGAAGTGAATGAGTAGGCAATATTCAGAGAGAAATTAATCATTTTCACCAAATGCTGCAGGGAAGGCAGGAGAGCAGCAGCTCAGAGATCCGGATGAATCAGTTTGGCTCCTCGTTCAGGATCAGGCAAGCTTCTTTATCCCCTTCCTCGTCCTAGTAAGCCAGGTTTCATTTATGATCGATCGCTCTATTGAATACAGTGATCGTTTAAAGGGATCGGTGTTATTTGATCCTTTCCGTTTGAGACGCCGGCCCCATCCCAGACTTTCCCTCGCCCTGACACAGATGACCCAGACTTGCTTTAAAAAGGGTGCAGGGAGAGGGAGGGAGATGGGAATCATTTTCCAATCCCTTTAAGAAAGCCACGAACAATCAGACTTCTTCAACTTTCCTGCAGAGATGGTTCGATCCGCCGATCAAATTTATTGAGCGGTTGCTGTGTGCCAAGCTCTTGGGAGGGTACAATGTAAGCAGAGTTGGTAGACCCATTTCCTGCCCACAGTGAGCTTACAGTCCATCAAGTTCTGTCAACAAATTCTCTACACAAATCCTCATAGAAGAACCTCGCCTCATGGAAGGAGTACATGGCCCTAAACAGAGAAAGAAGCATTTGTTTGCAACACTCAAAACCCCAGATTAATTTTTAATGTGTCGTTTTCTTTTTACAAACTGAAGACTGGGAATCTCACTTTTAAGCAAAGTTGCAATAATTACGAATGTTGAATTTTCCAACTAGCCATCACTTGACAGTGGGAAAGAGAAAATTATGGCCATGTTCTGATTGCAGGTAAATCATCCGCGTGACATTTTCTCTTAGACTCTTTTCTTTAACGAAGTGTTGCCTCCACATAATAGTTCTCTCTTTTCCTAAGTCCCAGCACCTCTAGCTCTGTTAATTTATCACCGAGATTATAAATGTCGCACTTTTCCCCCTAGGTCTTTCCCTCCAAACATATGGCTTAGGAAAACCAGGGGTTCTTCCATTAGTCATTTCGGACTACTTCTAGGCCAAGATTTCTGCGCCCCACCCCCCACCCCACCCCACCGTTGCAGTCTGTGCCCATGATATTTCCTGAAAGTGATCGACATCCATGAATGGCTTCCTCTACATTAGGCTTACTCTTTGCGATTTCACTGCTGTTACCAAAGATGAGAGAAAAGAAAATCAGGGGGTATTAATTAACGTGCGGGAGGGATTTTGGAGCACTGGATCCAGTGTGTGGATTCACCTCTAGTGTCTTCAGGGTTTAGCCAGATAGCTGTCTCTGTCCCTGAAAAAAAAAATCTCAAATTGCAAAATAGCTCCATAAAGTAAGCCTCTGTGTTTTTCTTCTTTTCTTTGCCTTTGGGATAAGTTCAATGTGATGCAGCACTACAAAGCTTACACTGATATCTTCTTAACCAAAAGTGGGGGGTGGAGGGGAAATAGGGTTTCTTACTTTCTGTCGATCTGTATATTTAAATGTTGAAGAATCAGCCCTCGGGAACCAAACATGATTAACTGGAACATTTATTAATAGTTTCATAGCTCAATTTTATTAGCAGCCACTGATGGACTCCTTTATACAGATGCACATTGTTTTTGTTTTTCGGTTTTAAAGAAAAAAACAACAAAAAAACTTTAATTGTCGGTCTGTGCTAAATGCTGTAAATATCCACGTTTACTGCTTCGAAGGATAATTGCACATTTCTTTAAATGGGACTGCCTCCCCCGTTTCTTTCCCTTTAAAAAAAAATCAAGGCTCTCAAATTCTGATTTTTCAGGTTGGGGGGGAGCTTTGCCATATATTAGTAAATATATATAATATATATATATGTGTATAAATATAATTTTTTAAGCATGGGACAAAGGACATAAGGAACACTGCATTATAAAGTACCCAGTCAGAGTTCGTTATACAGAGGTATATGCACACTTCAATAAAGATGTAGTTAAATTTAATGTGGTTTTTTTTTCCTGTCTTGTGTCTCGCTGTTGTTTTTCCTGCAGAAAGATGTATGCTCTTCTTTTATAATGTGCCTTGCTCCCTGATTGTGTGAAAATATATTATAGAGAGCTATATATTCAGTACTACTGACCATGTTTTCATTCTCCTGCTGGATTAAGTTATTTACCGAGTCACATTCTTGCCAATTATTGTCAGTAAACTGTTGTAATGGCTTAGACCGTGGACATGCAGTCAGTGTAAATTTTGTTTTTTCAGTTCCATGCTTCCATTATGTAAGTTTACCAAACAGTAATAAAAAAAAATATTGGCTTCATATTTTTAAAATGGGGATTTTTAATGACACGGACAGTGAGTTTTTAAGATGAGCGAAGGGCTGGCCTCCCTTTGATGTTGTGATTGTTTCGATTTGGAAGGGTGTTAGTTGATGGAAACTAATTGGATACATTTCTTGGTTTTTGTTCACTCCAATGGCAGATGCATTTCTCAGTGCTTCCTAGTGATTGAAATTCCTCTCTCTTCTCCTTTCCCTGTCTCCCGCTCCCCACCTCCCCCATCGGTTGTCGCTTCGGTACTTCAGCGGATCTTCGTGTGTTTCCGTAGAAACGGTCGTCGTCTGTTCAAATAGAAGGCTGCTCTGAACAGGAGGCCCCCATTCCACCCACCCTTCAACTCTGCTGACCCGTTGCCTCGTAAACGCCACATCTGCACAGACACATTAGGTTTAACCTCACCGACTTAACCGCCGTTTAATCACGGCCTCCCCGTTTCTGCTCTCCCTTGATGTGAAGATCCTTGCCTTCAGCCTCATCTCTTCATTGAATTCAACTCCCTTGCTGCCCTTCTGTCCTCCCATTGCTCTCGCCTCAGCGGTTCCTTGCCCTAACCTAAGCCTGACCCCCTGGCGATCTTTCCATCTTATTGATAAGACTGTGAACTTATCGAGTGTGAACTTCCTAGAGGCCTCCCTTCAGCTCTCAAAACTCTACCCTCTTTTCCTCTGACCACATCCTCTCTCCATTTTTTTTTTTTGGTATTTGTTTAGCGTTGACTACGTTGCAGGCAGTGTACACAGAAGCTGATCAGGTTGGCCACGGTCCCTGACCCACACAGGGTACTCAGTATTAATCCTCATTTTATATGCTCCTGAGACCCAGGGAAGTGATGCGTCCACGGTCACCCGGCGGACAGGTGATGGATGCGGAATTAGAGCCCAGGTCCCCTGCCTCGCAGGCCTGTGCTCTCTCCACTAGGCCACGTGGCCCCTCTTAAACCCTTCCTCCCATTCTCCTCCCCTACTTTACTGCGACCTGCAACCTCTCTTGACAGCCCCTTCCCCTTTGCCTTCAGTCAGGCTCAAGTAACTCTCTTACAAAAATGTCCTGGATCCCTCAGTTCCCTTCAGTAATCTCTGCTCTTATTCCTGGATCACGTTCAACCACTTCTTCAACTTTCTCCAGTCAGGTTTTCGCCTCCATTGAGACTGTTCTCCAAGGTCACCGGAGATCTCCAGGGGACTCTGTTCTGTCCTAGTCCTCCTCGGACACCTTCGGTTACTGATGAACACTCCGGCGCCCTTGAAACGGTCGGGACTTGGTTTCGTTGGCTCCCTTTCCGTCCCATCCTTTAACCACCAGTGTCCTGCAAAGCTCTTTTCTGCCTGGAACTCTCCTCCTCTTCGAATTTACCAGATCACAACTCTCCTGCTCCTCCAGGCAGCCTTCCCTGATCAATTCCCAGCACCCCATGTCCTAACCTCCTTTAGAACTTAGGCTTGTTTAATCAATTCTTTTATCCTGACATTTGTACTGTTACTAATATCTTTGTTCCACCACCTGAGCCCACAAGTGGCATATGATTCAGTCATTCATTCAATAGTATTTATTGAGCGCTTACTATGTGCAGAGCACTGTACTAAGCGCTTGGAATGTACAAATCGGTAACAGATAGAGACAGTCCCTGCCCTCTGACGGGGCTCACAGTCTAATCGGGGGAGACGGACAGACAAGAACAATAGCAATAAATAGAAGCGAGGGGATGAACATCTCATTAAAGCAATAACAATATGATTGGTATCTACCTGTCGCCCACCCACCCCCATTAGATTCTAAATTCTTTGAAGGCAGGCACATGTCGTTTACTCGTGCATCCTCCCAGATACTTAGAAGGCATTTAATATGATCGACTGATGTATTCGTCTGCTGAATAATGCAATATTTTAGGGTACTTGTTAAACGCTTACTCTGTCAGGCACTGGACTGAGGTAAGTGCTGAGGTAGAGACAAGCTAAACAGGTTGGACACAGTCCAATTCCCTATTTTACAGAAGAGGTAACTGAGGCACAGAGAAGTTAAGTGGTTTGCCCAGGGTCCCACAACAGAGGAGCAGGAGAGGTGGGATAGAACACGCCCAGGCCCGGGCTCTATCCACCAGGCCACGCTGCCTCTTCCAAAGCGGGTCCGTCTCCTCCTGGCCCATTGTTTGGAAAGAAAAAAGAAAAGTGACCTCTAGGTCACACTGAGGAGACTCAAGCAACAGTTCCTCTGATCGCTCTTCCTTCAGTCCGGAGAGGACAGAAGCACCACCAGGCTTGCCTTCCGCTCCTCTCCCCGGGATCCACAAACACACTGGCCTTGCTAACTTGCCCTTCTGACCCACAGCGATTCACACGGGGAAGCGCTGGCAAAGAAAAGCCACATCTGCTTGGGATGGAAAAGTTGGGGTACTGGCCCAAGGTGAAGAGCCCAGGGTGAAGAGGGTGAGCTCCTCTCCTTGGGAAGGAAACATTTCCCATCGCGTGAAGAGGAATAATAATGTTGGTATTTGTTAAGTGCTTACTATGTGCAGAGCACTGTTCTGGGGGAGATACAGGGTCATCAGGTTGTCCCACGTGAGGCTCCCAGTCTTAATCCCCATTTTACAGAGGTCACTGAGGCACAGAGAAGTGTCCTGCCCACAGTCACCCAGCTGACAAGTGGCAGGGGCGGGATTCAAACCCATGACCTCTGACTCCCAAGCCCGGCCTCTTTCCACTGAGCCACGCTGCTTCTCTATGTCTTTCGTCCCTTCCCCCCGGCACCGATGACCCCAACTCCAACCTCGGAGAAGCCGTCCTCGCCCTTGCGTAGAACAGATGCTCCTTAGACACTCGGTGTGCTTTGTTGGTCTTTATTTAGGACTTATAACAAGTTCTTAGTACACAGAAACAGTTAATTCCAAGTACAATTAAAAAAAAGTTAAAAATCGAATGCTCTCCCCCTTCTCCGGAGGTGGTTTAATGGCACACACCATCAAACGTTACTGGCTGCACACAGCTCCCCAGAGGGTCGCATCGATCGAAACTCGTTCGTCACCGGCGTCTCTCGTCTCTCCGTGGGAGCTGAAAGTACATCGACTGCATGAACACTGCCAGAGCACAAGTCACGTATGTTCTCACTGTAAACTAGGTTGTCGTTTGTTTAAGAAAAGGTGCATGGACACAAAGTATGATAGAAACTGTTTTTCCATAGAAGTCTGGAGTTGCAAAAGACACTTCCATTTTAATGTGAAAATAAGCACTGTTTTCTGTTTTACAAAAATTTTCAAGATCTTCAGTAAGGTTCGTTCGCACAAATAACCCATTCTGTACACAGATTGGCCTTCTCACTATCTGTCGATTTTCAGAGAATTGAACAACAAGAATTAGGGATAGAACGGCGTAAAGTCAACGTTAGCTATAAAGCACAACGCCTCTGTAGTCGATGGCTGTGTGTAAGGCTACCTCTCCTATAAGGCTGCTGTGCTGAGCTCCCGCCCCCGCCGAACTGTTTTGTAAAACTTTTTTTTGCGACACGCACCTTGCCACGGAGAAGACCCCCTCCGCCGCACTCCGAGGCCCGCTGAAACAAAACCGCCCCTTCTCCGTAACCGAGGTCGGCCTTAACATTCCGGCGGCGGCGAGACAGACCCGGCCGCCTCATCTTTCAGCTATCTTCCCGAGGTGAGCGAGCAGAGCCCCGCGTTCTTAGATTTAAAGAAGAACACGGCCTACCGCGCGGAAACCGGCAGAGATGCGCCGCCGGAGAGAAAGATTCCTAACAGAAACCGTGGTCCTTTCTGCCCGAGCGTCCCAGGCCCTGAAAAACGGCCCACCCCTCCCTCCGATCCTGCCGTTCCGTGGGTCGGGGAGAGGGGACGGGCCCTTTGGGCACAGGGTCGGCGACGGAGGTGGCGCTGAGCGTCTTTATGGCTGAAGCTTGAGACTCCACCGAGCACCGCGTGGCTCTAGGGGGCCTTGCAGATTTTAGACATGCAGGTACATCCCCCCTCATCCCAGCTGGAGCCGGAGGTGGGGCCCCAAGACGCCCCTTGGGGTAGAGCCTGAACTCCCAAGAAGCTGCTGATCCGTGAGCTAGGACTGACCGGCCCCGCTCTTCCCCTCGCCCCTCCACCAACCCCCACCTCGAGCCGCTTCCAGGAAGGCAGAACAGACCTGGGGCATTCGGGGGAAGCAAAAGAAGAAGCGCCGCGGCGGGGCCGAAGCCGAGGGCTTGGTCTACAGCGTGTGGATGTTCCTTATCTCCCGATACCGAGGCTAGAGAGCCGACAGGCTGCTTTTCGCTTCTCACTCCCTCATCTAGGCCACACGGTCCAGGGATCAGAATCTGGCTTGTTGGCAGTGTCCCGCTCCATTCACAGTCTAGCCCGAGGAGCCTTTCGCTCGGGCGAGGTGAGTTTTCTGGACTCGTTCCTTTCCACTTTAACCGACATTCAGGGAAGAATAGCAACAGAAACTCCTGCATCCCTGGCTTTCCCACTTGGCCAGCTGGGCATCACCAAGTGAAAGCCAACAGTGCCCAGTGCAAGAAGCTGACTGAGGAAGGAAAAGGCTTGGAGACAGGGGCACCCGGGCAGGGCCAACCACCGGCTGAGGATGCTTCCAGCACACAACACAGTGATTGGTGAGGAGATCTGGGAAATACCGAGACCCCTCATTTCCTTTCCATAACCCCAACGTAGGAATTCAAGAACTTGGTAATACACTGTTAATTGGAAATTCCTCACTGTTATCTGCTTTAATGAGATCATTACGAATGTTAAGAAAATAGTCTCTATAAGCCCAGTATGAGAGAGCTGAAGGGGGCAGGGGCGGGAGAGGGCATCAAACCGGTATCCCTGATAGTTCATCACTGAAGAAAACAATCATCCGAGACAGATGAAGACAAGGGCGGGAGAGGAGAACTTGCTGAAAGTGAAAATATCCCTGGGGAGAGCAGGCTGGTCAAACCCGCTCAGAGAAGGCCGGCATTACAAAGTTCAGGAGATTGGCTCGGTCCCGCCCCGGGCAGAGGTCATTCTAACACGGTTGTGATCAAAAGGAGGTGTTCAAACTACTGGCGGCGAGACTGAAAAGTACGCGGTAGGGGTGGGTTCGCTACCCATATGGTTTCTATAGAAATCGACCCAGAACGTTATAAAGCAAAATTTCAGAGGAAGGCACTGTTTATTCCCGTTCTACTTCTTGGATGCCGGGCTTGTATCGCACTGGGGGCAAATGGCAAGCCCGGGGCTCCTACGGTTTGGGATAGCTTCGTCGTGGCGAAGCTAAAATCGGAAGATTCTCCCACGTGCCCTGCCCTGCCTGCCCCCCAGTCCCGGGAGAGGCGGGCAGACGAGCGGTCAGCGGAGAACTAGGCGAGGGAGCAAAGGTGAGCCCCGTGGAGACGGCGGCTCAGCGGAGCCACGAGCTTCCAGGGAAAATGGTCTAGTCTTTTTCTGTCCCGCCGCAAATTGGAAACGGTTCCTTTCCCACGTGGAAGGGACTGGCCACACGCCCCGGATACACTGTGGGGGCCAGCTTGTGAAAATAATAATGCTATCTGGTAAGTGCTTACTGTGCGCCAGGCAATGTTCTAAGCACTGGGGTAGATACAAGCAAATGGGGTTGGACACAGTCTCTGCCCCTTTTGGGGCTCCCAGTCCTAACCCCCACTTTACAGATGAGGTCACTGAGGCCCAGACAGTGAAGTGACTTGCCCAAGGTCACCCAGCAAACAGCGCACAGGGATTAGAACCCTGGTCTTTCTGACTTCCACGTCTAGGCTCGATCATGAAAATCAGGACTGTGGGCATGTTTGACTGCTTAAGGTGGGTGGATGGGTCGGGCAATGTTTTAGATGCTCCCCATTCCCCCTCCCCCCAAAATACTGAAAAATCTGGGTGGGCTTTTCTGTTTATTGTCTACCAGAAAAACTGACCAAAATCTGCCCTAGTTGCCTCCTAGCTTTATGAGGCAGTTTTCCCCCAAATGAAGAAGGGGCTCCTCTCCCCCAGGGCTCGTGACTGGCCCCCGACATCACAGCGGTTGAACAAGGAGAGGGAAACTGGGCCCGTTGGCGAGGAACAAGTGTAGTAAACCGGGACGGTGAGGAGCTGGAGATTGGCCAGCTGCGTGGCCTGGTATCAGAGATGAGGAGAAGAGATTTGCTGCTCAGAGAGTAAAGAAAACCAAAAAAAAAAAGGGAAGGAGGGAGAAAAGGGTGGTAGGAGAGAGGAAGGGATAAGCAAGTCACAGGCAAGAGGAACAGATCGGAGGTTACGGGGAGAAAAGACAGGGCAGGAGCCGAGGGAGGGGACTGACGTGGCGTCATGACGGTCTGACCCAGCTGCGGCCTTTTCTAACTGGGAAATGGGACGGGGCTAATCGGAGTTTCTGCCCACCGTAAGGTGGGAAGCCACAGAACCCTTCGACGATGAACTGTTTTCCTCCAGTTTTCACTCTTCCCATTCCCTCCCCTCGCCTCTCTTCCCTCAACCTACCCCCTTGAGATCGCTTGAATTTGTAGCTTCTGGTTTAAAGAGTGGTCACTTTGGTCACTGAAAGTTGTGCTTGCAGAGTTTAGTGCCGACGCCCTCTTTCCATCCCTTCTGCCCGCCTCCCGGGAATTTCCCAGGACAATATTATGCCGCTGGGAAAGGCGGTTGTAAATGAGTCAGGAAGGCATAAATCCCAAGGAGGGATTTCTGGGATGGCTGTCTGAGAGGAATGCTCCAAATGGGCGAGGCTCTAAGTAAGGATGGGATAACCAAGTTACGTTGCGATTCTAGACTGTAAACTCATATGGGCAGGGAATATGTCTGCCAACTCTGTTAGATATTGTACCCTCCCAAGTGCTTGGCACAGCGCTCTGCCTACCACTGATATTAAATGCCACATCTTCAACTCCCAACAGAAAAGTATCTGCCAAATCTCCCCAAATCTAGCTTTTTCCACGACTTTCAAGTCTTTGATTGTAGGGCCCGTCTGTCAGACTTTAGGATTCCCTAGCCTTTAGGCTATGAAACGAGAGAAGCCGTGTTACACTTGTCTCTGTAGGACTATCCAACGAGTTGCTAGAATGAGAATGGGGTGCGGGGGGGACAAACTCGAAACGAGCACTTTGCTGAGACCCTGCGACAACTTTTTTGGGATAACGGCTGCGATATCATTTCCTCCTCCTGCAGTGAAAATACCCAACTGGTGAGTGATCTTATTAATATGCCTCATCTACGCTACAGCTTTGAGATGAGAACGCCCTGCCGGAGACTTCTGAACGATCATTTCTGAACATCAGGTCCTCCCAAACTCTCACCCCCTTTTTCCGTCCACATTTATACAAATGGAGGTCACGTTCAACTGTGGAAATCTTACAAATGATGTGATGGAATACACTGGCCTCACCGACTTTATAAATAGCATGCAGTCTATGAACCGTTACATACAATAAACTCTCTCATTACTCTGGGCCTGATCTATAGACACTAAGCATCCTTCCTAGACGACCTACAGAATTCAACGCCGTACCAAAAAGCAACGTTTCTTTCAACGTCAGTCCCGACCGAGCCGGCTTCCGCCGGCTCGGGGCTTGGCTTGGGACGATGCCAAGTTTGGCAAGTGCTACGCCGAATCCCGGGGCTCTCGGGACCACGGCTTCCCGGCTCCGCAATCCAGGACGACTGTCTCATCCGCTTTCACCTTTCACCGGTGGAAACTGCTGAGGACACTTTTCAGACTTGATAAGGTACTTGCTACCCTGGCTCTCCATGGCAGGCAACACCGCACGTGTGCGAAGGAGAATAAACAGTTCTAGGGAGATTTCATTATCTTCTTACCCGGCATTCAAAACCCAAGAGCCCCAATCTGAATTCAGAGCTGAAAACGTCTCCCTCTGCCTTAGCATTATTACACACCAAAAACCTGAACTCCCGACAGCCCCCCTCGACTCCCCCCGTAGAAGGGTGCTAGATTTTTGGTCCGGGACTGCCCAACCCCGGTCCCGGCTGGGAAGGTGTAGTGGTCGTCCAGTGCGGCGAACCAATGAGAGAACCAAATGGAAACACCCAGGTGGCAGGGTCTGAAAGATTCTCCGTGCGGAAGACATCGAAGAAAAGGTTTCTCAACGGGGTGATCCATGGAGTGAAAAATTGAGATTTGGTGCTTGTGTGGGAGACAGAGAGAGTGAGGGCGTGGATTGTTTGCACACGCGTGAATGGCACCGGATAACAGTTTCCCCGTTTCCCCACTAACTTCAACTGACACGTATCCACGAGAGCGCTCTCTCTCCCCCTAGCGCATACCTTAACTAACGCGCGTCACTTCTCCTCGGATCGTTTTCCTTTGCTCACCTCCGTCGGTCACACCTGCCTCCGAAGGCATAAACCCTCCGGTGTTCGCTTAGTGGTTAAGGTCCATTCCAAATCCACCGTGTAAATGAATGACCTTTTTCTTCTCCCTCTCCCGAGCCAGCCTCCGGGCCAGGCCACCGTCCCAGTGACACCCCGTCTTAGCCAAATACTGAAATGGATCGGGGCGAGCTCGGGCCCAGCCCTCCGCCATCGAGCCGAGAGACTCCACTGCCCCGCCTCTGGGGCGTCTGCTCCCTGGGCGGTCGCCTGGCGGGAGTGTCCACCGCAAAGGCTCGCTCTCCCCTTCGGGGGTCTAAAGGACCGTGGCGCGAGTGACACTGAGTAATACTGACGAGAGAACTGGGTCTCTCCGCCCTGAAATGGGAAGGTGGAAGCAGGATTCCAGGGGAGTGTTCGCCGTGCAAACGGAGGAGCGAGTCAGTGCAGCCTGCCGCTTCGGGTTCCACCCGTCCTGCCCGGGCCGCGCTCGGGCCGCCGCGGCCGGGCGGCCGGAAGCCCGTTGGCTCAGGGACGGCCCGCTGAGCCAGGTCACCACCGCGTTATTCGTCTGAGTTAGAACTAAAGTGCAAACTCTTCGGGGGAATAACTTCATGCCACCCTCCGATTCTGGGACACGCACAATCGTCAGGGCTACTCCCAGAGAAGAGGGAGGGAAGCCGGCTGCCAATACCGCCTACGGTCGCGCTCGGCTCTTAACGGGGCCGGGCGCCCAGGAGGCGGTGGCGACAGTCGCCATTTTACTCCCTAACGGAGGTTAGTTGTCGGGGCGGGTCCGGTCCTCTCTCGTGAGCCACACCTTCAGGATCGGGGTGTCCTAGATTCTGGGAGATTTACAGGAATACCAAGTCGGAAATAACAGAAAGTCGACCCTGCGAGACCATGCAACTCACGATAAAGATTCAGAAGAGCGACAGACAGAGGGTACACGTGCATCGTGGCCGTTTTGAATCTGCAAACATTATCTATCCTCAGCCCCCACAGCAGATGGCCTCTCCCTCTCGCCCTGCCCCGCTTCGGCCCCTCGGAGGGGCCGCCGCCTCCCGATCGCATCCGTCCCATGGCCCTTGACGAAAGCCGCGGTGGGAGACCGGTCGGCTCTGGGCTCCGCAAGCCGGGCCCACGGGGCTGAGCAGCTCCGGGAAGATTTATCTTCACGGGAAATCAAACCTCCTGCGAGTTGGATGGGAACTGATACAGGGAATTCAAGCGCTAGGTCACCCATATGTGCTCTTTATTCCTCACAGAAGCGAAGCCAGGGTGGGAAGGACGTTCACTGAACTGTAAATCGACCCCAAAGCCCCGCAGCTAGGAGCAAGGGGGAAAATGGCAGGGGTGCCACGGTCCTGCGGGGGTCGGGGAGGAGAGGGGATCCCGGATCCCGACGGAGTCAGTAGGATTCCGACGGGGCATCGGCTCCCTGGCGCCATCGTGCGCCTCCAAGGTATCCGAGAGTGAACCGGTCAGCTTACTCGACTTCAGACGGCTCATCGCAGCCACTACTGGCAACAGGAAGATCCATTTGTTCAAACTCAGGTCACTAACTTTTTTATAATGAAAAAAAAAATGAAAACCCAAAATAGTGGTTTTATTACAATCGTCCTTCATTCAGTTCGCTCGAGTGGCCCCTCGAGGCCTCCTGGAAACCTAGGCAGCCCCGCCAGTTCCCGTGAGAAGAGGTTCAGTCTGGGGACGGGATAGAGGGGGTGGGGGCGGGGGTTCTTCACTCAGAGTAATGCATGATGGACTCCACGTAATTCCCTGGGAAGAGCCCCGTCACTCCATTCATGACGCCCTCATACCAACCGTCGTCGTTCTTCTTGATGACGTAAATGATGGCTCCTTCCTGAAATGAGAGCTCATCTTCCTTGTCTTTTGTGTAGTCATAAATCGCCACGACTAGAAAAGAACAGAGAAACCACTGCAGGAAAAGGGGAAGCGGGCGGGACGACAAAACCGAGAAAACGAATGACCGGGGCGATGGGCCCCTCCCCGCCTCGAGCCACTCAATGATCATCATTTTCTCCAAGGAGCCCCCGGCCGCAGGGATGGCCTGGCCGTTCACGGGAACCAGAGGTGAGCTGGGTGCGCTCGCCCATTCTCCAGAAAGTTCAGTAACCTGAGGAACGCCCGAAACCGGGACCCCTGGTTCCAAAATGGGGCCTCGTGTCCTGATACCTAATTCCTAGCAGATGAGACCACTAGAAAATGAGATCCTTATAGGCAGGGATCATGTCTACCAACTATATTGTACTGGCCTCTCCCTAGAAGTCAGTACCAGGCTCCGCACAGGGTACGCACTCAAAATGCCACTAGCTGACTGATTCTGAATCGCCACCTAACCAAGATGTATCTGGATGAGACTGTCCTGGAATGACCAAATTCCATCTGAACAGTCTCCTCACCCTTCCACGGCCGTGCCCCTCTAGACTTTAAGTTTGCTGTGGACAGGGGAACGTATCCACCTATTCTATTACATTCTACTCTCCCAAGTACTTAGTACACGCTCTGCCCACAGGAAATATTCAGTAAATAAGACTTGGTGACTAACCCCCCCCCCCAAAAAAAATCACCCTGTGTTACCAGGGAGCTTCTCCAAAAACAGACTGGAATTTTCTCCAGCCTATCCTGGAGTGCGGGCTATCTCTTCTCCAGGATTCCTTTGCCATTTGAGTTACAACATCCCAGTCTTGCCCGGGAAGGGAACACGTCCACCAACACCGTTACACAGTTGTAAGTACTCAATAAATATCATCGATGGATATCTGCCTAGCGCGCACACTTACGCTTTACATAAATCGATCAATCAGTGGTATTACTGAGCACTTACTGTGTGCAGAGCACTGTCCTAAGCAGTTGGAAGAGTACAATGCAACAGGTTGGTAGACATTACCCCTGTCCACAATGAACTTACAATCTAGTGAGATGCATTTTATCCCTTTCCTCTGCACTTACGTGGGTATGTGCGTTTCGTTCAGTTATTTATTCAAGTGTTTCATCCTAACCTACTTGTGTTACTGCCAGTGGCATCCTTATTCTCTCTCCTGTGCCCCTCTTTGTAAATCATTTTGGCATCTCTGTCTCTCCCGTTAGACTGTAAGTTCTTGAGGGTGGAGAAATGTGTGTCTTGTTTCGGCTTTACCCTCCCAACACGTGGTATAATGTTTCACATTCGGTCGGTGCTGTTGAATTCAACTGACTTACATACATGTAAATTATATGTAATTTATTTACATTAATGCCTGTCTCTCCTTCTAGACTGTGAGCTCACTGTGGGCAGGGAATGTGTCTGTTATTCATTCATTCAATCAATCGTATTTATTGAGTGCTTACTGTGTACACAGCACTGTACTAAGCGCTTGGAAAGTACAATTTGGCAACAGATAGAGACAATCCCTGCTCAACAGTGGGCTCACTGTTGTGTTGTATTCTCACAAACGCTTAGAACAGTGCTTAGCGCACAATAAGCACTCAATAAATAAATATGCCTGATTGATTGATTAAATTCCACTGCTTGATCGAGTACCTGGGTATTGGCAAAAAAAATTTTTCATTCTGGGTTTCTTGTCTGCACCACTTAAATATCTACTGCTTTTAACACAATTTAAATGGTACCAACTAAATTTTGTGCTGCGTTGGGGAAATACAGATCACAAGTTTTAAACACTTATGCAGCTTCCCTGAATAACTGTTTAGAGAGGCAGTGCTAAGGACAGCATTAGCAACTCTCTGTGGCCAAGAGTCCTAAAAATAATTCAACCAATTAGATGGCATGCGGTCCCCCAGACAAGGCAGAATTTCCTTCCACCTGTTGATAAAATGCAATGCAGGCGTGGTGTCACCTCTAGGAAAGGAAGCGGGAAACTTGGGGCCTCATAAATGCATATAAATTTCACAGGTGAGCAACTGCCTGGTGACCTAGTTTCTCTTGCCGAAGTTACAGGGCAATGATAAGTACTACTTGAAGACAAACTCCACTTGACTGCCCAAAGAGTTGCCATTCAGCACATAAAATTGGAAGTGATAAAAGGTTCATTCCAACTCTACAGGATTCTGTTTCCCCATGGACTTTTTGCTGAGATAGCTCCTCACTCTAAAGAACCCTCTTCCTCTTGAAAAACAGCTGTGCGTTAGCCTTTTAGCTGTCTTCTTAAATGATTCCAATCTTTGTGACCGTAGCCTTCTACTAAATAATCATTGGGAACTTTTCTACTGAGTTACTGTTTAGAAAGCATTTACCGGTTATGGAATGAAACTGTTGAGCAATTGATACCCAGAGGTAGTAATAATAATAATAAGAATTACGAGAACAATATTTATTAGGTACATATCTGCTAAGCACCTGGCTAAGTGGTGGGACGGGCAATAAATGGATCAGATCGGACACAGTCCCTGTACCACAAAGGGACTCCCAGTGTAAGAGGGAGGGATAGTGAGTTCCCTAGACCCATTTTACAGATGGGGAAAACGAGACCCAGGGGAGGTGAAGTGATTTGCTCAATTCACACAGCAGGTCTGTGACAAAGCTGAGACCAGACTCCAGACCACTTAACTCAAGTTCTGTGTTTTCTCCACTAGGCCACGCTGCCTCCCTTTAAGCGGAAAAAATAGAAGGAAGAGTAGCAGTTATGAAGAGTTAACACACAAACACTTAGTGGACAGAGCATGGGCTTGAGAATCAGAAGGATCTGGGTTCTAATCCCAGCTCTGCCACTGGTATGCTGTGTGATCTTGGGTAAGTCACTTCACTTCTCTGGGTCTGATTTACCTCATCTGTAAAACGGGTATGAAGACTGTGAGCGCCACATGGGACAACTTGATCACCTTGTATCCCTCCAGTGCTTGGAACTGTGCTTTGCACACAGTAAGTGCTTAACAAATGCCATCATTATCATTACTATTATAAGCCACTTCACTTCCCTGCGCCTCAATTACCTCATCTGTAAAATGGGGATTACGAATGAGCCCCAAGTGGGTCATAAACTATGTCCAACTTGATTAGCTTGTAGCTACCCCAGTTCCTGGCACACAGAGAGTGTTTAACAAAGACTATAAAATTTTAAAAAGTTGTATGGTAACACCTTTGCTAAATTTCGCTGGAGGGGCAGGGTTGTTAGCATGCGGATGGGGAGGATGAAGGAGGGGAGGTTTCAAGGGATAAAGAGGCCCAAAAGACTAAAATCAGATCAAGCTTACTTTTTTTTTAATGGTATCTGCTAAACTCTTACTATGTGCCAGGTGCTGGGGTAGACAGGAAATAAGTCGGACATAATCCATGTCCCACATAGGGCTCCCAGGCTTAATCCCCACTTTACAGATGAGATTACTGAGGCACGGAGAAATTAAGGTCGCACAGCAGACAAGTGGCAGAGCTGGGATTAAAACCCAGGTCCTTCTGGCTCCCGGACCCAGGTTCTGTCTACGGGGCCACGCTGCTTCTCCTGCTGCTTTTTGTGGGGAGGGAGCCGGGGAGGAGAGAGCCTGTGAGGGAGGCGAGTGCTCGGAACGAAATGCCTCCTTCCCGGCTCGGGGAAGAGACGGGGCCTGGACAATCTCTGCTAACGTTAGCTGTCCCCTTCCTGGTTAGTGGCCTTGCAGCTGCCAGAGCTACATTAAGCAGTTCTCCCTCCTCCACCTCCTTCTCCTCCGCACTCACTGTATGTGGTACGTGCCGGGCCCTGTTCTTCTTCAAGACCGGGGACGCAGCACAGTACCACAGTCAGTATGGGCAGCCCCCGGGCCGAGGCGGCTCTTGCTTCCTGCCCCGGGCGGTCCCTCCCGTTGGTCACCGCCAGACGTGGCTGGCACCCCTCAGCACACCTGGAGCTTGCTGACGGAGACCACGGGTGTGGAGGCAGGCTCGGAGGGCGCCTCACCACTGGGGCGGAGGACGGCCGGCCCCCACACCCCCACGGAGGTTAGGGGGACAGGGCGGGAACAGATCCGACTGGCCTTGCCTTCTACCACCTCTTCTGTATTGTACTTTCCCAAGCACTCAGTAGAGTGCTCTGCTCGGGAAGCGCTCAGCAAATCCCCACTGATTGGTTGCTTGATGTGGGAAACCTCACCGGGTTCTCCCGATGCCGAACCCTCTGGGACGGTGGCTCCCACACAGAGGGCACCTCTGCTGGAGCGGCACACTGGATACCAAGTAGAGCCACGCCTCGCTCCCGAGCCGTGGGCTCCCGACCCCTCGCCTACTAAACGCAGTGCAAAGTACTGAGCACAGGGGAAGTAGGGCAGGAGCAGAAGACATGCTTCCTGCCCCACCAATTAAGAGCTTAAGAACCAACGATTGGGCAGGGAACGTGTCTATCAATTATGTTATACTGGGACTCTCCCAAGCAGTTAGTACAGTGGTCTGCCCACAGTAAGCACTCAATAAATACCACTGATTGGTTGATCGATTGATAGGTTTGTAGACGACCTACATATATTCACAAACAGTGGACTCAGAATAAAACCAATTGTTTCCCCTCTCTCTCGTCCTCCCTCCCTACCAGAGATGGCTGAAATACAAATCACTACCACTCAATTCAATTCCTCCATGCAGGGTCTCATCAGGATTAAGGTTTGTCCGTCAGTCTCAATGGGAGACTTCATCGTCATCATCACCACCACCACCACCAATACTAAAACGATCCCTCTTATATGTGAATTTCTGTCTGTGACTCAGCAGACTTCATTGTTATAATTACCTTTTTCTAAGTAGGTCCGGGGGGCCCAAGGCGGGTCCTCCTCAGCATAAGGATCACTATACTCAACCACAGCTGCCTCCTCTTCTTCGTAGTCTTCTGGAGGTGGGGGTGGAGGTGGGGACTCATCAAATACTGGCTCTTCTGCAGGAGGTGGAGGCGGGGGTGTATCTGAAACTAAAAGCAAAGCATTAAGGGGATCCCAAAAATGATACAGCCTCCACACCGTAGGAAGAAAAAGTCTCACTTCTGACTCCAAAGCTTTCCCATTCTATTTTCGTGGACTGTTCAATGAGCTGAGCACCAGTTTGCTGTTCTAAATTTCCCAATAAGTTCTCCCACAGCACTTAAACCGTTAGAAAACCTGGCCAAATGATTCTTACCAGTTGAGGCTTTTCTCTCCAATGTGCCTCTTTTCCTCCACGAGTCTTATGTATTTCATGGAATAATTTATCCAGCATATAATTTATTTAAAAGCATTAAAACCTAGAAATCTACGACCCAACCAGGCTACGGATCCTAACGATGTAAGTGTTATATTGTGATCTTCCAAGCACTTAGTACAGTGCTCTGCAGATAGTAAGCGCTCAATAAATACAATTTAAAAAAAAAAACCCATGGCAGGTGGATGTTTTTAAAAATGCTGATTCAAGTTAAATGGGGATTTCTTACCCTGGGAGATTCCAGCCACCTGGTGGCTACGTGAAACATGGAGAGATAACACTAATGATAACGTTGGTATTTGTTAAGCACTTACTGTGTGCCAAGCACTGTTCTAAGCATTGAGGTAGACATAAGGTAATCTCGTTGTCCCATGTGGGGCTCACAGTCTTCATCTCCATTTTACAGAGGAGGTAACTGAGGCATAGAGAAGTAAAGAGACTTGCCCAAGGTCACCCAGCTGATGAGTGGCAGAGCTGGGATTAGAAGCCCCGACCTCTTTCCACTAAGCCACGCTGCTTCTCCTGAGAGAGAGATGGTGTCGGAGAGCCCCTGAACTGCAAATCGCTCTCTCACACTGCTCCTGGTTAACAAAACCAGAGCCAGGAGAGCCCTTTAAGGTGACTGCAGGTGGCCACTGTGGATTAAAGAAGGCACTCCGGCAGACTGGGGCGGGAGGGTAAGGGAGAGAAGGTCACTAGGAGAGAATCAGCCCTCTAGACTGTAAGCTCGTTGTGGGTAGGGAACGTGTCGACCAACTGTTATACACAGAGTAAGCGCTCAATAAATACGACTGATGAGGGGGTACAGAAGAGAGATCCATCTGAGCGAAGGAAGAGCAGGTAGACTACGAACACGGCCATGTGAGATGCCTAAGTGGGAGGCAGCATCCTGCCCTGTTGGAGGATCGCCCCAGCTCAAGGTAGTGCTTGGCACATAGTAAGCGCTTAATAAAAACCCTCATTATTAATAACGAGATTCAATGCCAAGAGGACCGGCTTGGGGACGACGTTACTGCGGGCCAGAAATAATTCCACCTGCTGGAAAGTTGCAGAGCCTGGATCAGGGCCTTTGGAAAGCAACTGTGACTGTGAGCCCAGAATGGGGCAACCTGTTCAGAGCTCCAGTAACCCTCATGGTCTGAGGTCTGAGTCAGGCCGGCTGCCGTTACTACAGGTTAATAACCGGCCTGTACAAAACCACTGGGACCCCAAATGTTCCCAAACCCCAACAGATCACGGATGTGCCCGTCCTCACCAGAAACCCCCTTTTGTGGGCAGAAAGGGGCAGAGAATTCATTCAATGGTACTTATTGAACACTTACTGTGTGCAAAACACTGTACTAAGCACTTGGGAGGAGAATGATCTTCTTACCACTCATGTTCCTGGGCAATAATAATAATAATGATGATGGCATTTGTTAAGCGCTTACTATGTGCCAAGGACTGTTCTAAGCACTGGGGTAGATACAAGGTAATGAGGTTGTCCCACGTGGGGCTCACCGTCTTCAACCCCATTTTACAGATGAGGTAACTGAAGCAGAGAGAAGTTGTGACTTGCCCAAAATCACATAGCTAAGTGGCAGAGTAGGGATCAGAACCCATGACCTCTGACTCCCAAGCCCAGGCTCTTTCCACTAAGCCATGCTGCTTCTCTGTGACTTCGTGCCTTCACCCGAGTAGAGAAACACAAGTAGCCTAGGCTACCCCACTGATTGAGTGGGGCTTCGATGTGGTTTATTTCACTACTGCCAGTTTCGCCTTCATCAGTCGTCCATCTTGGGTTGTGAGCAGCTTCCCTGATTCCGGCAAACACCTGATCTCTGTTTTGATAATAGTAATAATAATGTTGTTTATTTGTTAAGCGCTTACTATGCGCAGAGCACTGTTCTAAGCACTGGGGGAGATACAGGGTAATCAGGTTGTCCCACGTGAGGCTCACAGTCTTAATCCCCATTTTACAGATGAGGTCACTGAGGCACAGAGAAGTTAAGTGACTTGCCCAAGGTCACACAGCTGACTAGCGGCGGAGCCGGCATTAGAACCCGTGATCTCTGACTCCCAAGCCCGCACTCTTTCCACAGAACTAGGTGCAGAGTCTAATCCGGCGACCAGGTTCCCCGGTGTCTCCTTAAACATGGCCGTGAAAATCCATTGCATAAATAGGGATTTTTTTCTTCCACCATATTACCTGCTGTGCATAACTGAGTGGGTGAAATCAGACTTCAGTGGCTAATGGAGGGTCTTGATGGACTTCAATTTGTACATTCCAAGCACTTATTACAGTGCTCTGCACGTAGTAAGCGCTCAATAAATACTATTGAATGAACTTCTTCAGATAACCCACCTTACCGAGCCCTACGCCTGCAGACCCTGTTAAATATTTACGTGCGGTCATTGATCACAATTTAGAGGAGTCAATGTTTTGATGTAGCTCTCTGGGTTTTTCCACACCAATCATAGCCACAGCCACCTTGACGTTAGACTGAATCGATTCCCAAAGGAGGACAGACATTCTCCGCTATCTCCCTTGGGAATGCTTCAGATTTGCAGCGAGTTCTCACCTGAAAACATCCACAATCTTCAGCACTTTTAGTCTGACCCTATTTCAGCATTTTAAAGGTTGTCCAATTTGCGTGGCAAACGTTAACCTTAACTTGTGAAGTATGTCCAGTTCCGGCAACTAAGCTTACTGCAGTGTACGATTCGATTTCAAAGTACGTTTCTACTTTTCTAAAAATACTTTAGAACATTTCTCTGCGCGTAATGGACGTCTGAAGTTTTGCTCCGCTGCACGTTCCACCAGCAATACTGCCAAGATTAATACACTATTTTACATGAAATAACACACTTTAAAAGAACCAAAAATTACCTGGATTTTTAAATGAAGTGAAAAACACTGAATGCAATTCTAAAATCTGAAAATAACTTTAAAGCCTACACAATTTCTTTTGAGTCCATCATCTAAGCAAGTACGCTGTATCCAATTCCCTACCAGGGCAAAAGAAAAGGAATAAATGAGAGCTCACTGCTGGCCTTTCAAAATCCTGCTTAATAATATATTTTATCCTGGCAATCTGATCAAAAACATAACAAAGGCAAAAAACTTACTATTTTCTTGGACTCTGGCCACAAATCCCATTAGCGGTAACTGAGGAGTTACCTGCAGAATCGAGGGAGGAGGAGGAGCGAGAGATACTGCGAAAGAACAGAAAGAGGTCAGGGGGTAAGGGGAAGGAAAAACAGAGTCCCAATAGAACAGGGTGACATAATAAAATGAGCAGCTGAGAAGAAGTCACCATTTGGAAATAATTCTTCCAATGACTTCAGAAAACCCCCAAACCATCCGGGAATCTCTACTGCTTCTTCATAAAAAATGAAAACCCACCATCTTCCCGGGTCCCTCGGCTCCCTACCTTCTTACCCCCCTGCGGTTTTCCCCAGTACGCCCTCTTTCCTCCTCCCAGATAACCTCCTTAATAAATTCACACTCTTTCCTCCTCCCAGATAACCTCCTTAATAAACGGCCCCCGCTTTTGAATCTCCCAACTCAGATCCATTGCTCCCTCACTCTGCTTTTCCCTGGATGTCTCACTAATACCAACGGCAACTGTATTTCTTATGCGCTTACTCTGTGCCAAGCACCGTACTAAGCGCTGGGGCAGGTACAAGCTAATCACGTCAGACACAGTCCCTATCGCATATGGGGGTCACAGTTTAAGAGGGAAGGAGGTCAGATACGGAATCCCCATTTACAGGTACAGAAACTGAGGCCAGAGAAGTTAAGTGGCTTTGCCTAAGGTCACACAGCAGGAAAGTGGCAGGGCAAGGATTATAACCTAGGTCCTCTGACTCCCAGGCCTAGGCTCTTTCCACTCCACCATACTGCTTCTGGACTGGAGAATGGACAAGTTGGCAGGAACCTAATGTTTTGGCCAAAGTTGTGGGCACAGATGGGGGCAAAGCAAGGTAGCAATCTAAATGACTGGGCCCTAAACTGGCTAAGGGAGAGATACATGTTCTCTGGCCAGTCAGAGACATGACAGCAAGTTACTCCTGGATGAGCAAGTGAGTGATGTCACCAGCTCAGTGATGCCAATAGAAATATGACTACAAGATGTCCCAAAGTAAAAGTGGGACGTTGGAGACAGTTTGTAATCACAGCCAATGAGCAGCATCCATCTGCACTCTGAAAGAGGCAAATGCTGAACTCCATTATTATTATTATCATTATTGTTATTATTATCATCAATTAACTAATAATAATACACTGTTCTAAGCACTGGGGTAGATATAAGTTAATCAGGTGGGACACTCCTTGTCCCAGATGGGGGCTCCCAGGCTAAGTAGGAGTGTTAGGATTTAATACCCATTTTGCAGATGGGGTAACCGAGGCACAGAGAAGCTAAGTAACTTGCCCAAGGTCACACAGGAGACGTGGCAGAGACGGGAGTAGAACTCAGGTCCTCTGACTCCCAGGCTCGGGCTCTTTCCATTACGGGGTTCTGTGAAGTCATGACTGTCATGATTTGTATGTAGTCTCGCAGAACTCAAGTGGGAGGGGGGAAGCTCCCTCAACCAGCAGACAAGGCAGAAATGTGACAAAAACCAGCTGGATTTAAAGCATGCTCCAGAAAGAGAGAAGAGGACCACCTCCTCCCAGAGTTATTTACTATCGACTCTAGGTGTAGCCAAGTGGCTGCTACAGACAGAAGTGAGGCCAGAAAAACACCCCAAAGGGAATCGGATTAGAAAATAGATGGATTCGATGCAGAAAATAATACCGGGGATGAGGGGGAGGTGGGGAGGGATAGAGGAGAAAAAACATTCCTAAAAATCAAAGATTTACAGAGTGGAGAGTATGAAAGACGTTCCAGGAGATTTCAAAGTTCTGATTCGGACTCTAAATCCGTAAACCAATTAGAGGACGAGGGAGAGTGCCTTTCGAAGAAAGTTTAAAACACTCTGTACTGCTTGGTCCTTAGGCAAAGCCAAAATTGGTGTGGGTCAGTGTTTTAGAAAAACGATGAGGGTGGTCAATTTAGCTTCCTCTCCTCACTTGGCCCAGATCAGCATTTTAGGACTGGAAATAAATCCTTCCTCAACCTTTCATCCTGGTAGGGATGAGTGGCTCGTTCTGTACCGTACTCTTCCGAGGGCTTAGTACAGTGCTCTGCCATAATAAGTGCTCAATAAATGTGACTGACTGATTCACTGATTGAACGCTGATTTGGGCAGCGATACCCTAATCCAACAGCACCCTTGGTGGTTGGCTCTAGGAATTTCCATACCTGCATCGACCCAGGGGAGAGCGCTGGCATGGAGAAGGTGTGACGGGAGAAGAGTGAGCGGTTCACGGAGTTGGGCTCCACCCCTTTAGTTCCCTCCCTGGCCCTGTTCCCTCTCCCTTACTCCCCAGCTTTCTCCCACTGTTCCCCCACCCCGTTTGCCCCATCACACCGTCCAGCAATGTCCTAACAACAGTCCAGAGACCTCAAAAGAACAGCCCTAAGAGCACACTGTCACATTAAAAACATGAAAACCAGAAAACCGTTAAAAAAAAATATGAAACCAGACTGTATTAGCGAGCTAACGGCACATGACATTTGGGAACAGCCTTCCCCATGTGAGTGGTGAAAACCCTAATGGTTAAAAAATGTCCAACTGAGCTAGCCTAGAATCCCAAAAAGGGTTACTGGGGACTAATCCACCAACCAGCCCCTCCCTGTATCATCATCATCATCATAATTATAATAATATTTGTTAAGTGCTTACTTTGTGCCAGACACTGAACTAAACCCTGGCATGGATACAAGCAAATCAGGTTGGGCACAGTTCCTGGCCCACGTGGGGCTCACAGTCTCCATCCTCATTTTACAGATGAGGAAACTGAGGCCCAGAGAAGGGAAGTGACCTGCCCAAGGTCACAGAGCAGACAAGTGGCGGAGCCGGGATTAGGACCCATGCCCTTCTGACTCCCACGTCCGTGCTGTACCCACTGGGCCGTGCCGCATGAACCGTGGATCCAATTTCTCCCCCGGCAGACTAACTGCCAGGGCCTCCGAAGACCCCTCCCCTTGGCAGGTCGGCCCGCTCCTCGCCAGGGCTGCCGAGATGGATTTTGTTCCCGGGATTCGGTCTCGCTCTGCCTCTGCAGCCAGTGCCCCCTTCCAAACTAACCGGGGCCCTCAGGCATCTCCTTTCCCTGGGCGTTGCCTGGGCCGCCTGGGCTACGCTAACCCCCAACCTGCCAAGAGACTCCCCTTATTCTCCTCCGGGGTGGTTTCCTCCACTCGATGACAAGCTCCTCAGGGGCAGGGACTGCATCCTTTATTTCTTTTGCATATTTTCCCCAAGTATTTGGCACATGATTTGCACCCAGTAGTCTCTCGAAAAATCCAGGGGACATTGATAATTTTGGGAACAAAACAAGACACGATTAAAAAAAATCCCAGATGACCACTGCAACAACAGATTTAAGAACAAAACCAAGGGTCATTCGATCTAAAGGCACTTCTCAACTATAAATTAAGCACAAAGAGCACGGGCCTGGGAGTCAGAGGACTTGGGTTCTGATCCCGACTCCGCTATCCGCTTGCTGGGTGGCCTTGGGCAAGTCACTTAACTGTGCCTCAGTTCCCTCATTTGTAAAATGGGAATTAAATCCTCCTCCCTACTACTAAAACTGGGAGCACATGTGGGACAGGAACTGTGCCCAAGCTGATAAACTTGTGTCTCCTCCAGTGCTTAGAAGGATGCTTGACACACAATACATAACAAATAACAGCACATAACGAATACCATTAAAAAAAAAAATGTATTCTCTTCATTTAAAAATTCTCCCCGTCACCCTTATTAGATTCATGCTCTGAGCATTTTCTTAGAAGCAAGATGGTTCTTTTTTCATAAAACCGAAGAGGAATGTATCAGTCACAGGATTTCCAACCACCTGGAGATGCAGCACCACCTTAGACGCAGGAAGCAAGGCAGGGCACGACTCCATGACCTCCATTCAGTACTCTGTATTTATGGTATTTGTTACTCACTTACTATGTGACGGGCACTGTACTATTCACTGGAGTAGATTTTCAGCGAAACTCGCCTTTCGCATGCATTATAATGATAACAAAATAAATAGGGTAATAAAAATGTATGCAAATAGCAGTTGGCTACTGTGGGCAAAGACCACATATGCGCTTCACGCTGTGCTGCACCCCAGCCTGCCTTCTGGCTGGACTCCCGCAGGAGCATAACTGGCAGGGGTGAGTGGAAGAGTGCAAGCCACTAATGCTATTATTAATAATAATGATAATAATAATAATAATAATTCTGGTATTTATGAAGTGCTTACTATGTGCCAACCACTGTACTAAGCACTGGGGTAGATACAAGGTGATCAGGGTGTCCCTCGTGGGGCTCATAGTCTTAATCCCCATTTTTACAGATGAGGTAACTGAGGCCCAGAGAAGTGAAGTGACTTGCCCAAGGTCACACAGCAGACAAGTGGCAGAGCTGGGATTAGAACTTCTGATTCCCAAGCCCGTGCTCTTGCCACTAGGCTATCAGCAGTTCCTCTGTGCAGATTCTTGGTTCTGAAAGGCTGATATCCAGTGCGGTGACATTCGACATTCTTGGGAGGACTGAGAGAGTTGTTCTTGATAAGCTAACCGTCCAAGTAGGAAAATCCTTGACCCTGGTTAAGCGTAATAATAATAATAATGATATTTGTAAAGCGCTTACTATGTGCCAGGCACTGTTCTAAGCGCTGGGTGGATACAAGCAAATCGAGTTGGACGATTCCCTCTTCCACGTGGGGCTCACAGCTTCAATCCCCACTGTACAGATGAGGTAACTGAGGCACAGAGAAGAGAAGTGACTTGCCCAACATCACACAGCAGACAAGTGGCAGAGCTGGGATTAGAACCCATGACCTTCTGACCTCCCAGGCCCATACTCTATCCATTATGCCATGCTGTTTCTCTAATCACGCTACTGGAGCAACCAGCAGACACTTAGTAGACAACTTAGTAGATACTGTTGCGGTCGAGAAGATCCTAAAAAGGAGTGCCCCTACAAGTGAAGGTGAAGGGGCTCCTCCCTGACCGGCCAGAACTGCCAAATAAACCTAAGAAATGCCATTATGGGTCAATCCAAATGGTTAGGATAGACAATCTAACATTCCTAACAGCAGTGTGGCTCAGTGGAAAGAGTCCAGGTTTGGACTCAGAGTCAGAGGTCACGGGTTCTAATCCTGCCTCCGCCACCTGTCAGCTGTGTGACTTTGGGCAAATCACTTCACTTCTCCGGGCCTCAGTTCCCTCATCTGTAAAATGTGGGTGAAGGCGGTGAGCCTCACGTGGGACCACCTCATTACCCTATATCTACCCCAGTGCTTAGAACAGTGCTCAGCACATAGTAAGCGCTTAACAAATACCAACATTATTATTATCATTCTCTTTACGTTTCTTTTACATTTCTGATTTCCCTGCCAAACACCCCATTATGGACCTCTTGTCAAATCTTTCTTCAACAAACTGCACATGATATTTGTTATTTACTTACATTTATGTCTGTCTCCCCCTTCTGTCTTCCCTCTAGACTGTTCACTTTAGGCAGGGAATGGGTCTGCCAATTCTGCTGAACTCTCTCTCCCAAGAGCTTAGTACAGTGCTCTGCTCATGGTAAGCACTCAATAAAAACCACTGATGATGATATTTACCACCCGCCGAGTGAAGAAGCGCTTCCTTTGTTCCGAACTCCCCACCCTCAGCCCTCATTGTGATGTCCTTCAGATTCCTGTGCCAAATTACTTCTGCTGGATCATAACTTTCTTGGGGGTGAAACTGTCTTCTGGCTTATTGACAAACCCTTTATTTGACACGGTTACCAAAGAGCCAAATGGAAATCAAACAACAGTAGTCTTTATACACCACAGTTGTAACGGGTGCTTTCTGATATACATTTCCAGAACTCAGACAGCAAATCATACCTGGATTTTGGCTATAAAAAGGTCCTCCGTTCACCTGGTTCTGAAGGTTCGTCTGAGAGGTGATGGAAGGAGGCCGTCTGTAGGGAAGAGAGCCCCCAATGGCTGGGGGAGTGTGTCTAGACACAGGTCTGTTCATACTGTAGAACTGAACGGGGTGACCTGGTTTGGAGTGAAATACGAAAATATCATCTGGAGAAAAAACAAACGGCCCTACTTACACTTGTATTTGACAGTTTTTCAGCTGATAAATTCTTAGGGAGGACACTGATTTAAATAATAACGCTGGTGTTTCTTAAGCGCTTACTATGTGCAGAGCACTGTTCTAAGCGCTGGGGTTGTCTCTATCTGTTGCCGAATTGTACAGTCCAAGCGCTTAGTACAGTGCTCTGCACATAGTAACCGCTCAATAAATACTATTGAATGAATACAGGGTAATCAGTTTGTCCCACGTGAGGCTCACAGTCTTAATCCCCATTTGACAGATGAGGTAACTGAGGCACAGAGAAGTTAAGTGACTTGCCCACAGTCACACAGCTGACAAGTGACAGAGCCGGGATTCGAACCCATGACATCTGACTCCCAAGCCCGGGTTCTTTCCACTGAGCCACGCTGCTTCTCTGTTAAACTGTAGGCAAGCCAAATCCAAGGTGCCTCAGATGCAAGACGCGGTTCTTACTCAGCGACCATTAATCAGTCACAAAAGCAGAGAGGCACACCACAAGACTCTCTGGAGTTACACCGAAAAATAATGGAAAATATTTCACTGATATTCATCGGGTGTTGCCTTTGGTTTATGGGGTCTTGGACGGCACAGAATTTCCCAACTTTTCAGTCAGTCATTCAACTAGCAATTCAGACTTCTCACGGGAGCTCCAATTTCGCTACAAATTGTGGTCGACTCAAGAAAATAAGACAAGCAATTAAGAAAGGAGAAGAGTAAGATGACTGGTTATTAAGAACAGTAAATAAAATGCTTCAGTTAAATATCACATCAAACCAAGCCAACTACTATTTTGCAAATGTTAATTCTTAGGCCCATCTCCGTTGACTTAAAAAATTAAAAGCCTGTGTAAATGTTATCAAGTTATGAAAACACCACCCAGCAAAAAAGTAATGAGGATCTCTCATATCAAACCACACACATTACACTCCCCTGGACTAACACTCTTGAAGGAAAAATATACATCATTAGTCAAGAGACTCAACTTGAAGGAAAACTACTACTTTGAAAAGCAAATTAGAGAATTTCTAACCCATTTAGCGCATTTAAAAACAAGCAAAAGTGAATCGTAAGTATGAGACAAACTAATATTTTTAGGAAACTCGGTTCAAGACTTCCTGTGTGGGGGTAAAAGATATATTTCTCTTTACTATAATTTTACTATTTTCGCCCTTCAAGATGAAATGGTATGCATTAATAAAATGGCTGAATCCACCCTTTGGGTATTCTGTTTCTAAAAATGTATCAACTTAATTCATAGATACTGGTTCCTGACTGCAAATGTATTTATCATCCTCATCTGTCAAAAAAGATCCTAAGGCTTTTCCTATTGCAATATAATGAAAATATCAAAATATGAAGATTAAATTCTGCTGATTAAAACAATTCTATTTTGGATATGCAAGAATTTTAAGCACCAAGGTGAACCATGGCCACCAAGAAGCCTTTCTCACTACACACACTTTTGTAATTAAAAAAAAAAATTAACTCAATCGTTTGAACCTATCGCCATTTATCGACAAACGCCGAGGTTGGCCTTTTCTACAAATGCTAGGTATAAACAAGCCATGCTACCCATCACCCAAGATCACTCAAAGTAACCAAGATCAACTATTCGGAGCATATTCACCTGGATTTGATTTTAGCTCCTAGACACCGACTCTGAAGTCACACACCCTAAAGTCTGCCAAACCACTGCTCTGCCCACCCTCTCCTTAAATCACATCACCTTCGGGAGGCTTTCTAATCTCCCCCATTTCTATAGCCCCAACTGCCACTTTGACTTTTTTGTGCCACTCAAACACTTCTGGACTCACAAACTCCTCTAGCACTAATGTACGACAGATTTCACGTGCCTTATTGGCTCCGATCTGTAATCTACTTTAGGGCCCATCTCCCCCGGTAGACTTTAAAATCCTTGAGGGCAGGGATCAGGTCTGCTAATTCCACTGTACTCGCCCAAATGCCAAGAAAGGTAAAGCAGAGAAAGTGTGGGTGGCAAATTAAGTAGGTAAAGGAGGGGCCTGGATATGAATAACCACCCTTTGGGATCTCGGATCAACCCTCTTCTTTATTGTTATTACAGCATTTTATTTTCTTACTTTCATGGTCATCTTCCAATTTCGGTAGTATAATCTTCAGTATTCTGCCTCTCTAGAGAATATCCACCCACTGTCCTTCCAGCTCCAGCAGGAAGTTTTACTAAATGCACTCTATGCATTTTTTAACTATCTGTGCCTTATCATTACTGCCGCTTTTCCAAGTTCTGAAAACTCGGAACTCTCACGTTCTACAAATTTCCAAATGGGGCCTCAGAGATCAGTCTTTCTGACCTCAATACACCCTCCGCCAATCATGTGGACTCTAAGGTACTGAACACAATCCTGAGTTCTCCTTTAAGGAAAAAAGGTCCCGGGCAATAAAATGTCTGTCAAACCTAAATAAAATTCCATTACCGACCTGATCAGTTATTAACGTTCGTTCCTGAAATAGGATGGTTCCTAAATGAAAGAATCTATCCCGGCTGCTTCTAAATAATGTGAGGAATAGAGATACCGGTTCAAACCAGTCACCTAACAAATCCACCCGGCCACCAAACGATAGACCCAAATCTACACATTCAATTCTCCCCACTCGGAAAAAGATGCCAGCAAAAAAATGCACTAAATGCACCATCCTGGTCCGGTCTGGACTCTGGTCTTTATTCTCCATTTTTCTCCGTACACGTACAGCGTTCACATAACGTACGGTCTGCCGACCGTTCGACTGGCTTGGGCACTTCAGCGTTTCGTGCCACCGAAAAGGCCATAAAGTCAAGTACCCCAGGAGACCTGACCAGCATGGAGTCTGCATTCACCTGCCCGCAAAAGAGCAGACACTCACCTGTAGGTGGAGTGGAAGAAACAGCGGGGGGAGTTGGAGAAGTGAAGCCATCAGCGGGGGGCTGGCTTCCTGCAGCAGCCGCAGCAGCGATGGCATCTGGGGCGGCGGAGGTGGAGGAAGGGGCAGAAGCAGGAGCGAGAGGGGGTGGGGCAGGGGTGGAAGTAGCAGGAAGGGGAGGAGTGCCAGCCGAGCCAGCGGGGGCTGAGTGAAGAGAGGAGGAAGAGGAGCCATCAATAAGGAGATCGTGTTAGCCAGGATTAGCGAGCCCTTAGAGAATTCGGCGCTTAACCCGAGCAAAATGGAAAACTGAAAGAACTGGCAAAAGAATGAAGCTCGGGTTAGCGGGTTATTAGGTAGGCAGGTAGTAATTTAACATGCCCCAGGGGAAAACGTGTGTGCCCCTGTTACTGACTTAGAAGTTCTGAAAGAAAGAAGTGCTTATGGTTCTTTTCACCCAAAAGCCATTACTGTGGAGTAAAAAAAGTTTTCCTCAATTACCCGGCAATTGGTACCAGAACGCTCCACAAACAGTGTACGAGACTCAATATTTTATATTTCGGAAGGCGAGTGGGACTTAAAAGTTATCGGAGCAGAAAAGAACATCCTATTCTATTCACCGCAATCTAGGTCAACGACAAAATCCCCCGTCATCCCACTCAAAAGGTTTTACGGCAAAAGCACAGAACTTGAAACATCAATTAAGAAAGAAACGCAAAAATGACCAATTAGCCATCTCCGTGACTCAAAAATGCTACCAGAATTTGTTTTAATTTACTGTTCCTGTACTTTTTTTGCACCTTGCCTTGGAAACAATTTTTTTGGGAACATGACCTCTGAACCATCCCACTTCTAGAGGACCAGGAAGTAACCAACTGACCACACCACAAGTACGACATTTAAAAAAAAAAAGGAACAGGCAAATCTGCATGCATAAGGATATGAAAACCAACCCCTTCACCCCTTAGGCTTCGATCACCAAACTCTCAAAATGGACATATGGGCCATCAGGGTGGAAAACAATTCAATAGGCAACGTTATTCCACTTCTACAAAATGGACTCGGTTGGAAGGGCAACCTCCACTTCAGGTGCTTAGCGCGGGGCTCCACACTGAGTAAACACTTCATAAAAACTGCAATCCATCAGTCAGAGAATCGAAGGAGGAGGCTGAAACCCAATCTCCATTTACCTGGAAAGACACTGGGAGGAGATGGAGTAGGCACGGCAATCGGAACCCCGACGCTTCCACTTCCGCTGTTCTCGCGGCTGCTGCTCCGGCTACTCGGGTGGCTCCCTCCACTACTCCCACTGCTGCTAAAGAAGTCAGATCCACCGGCACGTTAACATTTACATACATTAGGGTTCTATCGGTGTTACCCAAAATGCAAAAAAATAATAATAATGGATTTATGCCATCTGTCATAAAACAGGTGTCGAACTTCTGAAGGCAGAAGGAAACAAATCAAGTTCCAGAGGCTGATTACCACCGGGACCATCTTTAAAGATCGAAGTGCAGATGAATTTGGAGAAGGAAATTGGGACTTCTCAAAAGATAAGTTTTGGACAATCTGAGGATTCAAGTTGGTAAAAAGCACACATTTACTGAATGGTCGATGAATCTAGATAGATCAGCATTGTGTATGAAAAGCTACTGCCTTTTTTAATAAACTCCACCTACGATAAAGCTGTAGTTTGGGAACCACACTTAATCGGCCTTCTCCACTGTTTTAATAACAAGAATGATAAAGCTTCGATGGGCTCTATTTTCTCGTGCGTCGTTTTTCATCCGTAAAGTCCCACCGACAAAAGAACCTCAGACTTTTCCGCACTGAACTTCCTGACTCACGGCATCTACACCCGACAGCCCCCTCGTGCAATTCTTGCGTTCTATTTGGAGGTTGAGATTTTTTTCAGAACCGCTATTCTTGCGTGACTTCCTGGTTCCTCGGAGGGGCATCAGATCAGCAGAGATGGTGGGTGAGCAAATGTAGTTTGGAGGAGGAAAGAAAGGAAAGGCACTCGGTCCTTTGGAAATGAGAGAAATTTCACTGAAGGCATGGGAACAGATTATGGTACTATGGCCATCACATTTTGTGCTGAGGTAGAAAAAATACCTGTACGTGCGATTTCTTTGATTCACAGAAGCTGTCCTCACAGGGCTCTGCTGCGAGGGAGCCATATTACGGGTTGGGCTAGGTACGTAATCATTTGGTACCACTGGAGGACGCACTGGCTCCAGTGTGCGATAGGGGGAGTGACGCCTATAAAAAGAAGAGCGTATATGGATGGTGTAATTAAGCACATTCAGGCACATTTTCAAAAAGAGTTGCCACTAGTGGAGACTCAACGACAACTGGTAATCAGAGGCAGGGAAATTAGTGTACTCCCACATCTTCCAAAATGTCAAAATGAACTAGCGACCTTCTCCTCCTCCTTCTCCCCAGTTCTTCAGCCATTCCCTTGCTTTTGGAAGCATGGCCTTTTTTGGGGGGTGGCTCCCCACCTTTGCCACCCACGCCAACGCTGTTCTGCACAGAATCTGCTTGTGTCAAAATACCCCCAGATCAGATCCATCCTTCCGTCACCCCCCTTCTTTTCTGCCCAATATCCTCTAGCCCCGACACCTACACTTTTCTCTGAGGAGCTGAAAATCTTTAGGGACCTTAATTCATCACAATACCCTGGACTGGGAGGCTAAGAGGACTGACTCTATCTCACCAATTGGGTCACTATTTCAACCCTGAAGGTGGCTGAACGGTTTTCCCAAGCTCGCTGGTAAAGCCGGAATAGGAAACCAGGCTCCCAGACTGATGCTCCATCCGCCCATTCTTTCGCCTCCCTTTAAGAACAATGCAATGGGTGCAGTTCAAAGCACAAATGTCAATAAGCTCAATACTCCCCATCTCTCTCATCACCTCCTACTGGGACACTATTTCTCCCTACTACCCAGTGTGTTTACATTATACATTCCCTGAACAGCATAGTGTAAGTGTGTTTATACAGACAAATGGATGCCTATGGAAACACACTATTTCTCCCTGCGAAGAACTCTGGGACAAAACCCTTCCCCTGCCCTACTTCTACCGGCCCGCCTCTTGCTGGAGCAGAGGCCGGACAGGTACTCAAGATCACGGGACGCCAAGGGCCTCCACCAACTGCAGTCCACTAGAGAAGACCCCATTATTAAGGTTCCCACTTCCTACCTTCCAACGACCCCTGAAGGGGAGCTAATACTCCCCTCCTCCAAAATGGAGGGCAGACAGGAGCCTGTATTCCCACACTTCTAAACAAACACTTGACATTTCTGACTAGGGGCCATGCTGCCTGCTAAAATCCCATCCCAATCAAAACTCCGGAGAACTGCGGTGTCCTGCCCTGACGGCTGGAATTTTCCCCTCCCTTTTTCCACCCAAAGCAATGCAAAAGTCAAAGTCCCTCCTCCAGGGAAGCTGATCTGGCTCCCAACACTTGCAGGAATGAAAGTGGAAGATTATACCCAGCTAAACTTCTGGATAGCCACAAACCTTCTTTGTGATATCCCCAGGATTTAGCATTACAGGAAGCACTTAACACATTCTTGTGATGAGGATGCCCCAACCTCTCTCCTTTGCCCTCCTCTCCCCCACATCTCCCTTTTCCACTCCAGTTTAGAACCTCCAAAGAGAAAAAAAGTATGTTTTCAAAACTCTGGATCTAATCTCCTCCCTCCCCTTTCCCACCCCTCTCTCCTCCCCACTGATCTCCTTTGAAGCTAGAGAGAATGGGACTAGGGTCCTTTGGCATAAAGTCTCCCTATTGTTCCTTGGACTTCCTTCCTTCGGTGAACCAGATGGTGGGAATGGAGAAGGAAGGGATTAGAGAAAAGCAGGAGAGAGAGGAGGAAAAAGTAATTGAAAAAGAAATTCCTGGATGAGAGATCTAACTCCATTTAAGATCACCAGACATAAGAGTATCCTACACCTCCCCTATAAAAAAAACCCAAAAAACACAACCCCAGAAACAAACAAACCAAAAAAGACCACAACAGGATTCCTTTACTATGCTGCTGCTGAGAAGGGACTAGGTGGTAATATCTTTCCTTTGTTTCATCCAGGAGAGGGACTAAGAGGAAAGGAGAAGCAGGAATGAAGTGACAATGGGACTGAGAGGAGGAAGGGGGCAAGCAGGAAAGGAGGGAAAGGGGGTGCAAGGAAATGGGAACAGTCGTGACACCAAAGGGGGGCATGAGCTAATGAACCATCACCATCGCTTCCACCAAGCAACTTTTCACAACTTCCCCATGACTCTCAGGGATGGCAGGCCCCAGGTTGAGAAAACACTGACACATAACAATGTCTGGTGAAGTGTGCAAATAGGGGTAAATTTTGACCCTGAGATTGCAATGTCTGTCAAATGCTTTGTTTTATTATCTTTTACACAAAATACCCAAGAAGAAACTTACCCCCCCAACTCCAGACAGGGCCAAGTTCAGTAGTGGGAAACCAGGAAGTCAGGGGCGCCCACGGTAACGGTCTTCCCTCCTGGCTCCCAGCTTCTGGGCTGCAGTCTGTTCCTCAGTGCCCTTAGTATCATACTTGCCATCCCCAGCCTGTTACCATCCCTCACCACTTTGATCTGCAGCTTAGAGGTCTGACCCCAACCCTCTTCTCCCTACTCTGTCTAGATTCCCTTGCCCTAAACTCTATTTATCAAGTTCTGCTCCTGGCTATTCCAGCTCTTTCCTCCCAGTTCTTGCTCTCCCCACTCTGTGGCCAGGATGTAGCCTCCTCTCTTGGCTCCAGGCCCTGATCCTCCAACTCAGCATTCTCCTTCCTCATCCCATCCCCAGCTGTTCCACATCCTGTGACTGGGTAAGTTTAGGTTTGTTTGTTTTTTGGTGAGGGGGGCCAAAAATAGGATGCTTCTATCATTTTTAGACGTGGGTCATGGAGCCAATCTCTGAAGATCCCAGAGTGCCTTGCCTTGAGTTAATAGCTTATCGAAATCCAATTAATCATTACAACATCCTAGTAGAGTAGGTAAGGAAAAAATATCATCCACATTTTACGGATAAAAAAAACCAAGGCTCTGAGCAGTGAATAGGCTGACCGGGATGTGAGTGAGGAGTTGGGGATGGAAACCTGGTCTCCCGACTCAAGACTGTGCTATGTTCTTGCTGCTTCCATCCTCCAGGCATTCTATAAATTAATCAGGTGCTTACTACAAAAAGAAAAGCTTGCCCCTTTGGAGCACACACTTCAAAATTTGTATCCAGAGCTGAACTTGATAGAGCAAAACATAGTTCAATGGTTTAGGGTACCCTCGATCAAGATTTCACCAAAATAGTCCCTCCAAGAACAAAATATTGACTCCTTCTGATAAATTCACAAAGGATCGCCTTAGCAACAACAATCACATGAATAACAATTGCATTTGTTCAGCACTATGTGCCGAACATCGTGCTAGTTACACAATAATCAGGCTGAATTAGCTACAAGGCAAAATAAATCTCTAGAAAAAATTCTGAATGGAAATGACAATAGGATTAAAAATATTAAACCTATATGGAGTTCAGGCTGACTTGCAAAATGGATGTGCTTTCCCAAGAGTTAAAACATCTGTTTCCTGAGATAGGAAAGAGAAACGGGAGTAGGGGTGGGAGGGGGGAAGGAGACGGGAAGGAAGGACATTTTTCTCCTCTTCATCGCCTACTCCTCCATCACAACACCTATTTACGGTTGAAGTGTTCAGTTTTCCCAGAGCACTTGGGAGGAACCAAGCTGTTTGAGAGCCATCACTTTGGTCCATACTCACCCAAGTGTTCCTTTCCCTGACATAGGAGGGCTGGGTGGCTTCTGGGTGGGTGGTGTCGTGCGAGGCAGCCCACCCATCTTCATGTTCTGGGTACTCACCTGCAAAAAAGATAAGGGGAGAAAAGTCATCTCAGCCTGCACAGGGGAATGAAAGCACTAGGAGCATTATGGGCAACTCTTCTACATCACGCATGGAAGGGGTAAAGGCTAAACAGAAAAAAAAAAAAACAGAGGCCATGCAATTCATAAAAATTTCTATTCTACTATTATTCTGCAGTTGCACTCAAAGGACTTTCTCTTGCGAAGGGTTATAAAAAGATCAAGAACTTTACATATAAAAACTGATTTGCCTTTGGACTATCACACCCACTATAAATCACCAGGTGGACGTTTTAATGGAAAGACAAATAGGAGACAGGCTTTTTAAATGTGTTTGTGTTCCTAATCCACACTTCAAGCAGAGCGATATATATATTTAAATGGAGACACATATTTTCACTGAAACCATATATTTATTCTCTGAGTGCTCCATATGAAAGACAACAATGAAATTGTAGGGTTTTTTAGTGGGGTTATGTGTTTTAGAGAAGCGGCGGGGCTCAGTGGAAAGAGCGCGGGCTTGGAAGTCAAAGGTCATGGGTTCTAATCCTCGGCACCGCCACTTGTCAGCTGTGTGACCATGGGCAAGTCCCTTCACTTCTCTGGGCCTCAGTTCCCTCATCTGTAAAATGGGGATGAAGACTGTGAGCCCTACTTGGGACAAACTGATGACCCTGTATCTACCCCAATGCTTAGAACAGCGCTTGGCACAGAGTAAGTGCTTAACAAATACCAACATTATTATTATTATTGCTGTTGTTGTTGGGTGTTTTTTTAAAAAAAAATTCTTAGGCCACATCTCTGTGGTCCATGCCCAAACCGAATAAATTTGAAGAACGGGAGTGGAACAGGCAGGAGGCCAGAAGCAGCACTTAGTACAGTGCTCTGCATGCAGTAAGCGCTCAATAAATACGACTGAATGAGTGAATGAATGCAGCATGTGCCTACATATACCTAAGTCCTGGCTCTAGGAGAAGGTTTAGAACTAAGAACACAGAAATGACCTCCCTCCCGGCGAGAATTGGGGCACCCACACTTAACCCAACTTCATTATTGGATGATCACTGGATCGTCTAATTTGTATACTTGTTACTGACTCAACTGCTCTTGTGATTGTTACCTACACTTATATGCTTTTATCTGATTGAATGTTTTAGGCATCCTTATGCCTCCCCAGTAGAGAAACAGCTTGACCTCGTGGAAAGAGCCCGGATCTGGGGATCGGGGGTCTAATCCCAGCTCTGTTATGTGCCTGCTGTGTGACCCTGGGCAAGTCACTTAACTTCCCTATGTCTCAGTTATCTCATGTGTAAGGCAGGGATTCAATACCTCTTCCCCCTCCTAGTTAGGCTGTGAGCCCTGTGTGGGTCAGGGACTGTGTCTAACCTGATTATCTTGTACCTTTCCCAGTGCTGGAACAGTGCTTGACATACAGTAAGCACTTAAATACCACAATTATAATTATTAATGGATGTTTCCTTGAGGAGGAGGATTATGTCTTTTGCTTCTATATATTCCCTGACCATTCAGGACAGCGCTGTGATCACTTTAGGACAGGCACTTTTCCCAAAAGTCTGGTTTCACTAAAAGTGCACGGCCCCAGGCAGGTTGGTAGTGAGATTTTTACTCATGGAGATTTATCGGCAACCCTCATCTTTGGCTCCAGAAATGTGACATGAAGGCTAGGGCTGCAGCCAATTCCTCATCTCCAAGTGAGTTGTGACCAGTGCCAGCCAAGATCAAAGGCTGAATTCAATTATTGGTCATTTAGCACAATTAACTGGGCTAGGTTCAGCCTGTAGGCCCTTTTCTAATTAGGCCCAATAGCAGGAATGGAGGTAGTAATATTTAGGTACATAAAATAAATTTTTTTTTAAGATAGTAGTGATAGCATTTATTCAGCGCTTACTGTGTGCAGAACACTGTTCTAAGCTCTGGGGAAGGATACACAGGTGGGAATTAGATTCAGTTCCTATCCTTCAGGGGGTGCAAAATCTAAGAGATAGGATGATAAAAGGATGATGGGGCGCAGCACGGTACAGTGGATAGAGCACGGGCCTGGAAGTCAAAAGGTTTTGAGTTATAATCCCGGCTCTGCCACTTGTCTGTTGTGTGACCTTGGGCAAATCACTTCACTTCTCTGGGCCTCAGTTACCTCATCTGTAAAATGGGGATTGATACTCTGAGCCCCATGTGGGACAGGGAACTGTGTCCAACCTGATTTTGTATCCATCCCAGCACTTACTACAGTGTCTGGCATATAGAAAGTGCTTAAATAATATTGTTATTATTATTACTATTATTATTAATAATAATAAACGAGAAATTGTTCTAGAAAAAGTATTTTTTCCTTGGTGGTGGTATCCTTAAAAGCAATCATGACTCCAAACTCTACGATGGGAAGTTATACTGCTGAAAAGGTAGGTGCAGAGTGATTTTGGGGGGTCTGTTTTTTCATCCTAATTGCATCTCACCCAAACTCCCTTTCTGGGAATGCAGAATGAGGTTGCAAGGAGATTCCCAGTCTCTTCCCTCACCTTAGCACTGCAGAAGGCCATCTGGGCCTCCACCATGGTTCAGGAAATTCTTATTTTGGCTCCGGAGCTCCCTGGGACACAGCAGAGATACAGGAAACTCAGGGCAGTGGGCTAGTTCTACCTCACTTTCGCTCTCAGGAGGAGCCCGCTAGGGCTCTCTCTGCATGAGCGGGGCAAGGACCAGAGTTGCTTAGATTGGCTCAGGCCCGCCTCAGTTGTGCTGAAGGCTTAGGCAGTCTCTCTCTCCCCCTTCCTCCCTCCTATGCCTGTCTCTGTTCCTCTGTCTCTCTCGTCATCCACTGTATTTAAAACCATCACTACGAAGTTCACCTATGAGTTGGGGGGGACTGAAAAGGCCAAAGCAGGCTTTGGTAGTCTAATTCGGCTGCCAAAGGGAAGGACCAAACTTCTCCCTATGCCCCACCTCCAGAAACAAATTCAGCAACATCACGCTGGGACTATCCTCTGTTAGGGAACCTCAGTTGTTGAGATGATTGAAAAGGGCCTGGGGTCCCTTAAACTGCAGCCTTTTTTATTGTTCCCTCCTTCCAGTTCAGAAACTGCACCAGGCAAGCTGGACCCTCACCTTTCTAGTCCAGTTTACTTGGAAATAAACTGGTACTTTCCACTCACGATTGACAAGGGGTCATCACCAGAGTTGCCGAGTAATTATCGCTAGTATAATTTTATACAGAAGATGACTATGAATGAATGGATGGATCAATCAATGGTATTTGAGCACTTACTCTGTGCACAGCACTGTACTAAATGCTTGGGAGAGTACAATACACCAGAGCTGTTAGACGTGTTCTCTGCCCACTATGATGCCCATAACTATGGCATCATTTAACATATAGAAAATTGGAAATTCCCTTTGAAGAGATTCCTTTTTCAAAATTTTGTTATAGTTCTTTTACCCAAAGATATATTTAATATGTTTTTCATAAACACAACTTCACTTTGGATCATTTGACATATAGTTGGGTGTGATTTCTCCATAATCTCAATAAGCAAAAATAACCTTCCAAACCTTAAAATTTCACTGGTATGTAATCCCTTTCCTACTATTAAAGGCAAAACAGTATAGATTTGATTGACTAAACTGTGGCACCATGGTATTATTTTCACAAATGTACACATATTTTAGAATGGAAATATGCTGCTGCAATTTGTTCGACAGTAGTAACTTAAGTCCTTTAAGTTCAACTTTAAAGCGACATGAAATCCAAAGTTATTTTAAGTGATGACGGGCCAACGGGTAGACATTAAATTCACCAAGTTGCTAGGACTAGAAAGGGAAAAGGAGCAGGGAGATAAAAACAAAGAAAGCATTTTGTTCTATACACGGATCGTGAAAAATACTTGAAAAATAATTTTGGTTCTATCGTTAGGAGTAGTGATTTACAGTAAAAGCTGTATTATCCGGCACCTTACCAACAAAACATTTCAACAGCCTCCAAGGAGAGTGATCTGGCCAACTGACCCCTCTTAAAAAAATGGTTTCCTATGTTTGAGTCCTCCCCAGATAGGTATACTGTAAAGCTGGGGGTCAGCATAAACTCTCTGATAAGCTGATTAACAAACAATATTCAGTTTCCTCCAGTTGGTGAGGTCCCACTCCCCAGAGACTTATCGGCCTTCCAGCTTCAAGATATAGTCCCTCCCCAGGGACAAGCCCTATAAAATAGGCAGATGGTTGTTAGGCACAGGGAGAAGTTGTTAATTTTGTGATTAACCCAATCTGATCAGCAAGCAGGCCCCTAAATGTGAGCAGAACCGGGCTTCTTAGGGAGCATCTTTAGACTTGTGAGGAACTTTGCAAAGTCATGACGCCCAAGAAAAGTTCCCTGATTTTCTGCCATGACAGTTGGACACACCAAATGTTGGCTAACCAGATCCTCCCAGTCCCCAAACACATCTGGATAGCAAAGCTTTTACTGTATTTGTTTTTTAAGTTGCAGTATCTCCTATAAAGTATCTTTGTCAGCACTGTTCGAATCAATTTACCAAGATAGCTAAACGTGTACTTTGAGGTTTTGTGTCCATTACACCAATTTGAAAAAAGAAATATTATCTACAGGTTAACTGCTTTCATAAACTCTTGCCATATTTGCACACACTAAGCAGCAACCACAATAAAATATAAAGCTTACAGTCCTCTAATTTTTTTTAAAATTAAGTAGATATAGAATCCTTTTCTTACTGTTTAAAACCTAAAAGCAAATCAGTATATACTTTATACTTACTGCAGAAGTCAGAGAAACTCCAGCAAAATCAATGGTACTTGAGTGCTTACTATGTGCCGAGCACTGTACTAAGCACTTGGGAGAGTACAATACAACAGAAATAGCAGATACGTTCGCACTTGGGAGAGTACAATACAACAGAAATAGCAGATACGTTCCTTGCCCATAATATAAACAGATCTTAAATTACCTGCACTTTCCTTTATTAGCACAACTGATAAATATCACAATTACCTTTAAGAGGTGACTTGCCTAAGGTAACGTCCATTGGTGAGTAATGATAATAATAATGATGATGATAATAATAGTAACATTTGCTCAGCACATTGTGCTAAGCACTGTACTGAGTGCTATGGTAGATTCAAGTCAATCAGGTCCAACATGGGAGAACCAGTATTGAATCTCCAATTTGCCGATGAGGAACTGAGGCACAGAAAATTAATAATAATGTTGGTATTTGTTAAGCGCTTCCTATGTGCAATGCACTGTTCTAAGCACTGGGGTAGATACAGGGGAATCAGGTTGTCCCACGTGAGGCTCACAGTCTTCATCCCCATTTTACAGATGAGGTCACTGAGGCACAGAGAAGTTAAGTGACTTGCCCAGAGTCACACAGCTGACAAATGGCAGAACCAGAATTCGAACCCATGACCTCTGACTCCCAAGCCCGGGTTCTTTCCACTGAGCCACGCTGCTTCTCCGAATTGAAACTGAAATGACTTGTCCAAGGTCACACAGCAAACATGTGGCGGAGCCAAGATCAGAACACTCCCAGCCCCATCCTCTTTCCACTAGGGCATGCTGCTTCCCTGTGCGTGTGCAGAGGCTATAGAAGGCATGATATGGACTGGGAAAGGGGGCACATGCCATCTCACCTCTGCCCAAGGCCCTTATCCCTCCAATCCTTACCCCCAGGTTGAGCCAGAGATATTACATATCTCTATATATTGAGTAGTACAGTATTGAACATATTACTTGATCTCGCATACCATCTCCATTTCCCACCATTTCCCCTTTCCTAAGACCTGTCAGGCCATCGGTCCCAAACCGGAAAGATCCATCCTTGGTATAATGCGACGTTACACTTTAAAGGCCCAAAATTAAGATTCTGAAACAGTACTGTGTAATTGGGCTTCAAGATACTTGAGAACAAAAATTTGTAATAAAAAGCCTTAAATTGGGGTTGTCAGGAGTGCTATATACAGATCTCCAGCTGGAAGTAGCACCCGAGAGTCAGAAGTCTCCACTACCTATTGTCCTAGATGTAGGTACCCTTATTTTCGACATCCCTAGTGTCTAGCAACCTATATTGAGGTTATCATTATAATGCATGCGAAAAGCGAGTTTCGCTGAAAATAAGCTCAAGGAGCTCATAAATAATAGGGAAGCGGTGTGGCCCAGTGGAAAGAGCTGGGAGTCAGAGGATCTCAGTTCTAATTCCGGTTCTACCACTTGCCCTATGGGTAACCTTAGGCAAGTAGCTTAACCTGCCTCAGTTTCCTCAGATGGAAAATGGAGATTAAATACCTTTTTTCCCTCCCCACGTAGACTCTGAGTCCCCTACGGGGCAGGGACTGTGTCTGACCTCATTATCGTGTATCTTCTCCACAGCTCAGTACAGTGCTTAGCATAACCGCCATTATTATTATTACAGTATTTATTATTATTATCAGTTAACAATTCATCTCCTGTAATGTTTACTCTCCAGAGGGCTTCAGAAAATCATTTTATGCCTGAGAAACACCAACTTCAGTACTAGCCACTTCAGGCCCTCTCTCCCTGCTTACCAGTTTATTTTAGTTTAAATGCATTCTAGCAAACAGTACACTGAGAGGCCCGGCTCTGTTCTTTTTATTATTTTTTTTGAGTAGCCAAATATAAATAATTCACATTAGTCCCAAATGCCCTCCTTTCAAGTCAGTCTGTGTCTATATTCTAAATAAATATTCCAAATCCATTCAATCCCTTATTGTCTACAGACAAAGTCATATTTTGTTCTATATCAAAATTTAGTGCCATTAAACACGCATATTCATTTTGACGGGCATCCTTTATTTAGATTGCTAGGTATGTAATCTAAATATCAGGGGCCTCAATAACCAATTCAGCCTGGCAACCAATTCAGAAAACCCCTTTTGGGGTCCCTCGGTTTTTCTAAACCAAACTTCACTTTCCTTGAGCTTAAGCCGCTATTTTCTGAAGTAATTTTGGTGGAATTCACTGATCCAGCCCTGCAAAGTCAAGCTCTAAACCAGCACAGAGCCCAAAGGCCCCTAGGTATGGGTGTCTGGGGAGAGCGTGTTCCTGTGCCTGTTACCGGATAGGTGAGATAAACCTGCTCTCGGGCCTGGCCTTTATAATAATAATAATAAAGTTGGTATCTGTTAAGCGCTTACTATGTGCAGAGCTCTGTTCTAAGCTCTGGATTAGATACAGGGTAATCTGGTTTTCCCATGAGGTTCACCGTCTTCATCCCCATTTTACACATGAGGTAACCGAGGCCCAGAGAAGTTAAGTGACTTGCCCACAGTCACCCATCTTCTCCCAATCCAGTAGCAATCACAGAGGTGTTTAACTCCCTTAGCATCCCTACTGTGCCAGAGCAGAAAATGCCCTAATGACAGTGCTAGACTAAGAACTGTAGGAAAATGAACTGATAGCAAACTTACATCCTCATAGCTGGTGACCTAGATGTAAATCACTAACATATGTGGAGCCCTGTGGGGGCCGGGCGGGAGAAGAGAGGTCAGGATGCTAACACTCTCCACCAGATCCAAGGATTTCCAAGGATAGCAAATTACAGGTCTGGGGATGAGATTCAAGGGGACACAAGGCTAATTCATGATAGAAAAGTTTGAAGAAGCAGTCCTGATTTGAAAATAATCAAGATTTCTTAAAAAAAAAAAATTTGATATGAAGCTGCACCCCAGACACAAATAAATTAAATGGTAAATAACATTCCACCACTTTATGAAATAACCTGTCAAACAGTCCAGTGACTAATTCTGTGAAGACTGCATTAGGCAGGATAACTTGGAGGCATTTCAAAAATTGTGGCAAATACTATTACTAATAACTAATAATAGTACCTGAATTCCTACTAGGAACTGAAATCATGGGAGAAATGAAAGTTTATAAAAATGAAGAATTTGAAGGCATCTAGATGTTATTTTGTATTTGCTCCTCTCAAATCTTAGATTGCCAAAATGCACTCACATAATTAATAAGAAAGAATTACTACATCAGTCACTTTATCCCGACAGCTGATTACATAATACAAGACACTTTAAAAAGCAGGCTGCTACAAAAATCTGGTTTTATTGATTCCATTTGCCCAGCAGCCAAAGCAAAACTTAACATAATCACCTAATAAATGGACTTGTTTACTTAACTTCTAGAATCAAATATTACAGTTTTAATAATGTTGAATCTGCATTCACAACATTTGAATCCCTGCCAGAAAATCATTTTAATTTTTTTAAAAAAAACCTAATCCTTAAAAATAAAACTGGCTCCTATTGTATCCCACATACTCTATCCTTAGTCAACAGAATTTGCAGAAATTATACTTGCTATCTTTTCAAATGGTTTTTAATTCTCTTACGTTCCAAAGCAACTCTATTCCAGTAAATTTTTTTTTGCATAAAAATCTCAGCTGATTTATCACCAACTGGATTTCCTTCATTCTACTGCATTCCATTTATATAAACCTTTCTGCTAGTTCTCTAAATTTCATCACTAAGAATACAGATTCACCAATTCCCCATAACACTTTCATTTGGACAATTATGCACTGGAACTGTCAGGAAGAGTTAGCTATGCAGAATGAAAAGGAACTAATTTGGAGATGTTAAGGGAAGGGAGAGAAAAGAAGACACATTTAAAAACGGCAGAAAAAACCAGATTGATGGGAAGGTGTGGAATGCTACATTGTGTTTTCTCAGGATTCCACTCAAAAACCTCTCTAACTTACCACGGATGAAACTTCTTTCAAAGCAATCTAATATTAAAAATGGAATAGAGGAATACTGTAAGAAGAAAAAGGTCAGGCTTCTGCCAAATGATGGCTATCTGATTACTTTAATAACAACACTTTTACCAATTTGCATATTCATTCATAGTACCCCAAACGGAGAACATTTTAGGACAAAAAATATTTTATAGAGGAACCGGGGCGAAAAACCTACTTTTTCTTCAGCCTTTATGATACTGCAACTCAAAAATGTTTAACGTTTTCATCGTTAGAGTCAATTTTCACATTTTTAAGAAGTTAACATACAGACAATAACATTGCTCACAAAGAAGATAATAAAACACCACCGTATATAGGATAAAGAGTATTACACAGGGGGATGATTAAATCGAGTGTAATGGATTATTAATGCATATATTTATCCCTATCTTCGGCTCAAAAATCAATTCATTTACCAAGACCCAACTGCATGAAAGTGCTATCTGTAGTTCAAAGCATAACTTTTAAGAGATAGGCTTTCATTTCATGAAACCATTTTGTCACCCAGCTCCACATCTACTCACTTGAGTAGATGGGTGGTCTTGTCTGCTCTCTGAGACAAGGCATTGGGCCAGGTAGCAGGAATAAGAGACCGTGAGGGAATTATTTTAGACGACTATCACTTCACTCCCCGTATGTAATATTCTCAGTAAGAAATAAGAATGGAAGTCCAGCCCTGGGATCTCTTACCTTAAATCTAAGCAACCACTTAATGCATAAATGGAGCAAATAAAAGAAGTAAGGAAAAAAGCATTGAAAGGTTAGTTGGAACTTCAAGATGTGAAGAGAAAGGAAAAAAGAAAGAAAAAGTTAAGCATTCAGCATTAACAAAATAATGTATCAGTAGGTCATAGAAAGAGTGGTTAAAGCAGAATGTATCATGGACAGGAGACTTAAGATGGAACTAATTTTAAAGACACTGCTTTATTCAAAACCTACAGGCATTCGAAGAGTGTGGGTCGCTAAATTATAATGCTATTCTGAACTTGTCAAAATCCTGAATGACCCACAAAAGCAAAGTGCGTACTCTTGTCCAGAGTCCTACAGCACTAAGCTGATGGGTCTATAAGGAAGAACACCCTGACGTAAAGCCCTGTTGTTGATCCCACGGAAAGAGCACCGCTCTGGGAATCAGGAGACCTGGGTTCTGGTCCGGTTCTGCCTATAGGGTCTATGTCACCGGTGGGAGGGGGGGAAGACTTCTGACCTAAGAATGAACCTCTTAGGGTGTCTCGCAAGGTGGACGTTGCAAGTTGGAATCCTGGCTGACCTGGGAGGTGGTGGGCAGACAGTGACCTGCCACAGCCCCACAGCAGCATTACGCTGGGGCCATTTTGGCGGGAAATGGATCCTGCCCACACACACAAAAAACGTCTTGCATCCGCTCTGCAAATGGGCTGCACCCCAGCTCTTCCACTCGCTTGCTAGGCCTTGGGCCACAGTGGAAAAATGCCTAGAAGGTGATGGCAGACTACAGAAGTGGGGCTATGCAAGCCATCTGCCTGATAATCAATTCCTCAGCCTGGGTCCTCAACTCAATCATATTTAGTGAGGGCTTACTGGGTGCAGAGCACTGTACTAAGCGCTTAGGAGAGTACGATGTAACTGAAGTCTAAGGACCGAGATTAAACTATCATTTCTGACAGGAGAGGCTGCCATCAACATCATCAACTCCTCTCTACAGAGAGTCCAATTTAAGAATTAAAAATTATGTCACCTAAAAAAACAAAACAGCCAAAAACAAAAAAAAAAACGAGTGGGGATATCTGGACTTACTCTTTACAAAAACTGAATAAAGGGCAACGGTGTCTGTTAACGGCTTTTAATATCCTATTAGCTAAATCTAATCAGTTGCTTCAGGTTTCCTGCCAAATTCGATTTCAACTACTCATAATCTTCCCAAACACTCGAAATACTTTTACTAAATGTTAATATTCTCCAGTCAGCCAAGTAACTCAAACTAACTGTTAAGTGAATTCAAAAGTATTTACCATAGCATTCCATATTTTATGTTCCAAAAAGGGGTTAAGAAATGTAAGACCCTTAAAATAAAATTTTAAATCCCTCCTGCATTTTCTTCCACCACAACCACAAAATGAACAGAAATCCCAACTGATTCTTAATGGGCAAAGGAGTTATTTTTGCTAAATTCCAGAACATACAGAAATGAATCATAATTGCATGAACTGAGGAAACAGTGTTAAATGTACTGGTTTTTAAAATCAGCCTACAAGTCTGTTTAAACTCACTACTATGGAATCAGAAATCTACGACAACAAATTTGGAGACAATATATTTTAATACTAATCTGGCAGACGTGAATGCAGGATTCTGATCTGAATTTCGAAATATAATTAATTTGCTTACTCCAACCCAAAAATGAACGACCGCACTTATGTTCTGAAGCACTCGCACGGTCAAATTTGGCAGAAAAACAGTGGCAACACTAATTCACCTTCCAGTCAAAAAGAATGTTAATAAGTACACTCTCTTCACCCTTGCGAACTGCTGACACCTACAGCTTTCCAAAGAGTTGTTTTCAAATGATGGATGAGAATTTTCTCAAAGAGCTTACTGGATAAGGAAAACAGAGTGGCGCATCCATTTAATGAATATCTTTCATCCAACACTGATTAACAGATCCAAAAATATCCCAGGATAATAACTCGTGCATGAGCTGATGCAGACTTTTCCATCACTCACTGCTGACTTTTAAGTGGCCCAAGCAGGAGCAGGTAGATGCCAGAGTGGCAAGGAGCCACCTCTTCCTTCCTTTGTCACTTTCCTCCTGTGCTATCACATCTAAGAATGGAGGCCTATGGCAGCGGAGACTGGAGGAGAGGCGACAGTGGGGATTTTGCTGGCTGAGTGCTGACTTAAACCATCGATTGATAATTGTAAGAATTCGGATGAACTGAAGGATCTCAATGGATCTGTGCTGCGATCTTATTGCACTACTAAAAATCTAAGCAACTGAGGCTACCTTAATGTGTTACAATTAATGAATCAAAATGATTAAATGAGGCAATTCATGCAAAGATGATTGTAATTCAAGAATTTCAGTGGGAATCTCAATGGAAAAGTACCAGCTGAAGAGAAAGAACAAGGGCAAAGAGATCATCAAAATTCCTCACCCTGATGTCAGGGAAATCTGCCTTTTACACACTGATGCTGTACCTCAAATTCAGATACCTAAGACTCAATAAAGAAATACTTACCTTTACTCCATGTCCAATATCATCTAAAATTGTATAGTCAATTGGTTTTCTAATATAACGAACAGGTCGCTCCAGGTTAGCTGGTGCAATGATTTTGTGAGTTCTTGATGTGTTCTTGTTGGTGGTCAAAATACCAATTTCTCTTCTTGCAACTTTCTCCTTGTGAATGTCCACAGTCTGCAAAACACAAGATCCCCGAAACATAAAATGAATTTTCAAAATGATCGGATATTAGACGAGTGTGGCAGAAGACAGGCAGCCATTCAAAACACCCCAAAACAAGGAGGCGGGTGGAAATGAAGTAAAGGGCACATTTTTCCTTCTCCAGCTCTACTGCTTTCGGTGGCTTCTCAGGCTTCTGCGATGACCACTTGACCAAAAGTGGAACGCTTATGAATCTTAAGGCCTTGACCAAGGTTGCAGCCATCCTGTTTCTACCAGAGCAGGAGAAGGGGCCGTAGCATTAGTATCCTGGTGGTAAATGGGTGGGAAGCCGAGGGGAAGGGTCCCTCGGAAGATACAGAGTTGTCCTCTCTATTTGAAGAAGACATCACTGACCGTGAAATTCATCTCCAAGTGCATGTGTGGCTGAAAAGGTCAATACTTTTTGACTTTTGGAGCCGGGCATCAATGGTCCTGGGGTGCACGGTGCATGCAAGAGGGCTGTTCTTTGTTGTGCTGTTATGTTCGATGTTCACAGAGGCTGGGGCTATTCGTCTCTATTGTATTGTACTCTCCCAAGTCCTAATAAAGTGTTTTGCACAAAGTAAGCACTCAGTAAATACCACTGACGATTGCTTGTTCCTTGAGAGGCTTTGGTTCAAAGAGAGTGACTCCTTTCTTGACGGAAGTACACGCTTGCTGCTTTATCTTTGGCAAGTGACCCCCTGTTTTCAGCTGGATTGGAGCCTCTATTTGTCTGAGCCTCTATTTTACGGTGGCCTTAAACTCTTTCCTCTGCTCTCCATTTCAGCTCTCCAGGCAGCAACTGACTGGGTAACGTGCTGCTAGTCATGCTTCTCCCAAGTCCCGTGCAGCATAGCTGTGCTGAGATGAGCCTAGTTGGGAGCCGAGATAGGGCTCCCCAACCCCAAGCCTTCCCAGACAATTGCTATCTGAAGGTTGCCTATACGTCAATTGGGGGGTCTTTATGGTGCCCCAGACTGCAATGTTCTCTTCCTTTATATAGTGAGAAGAGCCATTATAAAGTGTAAGCCTTTATATAACCATAACATTGACTGATGCGGTCTTGATATTTATATCCTTTAAGGTTTTTTTTAATCAATTTGTTCATCAATCAGTGGTATTTATTGAGCTCTTACTGTGTGCAGAGCACTGTTTCTAAGCACTTGGAGAAGTACAATACAACAGAGCGGGTACACACTATCCCTGCCCACAAGGAGCCTACAATCTAAAGGGGAAGACAGACACTAAAATAAATTCTGCAGGGGGAAATAGAAATCGAAATATGGACAGGGGAAATCGAATATAATGATATACCATATTATAATATATTATACTCACAGAAGTAGTGTGGTTTAGTGGAAAGAGCATGGGCTTGGGAGTCAGAGGTCATGGGTTCTTATCCCGGCTGTTTCTGATCAGCTGTGTGACTTTGGGCAAGTCACTTGACTACTCTGTGCCTCAGTTACCTCATCTGTAAAATGGGGACTAAGACTGTGAGCCCCACGTGGGACAACCTGATTACCGTGTATCTACCCCAGCGCTTAGAACAGTGCTCGGCACATAGTAAGCGTTTAACAAATGCCATCATCATTATTATTATTATTATTATTTAAGTACTGTGGGGCTGGGGTGAGTACCAAAGGGGTACACAGTCAAGTGCACAGTGGACACAGAGGAGAGGGCGGAGAGGGGAAATGAGGGCTTAGCCAGGGTGGGCCTCTTGGAGGAGATGTGACTGTAGGAGGGCTTTGAAGGTAGGGGGAGTGGTGGACCTTCAGATATGAAGGGGGTGAATTTTAGGCCAAAGGAAGGATGTGGACAAAAGGTCAGTGGAGAGACAAAGGAGCTCAAAGGTACAGAGGGTAGGTTGGTGTTAGAGGAGTGTGTGGACTGGCTTATAGTGGGTGATCAGCAAGGAAGATGGGAAGAGGAGAGCTATCTCCCTTAAAGCCGATGGGAAGGAGTTTCTGTTTGATTTGGAGGCGGATGGGCAATGACTGGAGGTTTTTGAGAAGTGGGGAGACACGGACTGAACGTTTTTGCAGAAAAGTGATCTGGGCAGCAAAGTGAAGTATGGACTGGAGAGGGGAGAGAGAAGACGCAGGGAGATCAATCACTCCTGCACGGTAACAGTTGTTCCTCAATGGCAGGAATCACATCTTTAGCTCCTCCTCCTAATAATGCTAACAAGAGAATGCAAACATAGCAGCTGTCCACCGTGACACTATTAAAGAAGTACAAACATTTTATATTTTAAATGCATTTGCCAAAATTCCTCTCTGCCTCACCATCACCTGATAGGAAAACAGCTTATGATGAACATTTCAAAAGCTAAGACCACCTAGATTTTCAAGTGAAAATTAAAATAAAATCTGATGAGGACTCACTAACTTACTTAAGAGTTTTTTTTTAAACAACAGAAAAACTGTCTTTTTAATTCCTTTAGCATAAAGGGCCTGAAGAATAACATTGCAAAAGAGAAGTTTCTTCCTTGAGCAGTGATGATGATGGATAAATAATAATTATAAATAATTGTAACCTATCAGTTACCTCATCCAACTCCAGAAGTTGAAAAGCTTATCACAACTGACCATAACTGCATGAGTTGCATAGCCTAAAACCAATATCTTCAAAATGCATACATTTAATATTCCTCAAGAGTTAACTATGATTCCCATGAATTAAAACATGTCAATGAGTAAGCAGTTATGAAGCTGCTAGTGGCTAGAGCATGGGCCTGGGGGTCAGAAGGACCTGAGTTCTGATTCCGGCTTGCAACTCGTCTGCTGTGTGATCTGGGCAAGTCGCTTAACTTATCTGTGTTTCAGTTACCTCATCCGTAAAATGGGGATTAAGACTGTGAGTTCCTTGAGGGACAAGGACAGTGTCTACGATCTGCTTGTATCCAACCTACCACTTAATACAGTGCCGGGCACATAATAAAGGCTTAACAAATACCACAATTATTAATCAAAATTGAAGTGCTCCTCTAAAGAAGAATAGTCATAGTAGTAAAGGTATTTATTGAACACCCACTGGGTGCACTGCTGTGTATTAAGCGCTTGTAAACAGATGACTGAAACACAGTCCCTGCCCACAAGGAGTTCATACTAATGGGAGAGAGACACACATAAAATAATAGCATAATAATAACTGTGGCACTTGTTAAGCACTTACTATGTGCCAGAAACTGTACCAAACTTTGGGGAAGATGCAAGCTAATCAGGCTGGACACAGTCCATGTCCCACATGGGGCTCACAGTCTTAATCCCCATCTTACAGATGAGGTAACTGAGATCCAGAGAAGTTAAGAGACTTACCCAGGTCACACAGCAGACAAGTTGCAAACTGGAATCAGAACTCAGGACCTTCTGGCTCCCAGACAGACCTATGCTCTATCCACTAGCAGCTTCTTAACTGCTTACTCATTGACATGTTTTAATTCATGGGAATTGTACTTAACTCTTGAGGAATATAAAATGTATGCATTTTGAAGATATTAGTTCTAGGCTACACAACTCATGCAGTTATGGTCAGCTGTGATAAGCTTTTCAAATTCTAGAGTTCGATGAGGTAACCGGTAGGTTACACTTATTTATAATTATTATTTATCCAGCATCATCACTGCTCAAGGAAGAAACCTCTCTTTTGTAATGTTATTCTTCAGGCCCTTTATGCTAAAGGAACCAAAAAGGCAGTTTTTCCGTTGTAAGCGGGAATCAGAATTTAGGTCCTTCTGACTCCCTGGCCCACGCTCTATCCACTAGGCCATGCAACTTCTTAACTGCTTATTCGTAGACATGTTTTAATTCATGGAAATCATACTTAACTCTTGAGGAATATTTTTAGCAAGATATTGGTTCTAGGCTAGGCAACTCAGGCAATTATGGTCAGTTGTGATAAGCTTTTCAACTTCTGGAGTTTGATGAGGTAACTGAGGCACAGAGAAGTGAAGTGACTTGCCCAAGGTCACCAGCATCCCAGTGGCAGAGCCAGGATTAGAACCCAGGTCCTTCTTACTCCCAGACCCGTGCTCTATCCACTAGGCCACACGGCTTCTCTAGCCAATCTATTAACCAATTAATAGCAGATGTTGAATACTTGATGTGTGCACAGTCAATCACATTTATTGAGTGCTTACTGTGTGTGGAGCACTGTACTATGTGCTTGGGAGAGTTCAATAATAATAATAATAATAATAGTACTTGTTAGGCACTCGCTATGTGCCAAACACTTGTCTAAGCACTGGGGTAGATACAAGTTAATCAGGTTGGACATAGTTCCTGTCCCACAAGGGACTCACACTTTTAACCCCCATTTTATAGATGAGGTAACTAAGGAACAGAAAAGTGAAGTGACTTGCCCAGGGTCACACAGCAGACATGTGGCAGAGCTGGGACTAGAAGCCAGGTCATTTTGACTCTCAGGCCCATCCCCTATCCACTAGGCCATGCTGCTTCCAGAGGAATGAAGTGTATTTTTAAACTGAATTCTTATTCTGGACATTTATGAATACTTACCACTGTGATAGCCTTCTTATCCCCAGCTGATCCTTAGTGCATGTGTTAGACAAGAGAACTGGCAGCATTTTTTTTTGTCAGAGATTGACAAGCATAACCACTGATTAACTTCAGTAAACCTCTTAACATGAAATCCTTTTTCAGTCTTGGTAAATGATTTCAAAAGCATTTCAATCACCCAGCAGTAGCTATTGAGCACTAACTATGGCTACTATACTTTGCAAAGTGGTTGGGAGAATATTTTTTTTCAAATTAGATAAACTAGAGTCATCTAACTAGTTACATGTCCACATATTTTTTTTCTCTCACAGAGAACATAACCTAATAAAAGCAAACAAAAGGAATTAATTTGAACTATCAAACCACTTCCTGTATACCCAAACCAAAGAATGTATCTTTCTGTAGGGTCAGGAAGAATTCATTAATACTCTACCAGGCTACCTGAGTTGTGTAAGACAACATCATAAATACTAATTTCAGTAACAATCTCACCTAAGACAACCATGCCTATGAGAAATGGGGAGACAGAATCTCAAAATGACCCAGTGTGCTGAGGTGGCATTTGGAAAGTAGTCTATTATTACAAATCCAGTATAATGGCTTAACATCTGTAGGATGAAATCTGCCAGTGTCATCAGCAATAACTTCATTAATATATTCATTGATTCAATTGTATTTATTCATTCAATAGTATTTATTGAGCGCTTACTATGTGCAGAGCACTGTACTAAGCACTTGGAACGTACAATTCATATTTATTGAGTGCTTACTGTGTGCAGAGCACTGTACTAAGCACTTCGGAGAGTACAATACAATATAAACAGCCACATCCCTGCCCACAATGAGCGTACCGTCTAGAGGCGGGGAGACAGATACAAATATAGATAAATTACAGTTATGAACGTAAGGGCTGTGGGGCTTCCCCTGGCAACACAATCAAAGTAAGAAGTTGGTCTCACTTGTGAAATGTGGTTGATTGACGATTCCATCCTTCGTAGTTGGGACGCCTGTATGTCCAGCATCTGGAGAACATTGTTGGCCAAAGTATTGATCAGATAGGCTACACTTGCTAAGGACTGCGTCGTGTAAGCTTTGGTTTCTTCAAGGGCTCGCTGCTTATCTGCTGACTAAAATTAAAAAAAAAAAGCTTTATTAAAATTGAAGCAACACCAACATAAGCTTTTTATTTGCCATGACCAATACCGTAAAAGGAGTTTCGGGTTTGGAGAAGACTTAGTGGCATGTGGCACTTTTCCAACCCAGAACTTTCCTGTGAAAACTGCAACACTTCACCTCACCTTATGGGAATCCTAAGGTTTATGAAGGCCACATTCGATGCATAAGACTGACAATCAATGTTATTTTGAAAATACTTTGAATGCTTACTCTTAAGTACTTATATTATTAAGTGCTTATTATGTGCCAAGAACTGTACAAAGCACGGGGGTGGATACAAGCAAACATTCATTCATTCACTCACTTCAATAGTATTTACTGAGCGCTTACTATGTGCAGAGCACTGTACTACGCACTTGGAATGTACAATTCGGCAACAGGTAGAGACAATCCCTGCCCAATAATGGGCTCACAGTCTACAGGGTTGGACACAGTCCCTGTCCCACGTGGGGCTCACAGTCTCAATCCCCATTTGACAGATGAGGTGACTGAGGCCCAGAAGTGAAGTGATTTGTCCAAGGTCACACAGCAGACATGTGGTGGAGCCAGGATTAGATCTATGATCTTCTGACTCCCAGGCCCGTGCTCTATCCACTATGCCATGTTAAATAAGGCCAACTGTAAATATTTAGAATCATCTGAGGGTCTTCCATGAGGGAGGGTTCCTTTTCAGTCAGGTGGAAATCATTTCCTCTTAATAACAACAATAATATCTGTGGTGTTTGTTAAGTGCTTATTATAGGCAAAACGCTGTACTAAGCAGTGGGATAAATACAAGATAATCGGGTCAGATAGAGTCTTTGTCCTTACAATCCTGAGGGGGAAGACCAGAGTGGAGTGTGTTTGAGGACTGGGGGGGAGGGCATGGAAGGAAGGATGGCAGAGAGGTGGGGAAGGGAGGAGAAGGAATTAGGAAGGAGAGAGAGAAAAAGTTCAGGTACAAGGTCTGGGGCTCCCCTCAGCTCTGTCTCCTGCCTTCTGTCCTGGCACTGCACCTGCTCTCCCCACCCCCTGCCCCTCGGGCCCCAGTCTCTTCATTTGTCAGCCCCTTCCTCTCCCCCAGCCCCGACCCCGGCAAGTGGTATGGAACCATAGCATCATAAAATAAATGGTGGTATTTGTTAAGCGCTTACTATGTGCAAAGCACTGTTCGCTGGGGGATACAAGGTGATCAGGTTGTCCCACGTGGGGCTCACAGTTTTAATCCCCATTTTACAGATGAGGTAACTGAGGCACAGAGAAGTTAAGTGACTTGGCCAAAGTCACACAGCTGGCAAGCGGCAGAGCCAGGATTAGAACCCACGACCTCTGACTCCCAAGCCTGGGCTCTTTCCACTGAGCCACGGTGCTTCTGTAACGTAGCTGAGCTTGGTAACTGAAATTATAAAAGTGGAGAGGGGTGTAAGGTACCAGGGCATAGGTGTAAGGTGAGAGAAGCGGGGAACTGGAAGCCACAGAATTCCGTGGACGGGGAGAGAAGGGGCAGAGCTAACTTTACATAGCTTGATGGGAAAGAGGCTGAGCACCTAATTTCTGAAGGCTCTAAAGGGGTGAAATTTGCTTCTCTGACAGGTAACTGTGTGCAACTCTTCCAGGAAGCCTTCCCAATTAGTTCACAACCCTCCTGATACATCAGCCCAACACCCAATTTTCATTCCTATCTTCAGCATTCATGTACAGACATATTCTTCTTTCTATATTTTATAGATTTATCTTTTGCTCAATTATCTGCTCATTTGTCTTATCCTGGGGTCTTTATACTGCTCCTGGCTCTATATCCTCCTCCTTTCACTATCTGTAAATCATTTTTGTCTGTCTCCCCTATTAAGTATGCTGTACTCTTCCCAAACACTTAGAGTAAGCGCACTGTGGGCAGGGAACAGGTCTACCGGATCCACTGTAGCATTCTCTCTCAATCTTTTAGTACGGTGCTCTGCACACAGTAAGTGCTCAATAAATACCATTGATGATGATGGTGACACAATGCCTAGCCCTGGGTAAATGTCTCTGATAGACTGGCACTTGGGAACAGGCAATGCACATAAGATACCCAATCCTTGCCCTTGGGGAGCTTCCGAGATTCTTTCCTTGGATTTATTTGAATAGCAAAAGAAAAAAAGTCCCCGATATTTTATTCAATTATGTCAGGTCAACATAGTGCTTCCTTGTAGTCTGAATCACAATAACGAATGATTTTAAAAACTACTAAATGAACTTGCCCTTACTCCTACCCTTTAGTTAACAGTCTCAAATGTCAAAAAAATGATCTCCTTCGGTCCTTCTAATTCTAATGCTAATTTCATGTCTATTAAATTAGGTTAAATTTCTATTCTAAACATTTCATTAATTTGAGGCCACTTGGGCAATAAAATACTACGCCTTAGAGATATCATTTTAAAAGATCTTGTTCTCCTAATGGCTCTACGCAAATTTTGCAAATTCTTCTTTTCTGTTCTGCTCATTTAATCTAAATCTTCTTAATGGCCGACTTTGCTACCCAAATGCAACTTTAACAAGGAACAGTGACAAATACATGATCTAAATTCAGCCCTGGTAACCCTGGATGTGCCCGCAGAAGGGTGGCCTATCAAGCTATTTTTGCCTAGCTCAACAACTTCTGGCCATGGGCCAGATGTTCCACTAACCCACCCTGCCCGGGGGCTTCTAAGACCACCTGGGGGGAGACAATTACTCTCCCCCCTCCCCAACTTCAAAGCTTTACTGAAGACACATCTCCTTTAAGAGGCCTTCCCAGTCTAGGCACCCCCTTTTCTTCATCTCCCACTCCCTTCTGCATGCTCTTAAATTGCTCCCCATGTTCTTCGGTCATGGGTTCGAATTCCGGCTCTGCCACTTGTCAGCTGTGTGACTGTGGGCATGTCACTTCACTTCTCTGTGCCTCAGTGACCTCATCTGTAAAATGGGGATTAAGACTGTGAGCCTCACATGGGACAACCCCATCACCTTGTATCTCTCCCAGGGCTTAGAACAGTGCTCTGCACATAGTAAGCGCTAACAAATACCAACATTATTATTCCCCCACCCAGCCCCACAGCACTTATGTACATATCTGTCACTTATTTCTATTGACGTCTCTGTGGGCAGGAAATAGTTGCACTGTACTCTCCCAAGCACTTACTACAGTGCTCTGCACATAGTAAGCGCTCAATAAATACAATTGAAAGAATGAATGAACAAACTTCTGGATCCCATCTACTAATCAAGCCCTTCCCAGGCCTCCTCCATCTGCCCTGGCTCCGCTCGGCTTCCAAGAAGGGAGGAGTTGGTGGGCGCCGAAGTAGCCACTGAACTGGAAGCTGTGGAGCCTGTAGGCATCAGCCACAGCGGCACAGAGTCAGTCAGTCAATCGTATTTATTGAGGGCTTATTGTGTACTAAGCGCTTTGGAAAGTGCAAAAGAACAATAAACAGACATTCCCTGCCCACAAGGAGCTTACAGCAGGGAACTCTGGAGAGATGAAGAGTAGCCTCACTCACCTTCCCTCTTCTCAAGATGGCAAAACAACAACAAAAAATTGCTGGTTCATCCTCTAAGAAGATACGCCAGATTGGCGGGGGTGGGGGGGAGGTCGCAGGTATTAAAGTATTTATTAAGCACTTACTATAGGCCAAGAATTGAAGTAAGTGCTGGAGTACATACAAGTTTATCAGGTTGGATACAGTCCCTGACCCACGTGGGGCTCACGGTCTAAGTACGAGGGAGTAGGATTTAATTACCATTATATAGATGAGGGAACTGAGGCACAGAGAAGTGAAGTAACTTGTCCAGGGTCACATAGCAGACAGTGACAGTGCCAGGATTAGAACCCAGATCCTCTGCTTCCCAGGCCCAGGCTCTTTCCACTAGCCTACACTGCTCTCGTGCTACTCCAGGGCAACCATATGCTGTTAAAATTTAAAACTCTTTAGAACAAAAAATGTTCCCCCCGTCGTTCCTTCAAGTTCCCTATTTCATTTTGAAAAAGTGAAGACTTTTCAGTGACAATCGAGTTCCTCTGTTCTAAGTGGCATTAGTAAAGAGGCCAGCTTTTAAAGGAGATACTGAGGAACCTTGGAAAGTCAAATAGCCACCAAGATGAAAGTTTTAATTTACTCCAAGCAGTGAAATGATTTTTAATCCATTCCATGGACCAACAACATCTATTGTGAGACAACTACAAGACTAGAATTAATTTATTATTTGGGCCATTTTACTCCATAGCAACGCTAATGTAAAAAGGAAGAATTGTCACATAGTGTTGAAATTTAAAAGGAACACACTCATCTTAGTTACATACAATGAATGTGAAGTAGAAAATCTTGATCACTCCCTGGTTTTGTTCCTTAAATACAAACTAACCTTTGTTGTGAAGTTGGAAAACATTTCACCTCATTAACACAGCAAAACTTGTTTCTGAACCCAATTCAGACACTGATGGCAATAAAAATCAAAGGAGAGCAGACAATAGTCACTTAGATAAAACTAAGAAATGAAAGCAAGCACACAAAGGCTCTTACTTCAAAGAAATGTATTCCTTTTTGGTGGTTTGCTCACTCCAGAAGGGTCACAGCCAGAAAGGGGTCAGTGGATAAGTCAGCATTCCTCTCTTCCCCTCCCATAGCCATGGGCTAGCAACCTCCCCACCAGGCTGAGATAATTCTGATGCAGGGGAGATACAAAGTCTGATGCAAGTTGGGGAAATCTGACTTGGGGGGATGGGGAGGAGAAATGTCCAATTTCAGTTCTGTTTGACCTTTAAAGACCACTTCAGGAAAACTGAACTTTAATCCCCTGCCAGTAGAAGGGGAAAGCTGTGAAGACAACCCCTAAAATCTCTCATATTAAGACCCACTTTTCCTCATCTCTCATTCCCTTCTGTATCACTCTGACTCATTCCCTTTGCTCTCCGCCCCCCAACCCGTGCCCCACAGCACTTATGTATATATCTGTAATTTTATTTATTTATTTATATTGATGCCTGTTTGCTTGTATTGATGTCTGTCTCCCCTCCGCCCAGACTGAGGGCCCATCGTGGGCAGGGATTGTCTCTCTTTATTGCTGTTTTGTACTTTCCCAAACGCTATTTATAGTGTTCTGCATACAGTAGGCGCTCAATAAATATGAGTGATTGAAATGAATGAATGAATGAATGAATGAATGAATGAATCCTTCAAATCCATCAATAGTGTCTTTCAATCATCAGTCAATGGTATTTACTGAGTGCTTACTGGGAGCAGAGCACTGTACTGAATGTTTGAGAGAGTGCAAAACCATAGAGTGCTTAGCTAACAGAGTAGAGGGAGAGCCAAACATTAAAATAAATTACAGATAGATATGTAAATAACTGCGAGGGGGGCTCAGAGGGGATATCAAAGTGGGTACGGGGTGCAGATCCAAGTGCTTAGGTGACACAGAAGGAAATGAGGGCTTAGTCTGGGAAGGCCTACTGGGCGAGATGCGATTTTAAGGAGCGTTTTGAAGGTGGGAAGAGTGGTAGTCTGTCAGATATGATGAGGGAGGGAATCTCAGGCCCAAGGGGGGAAGTGGGCAAGGGGGTCGGCACCGAGAGATGAGATCGAGGTACAGTGAGTAGGTTGGCAATAGAAAAGCATACAGTAAGCACTCGATAAATTCGACTGAATGAATGAAAAGCAAAGTGTGAAGCGTGTGGGTGGTAGTAAGACTTCATTGAGGTAAGGTAGGAGGGGGAGAGCCCTCTTGGGCTGTCCTGGCAAGGGTGAGAGAGATAACCTTCCCTCCTATGCCTTGGGAGAAGAGATATTCCCCAGCAACTCTGTGCAGGGCAATAACCACACTACGTAGCCCGATTCTGGGATGTACCTGCCAACTATGCACTCCCGGAATCCTCAATAGTGCACTCATTGGCTTTCTGGGCAATTTGCAGCCTTCTTCTCTACATACATTTGGCAAGCTTGAAGGCTAAAGATGAACCCTTAATTGCCTGGTGGCAAGATGAGCTCAACAACAGGAAAAATTCAAGGGGGGTGCCTAGGGAGAAGGGCTTCTGTCTACTCTAGTAAGGAAGGGAGGTAAGGAAGACACAAGGGGAGAAGTTAGTTCCTGATTCACTCGAATCCCTAGGGATATAACATCTGATCAGATTTTCTTGCATCTACCACGTGCACTGTGTGGCACATAAATACGCAGCCAATAATAATAATAATAATAATAATAATAATGTTGGTATTTGTTAAGCGCTTACTATGTGCAGAGCACTGTTCTAAGCACTGGGGTAGATACAGGGTAATCAGGTTGTCCCACGTAAGGCTCACAGTTAATCCCCATTTTTACAGATGAGGTAACTGAGGCCCAGAGAAGTTAAGTGCAGGGCTCTTTCCACTGAGCCACTCTGCTTCTCTGAGAAATAAATACCCAATAGCCCATCAAAGGGCAGGGACTGTCTCTATCTGTTACCGATTTGTACATTCCAAGCACTTAGTACAGTGCTCTGCACATAGTAAGTGCTCCATAAATACTATTCAACGAATGAATGAATATTAAGCACCTTGTATTTGCAAAGCACTGGACTTGTTTCTTGGGAGGACATAAAGGAGAACTCCCTCTCCCTTCTGGGTCACCCTTACCCTTGGATCTTTACCTCAGAAGCACTTGCTATTCACCCCCCTCAACCCCATAGCATTTGTGTACTGTCCATAATTAATTTTAATGTCTGTCTCCTTCTGTACATTGTAAACTCCTTGTGGGTGGGGGACATGTCTACCTGTACTCCCCCAAGTGCTTAGTACGTGCTCTGCACACTGTATGCACCCAATAAATACCACTGATCGAGTGAATCACTGACTTTATAATTTAATAAGGAAGACAAACCGATAGGAGCTGAGCAACGATTCTAAAGCTATCCATATACTCGTTTACTTAACTAGAATAATTTATTCTGCATGGCCTAAACAAATCAATCAAATATGGACTATATCCTACAGGAACTGCAGGTGTTACAAGATTTCTATGTCAATATTTTTTTTTTCAGATATAACAGCAGGTCCACATAACGGAGGTTGGGGGTTCTCCCCCTTTCTGCTAAAGCAGCATGTGGCCTAGTGGAAAGATCATGAGACTGGAAGTCAGAGAACCTGGGTTCTAACCCCAGCTCCACCGCTTCTCTGCTGTGTATCCTTGGACAAGTCACTTCACTTCTCTGTACCTCCGTTCCTTGTCGACAAAAAAGGGATTCAATATCCACTCTCCCTCCTACTTAAAATTGGGACTGAGGGACTGAGGGGTGAATAAAAGGGGCAAAGCAGGAGAGAGAGGGAGAAGAGCAAATGAGGGCTTAGTCGGGAAGGCCTCTAGGAACCTATCTTCAGACAATGTGTGTCTGAGTGTCGAGAAATAGAAGTGAACACGTACTCCGTGTCGAGGCAAAAATGCTAGAACCCAAACTTTCCTTTACATAGCTTTCTTCCAGGATGCCATTCCTGTGTTACTACAGAAAAAAGGACTGTTGATTTCTCCCTACTTCACACAAATCAAATTTAAAAAAAAAAGTCCTGACTGGACAGTTAAGACTTACAATGAACTGTAAAGCCCAATAAACTCTGCTTTTGTCAGACTAGGAAAATTCCAGAGCTGGGGGCTCTCCCACTGAAAATGCTAGGAGAGGTTGGTTTGGAGTTGCTGACTCTTCACTTTTGCAGAGTGCTGCTGCAATATTTTACTTTGAACTTCTAACTGCTTTTAATACTATACCTCTGTGACTCAGCGCATGATACTGGCCTCTCCAGACATGCCGTGTAAGGGTCTAAACAATAAGTAGGCACATTCTTGAACCATATTTACGCAAATCTTGAAGCTATGTTTTGGATTGCAATTAAAGATGTGGTGTTTTGAGTCATTGGAAGAGATCTGCCCCTTTTTGACACCTGCTATGTTAGGAGAAATCCCTATTTTGAACCTGAAAAAAGGAGGAGGGATTAAAGGATAAAGGTGAGTGCTGGATGGGGAGTCTCACTATTGGCTTCAAAGCTCTCCATCACCTTGTCCCCTCCTGCCTCACCCTTGTCCCCTCCTGCCTCACCTCCCTTCTCTCCTTCTACGTTCCACCCAGTACACTCCGCTCCTCTGCTGCTCACCTCCTCACTGGGTCTCCTTATCACCTGTCCCGCAGTCGACCCCTGGAATGCCCTCTGTCCTCACATCCGCCAAACTAGCTCTCTTCCCTCCTTCAAACCCCTACTGAAAACTCACCTCCTCCAGGAGGCCTTCCCAGACTGAACCCCCTTTTTCCTCTGCTCCTCCTCCCCTCCCAATCGCCCTGACTCCCTCCCTCTGCTCTACAGCACTTGTGTATATGTGTACATATTTATTATTCTATTTACTTTATTAATGAAGTGCATATATCTATAATTCTATTTATTTATATTGATGCCATTGATACCAGTCTACTTGTTTTGTTTTGTTGTCTGTCTCTCCACTTTGAGACTGTGAGCCTGTTGTTGGGTATAGATTGTCTCTATTTGTTGCCGAATTGTACTTTCCCAAAGCTTAGTACAGTGCTCTGCACAGTAAGAGCTCAATAAATGTGATTGAATGAAAGAATCACTTGATCAATGATATTTATTGAATGCTTACTGTGTGCAGAGCACTGTACCAACCACTTGAAAGAGTGCAATACAATCATCTTCCAATGTGTCCTGAGGCCATACACATCCCACAGGTAAAATGTGCTTTCTGTGTACAAACATGAATATTTTGGGGTCCTAAATATTAGAGAGATTTCACCAATCAATAGCACTGAATGATCACCTAATGTATGCAGAGCACTGCAGTACATGTTTGGAGAGTACATTAGAAATACAGTAATTCCACTATAGTACATTCTAGCAGTGAAGACAGACTAAAGTCAATATCAGGTAGGAGAAAAGAATTGAGTATAAAGATATGTATATAAGTGTTACAGCATTCAAGCATCCATCTGCTGAGTGGATGTATAGTGCTGAAGTGGTGACTGAAGGGTGGAGGGGAAAGATATGGGGTGATAAAATGAAAGAGTAATCAGGAAAGGCCTCCAAGAAGAGGTGTGATTTCAGAAGAGTTTTAAAGGTAGGGAGAACTCTGTGGGGAATATGATAAAATGACATCGCTACTTTCTGTTTTCCTTCTCTATTTTTCTTTCACTGACTAATCTTTTTCCTTCCTTCCTTTTCTACCTTACCAACAATGAAGAGAAAAAGAATGATTTACTTAAAAAACAACCTTGGGAAAAGACTACTGAGGTAACTGCCATCCTTATGAAGATAACAGTCCCAACTCCACTCTCCAGCTCCTACCAGCAGGTGGGCTGGAAGAAAGTCAAATATACTCAAGGATTTTTTTTTCCAGAATCACTAAAGGGTAGGTACCTTTTGCCAAGACTCAACCTCTTATTCTCTTGTCCACCAACTCACAAGGCAGAAGCCCTAAGACATGAACACAGCCAACCCACAGCTTCAAATTCCCCTAGGAAACCTGAGGAAAAAAATTTCTGAACCTTCCTTTATGCATCTCATACTTGCACCAAGTCTCAACCCAGGCCCTATCAACCTAAATTCAAAGAAGGATAAAAGGACTGGCATGGGGACCATAAGAGGAGGCAAATAAGCCTAAGACCTAGATTAGAAATAGGATAGATTATCTGAAGAGAAAAAACAGATTTCCAGACCCAACATTCACAAGTTGAACAGAAGCTTCCCCCTTGAAATCAATCAGTGGTATTTACTGAGCATTTACTGTGAGCTGAGCACTGTATTAACGGTTTGAGAGAGTACAAGATAATAGAATTGATAGACTTGTTCCCTGCCCACCATCTACTAAACATGTTCAGTGTGATTAAAAGGGTTCCAAAGAAACTCAAACTACATATGTTATTTCTAGCTTCATTGAGAAGGAAGCTTGATTAAGGAGCAAACAGGTACAGATTCAACTTGGTTGGCATTCTTATAATCAAAGAGCGCAGCATACAAGATACTCGTTTCTTTACAGTATTTGTTTTATGCTTACATGGTACAGGCACTGTACTAAACACTGGGGTAGATTAAAGTTAATCGGCCTAGACACAGCCCATAACCCATATGGGACTCACGGTCCTAATTCCCATTTTATGAATGAGGTAACTGAGGCACAGGGAAGTGAAGTGACTTGCCCAAGGTCAGAGACCAGACAAGTGGCAAAGCCAAGATTAGAACCCAGGTCATTTTGACTCCCCAGCCTTGCCCTATCCACTAGGCCACGCTGCTTCCAGGAACTCGATATTCCAGACACTTCAGCACATCTAATGTAACTTCCAGACTTAAGCTTTAATAAACTTTTCTCTTTCTCTGCAAAGGCAGAGAAAGATGCTGCTTTACAATGATCCGCTTTAAGATCATGATGTCCTGTATCTAGTTAATAATAAATATTAATTATGATACTTATTAAGTGTTTACTGTGTACTAAGCATTGTATTAAGTGCTGGGGCAGATACTAGATATCAGGTCAGACAAAGTCCCTGTCCCACATGGGGCTCACAGTCTAAGAGAGAGTAGGATTTAATCCCCATTTTAGAGAAGACACTGAGGCACCGTTAAGAACGCACTTAAGCCACTCCCGGCAGAGGCCCGGGAAAGCCAGAGTACAAAGTGAGAACTCTCTATGAAATACTAGCATTAAAGTCCAACGGTGCTATCACAAAATCCCCTTTGAGAAGAGCTATTTGTTAGGACAAGGGATCCATATGCATGGATAGAACTTTCAGTTCTCCAGGGCCTCAGCAGAGAGAAAAAGGCCATCTTTTCTGGGCCTAGTGAACCTCTATCTACGGCCCGTCCAAAGGTAAGATTTAGTGGACTACTCTTCCAAAGGGGCACTGAGCCCCTGGTGTGTGGTCAGGGTCAGGACTTCTGGGGAGAAAGTGAGAAGAGAAACTGTGAGGTGATAGGGTAAAAGAAGAGAAATCCAAGGAGTAGGAAGGCCAGGGGGTAAGAGATAAAGAGATATCAGGCTTAAGTTCATCGGTGTGTTGAGCGTACAGGGGTTCTCTGTACAGCTGCCGGGCACCAACACAAACTCACCTGTTAAGTTTTGGATTGAAATTACAATGGGGAACCAGGTTGGCCTAATGGAAAGAGCAAGGATTTGGGAGTCAGAGGACCTGATTTCTAATCCTTCCTCTGCCGATGGCCTACTCAGTGTTCTTAACAAAGAGGGTGACATTTGTGATCAGCCAATTGATCAGTGGTATTTACTGAGCACTCACTGTGTGCAGTGCACTGTATTAAGTGCTTGGGAGAGAACAGTACAACAGTGTTGACGAACACAAGCCCTGCTCACACTTTGGCATGAGTTAAGGGGGGCAAGACCCTAGGGATGATAGTCATCAAAGGGAGGAGAGGAGCATGCCCCACCCACTTATAGGCTAATCCCCTTCAAACTTTACCCCACCCACTGATTTTTATTGCTTATTCTTCTCCCGACAATTTAGTAGGTCAGACCTTGAATGCATCCTTAGTGATTAAAATATCCGGTTTTGAACCATATCCTCCCAAAACAACAGACTAGAAAGAGATAAACTGGCACAAGCACTACCATTCCTGCTCAAAATTTACTAATCAGTGGCTGGGAAGATTAAGGAGAGAAGTGAAAATGGAGCCTGGCAAAATGTTTTCTGGCCAGTGAGTCGCCTAAGGAATCTAAAATTGAATTTTAACAGCTAAAATGATTATTCAATGGTGCCTCTTTTAGCCATAAGAAACTCCAAAACCTTGGAAGAAAAAAGAGAAATGATAGTTAAGCCGCATGGGGGTCTGAGTTTAGATCAGCAAGACCACATTCATCACTGGACAATGGCAACCTCTCTGACCAAGTCACACAATTGGAAAAGTAATGTCTCTTTTTCAATAGCTTTGAATAATGCAGAAAGGCCGTGAAGACTCAACATACTGTTACCAGATTTAAGAGGTTAAAATAACTAGAATTTCCGTTTCATTTACCAAAATGTATTCGAGATACTGATATCCGTGACTAAGCCCCTTCTTTCCTCTTCTCCCACTTCCTTCTGCATCTCCCTGACTCACTCCCTTCATTCATTCCCCCCTCCCAGCCCCACGGCACTTTTGTCAGATCTGTAATTTATTTATTTATATTGATGTCAGTCTACCCCTCTAGTCTGTAAGCCCGTTGTGGGCGAGGAATGTGTGTTTATTGTTATATTGTACCCTTCCAAGCATTTAGTACATTGCTCTACACACAGTAAACACTCAATAAATATGACAATGAGTGAATGTGGATTCATTCTCTCTGAAGTGAGAATTAAACTACTACTCACTCATTCAATTTATCCACATTTTCCAGTCAAAAGTTTCAAAATTAGATGACTGTGGGGCAGGAGAAATGACCTCAAAGCCTAGCTATTTAGGAAAACTTAAATTAGACTGTCGACTCCTTGAGGCAGAGAACCTGTCGATTTACTCTACCTAACTGACCCAAGGGCTCAGGACGGTGCTCTGCGCATAGTCAGGACTCAATAAATCCCACTGATTGAAATTTCTGTGGAAGCTTTCTCCGCCATGGGACGCAACATGCAGCTGGCCCAACACCCAGAAAGAAGTGAGCCAATGGCACTTTTAATCCAGCTCAGCACGCAAAGGCTAGGCTGGGCATACAAGGTGATTAGGCCAGGTATTGTGATAGTCCCTGGTTGGGTCACAATAACAGGGACCTTAAAGGTTCAACTTGATTCTTTGGAAAGCTGACATTATTTCACCGGGAGATGAGCTGATTTTAGGAAAATTCTAATCTTGTCTTTGAAAGGGAATTTTGAACATAAAGGGGCTACTTGCCTTCTTGCTCCATTTTGAAGTAATTCTTTGAGAAAAAATAATCCAGGACCTTGCCATAAATTAGGAATTTAGCCCTCTAAGGTACACACCATTTGTTTTACTTTGTCCCTCCTGAATAGTTTATGCAGGTTACAGCTCAGCTTACTTTATATCTATATATGGTCATCCTGGCCTATAAACAAGTTACGGCTCTCCTCTGAGACTCCAGTTAAGTGAGGATATGTAAGGTCTGCTCTACCATTCTGAGCCTTAGTGCATTTACAAGCTAATTTCTCTCTACAGAGAAATACGCCTACCCTTGCAGGCGTCTGTGCAAAAGATGTGCTACTGACATCCCATTTTCTGTTCTATGCAAGTAAAGATGGTCTTTGCCATCTTGATTCGCATGGCACTTTCTGCACCTGTCACTATTTTCAAATCTGCCTTTCAACTCATTTTGTGCAGGGAACAAGTCTACCAATTCTGTGTATTGTACTCTCCCAAATACTTAGTACAGTGCTCTGTACACAGCAGGTGCTCAATAAATATGACTGACTGACTTCAGTACCGTGGTATTCCTGAAGCTTCTGCTCAATGAAGGCAATGCCACTTTTGTGGCCAGCCAATGACAACAAAACCAATCCAGGATTTGGGATGCAGTCAGTTCACCAGCACTGATCCACACTTGTTGCAAAGCAGGTCTGAGCAACCTGGCAGCCTGGTCCTCTGCTGTCTCCCAACTCCCTTCTAGAATGGAAACTCACTGTGGGCAGGGAACGTGTCCAACTCAACTGTACTGTATCTCCCAAGTGCTCGGTACAGTGTTCTGTACATAGTGAGCACTCAATAAATACCACTGATGATGATGATGATGAACAGTCCCATAGAGCATCCTGTCTGAGTCTTCGTTTTCCTTTGTCTTTAAAACATTTATCCTGCCCTCCCTGTTTGCAAATGACCCATTTCTACTTCACCCTACTGAAATCCCTTCTATCATCCATTCTCCAAGCAGCATGGCCTAGTGAACAGAGCACGGGCCTGGGAGTCACAAGGTCATGGTTCTAGTGCCGGCTCCACCACTTGTCTGTTGTGTGACTTTGGGCAAATCTCTTAATTTCTCTGGGCCTCAGGTACCACATCTGTATAATGGGGATTAAGACTGTGAGCCCCAAGTGGGGCCCCCTAATTACCTTGAAGCAGCATGGCTCAGTGGAAAGAACCCGGGCTTGGGAGTCAGAGGTTATGGGTTCGAATTCTAGATCTGCCACTTGTCAGCTGTGTGACGATGAGCAAGTCACTTAACTTCTCTGTGCCTCAGTTACCTCATCTGTAAAATGGGGATTAACTGTGAGCCTCACGTGGGACAACCTGATTCCCCTGTATCTACCCCAGCGCTTAGAACAGTGCTCTGCACATAGTTAAGTACTTAACAAATACCAACATTACTTGGCACATAGTAAGTGCTTAACAAATATCATTATTATTATTATCTGCTCAAAGTTCTATCGCAATGAACTCAACCCAATGCTGCACCGAGTCTTAATGCTCCGCAACCTGCTTGCCATTTGATGTCAAATATGGCTGGAAGGTGATGATGATGAAACTTCTTGAGGCATCAGCTTTGCTTGCTGTGGTAGGCTGAGGTCTCATGGCCCCATAGAAAGTTGGAAAGCTTTGTAGCTTTGAAGGCAGGTGAGAGGTCGAGGAGGATGAGAATGAAGCAGAAGCCGTTGCATTTAGCAAAAGGTTATTGGTGACCTTGGAGAGGGCAGCTTCTGTGGACTGGAGGGGGCAGAAGTCAAACTGGAACTCGCTCTCCCTTTATATCCAACAGACCATCACCCTCCCCACCTTCAAAGCCTTATTAAAACTCACATCTCCTCCAAGAGGCCTTACCTAACCCCTCATTTCCTCTAATCCCTCTCCCTTCTGAGTCACCCTTGCACCCTTGATTTGCACCCTTTATTCATCCCACCCTCAGACCCACAGCAGTTATATCCATATCTGTAATGGATTTATATCAATGTCTGTCTCCTCCCCTAGACTGTAAGATCCGTGTGGGCAGGGAATTCATTCCATCGCATTTATTGAGCACTTATTGTGTGCAGAACACTGTACTAAACGCTTGGGAGAGTATACTACAACAATAAATGGACACATTCCCTGCCCACAGCGAGCTTAGTCTACAGGGGTAGAAACAGACATTAATATAAATGACAGATTTGTACATAACTGCTGTGGGGCTGGTCGGGGGGAAGGAAGGAGAGAAAAAGGGAGCAAGTCAGGGTGACGCATAGGGAGTGAATGAAAAGGAAAGAGTTCTGTTACACTGTACTCTCCCACATGCTTAGTACACTGCTCTGCACAAAGTAAACTCTCAGTAAATATGACTGACTGATACAGAGAATTGGAGAGAGGAAGTGGAGGTAGTGTAAACAATTTGCTCAAGGAATCTGGAATGGGAGGATAGGAGGGAAATGGGATGATAACTGGATGGTGCAGTGGGGCAAGGGAGGGTTTCTTTTGGGGTAGGGGAGATGAGCATGTTTGAAAGCAGTGGGGAAGAAGTCACTGGGAAGGGAATATCTGAATACGGTGGTCAGGGAGGGATGAAGGAAGGGGCAACTCTTTTGATAAGATGTGAAGGGTAAGGGTCAGAGGTGCAGATAGAGGAAGTGGATTTTGTGGAAAGAGCCTGGGCTTCGGAGTCAGAGGTCATGGGTTTGACTCCCAGCTCTGCCACTTGTCAGCTGTGTGACTGTGGGCAAGTCACTTCACTTCTCTGTGCCTCAGTTACCTCATCTGTAAAATGGGGATTAACTGTGAGCCTCACGTGGGACAACCTGATGACCCTGTATCTACCCCAGTGCTTAGAACAGTGTTCTGCACATAGTAAGCACTTAACAAATACCAACATTATTATTTTGAGAGGAGGCAGGAGATCTTCTCTTGAGATACTGCTGGGAATGATGGGAGAGTTGAAGAGGAGGCAGGATGGAGGGAAGAGAGCGGAAACGGGGAGATTTAGGGAGACCACTGATAGTTCCCATTTTACTAATAAAATAGTGGCAAACTCATTAGGGGAAGAGATGGGAGGGGCTGTGGAAAGGGGGTTTGAAACAGCTGGGGGCAATGGGCCTGGGAGTCAATAGGGGAGTAATAAAAGTGTAAATTTGTGAACTCAGTCTAGGCAGAATATGTACATGCTTATAAATCTTAACACATTATAGATACATGATTTTTTTTTTCTGGGGTTCTCAAGAGCTTTTTACTCAACATTAGCATTAAAGGAACCCTTTACAAGGCCAAAGGGGAGTCAGAGCTAATCCTCAATGGAGCCAAGAAGATATAATCCACAGTAAACAGGGGTGCCAGGAACACCCTCAGAGCCTAAGGGGGTGTAGGCAAACCTCCAGTGTCACTAGAAGCCCCGAAAGATTCTAAGTGAAATGAGGTCTGAATTTTGTGACATTGAAAATACAACTCACTTCACAAATAAAGTTCACTAAACAGAGAACATTTTACATGCCTTCCCTTCAGTTTATGCGAAATCCCACATTATTAGAGTCTAGATGCCTTAGAAATCATCTCTCTCCTTTGGCGTTCCTACAGTCATTTACAATCCCCCCTACTGCTTTGAGATTTAAGATAACTCGGTCTAGAATCAAAGCATTGTTTTCAGATGACCGGAGCTTTAAACTTCCCTTAAATCCTCTGGCAAAGCAAAGCCCTAGATTACTTACTGACTTTCATGACTAAAACTGACTTTTCATCCTGCTGGGTAGCCAACACCGGAATGAGGATTGGTAAACTTGGATGGCCTTTTGTTTATGCTTTCAAAATTTATGCACCCGTTCAGAAGCAACTGGTATATATCAATTTATTATGAATTCCATAAACATACGGATTGTTTCAAATCCCTAGGCATCACCGTCCTGCCTGCTGGCTTTGTTAATTCTTTACTAAATATTCCCGGCATAAAATTTTCATTAAACTTGCACGATGTGTTCTTTTACTAATCAGAATGCATGTGCGAAGTAAGGATGAAGTTGAAATAACAAAAACTGCTAGCCACTAAAAAAAACTATCCCCCTCTTAAAGTTTTAAGCAAAACCACAAGAGAAAAACATTATCTGGTTGAAATAAAAGTAACTTCTCATTATTCAATTCTAACCATTCTAAAATGGTTTCCCTAACAAAAATTTAGTAATAAATACTATTTATAACAAAGTTTCAATGTAATGAAGATTTAGCACCTTAACTTGAAACATAAACTTCTAATTAGTCTGTCAACAACTAACTTGTAATTTATAACTTATAATTAACCAAGTCTACATTAAAGGCTTCCATAACAATATGTGTATGTATAAAGACTGAGCTGTGTATCTAAAAATATATGACTACGCTTATAGCACTATACTTTTTTCAACAAAAAGATTTTCAGAGTAAAAGTGATATTTCTTGGTCCTCTCCTAGTGAAAGGCTTTGGCAATTTGTATTTGGCTACCTCAAGACTGTGAGCTCACTGTGGGCAGGAAATGTTTATTTGCTGTTGTACTGTACTCTTCCAAGCACTTTGTACAGTGCTTTGCACACAGTAAGCACTCAATAAATACGATCGAATGAATGCATTTTTTTAATGGCATTTTCAATGCCAAGAACTGAACTACAGCGTGGCTTGGCAGAAAGAGGCTTGGGAGTCAGAGGTCGTGGGTTCAAATCCCACCTCCGCCACTTGTCAGCTGTGTGACTTTGGGCAAATCACTTAACTTCTCCGTGCCTCAGTTACCTCATCTGTAAAATGGGGATTAAGACCGTGAGCCCCATATGGAACAACCTAATTACCTTGTATTTACCCCAGTGCTTAGAACAGTGCTTGGCACATGGTAAGCGCTTAACAGATAGCATTATTATTATTATTAACTAAGTGCTAGTGGAGATATGAGCTAATAAGGTTGGACACAGTCCATGTCCCATTTGAGGCTCACAGTCTTAATCTCCATTTTATAGATGAGGTAACTGAGGGACAGAGAAGTGAAATGACTTGCCACAAGTCACACAGCAGAAGAAGTGGCGGATTTGGGATTAGAACCCAGGTCCTCTGACTCTCAGGCCCATGCTCTTACCATTAAACTACATTTCTTCTCACATTTCTTCTCTACATTTCTGATGCTCCCTGATGCAAAAAGGAATCTTGCCTAATTGTTTCTTTCGGGGAGCCTCCACCCACTGGAAAATGGCATATATGATAGTGAGTTATGTGTGAGCCCGTCCCCCACCCATCCCACCCCTCAGGAAGCAGTGATAGGAATATTTAGGGAGCCTCAACTGGGTACAACGTACTGAACTAAACACTTGCAAAGAACAAAATAATCAAGTGAAACGTTAACTGCCCAGAAGGCGTTTACACTAATGAAGAACACAGGGAGTCAATTGATGATAAATACTGAGTACTTATTAGGCACTTGGGAGAGTACAATGCAACAGAGATGGTAGACACATTACCTGCCTACAGGGAGCTTACAATCTAGAGGGAGAGATACAGACATTAAGACCAATGAACTCAAGCAGTCTGTACTCCTTTGGGCATTCTGCATATAAACTCTCCCAATCCCACTTGCATTCCAATCCAATTCATCATTATCATCATTATTATCAATGATGTTTACTGTGTGCTTACTGTGGGCAGCAAGCTCTGTACTAAATGTTTGGGAAAGCCTTCATTCAATCGTATTTATTGAGCACCTACAGTGTGCAAAGCACTGTACTGAACATTTTTGAGTGTACACTATAATAATACACAGACCCATTCCTTTCCCAACAGGTTTACAGTCTAGAGGAATTCAATTAAGTTCAATTCCTGAACTTAAGTAAGGCCAGGGTGCAACTCATCAACTAACTCCCATTTCCCACTGATATCTGACAATCCAACCCTGAATAAGTAGATTTCCGTAGCAATTCAATGTCCAATGCAAATCCCTCCCCTTGAAGGAGCCATGGTTTTTAGTCAACTTTTGTGGATAAATGGACATCTCCTGTTCCCCCAGCATACTGGATGACAAACTATTTCCTCCATTAGCTTGAAGCTAGGCTCACCTTCATGCAGCTAGGCTGCATGGGACAAGGAAAGAGAATGAACAATAGCAGGATACCCGAACAACTGCAGTTTGGTGAGCTAAAATTGGGAAACCCAAGGAAAGTGGGCAGAGAAAACATTATAAAGACTCGGTAAAAACAAAGCCTCAAACAGGGCTGCATCCCAGCTGAAAACGGACAGTTCAATCATTCAATCATATATATTGAGCACTTACTAAGTACAGAGCACTGTACTAAGCACTTGGGTGAGAACAATAGAACAACACATTCCCTGCCTACAGCGAGCTCACAGTCTAGAGGAATTATCTGTCAAGGACAGACCAGGATGACACCCTGCTATCAAGAAAGGAGAGGCTCTCTTCCAGCAAAAACTCCATAAGGAATAAAGAAACATCTTCCAGCAAAAGTTCCATGAGAAATAAACAAAGAGACTTTTCAACCATCCATGTACTCCTAAGTGAACTTATCTAGATGTTAGCTCCTCGTAGGACAGTGACTGTGTCTGGCCTGATTAACTTACATATACCCCAGCGCTTAGAACAGTACCTGACATATAGTAGGCACTTAAAAAAAATACCAAAATACTAAAAATAATTTCACCCTCAGTAGACAGATGTACGTTTGTCCTTCATGTTTGAAGGGTTATGGTGGAAATGTAGATATTTCCACCTTAACCTTTTGCATTATTTGTCTCCTGCTTACCTCTCACTAATAAAATCCAACTATGGACTTTAGACCAGGAGTGATTTTGAATATTCTGAATACTTTCTTTTATTGAAAAATGTAAGTCATTTGGATAGAAGGACAGGTGATTGTTCAGATAATCTAGGAATGGCTTTGCCTTTGATCTCCTTTTCAGAGATGAGGACTTTCTTTAAAAAAGGCATAACATCTGAACTACCTTTCATGGTTAACTTTAAAATACACCTGAAAACGAAAACGAAAAAAATGATGTGCACTGCTTAATGATGTGTGCCAACTTCTTAGCTCATCCAGTTCCATGGAGTTGGCAACGTTATGAAGTGGGGCATTTATCTTCCTCCTTTCAGTTATGATGTCACAGCTGCCATAAAAGATGCCCCCCTGGTGGTTTTGCCACTCATGGGGATAAATAACCACTCAGAGATGGGGCACACACCAGGCAAAATGGCCTCCTGAGCCCCTCTCTTTGTCACCCTGAATGATTGCCCCCTAAGAACCACTTGCAGTATTTAGCATTCAAATTGCTTCAACAGTCAGGAGTGTTCTCAGGGGCACCTGGATGCCCTAGGGTTGCTGGGGGGGGGGGGAGCGGTGAAGTGGCTGTGCTCTAGAGGACTTCAGTGGAACCTCTCTCTCTTCCTACCAATTTCCTTTCTTTCCAGTGAAACTACCCTCCAGATTCAGTCTATCCTCTCCAGAATTCTAAATACTGCATGAAGGAAATCATTCAGAACTGATTCAAACCACGGCTTTGACTTCAAACCACGATGTGACCTTGCGGCCGAGATTTCGCTTGCCCCCCGGAAGCCGAGGACAACTGGGCAAAGGGACATGACAGTATCTGCTACAGGCAGGGGCAAATGACATTTTACCAGTGCATTCTAGTGTGGTTGAAAAGACTGAGCCTAACCAAAGGCCATCTTTCGCAAGGCTGGGTTCCTGCCCTAGCTGGCATGATTTTCCATAGGGTCTCTTGCCATAATTTTCTACAAAATGCTCCTACCCCAGAATATTAGCAGCTACTGCTGCAAGGCCTCAGGTGACTTTCTCTTTGTTTATGATCTCTCGGCCCCTCTTCAACTTGCCGCACACAGCAACTGTCTTGGTACAACTGGGTCAGGTGTGTCATTACACAATTTGGACATAACACAGGAGAATTAGGGAACGTTCGTCACACAAATTGGTTCTGGTGTAATATGATAAAGAAGAAACAGTTGTAGCATATGCAGATGGTGTTGTTCAAGGTCTGATGCTTCTGCATTTTTTTTTAGTGGTATTTGTTAAATGTTTGCTATGTAATAATACTAATAATTGTGGTATTTTCATTCAATAGTATTTATTGAGTGCTTACTATGTGCAGAGCACTGTACTAAGCGCTTGGAATGAACAAGTCGGCAACAGATAGAGACAGTCCCTGCCGTTTGACGGGCTTACAGTATTTGTTAAGTGCTTATTATGTGCCAGGCACTGTACTAAGCACTGGGGTGGATAACCCTCCCCGTCGCCCCTACTCTCTCCCTCTGCTTTTCCCCCTTCCCCACCCCACAGCACTGGTGTATATCTGTATATATTTATTATTCTATTTATTTTATTAATGATGTGTATATATCTATAATTCTATTTATCTATTTTGGGGCTATTGATGTCTATCTACTTGTTTCATTTTGTTGTCTGTCTCCCCTTTCTAAACTGTGAGCCCATTGTTGGGTAGGGATTGTCTCTATCTGTTGCCAGATTGTACTTTCCAAGTACTTAGTACAGTGCTCTGCACACAGTAAGTGCTCAATAAATATGAAAGAATGAATGGATGGATACAAGCAAATCAGGTGCCAGGCGCTGAACTACGCACTGGGATAGAAAGGTCCTAATAATAATAATAATGATAATGATGGTATTTCTTAAGCACTTACTATGTGCCAAGCACTGTTCTAAGCACTGGGGTAGATAAAAGGTAATCAGGTTGTCCCTCGTGGGGCTCACAGTCTTTCCCCCATTTTACAGATTAGGTAACAGGCACAGAGAAGTGAAGACTCCCAAGCCCATGCTCTTTCTGCTAAGCCACGCTGCTTCTCTTAATCAGGTTGGACGTAGTCCATGTCCAACGTGGGGCTCACAGTCTTAATCCCCATTTTACAGATGAAGCGACTGAGGTACAGAGAAGTGAAATGACTTGCCTACGGATACACAGCAGAACTCAGGTCCTTCTGAGTCTCAGGTCCTGGCACTTTCCGCTAGGCCAAACCACTTCCTGATCTCTGACCTCCTGTACTGTGACTATTCATTATTTTGGGTTTCTTTGTGTCTTTGCAGGTTGACCATAAAGTAGTAACTAGCAATGAACTCTCTGCATGAAATGCAAAAAATTGCCAAGTATCAAAACAACATTTGGCAAAACACTGCTACGTGCACACTACATGGTCACAACGCTAAGCTTCTGAAATATTTAGACAATAGGGAAAGAACAGTTTATTATTCTGGAAATTGTATTTGAAAAAGATCATATAAAACTACAGCACAAGTAAGCGCACTTACCAAATCTATTAAGAATAAGAAACTCATTTCCTCTCCTGCTATAATGGCCAAATCCTCCAAGAGCTATTTTGGGGAAACTTTATTTCAACATTTTAAAGAAAATGAAAAACCACTCCTAAAAGGTTGAGGGAAAAAAGGGTGTGTGTTGGGTACATTACCCTCTGAGGTCCTAGGGCCGGGGCCCAAACTGCCAACCCTAACAACAGGGGTGCCAGCTGTGTGACTTTGGGTAAGTCTCTTCACTTCTCTGTGCTTCAGTTACCTCATCTGTAAAATAGGGATTAAAACTGTAAGTCCCATGTGGGACAAACTGATCACCTTGTATCCCCCGGCACTTAGAACAGTGCTTTGCACATAGTAAGCGCTTAATACCACGATTTATTTTTTTTTATTTAGGCCCTAATTTTCAGTACTGTCATAAAACAGAACACAAGAACTGATAGGATCACCAACTATTTATTGCTTTTGACCCATGAGCCACAATGGATTCTGGTGCAAACCTCCACAAAAGTCTACCCACCTCTCCCTTCACCCACAAAACAATTCAATATTATCCAACAGTAAAATATGTAGTCATCAAATGAATCATCATCATCAATCAAATCAATCATCTGGCTGAAGAAAACACATTGTTCCCCTTCCAGAGAGACATGGCAATTTCCAAACATTTTCTTTGAGATCCCATTCTTCAGGGTATAAAATAATTTAATCTTAGCAAGGCAATTAGTAGTTTTTTTTTAAAATCAGAGCAGTATTTACTCTTTAGCATTATATTAGAAGAGATTAATAGCTTTTCACAGCTCTCTGCTTTATTCTGCCTATAACTGCTTTTCATCAATCCTAGCAATATATTGCACTGGAGATTTGAAGCTAAAATGTATACTGTATTTACTCCACTTTTGGCAAAATTTTGCAACAGAGGAACAGGGGTGGGGCTATTATATGAAGTAATCTGAGAATGAAGTTTTACAATAAAGGGAGTAGGAGAGAAAAGCCAAGAAACAAAGGAGGACAAGTAGGGAGATGGAAAAGGAACTAAGAGGCCACTTGATAACTGTATCTCTTCCACTGCATTTTCCAGATGCTGCTTACAAAAGAATATTCAATGAATTAACCTCCTCCCCTTCCCTTCCTCTTCCTCTCCTGCAGAACTCCCATCCCATGGCTGAAGAGCTAACCCTTCTCTTCCTACTCCAAATTTTGCCAGTTCCCGAGAAGAAGCTCCCTTCTCTGGCACCAGGCTGGCCTGCGCTATCACACACACCTTCTCCTTGTCCTACCAGCTCATGAGCCATTATTACTTCTTAGAGTTATGAGATACAGAAATAATCTCTTCGTCTTCAAAAATCGAGGTGGGGAAATTGTGGAGGCAATTATGGCAGCAAATACGGTAATTATTCGTATCAATTTAGATGCTCCTTACTGGCAAAATCTCCTGAATTTTCTTTCCCCCAATTGATTGTTATTTTCTATTTGTCGACCAGTGCTCTGCATAGAGTAAGCGCTCAATTCATACCACTGACTTTTGTTCCTGGGCTACCCAAAGAGTTGAAGTAAGGCTTGAATGAAGTCAATCTGTAGAAATCAGTATTGCAAATAAGGCAAGCATTAAATAGTCCAAATTCGCCCCAAAAGGTTAATTAGTTACAGAGATTTTCAACAGTGACCCTTAGGAGTGTCAAAAAGAAATATTCATCTTTATCCTATTAAGAATTTATATACAACTGTTTCCATAGTGCCTAATGCTATTTCATTTAATGACTTTTATTAGTTTTCATCAAGGCATTAAAAACATGCAGCTAGCAAAGCTTAAAATTAAGACTGGCTCTCACTGCCTTTGTTTGTCACCTTTCCCAACACGTCGGTTCTCAAGTTAATTTATATTTTGGGGAGGTCCTTATTTCGTTTTTATTTTCCAAGTGCAAGGGAGGTGCAAAAGGGAGTGGGAGAAGAGGAAACGAGGGCTTAGTCAGGGAAGGCCTCAAGGGGAAATGATCTTTTAATATGTGCTCTTAATCCCAGGTCTGCCACTTGTCAGCTGTGTGATTGTGGGCAAGTCACTTAACTTTTCTGTGCCTGTTACCTCATCTGTAAAATGGGGACTAAGACTGTGAGCCTCATGTGGGACAACCTGATTACCTTGCATCTACCACAGTGCTTAGAACAGTGCTCTGCACATAAGAAGCGCTTAACAAATACCAACATTATTATTATAAGGCTTTGGAGGGCGGGGTGGGGTGGAGAGAGTGATTTTCTGTCAGATATGAAGAAGGAGGGCATTCCAGGACAGAGGCAGGATGTGGGCAAGGGGTCACAGTAAAACATATAAGATCTTAGTTCAGTGAGGGGGTCTTTCTAGTCAAAGGATTCCTGAGATGATACTGGAAGTCGGTTCTACAGTCTACAAAATGGTAGACTTTATAATCAAGCTTAGCATTAGTGAGCACAGAAAAAACCCAACATGCTGGAGGAAAAGCAGGGTTTTTGTAAAGGAAATTTCACCAGCCAAATAGCCCCTTGGAATGACAATGGGAGGGGGGCAGATGGTGGATGGGGGGGGGGGGGGCTGTGGAGGGCAAGGTGCCCGGAAGAGCCAGTGGAAGATGGGCTTTTACAGGAGTTGAGGGGCCTCAGCAGTAGTCAGGACTGTGGTAGCAAGAGCCACGCACAGTCCAAGGGGCCAGAGAGCGGGAGGCTGAGGAGGGGTTGGGGCAGGGGGAAAGGATGGATGAGCCACTGGGAGAGAGCTGATGCCTGGAAGGCAGAGAAGTCGTCGGCGACCACGGGCAAAGGCATGGAGGAAGTAGTGAAAGTTGCCACCCTGAGGTCCGGGTGAAACCTCGGTGAATAAATGTGGGCAGGGAAAGTGTCTGCTAACCTACTGTATTCTCCGAAGTGCTCAATACAGTCCTCTGCACATAGTAAGGGCTCAAGAAATGCCACTGACTGGTGGACTGACACAGCATGGCCCAGTGCACAGAGCATGGGCCTAGGAGCCAGAAGAACCTGGATTCTAATCCCAGCTCTGCCACTTGTATCACCCTGGGCAAGTCACTTCACTGAGCCTCTGTTACCTCACCTGTAAAACGGGGATTGAGAGTGGAAGCCCCATGTGGGCCAGGGATCGGGAGCCTGATTAACTTGTACCTACCCCAGCGCTTAGGACAGTTCTCGAAAGCAGAGCGAGCATTTAACAAGTACAGTCATTATTATTTTTATTATTAGACATAAAAATATAAGTGCTGAGGATAGGGATCAGCACGTAAGACCTAAGGTTGGCTGTTGCGGGTTGATGCTTCTTGGGTGTTAATGAATCAAGAAAGGCTTCTTGGAGGAAGGGGTACGGTGGGAGAGGCAGCGAAAAACAGGAGAACTGAGAGGGGCTTTTCAGGCTCCCTCAACACCCCCCCACACACACACTGCTTCAATTTCTATCCCAGCAGTTCCTCCTCTTCCACCCCACTGCTCTCTGCCCTCTCTGGCTGCTCTTTCAGCAACTCCTGGTGCCACGATTACCACTCCCACATCAGCTCCTCGACTCTCTGATTTCTGCCGGTTCTCCAATCTGGTGACGATACGTTCAATAATACAAAGGGATTATAATCTTGGGCATCTGACATCCAAATCAGACACCAGGTTTGCATATTTTTCATCAAATACTCTACACAGCATGTCGGAAATAATCGATCTCTCTGGAGCGTAACATAACTTCCTATCCTATGATTGCAATTTTTTCAATTGTGGTACAGTTGGTGGGGTTCAGGATGTAAGTTTTACTAATGGCTTAGGTGATTCTTTACAAAAATTTGTTAAAACTGTGAGAGGCAGCAAGGCCTCAGAGAAAAGCACGGGGCTGGGAGTCAGGAGACCTGGGTTCTTCTGATCCCAGTTCTGCCACTGGCCTCACTGGGCAAATCGCTTAACTTTTCTGTGCCTCAATTTTCTCATCTATAAAATGGAGATGAAATATTTACTCTGCCTCCCTCTTAGACAGTGAGGGACTGTGTCCGATCTGATTACTTTATACCAAGTCCAATGCTAACACATTTCATGGCTCATAAGCACTTAATATCATTATTATTTATTATTTTAACTGGCAAAGCAATAAAGCCTCTTCAGTTTGAACATAAAGTGTCCATTTTCAGAGACCTGCACCTGCTACTCATTTCCACTATGAAACATAATTCTGCATGAATACTGCTCCTAGATCTTGTTTTATATAGAATGGTATTTGTTAAGCACTTGCTATGTGCCAGGCACTGTTCTAAGCACTGAGATAATCAGTTTGGACACAGTCCATGCCCTACATGGGACTCACATTCCTAATTCCCATTTTACAGAAGAGGTAACTGAGGCACAGAGAAGTGACTTGCCCAAGGTCACACAGCAGATAAGTGGAGGATCTGGGATTAAAGCCCAGGTCCTTTTGACTGCCAGGACCATCTTCTATCCACTAGGCCACACTGCTTCTCAAACAATTGTGGTTTCCTGTATTATAATCAGTGTCTACTTTTATCCATCAATGATTTCAAGTTGCAAACCCTTGCAGAGTCCTACCAACACCACCACGCTTTATTTTTTCTTACGAACCATTAAAAGTCTCACTTCCTTGCTCAGATTTAGAATGTACTATTCACAAAAAGAAACAGATTCAGTGCTTTCTGTAACCTTCCTCAATTTTGACATATTTTTCGATCGTATTTCATCCTGGTCTTTTGGAGTAGTTATATTTACTAACACCTATCTTCAATTTTCATATATTTCTCCATCATTTTCTATGACTTCCTTCAATCTAGATTTATATATACTTTTATGGTTTCATTCCCATGTTTGTGTATTTGAATCAAGGTCTATTCAAGTCTTCTATCATATTCCTCTACTGATGAAACTCAAATTTGTCATTGCTGCACATTTTTGCACCACCAAATCTTCAAGTATTTGTTGAACTCAAAATTTTAGTAGCGGAACTCAAGCCAACTGGTAGCCTCGTAAACATATCTTCCAGCATTTTATTGAATGGATCCATCTGCTTACTAGATTATTTCAAAGGTATTTGTCAGAACCTGAAAAATGCACTGAGAGTCGTTGAGACTGTGAGCCCGTTATTGGGCAGGGACTTTATCTGTCGCCAAACTGCACATTCCAAGAGCTTAGTACAAATTGCACCCTCTGCATATAGTAAGCACTCAGTAAATACTAGTGAATGAATTGAGAGGAAAACTCTTTGGCTCTTGCAACTGACCAAATATCATCTCTTCTAGCAATGGGGAAATACTATTTTTCACTATACATATTCTGTTCTTAAGAAGACAAAACACAGTATAAACAGTACATTCTTTTTCACTACCAAAAATTATTGAAACCACTCTGTAAATCTACTTTCTTTAATATTCCTTACATTTCTTTCCCCACCTTCAAAGCCTTATTGAAGAAGGCCCATCTCCTCCAAGAGGCCTTCCCAGACTAAGCCCCACTTTTCCTCATCTTCCACTCCCTTCTGCGACACCCTGACTGCTCCCTTGGCTCCCCACCACCCCCACCCCACTTCCAACCCCAGCCCCACAGCACTTATATGTATATATCTGCAATTTTATTTATTTGTATTGATGTCTGTCTCCCCCACTCCCCCATGACTGTGAGCTTGTTGTGGGCTGGGAATGTCGCTGTTTATCGTTGTACTGTACTCTCCCAAGTGCTTAGTACAGTGCTCTGCATGCAGTAAGCGCTTAATAAACACAAATGAATGAATTTCTAACCTGTTCAAGTCCTTTGTTAAATTTCCCTTAAAAGTTTATGAATCATTCCTTGGAACTGGCATTACTGGAATTTAACCTTTCATATATTCTATTTTATAGCTGGTGTGTAGCTACTCTAGCTCTTTAAATGTATCTTCAACATTTACACCACCCTCTGCAAATTATATACGCTTAATTAATCTAGGAGTTTAACATGTTTGTAATCCTGCAATTACCATATTAGTTCCCTTAATAATGAATGTCCTTCACATCTGTAACATTTTTCTGTTGTACTTTAAGAACCCATGGGAAGAACATTATTTCCAGTATATAACCAGAGTATTACTCTGGAACATCCATAGAATTCTAGTTTAATAGTTAACCCACTATAAATCCACAGAGAAGCAGCCTGGCCTAGTGGAAAAAGCATGAGCGTAGGAGTCAGAGGACCTGGGTTCTAATCACATCTCCGCCACTCGTCTGCCGTATGACCTTGGGCCCATCACTTCACATGTCTCTGCCTCAAGTTACCTTATCTGTAAAAGGGGGATTGGGACTGTGAGCCAAATGTGGGACATGGACTATCTTGTATCTATACCAGCGCTTAGTACAGTGTCTGGAACATAGTAAGCACTTAAAGCATGTGGGGGCATCCATGTCTAGTAAGAGCTCTACTTCAATTATATTAAGCACTTGATTTAACTTCAGTCTGGCCGATTTCATTCATGCTGTTGTTAATAACATGAGAGTAAAATAACATGATAATAAAATAACAGTATTTGTTAAGTACTCACTTTCGTGTCAAGCAATGTTCTAAGCACTGGGGTAGATACAAATTCATCAGACTGGACACAGTTTCTGTTCCACATCGGGGCTCACAGCCTAAGAAGATCACGTCTAGATTTCCTTTCATCACAATTCCCTTTATAATTCTATGATCTTCCACCACAGCTAACTGTTCAAATTAACTGCTCTGATTTCCATTCACTAGGACATGCTTCTTCTTTTTGCTTTCTATCTTCCTTTTGCAATAATTAATGAAGAAAAAATCATATCCACTCTAGTAACAGGTTTCTCCAAATATAGGCTATCTTTATGATTGATGACCTTTTTTTGGCAATTTAATGTCCTTTCCATTCCCATTATATTTGATCCACCTTGACCAAATTTTGGTTGCCCTCTCTCATATAAGTTTGTCCATCATTCTTCCTGATCAATTAGAAAGAAATTTAATGTTTTCAGCTGCCCAGCGCATTCATGGTTTTGCTTAAAATCCTATTCATCCACTTCTAGTGGGTTTTTTTTCTTCTCTCCATGTACTTACTCGTTATTTGATCTCTTTCCCCTAATGAGCTGGCCATGTACTTAACTGACAAAAACTGAAATATCAGGTATGATCTCTCTAAATCTCCCCTACTCCTCTCCAATCCCTTCCTCCTCCAGGACCCTCTTCAACTCTCCAAATTTTCCCAGCAGGGTCTTGAGATTTTCTCAGCTCCTCTCAAAATCTACCCTCTCCACCTGGGCCTCTGTCCCCATCTCATCACTCCTCAAACACCCTGGCCCACTTCCTGACCACCATCTTCAACCATTCACTTTCCAATGTCCTGTTCCTCGTTGCTTTCAAACAGGCTCATGTCTCCCCTTATCCTTAAAAAACCCTCCCTTGACTGCACGGCTCCTTCCAGTTATCATCCCAGCTTCTTCCTACCATTCCTCTCCAGACTCTGCGAGCTAGCTGTCTACACCCACAGCCTCCACCTTCCGGCCTCCAATTCTACCCCCGATCCCCTCCAATCTGGTTTCCGCTCCCTTCACTCCACGGAAGCTGCCCTCTCAAAGTTCACCAATGACCTTCTTTCTGCCAAATCTGATGTCCTCTACTCCATCTTAATCCTACTAGACCTCTCAGCTGCCTTCAACATTGTGGACCACCACGTTCTCCTTAAAATAATTTCCAACCTTGGTTTCACCGTCCACTGGACACTGACCACTCCTGGTTCCCTGCCTATCTCTATGACTTCTCCTTTTCAGTCTCTTTCACGGGCTCCTCCTCTGCCTCCCACCCCCTAACTGTGGGTGTCCCTCAGGGTTCAGCTCTGGGTCCCCGTCTATTCTCCATCCCACACCCACTTCCTTGGAGAACTCATTCGCTACCATGGTCAACCACCATCACCATGCAAGTGATTCCCTGCAATCTCTTATTTCCTCCTACCTTCAAGGCAGGTCTGCTCTCTCAAAGGTGACCCATGACCTCCTTCTTGCCAAAGCCAATGGCTCCTACTCTATCCTAATCCTCCTCAATCTCTCAGCTGCCTTTGACACTCTAGACCATCCCCTTGTCCTCCACACCTTATCTCACCTTGGCTTGACAGACTCCGTCCTCTCTGGGTTCTCCTCTTATCTCTCTGGCTGTTCATTCTCGGTCTCCTTTGCGGGCTCCTCCTCCCTCTCCCTTCCTCTAACTGTAGGGGTTCCTCAAGGGTCAGTTCTTGGCCCTCTTCTTTTCTCCATCTACACTCACTCCCTCAGTGAACTCATTCGCTCCCACGCTTCAACTATCATCTCTATGCAGATGACACACAAATCTACATCTCCACCCCTGTCCTCTCCCCCTCCCTTCAGGCTCATATCTCCTCCTCCCTCCAGGACATCTCTACCTGGATGTCTGCCCGCCACCTAAAACTCAACATGTCCAAGACTGAGCTCCTTATCTTCCCTCCCAAGCCCTGTCCTCTTCCCGACTTCCCTGTCACTGTGGATGGTACGACCATCCTTCCCGTCTCTCAAGCCCGCAACCTCGGTGTCATCCTTGACTCGGCTCTCTCATTCACCCCACACATCCGATCCGTCGCCAAGGCCTGCCGGACTCACCTTTACAATATCGCCAAGATCCGCCCTTTCCTCTCCACCCAAACGGCTATCTTATTGGTACAGGCTCTCACAATTTCCCGGCTGGATTACTGTGTCAGCCTTCTCTCTGATCTCCCTTCCTCCTGCCTTACCCTGCTCCAGTCTATTCTTCATTCCGCTGCCCGGATCATCTTCCCGCAGAAACGCTCTGGGCCTGTCACTCCCCTCCTTAAAAACCTCCAGTGGTTGCCTATAGACCTCCGCACGAAACAAAAACTTCTCACTCTAGGCTTCGAGGCTCTCCATCACCTTGCCCCCACCTACCTCACCTCCCTTCTCTCCTACAGCTCAGCCCGCACACTCCGCTCCTCTGCCGCCCACCTCCTCATCGTCCCCCGTTCTCTCCTGTCCCACCGTCGACCCCTGGCCCACGTCCTCCCGCTGTCCTGGAATGCCCTCGCTCCTCACCTCCGCCAAACTAACTCTCTTCCCTTCTTCAAAGCCCTACTGAGATCTCACCTCCTCCAAGAGGCCTTCCCAGACTGAGCATCCCCTTTTTCCTCTGCTGCCTCTCTGACCACTCCTTCACCTCCCCTTAGCTAAGTCCCCTTTCCCCTCTTTCCCTCGGCTCCTTCCCCTCCCCTCAGCACTGTGCTCATTTGCTCATTTGTATATATCTTTATTACCCTAATTATTTTGTTAATGAGGTGTAGAACCCCTTGATTCTATTTACTGCTATTGTTTTTGTCTGTCTCTCCCCCCCCCACTAGACTGTAAACCTGTCAATGGGCAGGGATTGTCTCTATCTGTTGCCGAAATGTACATTCCAAGCGCTTAGTACAGTGCTCTGCACATAGTAAGGGCTCAATAAATACTATTGAATGAATGAAAGAATGATTGTCCCACCAACAACTCACATTAAACATGTCCAAAACAGAACTCCTCATCTTCCCACCCAAACCCGTCCTCCTCCTCCTGTCCTTCCTATCATTGTAGACAACACCACTATCTTCCATATCTCATAAGAGAAGCGTAAGAGAAGAGAAGCAGCATGGCTCAGTGGAAAGAGCATGGGCTTGGGAGTCAGGGGTCATGGGTTCAAATCCCAGCTCAGCCGCTTGCCAGCTGTATGACTGTGGGCAAGTCATTCATTAATTCAAAAGTATTTATTGAGCGCTTACTATGTGCAGAGCACTGTACTAAGTACTTGGAATGTACAAATCGGCAACAGATAGAGACAGTCCCTACCCTCTGGCCGGTTTACAGTCTAATCAGGGGAGACAGGCAGACAAGAACAATGGGCAATAAATAGAATCAAGGGGAATAACATCTCATTGAAACAATGGCAAATAAATAGAATCAAGTCACTTAACTTCTCTGTGCCTGCCTCAGTTACCTCATCTATAAAATGGGGATTAAGATTGTGAGTCCACGTGGGACAACCTGATCACCCTGTATCCTCTTCAATGCTTAGAACAGTGCTTTGCACATAGTAAGCACTTAACAAATGCCATTATTATTATTAAGCCCATAACACTGGCTTTAAACTCAACTCTGCCATTCAACCCACAAATTCGATCTAACACCAAATCCTGTCAGTCTTACCTTTACAACATGGCTAAAATCCACCCTTTCCTCTCCATTCAAGGGCTTACACCCAACCTCCTCGCTGACCTCCCTACCTCCTGTCTCTCCTCACTCCAGTCACACTTCACTCTGCTGCCTATATCATTTTTTGAAAAAAATGGTTCGATCCATGTTTTCCCACTCAAGAACCTCCAATGGTTGCCCATCTACCTCTCATTAAACATAAAGTCCTTATTCTGGACTTTAAAGCACTCATTCAGCTCACCGACATCCACCTTACCTCACTGATTTCCTACTACAGCTCAGCCTACCCAATTTGCTCTTCTAGAACTAGTTTGCTCACAGGGCCTCCATCTCATCCATCTCACCACCAACCCCTTTTCCATATCCTCCACGACCTAGAACTCCTTCCCCATCTACATATGCCAGACCACCACCCTTTCTACATTCAAAGCCTTATTAAAATCACATTTCCTCCAGAAGGTCTTCCCCAGTTAAGCCCCCTTTTCCCTTACTCCCTCTTCCTTCTGGGCCACCAACGCACTTGGAGCTGAACTTTTAAGCACTTCATATTCGCCCCATCCTCAGCCCACAGCATTTCTGTAAACGGTCATAATTTATTTAACAATAAAATAATGGTATTTGTTAAGCACTTATTATGTGCAGAGCACTGTTCTAAGCACTGGGGTAGAAACAGGGCAATCAGGTTGTCCCACATGAGGCTCACAGTTAATCCCCACTTTACAGATGAGGTAACTGAGGCCCAGAGAAGTAAAGTGATTTGCCCACAGTCACACAGCTGACAAGTGGCAGAGCCACGATTTGAACCCATGACCTCTGACTCCCAAGCCCAGGCTCTTTCATCATTCTTCCCTTCTAGACTTCAAGCTCCTCGTGGACAGGAAACATGTCTACTAACTCTTTTATACTGTACTCTCCCAAGTGCTTAATACAGTACTCTGCAGACAGTAAACGCTCAGTAAATAACATTATTAGATTAAATACCACTGGTTAATGAAGAAATGTTCCAGAGTTTGAAATTTTCAACTTTGAAAAATTCTTTAGGGGTAGATTGCAAAAGTTTCACTTCCTTTCAGATCCCTCATTCAAAATTTTACCTCTTCAACAATTTCATTTTTCTTTGGAAAATGGAATTCTGGAGAGCTCTGGAATACCTGGCTATAGTTACATTTTAGGAATATGGCACCCTTTTGAGGAGCCTTTCTATGATTTTTACACCTGCACTGCGGACCAAATCAAGCTTCTGTATTAAACATTTCTAGTCAGGAGCAGTCTTTCCCATCAAAAGTCTTAGTGTTTTTAGTTTGCTTTAGCACTGCCTACCCATTCCCTATTACGCACTGTCACATAATCGGGTCAATCACTCTGTGTTTTCTTAAACTACAAATAACTTGTTTATTTATAAGTAGGGTTCTCTCATCTCAGTTCCTCTGATCTTCTGCTGGCTTGCCCAGGACATCCTGTCTCTCTTTGGGACTTTCTCTGCTAAAAGAATCCTTGCCTAGCCAAGGAGAATGCCCTTTTATTCTCATCTTTAAGGCATGGCACTTATTTGAATGATTATGCCCTCTTTACATCCAACCTTCTTTGAATAATCTTGATTTTCTCCTGGCTTACTAAGGTCACAACTGACTGTGGTAATTCTATAGGTCTAGCATCTACTCAATGATGTGGGGTTTGGGGCATTACGGTATTTCTTAAGTGTTTTACTATGTGCCGGGCACTGTTCTGAGCCCTGGAGTAGATACAAGGCAATCAAGTTGGACACAGTCCGTATCATTCGGGGCTCCCAGACTTAACCTCCCAACGTATAGATGAGGTAACTGAATCCAGAAGAAGTTATATGACTTGCCCAAAGTCATGCGGGAGACAAGTGGTGGAGAGGGGATTAGAACCCAGGTCCTTCTGCCTCCCAGGCCCATGTTCTTCTTGCTTCTCTTGAAGTACTTCCTTCAAGCTTCAATCAATTGATGGTATTTATTGAGTGCTTAATGTATGCAGATCACTGTATTGCATGCTTGGGAAAGTACAATACAACAGAGGGGGAGATGTCATCTCTGCTCACAAGGAGCATACGATCCTTCTCAGGATCTGGTGAACAATAAACATGGGTCCGCTCTGTCCTCGCCCTTCAACCATGTCCTTTCCCAACCTTTGTCGTTTTCCAATCAAAAAATATTGGGATACTTTTGGGCATGTGACTCTTTTTGGTCACAACTCAAAAATTAGTCACTTGAAGCGCAACTAGCTTCTAAACAAAACCACCATTATTACTGGACCGATGCTTTGCTCTGATCGTTCAGAAAGAATTCAGGGATAATTAATTCAATTTAACTTTATTTACAAAGCGATCTTCACTTCATGTCTGTCTAGGCTGAGAAGACACTTGTTATTCCTAACTCCTAGAATTATAATCTCTTCTGTCAATCAGTAGAATGTATTCTCCACCTACTATGTGCGGGGAACTGAAGTACTTGGGAAAGTACAACAGGGATAAAAGACAAAAAACCCTGCCTTCAGGGAGTTTACAATCTCACAGAGGAGAGAGGCACAAAATTATTTATAGTTTGGGAATACAGAGAGAAGGAAAAGACAGATAAATGAACAAACAACCACGTAAATCGTACCGTACGTTTATCGATGGGTATTTAAAGGTTAGGGATAGCTGTGAGTACACAAGGGTTGAGGTGGTAGTTGGGAGCATCTGATCTGGGGAGAATTAATTCAATAGTATTTATTGAGTACTTACTATGTGCAGAGCACTGTACTGAGTGCTTGGAATGTACAATGGAGAAGAGAATTAATTAGGGATTGCTCCTAGAGGAGGTGGGATTTCAGGAGGGCTTTGAAGACGAGGAGAATTGTGGTCTGGCACATTTGGAAGGGGAAGGACTTCGAGGATGGGGAGAAGGCACGACCAAGGGGCTGGAGGGGACAGAGGTGCAGGGGAGGGCCAGTGAGAATGTTCACTTGGGAACGGCCACGACCTGAATTAATTTTATTAGCATATTCATACGTGTTGCAAATGTGTGTGGAAATAAAACCAAGCGTCTTTAATTAACGTCAATCTAATGAAAGGCCCTGAAAACACCATGTATTTTATGTTTGTGGTCCTCAACAGTTTATTAAAACTTAAGTGGTTCTCAAGCCCAAAACATTATCCATGCTCGGCTTATCGGCTCAAGCCAGATGCTCGTTCCTTCTCTACAGCTCACGGAATGGGAGCGAGCAGAAACTGGGCACTCAAAAACAGAACAGAAAAAGTTTACGGGATGGGATAAAACAAAGCCTCAGATCACGCATCTCTGCTAAAAACCGGGAGACAGCTGCGGCAGAGATCAGCGTCCCGCAGTCAAAAAGGGAACAGCTTTTTTGATGTGGAAGCTTCCAGGGGATCAGGAAACAAAAAATGAAAACAGCACCGAGCGCTACAAACAACCACCAGAGCTGCACTACAAAGGCATAAAGCTCGTTATGGGCAGAGAACATTTCTACTAATTCTGTTGCACTGTACTCTCCCAAATACTTAGTACAATGATGAAGATGGTTTTTGTTAAGCGCTTACTATGTGAAAAGCACTGTTCTAAGCACTGAGGGGGGATACAAGGTGAACAGGTTGTCCCACTTGGGGCTCGCGGTCTTAATCCCCATTTTTACAGATGAGGGAACTGAGGCCCAGAGAAGTGAAGTGACCTGCCCAGAGTCACACAGCTGACAAGCGGAGGAGCCGGGATTAGGATCCATGACCTCTGACTCCCAAGCCTGGGCTCTTTCCACTGAGCCACGCTGCTTCTCAATGCTTCTTGTACTCTCCTGAATACTTAATACAGTACTCTGCACTGAGTAAGCACTCAATAAATACCACTGAATGATTGATGGACAATCATTTGACTACACTGTGGGTCCTTCAGTGGTGGTCTCGGCCCCATGCCCGCACCCTAAGTGAATTTCACTGACAGTGACATACCTTTTGCAGTTTTAGGTGATTGGTCTTAGATACAAACATGCACTCGTAAGTGAATTTCACTGACAGTACCACATCTTCTTCGGTTCTCAGTGATGTGATTCTCAGTTTCACTCCTGACGAACACTGGGAGGAAAACTGGCCCTCTGTCTAAATCAGTCTTCATGATTTAAAGTGAAAATCGCCAAGGGTTTTTAAAGAGTGACACCATGCAGATGGTAAGTTCAGCCAGTCGGTGAAATATTTCACCTCTCAGGCACTGCCGCTGATGACTTCGGCAAAGCTCGTGACTGCGATCTCCCTCAAGAATTAGTGTCACGTTTCCATACAGAGCTAGGGCACACAAAGAGGGCTATTGCCGTGAATAATAATTACGGTATTTGTTAAGCGCTTACTATGTGCCAGGCGCTTTACTGAGCGCTGGGGTGAATACAAGCGAGTCGGGTTGGCCAGGGTCCGCAGTCTCAACCCCCGTTTTACAGATGAGGTAACTGAGGCACAGAGAAATGACTTCCCCAAGGTCACACTGCAGACAAGTGGTAAGCGCTCTATCAATACGATTGAATGAATGAATGAATGAATGAGTCCAGATTAGAACCCATGACCTTCTGACTCCCAGGCCCGTGCTCTATCAACTACGCCATGCTGCTTCTCTAAAAGACATGACGTCATAAGGTCAGGCCCAATGTCATTAGACTGAAACGTGGTCTTTATTGTGCATCACACAAGAGCCATTTATCGGACCTTGAACCATCATACTCCAAGGACTGACAGCTTTTCCCTAGAGCACAGAACAGCACTTTACACAATATAAATCCTTACTATATGCCAAAAAGAATAATCACGATCTGGTAGACTTCAATAATTTCTTCTCTCGGCCTTCAGATCGAAGAGTCCTAATCCTTTCAGTCTAGCCAACCCCGTCACTTGCCCATTAAAATTGCCCTTTTTTATACCTTCAGCCTTCTGATAAAAAGAACTACTGTTTAATCTGTTCCTAACAGTTGAAGATCCACTTCCAAAGTGCTATTGTAGCCCTCGAAGTGACTGTCTACGGATTGCGGAAAGAGCCATATCTGCAAAGGCCTGCAATTCTGCATCTGGCTCTTTGTATTTTGATCTATCGACTACTTTCTAAAAAGAGGGGATTTTCATTTAGATTGGGGTGTGACCACAGGTTAATAGTAGTGGTATTTATTAATAACAGCTTGGCCATCATACAAAATAAAATAATCAGCATTCTGGAGCAGTAGTGTTTTCATTCTCCATTAAACAGAAAGCTTTTTGTGCAGGTTAATAAAGGAAACCTTTCTTGTTGAAGATAAATCTCATCTTTACCTCAGCTGGGAGGAAGTGCCAAGCAATTAGAAGAATTCAAAGCTAAGCATGGAAATTCCTTGTCCTTGGTGTCCCTTGTGGTCTTCCTACCATCAATTCTCCAAAGAAGTATTTACAAGTTTGCAAATGGTTCAATAGAACTCCCACTGATTGTGCACCACAAAAAAAGTTTAAAGTTCCAAATAATAGATAAATCCCTTGAAATTTACTGAAAAGGATGAAAGTGCCCAATTCTTCAAAACAAAATGATCTTGATTATGAAGACCTTTATTAGGCACTTACTACATGCCAAGCCCGTTACGGGCAGGGACTGTCTCTCTTTATGGTTGTACCGTACTTTCCTAGCGCTTAGTACAGTGCTCCGCACACAGTAAGCGCTCAATAAATACAACCGAATGAACGAACTGTGCAAGGTGCTGAGAGGCAAACAAGATAATCCAATCAGACACAGTCCCTGTCCCCCATGGGGCTCACAGTCTGGGGGGGGGGCGGGAGACAAGTATGTTATCCCCATTTTACAGATGAGAAAACTGAGTCACAGAGGAGTTGATTGACTTGCCCAATGTAGAGAGATGGAGCTGGGACTGGAACACTGGCTAGTAAGACAAATTTTGTCAGCCCGAACCAAAGAATTGAGGGTTTAGAGCTAACAAAAAAAATAAACACCCCTAAATGGGAAGTAAGTGATTGGGCTAATTTGGGGCTCTTGTCACCACATTATTGCAATGTGTTCTACCACTACTAGCCCAGGGGTTGCCAGGATACTTCCAAGAAGACTCTTCATTTCATTTACACGTTTCCCTTGCAAACCATGGAGATTAAGTTCCTGAAAGTATTCAGAGTTGGCAAAAATCACAGTCAGTTAAAAACCACAAGTTTACAACATAGAGAGGGTCAGGGCGCCCATCCCACTGGATCTGATGCTTTGATGTGTACATATCTATAATTCTATTTCTTTATATTGATGCTACTGATGCCTGATTACTTGTTTTGCTGTCTCCCCACTTCTAGACTGTGAGCCCGTTGTGGGCAGGGTTTGTCTCTCTCTGTTGCAGGGATTGTCTCTATCTGTTGCTGAATTGTACCTTCCAAGAGCTTAGTACGGGGCTCTGCACACAGTAAGCACTCAATAAATACAATTGAACGAATGAATGAATCAAATTCAAGAAAACTTAAAAACCTGTTGTGGGGGCTGGTGGAAACAGATGACTATCTTGAAAAATAAAAGGAACCCAAACCTGCTTCAAGCGCTCTCACCTACTACCTCCGGTACTGGGGGTTCTAATACTGTGCCTCAGTCACGGAATGAGGAGTTAGTTAGCAGTATATTGTGAACTTAATTGTTTCCGTTCAGACCCACTATTATCGGTGAACGCTAAACGGGTACAATTAAGCTGCCTGCTGCCGGAAACATAGTACAATCCCAATACGAGAGGTAGCAAGTAAGGGGACAGCAGGTATAAAATGGCAGATACTGTATTTTTGGTCCTTGCAACAGATCAGGCATTTTCCCCAACCACCTCCCTTAACCCTCTCCCTTCAGTTCAGTATGGTACTGTACTCTCCCAAGCGCTTCTCCAGATATTCCTGGTGTTCGACAATTTAAGCATGAACTTCTTAAATCTACAAATGAACTCTCTTTGGTAGTCGAGGATAGGAATATTGGCCATACAAAACTGAAAGGCAAAAAACCCAGCCTCCAAGCCTCATTGTGACTAACAGTACTTGCTGGGTGTCCTTGGGCTAGTCACTTAAATTCTCTGTGACTCAGTTCTTTAATCTGCAAAATGGAGATTCAATACCTGGTCTCCCAGTCCCTTAGACTGTGAGCCTATCGTGGGACCTGATTAAAGAGCACGGGCTTTGGAGTCAGGGCTCATGAGTTCGAATCCCAGCTCTGCCACTTGTCAGCTGTGTGACTGTAGGCGAGTCACTTCACTTCTCTGTGCCTCAGTTCCCTCATCTGTAAAATGGGGATTAAGACTGTGAGCCCCACGTGGGACAACCTGATTCCCCTGTGTCTACCCCAGCGCTTAGAACAGTGCTCGGCACATAGTAAGCGCTTAACAAATACCAACATTATTATTATTATTATTATTATCTTCTATCTAACCCGGTGCTTAGTACAGTGCTTGGCACACAATAAGCACTTAACAAGTACCACAATTATTTTATTAGTACTAGCATTAGTGTGTATATAAATATATACATATATATATATATTATAGTTGTATTCATTAAGCGTTTACTAGGTGCCGAGCACTGTTCTAAGTGCTGGGGTAGATACAGGGTAATATATAGTTGTCTTTGTTAAGCGGTAACTATGTGCTGTTCTAAGCACTGTTCTAAGCGCTGGGGTAGATACAGGGTAATCAGGATGTCCCACGTGAGGCCCGCAGTCCTCATCCCCATTTTCCAGAGGAGGTCACTGAGGCACTGAGAAGTTAAGTGACTTGCCCAAAGTCACAGAGCTGACAGGTGGCGGAGCCGGAATTAGAACCCATGACCTCTGACTCTTAAACCCGTGCTCTTTCCACTGAGCCACCTTATTAGCAACATGCTCAGAACAGTGCTCAGCACTTAGAACAGTGCTTGGCACACAGTATGTGTTTAATAAATACCATCATTATTATTATACTAATAATTTCAACCAGTTATTCAAAATCAAAAAAAAATTCTCACCAGAAGCCTGGTGACCCCTGATGGGAGCGCCGGGGAGACACTGAAGAAAATGTCGGGCCTTCAGATTCTCAGGGAGGGGTTAAAATGGGAGAAGTGGAGCTGGGGTTACTGGCAACCCAAGAGACCCCCACCCCACCTGAGCTGACTCCCTCCAAAGCCTTTGTGCAAAAATCCTTATACTCCCCTGCTCCCTTTACGGGCAATTTACTTTAAAATCTGTCTCCCCATTAGACTGTTAGCGCCTTATGGGAGGGAATCAAGTCTATCAATGATATTGTAGTCTCCCCAGCATTTAGTACAGTGATCTGCACCAAGTAAATATCCCTGATTGATTGACTGAGCCCACGGGGACTGGGAGCAGGTAGCACAGCCCCTCCCCGGCCCCCAAACACCTGTCCCAGAACTTTTTCTTACACTGGAGGTGAAATCCTGCGGTTTCCTGATAAAATTCAGGACTGGTTTCAACATATTAATTGTGAGCACGTCTGATAGGGAAGCAGCATGGCCCGGTGGAAAGTGCACGGGCCTGGGAGTCCGAGGACCTGAGTTCTAATCCCAACTCTCAACCCCTGGTCCATGTCCTACCACTGAACTGGAACGTCCTCCCTCTTCACATCCGCCAAACTAACTCTCTTCCCCTCTTCAAAGCCCTCCTGACAGCTCACCTCCTCCAGGAGGCCTTCCCAGACTGAGCCCTCCCTTTCCCTCTGCTCCTACTCCCTCCCTCTGCTCTTCCCCCTTCCCCTCCCCACAGCATTTGTGCATATTTGTATATATCATTTATTACTCTATTTATTTTGTTAATGGTGTGTATATATCTATGATTCTATTTATCTTGATGATACTGACGCCAGACTACTTGTTTTGTTTTGTTGTCTGTCTCCCCCGTTAAGACTGTGAGCCCGTCACTGTGCGGGGATGGTCTCTATCTGTTGCTGAATTGTACATTCCAAGCGCTTGGTCCAGTGCTCTGCACATGGTAAGCGCTCAATAAATACGACTGAATGAATGAATGAACTCTGCCTTTGGACTGCTGTGTGACCTTGAGCAGGTCACTTTAGTTCTAACTTCTCTGGGCCTCATCTGAAAAGAGATATTAAATCCTATTCCCTCCTACGTACACCGGGAGCCCCATGTGGGACTGGGACTGTGTCCAACCTGATTATCTTGCATCTTCTCCAGCGCTGTAGTACAGTGCTTGGCACGTAGTAAGTGCTTAAGTACCATTTAATTTTAGAAAAACTAAAATTAATCATTCCACAGCCACTGAAGTGGTTACCACATCCTCTGGTAGCCAAAACTGCTTGCCGAAAATTGAATGCGGATAAATCAAAACCACGGTTGGAAAAACCATGATCTGTAAGGAAAAAGTGTTCCATGGAGCTGTACCAAAAAAAAAAGCCATGTCTCAGCTGCTTTAAGCAAGGCCAACTCACAAAATCAGCAACCCAGAAAATCAGCAGGGTCTAGTGGAAAGCACATAGGCCCGGGAATCAGACGACTTTGGGTTCTAATCCACCACTTGTGTGATATGTGATCTTGGGCAAGTCAACTCACGTCTCTGGGACTCAGTTACCGCATCGGTAAAATCGGGATTAAGACTGAGAGCATTCATCGAGCACTACTGAGTGCTGAGCACTGCTCTGTTTAGCAGACTGTAAACTCCTTGTGGGCAGGGATTGTCTCTGCCAACTCTGTTCTATTGTACTCTCCTAAACATTTAGTACAGTGCTCTGTATACCATAAGTGCTCACTAAATATCACCGACTGATAAAACAGATGTAGGAGAGACATTACCTGTCCGCAGGGCCCTTACAATCTCAAAGCGGAATTCACAATCCTACATATTTACATTGCTATTTGACCATGTAATCCTGTAATTATTACCCAGCAATCACTATTATTATTTTGCTTTAATCGTCTCTGTTTAAAATATATTTTTGTTGTCTGGTCCATTTTTTGGATCTTGGTAACACATTAATGCACTTTGGAAAGTTATAATTCATTTAGTACGGTGCTAAGTGCTTAGTACGGGGCTTTGCACACAGTAAGCACTCAATAAATGCGACTGAATGAATTTAGCACTCTCACTTAACATGTTACATTCAGAAAACTAAATAAGTGCATTAACTGGAGGAAGGAAGTACAGAAATTCACTAAGACAATTTTTTTTTTAATTTATTACCAACTGAGAAGTAGTGTGGCCTAGTGGAGCAAGAAGGATCAGGGTTCTAACCTCTGCTCTGCCACTTGTCGGCTGTGTGATTTTCCCTGTGCCTCAGTTTCCTTGTCTGTAAAATGGGAATTAAGACTATGAGCCCCATGTAGGGCAGGGACTGTGTCCAATATGGGCAGTGGCCATCGTGGCAGCTCCGCTTCCAGCCAAACCAACATCCCACTCCAAGAGATGGAGCAGGAGAGCTCCGGCTATCGCTGGGCTCAAAGAGCTGGAAAGGATGAACCCTTTGCTTCAGCTCCACAAGCCAATTCCCCAATTCCGGAAGTTGGCACCGGGATATTCCGCTACCAAGATGGCTTTCTCCAGTCGGTGACTTCATAGAGTGGAAAAATATAAAGGTGCTTTTCCAGAAGACAGTTAATAATAATAATAATAATTATTATTATTATGGTATTTCTTAAGTGCTTACTATGTGCAGAGCACTGTTCTAAGCACTGGGGTAGATACAGGGTAATCAGATTGTCCCATGTGGGGCTCACATTTTTTTAATCCCCATTTTTACAGATGAGGTTGATGAGGTTACTGAGGCACAGAGAAGTGAAGTAATGTTGGTATTTGTTAAGCGCTTACTATGTGCCGAGCACTGTTCTAAGCGCTGGGGTAGACACAGGGGAATCAGGTTGTCCCACGTGGGGCTCACAGTCTTAATCCCCATTTTACGGATGAGGTAACTGTGACTTGCCCAAAGTCACACAGCAGACAAGTGGCAGAGCCAGGATTAGAACCCACAACCTCTGACTCCCAAGCCCGGGTTCTTTCCACTGAGCCACGCTGCTTCTCTACATGTTTCTTTCTAGGAACAATTTTTTTTAAAATAGACTGATGGCAAGGATCATGTCTACTAACGAGATTTCACCCTCCCAAGTGCTTAGTAATTTTTACTATTATGTTGCTTGTTAAGCACCTATGTGTCCACTGATTTATAACAATAATAATAACAGTAATGGCATTTGTTAAGTGCTTATTATGTGCCAGGCATTGTATTAAGCACTGGGGTGGAAACAGGCAAATTGGGTTGGACAAAGTCCCAGTCCCACACGGGGCTCACAGTCTCGATCCCCATTTTAGAGATGAGGTGACTGATCTCAAAGTAAAGTGACTTGCCCAAGGTCACAGAGGAGACAAGCGGCAGAGCCGGGAATAGAACCCATGACTTTCTGACTCCCAGGCCCTTGCTCCATCTACTACACCATGCCGCTTCTCAGATATAAGCACTGAGGTGGACAAAATTTAATCAGGTTGGACACAATCCCTGTCCCACACGGGGCTCACAGTCTAAATGAGAGGAAGAGCAGGTACTGAATGAGGAAACCGAGGTGTAGAGAAGAAAAGTGACTTGCCCAGGGTCACTCAGCAGAAAATGGGCAGAGCCGGGATTACAACTCAGGTCCTCGGATTCCCAGGCCTGTTCTCCTTCCACAATGTTAAGATGATCGTAACGTTAAGTTACGAGAAGAAGCGTGGCTCAGTGGCAAAAGCACGGTTTTAGGAGTCAGAGGTCATGGGTTCTAATCCCGGTTCCGCCACCTGTCAGCTGTGTGACTTTGGGCAAGTCACTTGACTTCTCGGTGCCTCAGTGACCTCATCTGTAAAATGGGGATTAAGACTGTGAGCCCCAAGTGGGACAACCTGATTACCCTGTATCTACCCCAGCGCTTAGAACAGTGCTCTGCACATAGTAAGCGCTCAACAAATACCAATGTTATTATTATTATTATTATCTGCATATGGTAAGCATACTAAGGGTTGATTGATTTTTTGTTTTGTTTTTACTATTTTTCCCCCTCTGATTTCACTTATTTAGCATGCATTTATCATTTAAGGGAAGCTTTTTGTTGTTGTTTTAATCCCTAGCAGGAAACATATGCTAATGAAGATGGGTATCTTCTTATTACAAGTGATCAATAAGGTTTGCTTTTATCTTGATGACTTTCCTCTTACATTCCACAAAAAACAAAAGCCATTTTTAACGTAGACAATCTAAAACCAGAGTTCCTACTGGCATAACAAATATTCTAAACAGCTAACAATCATAAGAGTGTTTTTGTCTACTAAAGGTGGGGCAGAAATATTTTGATGACAATTTTTTTATTTTGAAATTTAAGACACTAAGAAAATCTGATTCATAGGAAACCAAAATATTTCCAAATCGATAACGCTGAGTGTTTTTCCTTTGGCTAACATTTTCTAGATAAATCTAGCAATTGATTCTGGAGTCCCATTGCTAGATTGGTCATTTACTGCTCTGAACAACAGCATTACTCTTTTAAGGTCACCTTTTATAAGGCAAAAAGAAAAATATATATTATATTAGAACAATCCTAAATTGGCAAGGGAATGAGGAGATAGGATCATTTAACTCAATGACCACCTCCAGGCTTTCCACATATTCCTTACAGACTATTTTTTTTATCAACAATAGTGATTTAACAAAAAATGTAATTTCAAATTATGCTAAAAATAACTAGAATTTGAAGTAGATTTCATTATTTTTTACAGATGTTTGCCAGGGCAAGAAATTGACCATACCCATCTATCATATCTCCAACTAGGCATACCTTTTCTTTCTATTCTCCCATCCCAAGCCACATTTCCTTTCCCCTTTACACATCATAAAGTTTCATATAACCCATTGCTTAGGTTTGGGGAAAAATGTTGTATGTCATAGAACTGCTTATTCAAAAATCACTCAGGCAGTGGAGGGAGGTAGGGTCGTGGTGGAAAAATAAGGAGTCGGGTTCCCAATGCCTCAGATTTTTTCATTCAATCGGATTTATTGAGTGCTTACTGTGTGCAGAACACTGTACTAAGTGCTTTGGGAGAGTACAATCTAGGAACAGACAGACACATATCCTGCCCACAACGAGCTTACCAGGGAGAGACTGCTGAGTGACCTTGGGCAAATCACTTCACTTCTATGGGCCTCAGTTCTCTCATATATAAAATGAGGATTGAGACTGTGAGCTCCATATGGGACAGGGACTGTGTCCAACTCGATTTGCTTTTATTCACCCCAGCACTTAATACAGGGAGGGCGAGAACACAGACAGAACAGCCCCACGGAGGCAACTAATGGATTGTACTCTTGCAAGCACTTAATACAGTGCTCTGCACTCAATAAGCACTCAATAAATACCGGAGATGGTGATGAGGATGACAATGGCTTATGAGGGGGCATGACAGGACTTCGCTGCCAGTCAGTTTCACCCCCTCTGGCCCACCAGCTACGGCATCACCCCAAAACCCGAGAGGCGCAAGTCTGGACCCTGCAAATCCCCCCACATCCCAGCCATAGGTGTCCAGCTTCGGGTCCTTCTCTTCCATCATTCCTCCAACAATGGTCCCCTGGAACCCGACCCACCCCACCCCAAACCGCCCTTAGTGTTTAATACAGGGCTCAGCACAACAGTAAGAGCTCAATAAAAAACCACAACTAACCGACCGCCCCAAGGACGCCCCGAGCTCCCAGTCAAAGCTCCCACCAACCCTAGCAGGGCAGCAGGGGATTGCACTGGACCAGTATCAGAGTCAGAAGAGCTGGGGGCTAGCTCTGGCTCTACCACTGGTGAATGAACTTGGTCGAGTCATTAACTCAGTTTCCTCCTCTGTAAATTGGGACACCGCCACCCTTTCCTACCGCACAGGGCAGTTTGGAGGATAAACTTTTGGGAAAGCGCACTGAAAAATAAAACCACCAAATCAAGGCATTATTGTAACTGAGGTCCCTGTATGACTGGCCCAAAATTACTTTGGCACTTGACCCAGGCTCACCACCAGCAGATCTACTATCACAGAGTGCACATGGGTCTGGCCTCATAACAATAATAATAATAACAACTGTGGTATTTAAGTGCTCACTATGTGCCAGGCACTGTATTAAGCACGGTGGGGGGATGCAGGCAAATCAGGTTGATACAGGCAAACTCTCCCACATGGGGCTCATGATCTTAGTATTAATGGACTTTGCTAATGCCCACCCAAGGACTCACTTTTAATAATACCAATAATGCTGGTATTTGTTAAGCACTTACAGAGTGACAGGCACTGTATTAGGTGCTGGGGTGAATACAAGCAAATCGAGTTGGACACAGTCCCTGTCCCATGTGGGGCTCACAGTCTCAATCCTCATTTTACATATAAGAGAACTGAGGCCCATAGAAGTGAAGTGACTTGCCCACCAAGGTCACTCAGCAGGAAAGTGGCAGAGTCAGGATTCAAACCCATGACCTCCTGACTCCCAGGCCTGTGCTCTATCCATTTCGCCATGCTGCTTCTGCTAGCTCCGCTGCTCTTCTGAAGACCAAGAGGAACAACAGCCTCTGGGATCCCCCTACCCCACCCCACCAACATCCAGTAAAGCCCTTTCCCACTTTCCTGCCTTTTGACAGCACCTCAAACAGCTGCCCCTTCCCTTCCTCACACCAGCAATGCCTCTGACCTACTCAGGGGCAGCCACAGCCCCTGGCCCAAACTCCCCAACCTCCCCCGTCCATAACTATTATGTGGACCAGGCCCCCACCCCACCCAACCCATATCCTCTCCTGCTTGGGCCGTAGCTCCCCAGGGCCGTGGGTGGAATGGACGGGTAGCTGAGGGAGTGCAGGCAGATAAGTGCTATATGAACTAATAACAAGATGCTAATATCTAGGGAATTACAATGGATCCAACCTTATTTTAGTAGAAGAAATTATTGGTGTCACAGATGCCATCAAATATCTAACTCCCTGCAATAATTTCTTTTTTTTCCAAAGCTTTATCTACCTGAATTACTTAAAAAACCCCACTCTATACAAACCCAGCTCAGAGCAGGCTCAAAATGCCAGGCAGAAGCGTGATACAGAGCAATCTCCAACTTCTCCTGTTAACATCAATCAGTCCACAGCCCGCCTCTCCGTCCTATTCTGGACTCCCTTATGCCTGCCCTGTACCTTGGCAGCAATTCCCGAGGATGCTGCTGCTAGAATAATCTCCCCTATTTCACTTGGCCAGATCGCATTCCTCCCCTTCTTCAAAGCCTTTCTAAAAACATCACCGCCTCTGCCGTCGCCTCACTGATCAGGCATAATCACGCGTTGCCCTTAGCGCTCACGGATCACTTCCTACATTTTTGTCAATTTGTTATTTTCTCCTTTTTAACTATGCTCATGTTCCCTTAAGCTCCTCTCTGCTAGTCATCCTCGGGGTTTGTCTTCCTCCAGCCAAAGTGGGATCCATGTCTTAGATTCCTCCTGCCGATTCCCCAAGCGACGCATATGGGGTTCTGCTCATAGTGGGCGCTGGATGCCGTTCGTTGGTTTTCACAGTCTGAGCTACCATGGAAACACATAAGTCCTAACGCCCAGGGAACCAGCCAGGTGAGCAGGAGCCCAACTTCAGCTGCCTCTCTGGAGGGAGGAGGAAACACTGATCCCGCCAGTTCCTAGGGTTCAGGGCAGCCAGGATCATAGCAAGCCTCTACCGAAATCAGGAGTTGGACTGCCTCTTCAAAATAGGAATGATTTTGCACTAAGCTCGCTCCTAACTGAGATTTACTGAGTTCCTGCTGTTTGAAACATTGCACTAAGCAAACAGGGGACTGCAACAGAAAGAAGACTCATCTTTCCCAACCTCCAGGAGCTTCCGATCTAATGGGGTGGACCAGCAAAAATGATTTACAAATAGCAGGGGCAGAAAGAAAAAGAACTTAACAGAAAGGAGTACATATATCCATATCTAGATGAAATAGCTGAATAAATAGACAATAGGTCCAGAGTGCTGGGGAAAGGAATTTAATATCTAAATGCTACGGGTGGTATTCGTTTCATGTAACTGAGGTGTTCTGAATCAGCCGGGGAAGGCAGCTCAGAGGAGGGTGTATTCCACACGGGGAGAGCTGTGGTTTGACCGACGTGAGGGTGGGGAGGGAAGGAGTTTCAAACTGAGCTAAAGGTCAGAGGAAGGAGAGCTGAGAGCAAGTTAACGGGGAAAAGGTGAGTTTGGAAAGAGTGGGGAGCGAAAGGCGGTGAACAGTCGGGTGAGATGAAGAAAGGGGGTGAGGAGCCGGGAGGTAGATGGAGAGGAGTTGCTGCTTGATGTAGAGGGAGGTGAGTAGCCAGTGGAGGTGTCTGAGGAATAGGGGAAGGTGTGCCAAGAGACACTTCAGGATGATGATGCTTGTGATTTGCCCGGCAGTGTGTCGTACGTCCGGACAGAAGGGGAGAGAAGCTAAACGCAGGAGGGCCGGTGAGGAGGCCGAGAGGGTGCTGGTAGTTTACCTCCTCAATGCCTTTTTAATCAATTCATCATTTTAGCTGAAACGGCCGAAATGCAGCTCCCTTCCCAACTTTCACCCCTCCTTTCCTCTCCCCCTAAATGCCACACTTCCTCAGACACAGATACTGTACTCGCTGAAGGTGGCAGAAAAGGGTAAAGGGAGAGGAGGCTTTTGCTCCCGCCAGAGCAGCCAGAAGGATGGGGGTCAGTAGGACTGGCCACTGAACTCCCCTCCCCGGGAACGGGAGCTGCCGCAGTGTCCGTTTGAGAATTAGGCCGTGCTGAACCAAAAGAAAGGTTGAGGGGCTTCCCCTCAGAAGAAACTGGGGCCCACTCCGGGCGCAGTGAGAAAGCTTCGCTCAGATGGGAGAGGGAGCGCTGGCTTCCGTCCCTAGGACTACAGCAAGGCGAAGGAAGGGTAGGATGGCAGGCCATCGCACATCACATCTCTAAGAACTGGGTGCCGCCTCATCTCTGGGAATGGCGAACCGCCAGTCACAGCAATAATGGCAGGAGGAAGGGACGGGGGAGGGCCCCTGGGGAACCCCCTTTCCAGAAAGCAGAGCATCGCGCCGGCGACAACCGACAGGTCTCTTTTCAAAGACGGTCTTAGCCCACGAAGGACAAGGTCACTGCTCTCGTCACCAGATTTCACTGCAGGCCCATTCCTCCGGGCTGTGACGGGGGGAAGCCAGTACCTTGGGGAATGGGGTGAACCAATTCCCCCGACCCAATCCTTTCAGCCAATCTCTCCCTTGGCACCACTGCAAGACAGAGTGCTCACGGGCTTGGTTGGTGACCCACACGGGAACACTTCCATTTGGCTTCTCAGACTCTCTCACCACACAAGTTAACCCAGCAGGTTACTATCTCCTGGGATTTGGTAGCTACTTATCACTTAAAACTTCTCAAGTCATGCTTCGGTGGGGTGGTGCCGTAGCTACTCACTTCCCACCGCTCTCACTGTGCTTTGAGTCTCCTCCTCCACATCCACAACTGAACGCATCTCCCGTTCTGCATCTCTTTCTACAGATGGGCAGGAGCCGGGAGAAGACGCGGGGAGACGGAGATGAGGGGTGCAGAGGAGAGATGCAGCCTCTATTCGCATCCGTTCTTCTCTCTCCTACGCGGCGCACCTCCAAAAGCCAAGGATGGAAAACATCTAGTTCATCCTCCAAGCAGCACTGCTCGAATCACTGCAGATATTTTCCAGTTTTACACGTTTTCCTATCCCTGCCACATCATTTAACATGGTACCCCCCACATCATCCAACAGATCTTTAATTAATCTTAAGCCTGAATTTCTGATCGTTAGCTGGAGGTGGGAGTAACTAAGGCAAACTAGAGAGAATGCACATTTTAACACGCTCCTTCCACTCCCACCATCGTCTCTCTTGTAACCGAAGGGCAGAAAAGGAAAACTGAAGGCGGGCAACAAGGCCTGGAGTGGGCAGGTGACCACATTTCTCATCGCATCTCTGGGGGTGACCCGCTGGGTGACCTCGGGCAAGTCATTTAACCTCCCTATGCCTCGGTTTCTTCATCTGTAGAATGGGAATAAAATGCCTACTTTCCCTACGTCTTAAGATTACGGGGCTTGAGTGGGGCAGGGATGATTCTTCTGTCTCTACCCCAGTGTGCAGCACAGCGTTCGGAACATAGGCACCGATTGTTATTATCGTACTCATCCGTAGTTTATGTATTTCTATTAATGTCTGTCTTCCTCTCTAAACTGTAATCTTGTTGCGGGCAGGGAATGCGTCTGTTATATTGTACTCTCCCAAGCGCTCAGCACAGTGCTGTGCACACATATCACATCCCATCTCTACACATCAGTGCTCACTGTTCTTATTATTACGAAATGGGAAATGGAAATACGATCAGCACAAGCATACATAAAGCAAAAGATACGCAATGTATAGGGGAAATAGCTAAAATGATCTCTCCACGTAAATTCTTCCAGGAGGGGGGAAAAAGAACCCAGTTTTACCACGGGTCATTGAAATCCTTTTCCACATCGAACATCGCCCCAGAAACATCAAGTCCCATCCTCTGTGACCTTGGGCAAATCCCTTCACTTCTCTGGGCCCCAGTTCCCCCATCTCTAAAATGGGGACTGAGCCCCACGTGGGACAAGGACTGTGTCCCACCCCGTTTCCTTGTATCCACCTCGGCGCTTAGCACAGTGCCTGGCACCTAGTGAGGGCGTAACAAAAGAAGAAGAATATCCAACTGATTTCACATTTATTAATTACCTTTTTTTTTTTTTTGCAAAGCAAGGTGAGCCATCCCTTCAAGTTGAACTCGGCGGGAGCTCGGTCCTCCCTCGTAGCATCATCCCCAGCCCTGTCACCCGGTCCCCCGGCCCCCTCGTCCTGGTCCCCAAACGGTGGCTGGAGGCCAGCTTCACTCTTGGGGGGGGGGGGGGGGCACACACGGCCAGACAGCCACACCGTCCGTGAGAAGCAGCGTGGCTCAGTGGCCAGAGCCCGGCCTTGGGAGTCAGAGGTTGTGGGTTCTAATTCCGACTCCGCCGCTTGTCAGCTGGGTGACTCTGGACAAATCGCTTCCCTAGAGAAGCAGTGCGGCTCAGTGGAAAGAGCCCGGGCTGGGGAGTCAGAGGTCACAGGTTCGAATCCCGGCTCTGCCACTTGGCAGCTGTGTGACTGTGGGCAAGTCACTTCTCTGGGTCTCAGTTCCCTCATCTGTAAACGGGGGATGAAGACTGGGAGCCCCAGGTGATGACCCTGTATCTACCCCAGCGCTTAAAACAGCGCTCTGCACATAGTAAGCGCTTAACAAATACCAACAATCTCTGGGCCTCGATGACCTCATCTGCCAAGTGGGGATGAATAATAACGCTGGTATTTGTTAAGCGCTTACTAGGTGCAGAGCACTGTTCTAAGCGCTGGGGGAGATCCAGGGTCATCAGGTCGTCCCACGTGAGGCTCACCGTTAATCCCCACTTTCCAGATGAGGTCACTGAGGCACAGAGAAGTGACCTGCCCACAGATGAAGACCGTGAGCCCCACGGGGGGCCGCCTGGTGACCCAGTATCCCCCCAGGGCTTCGAGCAGTGCTTGGCACAGAGGAAGCGCTAACTAATCCCGGCGTTATTATTATTACACAAGAGGGACGTGGAGGGGAGGAGGAGGAGGAGGAGGGGGACCCCCAGGGGAGCGGAGAGGGGAGAAGGGGAAGGGGAGGGGAAGGGAAGGGGCGACCATCCTGCCCGACTGCCGGCAAGGGGGGGGGGGGGGGGGGGAGAGGGCAGGACCGACCGACCGAATGACGGACAGACCGACCGATGGGCCCAGCAAATGATGGCCAGATTGATCGACCGACCGACCGACCGACCGAAGGACCGACCGATGGGCCCACCAAATGACGGACAGACCGATGGACCGACCGACCGAAGGACCGACCGATGGGCCCACCAAATGATGGCCAGACCGATCGACCGACCGACTGATGGACCCGACCGATCGACCGGTAAGGACCGACCGACCCCCCCAAATGAGGGACCGACCGACCGACCGACGGACGGACGGACCGACCGACCGAGCGAAAAGGACCGAGCAAAGGAGCGGCCGGAGGGCGGCCCGCTCGGCGCCCCGAAGTGGGTGGGGCGGCCCCCCCCGGCCCCGCCGCACCTGGATGTAGTTGTTCTCGCAGTAATCGGCCACCCGCTCCAGGTTGGTGTAGCTGTCGAAGAGGGCCCGGCGGCCCCCCGGGATCTCCTCCTCCAGCAGCATCTGCAGCTCCGCCATCTTCACATCCTCCTCCTCCTCCTTCTCCAGGGAAGCCCCGGCGGCGGGGGGGGGGGGGGGCGGGGGCGGGGCGGGAGGGGCGGCCACTACAGCCCCCGGGGCGCGGCTGGGGGAGGCGCCCCGGCGGGCAGGGGGGCGCGAGCGGCGGGGGGAGGGGCGGCGGGAGGCCCGAACGGGGCACGGCCGCGCGCGCGCGCGCCCCCGACCCCCCCTGCCTCGCCCGCCCCACTTCCGGCGTCTCCTAGCAACGGGGAGGGAGGGAGGGAGGCGGGGCGGGGGCCAGGGATGCTCCCCTCACTGCTGCCCCCGGCGGCCGCCGGGAGAACGGCGCCGAGGCCCGCCCGGACGCCTCCTCCTCGTCGCCTGCCGGCCTGCCCCGGTTGCCTTCGTTCGTTCATTCAATTGTATTTATTGAGCGCTTACTATGTGCGGAGCACTGGACTAAGCGCTTGGAATGGACAGTGGCGGAGGTGTTTCCGTTCAGGAGGATTAACTGAGCGCTCCCCAGGGGCAGAGGACTATACGCGTGGAATGGACAATTGGGCCACAGATAGAGACCATCCCCGCCCGTTGACGGGCTCCCGGCCCATCTGGGCCGTCTGACCGACGGCTGGGGAGGTCATCATTCAGTAGTATTTACTGAGCGCTTCCTATGTGCGGAGCACTGGACTAAGCGCTTCGAATGTGCATCACCTCAAAGACCTGACACCTCCTTCCCTCGCCTGCAGACCAAACAAAAGCGCCTCCCCATCCACCTTTTTAACTGACATTCATTCATTCAACAGTATTTACTGAGCGCTTACTAGGTGCAGAGGACTAGGCGCTTGGAATGGACAATTGGGCAACAGATGGAGACCATCCCTGCCCGTTGACGGGCTCCCGACCCATCTGGGTCGTCTGACCGACGGCTGGTGGGGGTCATCATTCAGTAGTATTTACTGAGCGCTTCCTATGTGCAGAGCACTGGACTAAGCGCTTTGAATGTGCATCACCTCAAAGACCTGACACCTTCCCTCGTCTGCAGACCAAGCGAAAGCACCTCCCCACCCACCTTTTTAACTGCCATTCATTCATTCAGTAGTATTGATTGAGTGCTTCCTAGGTGCAGAGCGCTGGACTAAGCACTTGAAATGGACAATTGGGCAACAGATGGAGACCATCCCTGCCCGTTGACGGGCTCCTGACCCATCTGGGCCAACGGATCGACGGCTGGAAGGATCATCATTCAGTAGTATGGGAAGCAGCGTGGCTCAGTGGAAAGAGCCTGGGCTTCGGAGTCAGAGGTCATGGGTTCGAATCCCGGCTCTGCCACTTGTCAGCTGTGTGACTGTGGGCAAGTCACTTAACTTCTCTGGGCCTCAGTGACCTCAACTGTAAAATGGGGATTAACTGTGAGCCTCATGTGGGACAAACTGAGTACCCTGTATCTCCCCCAGCGCTTAGAACAGTGCTCTGCACATAGTAAGCGCTTAACAAATACCAACATTATTATCAGTAGTAGTAGTTATTGAGTGTTTCCTATGTGCGGAGCACTGGACTAAGCGCTTCGAATGTGCATCACCTCAAGGACCTGACATCTTCCCTCACCTGCAGACCAAGCGAAAGCGCCTTCCCATCCGCCTTTTTAACTGTCATACATTCATTCAGTAGTATTAATTGAGCGCTTCCTAAGTGCAGAGCGCTGGACTAAGCGCTTGAAATGGACAATTGGGCAACAGATAGAGACCATCCCTGCCCACTGACGGATTCCCGACCCATCTGGGCCGTCTGACCGACAGCTGGGGGGGGTCATCATTCAATAGTATTTATTGAGCGCTTCCTAGATGCGGAGCACTGGACTAAGCGCTTCGAATGTGCATCACCTCAAGGACCGAACACCTCCTTCCCTCGCCTGCAGACCAAACAAAATCGCCTCTCCTTCTGCCTTTTTAACTGCCATTCATTCATTCAGTAGTATTGATTGAGCGCTGACTAGGTGCAGAGTGCTGGACTAAGCACTTGGAATGGACAACTGGGCAACAGATAGAGACCATCCCTGCCCAACAATGGGCTCACGGTCCAAACGGGGGAGTCAGACGGCAGAGCAAAACAGAACAAAATGAAAACAAGACAACATCATCAAGGTAAATAGAATCAAGGAAATATACACCTTATTAACAAAATAAATAGGGTAATAATATATTCATTCATTAGTATTTATTGAGCGCTTACTATGTGCAGAGCACTGTACTAAGCGCTTGGAATGTACAATTCAGCAACAGACAGAGACAATCCCTGCCCATTGACGGGCTCACAGTCTAATCAGGGGAGACAGACAAAAACAGTAGCAATAAATAGAATTAAGAGTATGTACATCTCATTAACAAAATAAATAGGGTAATAAAAATATATACAAATGAGCAGGTGAGCACAGTGCTGAGGGGAGGGGAAGGGAGAGGGGGAGGAGCAGAGGGAAAGGGGGGAAAAGGGGGCTTAGCTGAGGGGAGGTGAAGTGGGGGGCAGAGAGGGAGCAGAGGGAAAAGGGAAGCTCAGTCTGGGAAGGCCTCTTGAAGGAGGTGAGCTCTCAGGAGGGCTTTGAGGAGGGGAAGAGAGTTAGTTTGGCAGAGGTGAGGAGGGAGGGTGATCCAGGACCACGGGAGGACGTGGCCCAGGGGTCGACGGCGGGATAGGAGAGAACGGGGGACAGTGAGGAGGTGGGCGGCAGAGGAGCGGAGTGTACGGGGTGCGCAGTAGAAAGAGAGAAGGGGGGAGAGGTAGGAGGGGGCAAGGTGATGGAGAGCCTCGAAGCCTAGAGTGAGAAGTTTTTGTTTTGTGCAGAGATGGATAGGCAACCACTGGAGGTTTTTAAGAAGAGGAGTGACAGGCCAAGAGCGTTTCTGCAGGAAGATGAGGAGGGCAGCGGAGTGAAGAATAGATTGGAGTGGGGAGAGATGGGAGGAAGGGAGATCAGAGAGCAGGCTGACACAATAATCCAACGGAGATATTATGAGAGCCCGTACCAGTAAGATAATCGTTTGGGTGGAGAGGAAAGGGCGGATCTTGGCGATATTATAAAAGTGAGACCGGCAAGTCTCGGTGACGGATCAGATGTGTGGGGTGAACGAGAGAGCCGAGTCAAGGATGACCCCGAGGTCGTGGGCCTGAGCGACCGGAAGGATGGCCGTACCATCCACGGTGATAGGGAAGTCAGGAAGAGGACAGGGCTTGGGAGGGAAGATAAGGAGCTCAGTTATACAAATGAGCACAGTGCTGAGGGGTAGGGGGAAGAGCAGAGGGTGGGGGGAAGGGAAGGGGAGGGGAATCAGAGGGAAGGGGGGCTTAGTCTGGGAAGGCCTCCTGGAAGAGGTGAGTTCTCAGTAGGGCTTGGAAGAGGGAAAGAGTTAGTTTGGCGGAGGTGAGGAGGGAGGGCGTTCCAGGTAAGCAGTAGGATGTGGGCCAGGGGTCGACGGCTGGACAGGCAAGAACGGGGGACGGTGAGGAGGTGGGCGGCAGAGGAGCGAGCGTGCGGGGCAGGCAGAGGAAAGAGAGAAGGGAGGTGAGGTAGGAGGGGGCAAGGTGATGGAGCCCTTTGAAGCCAAGAATGAGGAGTTTTTGTTTCATATGAAGGTTGATAGGCAACCACTGGAGGTTTTTGAGGAGGGGAGTGACAGGCCCAGAGCGTTTCTGCAGGAAGAGGAGCCGGGCAGCAGAATGAAGAATAGACTGGAGTGGGTCTCTAAAATGTAACTGTCCAAATTCCTGGAGAATCACTAACCCCCGACCTACCGACTTGCAGATTTCACCATTTACTTGGGATAAATAGGCCCATTCGTTTCTAAAGACCAATTCCCCGTATCCAAGTGGGAGGCTCTTTTGATTTCCTCAGGGGGAGATTGCTCCTCGCTTTTCCTCGCTTCTCAGCTTTCCTTCTGGCATTCCCCTTCTGTGCACCTCAGGTACCTGCTGGAAATCTGGCTTCCTCAGCCATTTTGATAATAATGGTGGTATGTGTTAAGCGCTGACTATGTGCCAAGCACTGTTCTAAGCGCTGGGGAGGCGGATACAAAAGAAGCAGCGTGGCTCAGTGGAAAGAGCCCGGGCTGGGGAGTCGGAGGTCAAGGGTTCAAATCCCGGATCTGCCGCTTGTCAGCTGTGCGACTTTGGGCAAGTCACTTAACTTCTCTGTGCCTTAGCTCCCTCAACTGTCAAATAGGGATTAAGACTGTGAGTCCCATGTGGGACAACCTGATCACCTTGTATCCTCCCCAGTGGTTAGAACAGTACTTTGCACATAGTAAGCGCTTAACAAATACCAACATTGTTATTAATCCAGTGATATCAATACAATATCATTAAACTACACAAATCAAATTGAGCAGACATGACCCCTGACCTGCAGCACTCTATCCTGACCAAGTGGGACAGGACCAATTCGGTCCTTATTCTCTCTCTCTCTCCATCACGCTCAATTTCACACTGTTTGTCTCCTCACCTCCCTTACCACAACCCTCTTCTCCTAGCCGTGTCATAAACTTTTTTAAGACACTATTGCTAAATTGCCACCATCGCTTTGCAACCATCCAAATTCCTGGAGAATCTCTAATCACAGATTGACTTGCCGATTTCATCCTTTACTTTCCCTAAACAGACCAGTTCGTTTTTTACAGACCTATTCCTGATCCCAATGGGAGGGCCTTTTTAATCGTTTGTAGTTCCTTAAATTTAGGAAGTTGACTTTTTTTTTTTAACTGTTCCTCAGTTACTTCATCTGTAAAAATGGGGATTAAAAAAATGTGAGCCCCACGTGGGACAATCTGATTACCCTGTATCTACCCCAGTGTTTAGAACAGTGCTCAGCACATAGTAAGCACTTAACGAATACCATAATTATTATATTAAGGGGGAAGAAGTTCCAGGCAGGAGAGAGGGTGTGAATAAGGGGTTAGTGATAAATGAGTTAATAGAAATAAAAAACGTGGAATGAACTAAGCACTGGGGTGGATACAAGCAAATCAGGTTGGACACCGACCCTGCCCCACGAGGGGCTCCCAGTCTCAATCCCCATTTTACAGATGAGGAAACTGAGGCACAGAGAAGTGAAGTGACTTGCCCAAGGTCACACAGTAGACAAGTGGCAGAGCCGGAATTAGAACCCATGAACTTCTGACTCCTGCGGAGTGTACGGGGTGGGCAGTAGAAAGAGAGAAGGGAGGTGAGGTAGGAGGGGGCAAGGGGATGGAGAGCTTTAAAGCCAAGAGTGAGGAGTTTTTGTTTCGTGCGGAGGTCGATAGGCAAACACTGGAGGTTTTTGAGGAGGGGAGTGACATGCCCAGAGCGTTTCTGCAGGAAGATGAGCTGGGTAGCGGAGTGAAGAATAGACTGGAGCAGGGAGAGAGAGGAGGAAGGGAGATCAGAGAGAGGGGTGACACAATAATCCAGTCGGGATATTATGAAAGCTTGAACCACCATGATAGCAGTTTGGATGGAGAGGAAAGGGCGGATCTTGGCGATATTGTGAAGGTGAGACCGGCAGGTGTTCGTGACAGATTGGATGTGTGGGGTGAATGAGAGAGCTGAGTCAAGGACAACACCAAGGTTGCGGGTCTGTGAGACGGGAAGGATGGAAGTGCCATCCACAGTGGCGGGAAAGTCAGGGAGAGGACAGGAATGCAGTTTGGGATGTAGTAGTAAAGAAGTCGTTAATTTTGCCTTCCCAGCTCTTTGGGCAGGGTGCCTAGTTTGTCCCACCCTCTTGAAGCCAGAAAGGAGCTGAAGATGGAATCAAAATCAGTTCCATCTCTTGCGGGCAACTGGCAGGACACGGATCTTGTCCAGCCATGGCCATGGCATCTTTGAAGTTCCTGTTGTCTTCCCCAGGCATAAAAAAGATGGCTGATGAAAAGCAAAATGAATAGGAAAAATTAAAGTGATTAAAAAAAATTTTCCATGAAACCTGGACACTGGTGAATATCACAGTGTTGACGGAAACCCTACAAGGCGTCCAAACGAAGCGAAAGAAGTCACTGAAGGGAAAAGTATTCATCCTTTAAAAAATGGAAGACAGAACAAGAAAACCCCAAAAATTGCAGCAAGGCAGTTACAAACAGGAAAGTTGGCAGATCCGAAAGGAGTTTGAAGAATACTTTGTAAGGGATACCAAAGCTAGTAATAGATGATTCTTCAAATATATCAAAAGCAGTCAGCCAGCTAGGAAGTCACTTGATGATCATGATGTAAAAGTAGAACTCGGAGATGAAAAGGAGCTAGGGGCGCTCAATTAATCTTTGATTCATCTTTCACTAAGGAAGATGCTCCAGATGTTTCATTCATATTGTTATTCAGAGTAGAAAGACCAGGGAGTAGGATTAAACTGTAGTAAACTGCAGGATGTTTTAGAACAAAATAAAAAAATCAAATGCGAACAAAGCAGCGCGACTAAATGGAAGTCGCCCAAGAGTTCTGCAGGAACTTGGAGGAAACTGGTAGATCCTGGCAAAGGTATAAATTATCATTACAAATGGCCTCTGAACTAGAGAATTCGATGACTGTTAAGATAACTCCCACCTATGAGAATGGTTTCAGAGGTGAACCTGGAAATTATAGGCCATTTTGCGCCTCACTGCTAAACCTGACAAACCAGTAAAAGTTATAATTATGTACTTAAGAGTACTTATGTACACACCTGTAATTTATTTATTTATATTAACGCCTGTCTCCCCCACTAGATAGAATCGAGTCGTGAGCAGGAAACGTGTCTATCAACTCTTTTATATTTTACTCTCCCAAGGTCTTAACACAGTGCTCTGCACAAAGTAAGCACTCAATAAATATGATTGATTGACTATACTAATTATCAATGACTAGTTTAGGATATCCGTGTGGAAGAGACTTTTCTTCAGCAACTCTCATACATGGTTCATTCATTCAATCATGTTTATTGAGCGCGCACCGTGTGCAGAGCACTCTACTAAAAGCTTGGGAAAGAACAATATAACAATAAACAGAAACATTCCCAGCCCACAACAAGCTGACAGTCTACGGGAGGAGACAGGCATTAATATAAATAAATAAATTACAGATATGCACATAAGTGCTGTGGGGCTGGGACGGGGGTGGAATAAAGGGAGCAAGTCGGGGCGCCGCAGAAGGGAGTGGAAGAAGAGGAAAGGAGAGCTTAGACCGGGAAGGCCTCTCAGAGGAGATGGGCCTTCAAAAAGACTTTGAAGGGCAGATGCGTAATTGTCTGGCGGATATGATTAGACTGGGAGCCCCTCATTGGGCAGAGATAGTCTCTATCTGTTGCCGAATTATACATTCCAAGCGCTTAGTACAGTGCTCTGCACATAGTAAGCGCTCAATAAATACTATAGAATATGAGGAGGGAGGGCGCTCCAGGCCAGAGACAGGATGAGGGTGAGACGTCAGTGGTGAGATAGATGAGATTGAAGTACCGTGAGAAGGTTAGAATTAGAGAAGTGAAGTGTGTGGGCTGGGTTGTAATAGGAGAGTAGTGAGGTGAGGTAGGAGGGGGCAAGGGGATTGACTGCTTTAAAGCCACTGGTGAGGACTTTTTATTTGATGCGGAGGTGGATGGACAACCACGTGAGGTTCTTGAGGAGTGGGGGAAACCTGGCCCGAACATTTTTGTAGAAAAATGATCTGGGCAGCAGAGTGAAATGTGAATTGGAGTGGGGAGAGATAGGAGGCAGGGAGGTCAGCAAGGAGGCTGATACAGTAATCGAGGTGGGATAGAATAAGTGATTGGATTAACGTGTAGCACTTTGCATGGAGAGGAAAGGGCGGATTTTAGTGACGTTGGAATCCCAAAGCCAACAACATCATCGACTACATTTATATACAACCTCACACACCCAATTAGGAAAATACAACGTGATGAGGGAAAGGTAACATGGCTTCTGAACATTCTTTGAAGTAGACAATCAACATATTGGGGAAGCAGAGGAATATATCTGGATTTTTAAAAGGCGTTTGACAAAGTACTTTTGACATAGATTTGGAGGAATAATTCTGTCAGCAATAAAAAACTAGTTAAAAGATAAGAAACAAAAACCAGGGACTACATCATTTAATTGGTGGAAAGGAGGTGGGATCTCCAGTATATTGGTTCAAGGACTGGTTTTATTTAAGCATTTTCATAAATGATAGAGAAGAGAGAATTCATAGAAGATCTCCATGTCCACAGATGTCAGTAAATTCTTATGGGAGTTGAAATGACAAACAGGCAGGGGAAAACTGCAAGAAGTTTCCATAAAGCTGAGCACAAAAGTGATAAATGACCCTCAGTGTGAACAACTGTCAGGTAATGCATTCAGGGAGAAAGAGTTAAGCCTACAACTTCATGATGATAGGCTCGAAGTCATCAGTCATGACTCCGAAAAAGGATCTTGGAGTTACCGTCAACTAGTATCTCAAGCGATTTTTTTTCATGTGCAGCAGCAGCCCCAAAAAGTCAACAAATACTGGGCATTGACAGGAAGGAAATAGAAGATCAGACGAAAAGCGTACACTGTCTTCGATAAAAAGAGCCTGCTTTCTCGCAGAACCTTTCAATAAGGAAAATAAAACTATTTTCGACACCACACATTTGTCATGATGATAATAATAATGGGTGGTATTTGTTAAGTGCTTATTATGTGCCAGGTACAGTACAAAGCGCTGGGGTAGGTACAAGATAATCAGGCTGGACATAGTCCCTGTCCGACACGAGGCTCACAGCTAAAGTAGGTGTGAGCACAGGAATGAGGCAACTGAGGCACAGAAAGGTTAAGCGACTTTCACAAGGTCACAGAGCAGGCAAGATGCACACCAGTAGTTTCTTCAATAGCGTGGCATGCTGAGCCCAAACAGGCGTGCAATTTTATTTAAAGAATGTTCTATCATTCCCTAATAAAGATGTATCCCAAATGCCTCTTGAAAACATGTGTTATGGCAATAATGGGCATTTTGCCATTATATAACAACGGTTGTATACGGAACCGGAATGCCACACGCCACCTTGATCCCACATTTTAGGAAGAACATTGCAGAGCTGGAAAAGGTACAGAAAATAAACCATAAGGATCGAGCAGGAAGGGTATAGCAACCTATGAAAAACATTTATTCTTGATGGTATTTGTTAGAGAAGCAGTGTGGCTCAGTGGAAAGAGCCCGGGCTTGGGAGCCAGAGTTCATGGGTTTGAATCCCGGCTCTGCCACTTGTCAGCTGTGTGACTTTGGGCAAGTCACTTCACTTCTCTGGGCCTCAGTTACCTCATCTGTAAAATGGGGATGAACTGTGAGCCTCACGTGGGACAACCTGATTACCCTGTATCTACCCCAGCGCTTAGAACAGTGCTCTGCACATAGTAAGCGCTTAACAAATACCAACATTATCATTATTATTATTATTAAGCACTTACTATGTGCTAGCCATTGTATTATGTGCTGAGGTAGGTACAAACTGATCAGGTTGGACACGGTACGTGTCCCAAAGGGAACTCACAGTTTCACTCCCCATTTTACAGTTACTTCATAATGAAGGCATAGAGAAGTGAAGTGACTTGCCCAAGATCACACAGCAGACAGGCAGCAGAGCCAGGATTAGAACTTGGATCCTTTTAACTCCGAGGCCCGTGCTCTACTAGGCCACTTTGCTTCGGGGAAGCAGTGTGGTTCAGTGGAAAGATCCTGGGCTTGGGAGTCAGAGGTCATAGGTTCTACTCCCCACTCCGCCATTTGTCAGCTGTGTGATTTTGGGCAAGTCACTTCACTTCTCTGTGCCTCAGTTCCCTCATCGGGAAAATAGGGATTAAGACTGTGAGCCCCATGTGGGATAACCTGATCACCTGTATCCCCCCAGCACTTAGAACAGTGCTTTGCACATAGTAAGTGCTTAACAAATACCATTACTATTATTATTATTATTATTCTCATTGAAGAGACTACTCCTCCAGACTGGAATGATGAATGCCAAATGATCTATAAAGAATTATTAGAGGGAAAAGTTAGGGTTATGGACTGACCTACCATTTCTTGTATGCCTATTGGATGAGAAAAATGTGAAAATATTGAGAAACTTAAGAGGTTGGTCTGTGGGCATAGTTGTTCACAGGCTCTATCTCATTGCCTTTACATTTCCATTTAATTAGTATATCAAAAACTAGCCAGCAATTAGTCCTAACACACTCTAGGGAATTTCCCTGAGGTGGGAAATTGAACAGCCTAATTTCTGGAAGCTAGGAGAACTCTTTTGACCAAAGAAGGTTACTTTAACTCCCAGTTTTCCAGCTTGGATTCCAGGCACGAACAATAATTTGGGCCAGAGGGACGCTGAAATTTTGAGGTGTGGGAGGCCTGCATGCTTAGTACAGTGCTCTGCACACAGTAAGGGCTCAATAAATACGATTGAATGAATGAATAAAGCCCTCCCCGTCATCAGAGGGAGGACTGTACCTCTGTCTCGTCTATCTCGCCGCCGACCCCTTGCCCACATCCTGCCTCTGGCCTGGAACTTTGTCCCCTTTGTATAGGGAAGCAGCCTGGCTCAGTGGAAAGAGCCCGGGCTTGGGAATCAGAGGTCACGGGTTCTAATCCCATCTCTGCCGCTTGTTAGCTGTGTGACCTTGGGCAAATCACTTAGCTTCTCTGTGCCTCAGTGACCTCATCTGGAAAATGGGGATGAGGACTGTGAGCCCTGCGTGGGACAACCTGATCACCTTGTATCTACCCCAGCACTTAGAATAGTGCTTGGCACATAGTAAGCGCTTAACAAATACCATTATTATTATTATTTATTATTATTATATCAGACGGATGATCATCACCTCACCTCAAAGCCTCATTAAAATCCCGTCCCCTCCAAGCGTCCTCCCAGACAAAAACCTCATTTTCCCTACTCCCTCTCCCTTCTGTGTCCCCTTTGCCCCTGGATCTGTATCCTTTAAGCACTCAACATTCACTCCGCAGTCCTTATGTACATATATGTAATTTATTTATAGTAAATATTATATTTATGTTATATATAATATAATATTATATTATATATTCTATTTATAGAGTCTCTATACCCCTCTTAACTGAAACTCCTTGGGAGCAGGAAAATGTCTACCAACTCTGTTACAGTAATTTCTCCCAAGGATAAAGTGCATTGCTCTGCACACAATAATTTTTAACCACTCAATCTCCAATGGCTCCTTCCCCGCTGCCTTCAAACATGCCCACATCTCCCCATCCTAAAAAAACCCGCTCTCGACCCCACTTCCCCCTCCAGTTATCGCCCTATCTCCCTACTACCCTTCCTTTCCAAAATCCTAGAACGAGTCGTCTACAATCGATGCTTAGAATTCCTTAACTCCCATTTTCTCCTAGACCCCCTCCAATCTGGCTTCCGTCCCCTCCGCTCTACCGAGACTGCTCTCTCTAAGGTCACCCGTGACCTCCTTCTTGCCAAATCCAATGGCTCCTACTCCATTCTGATCCTCCTTGACCTCTCTGCTGCCTTTGACACCGTCGACCATCCCCTCCTGCTCCATACCTTATCTCACCTCGGCTTCACGGACTCCGTCCTCTCCCGGTTCTCCTCTCACCTCTCTGGCCGGTCATTCTCGGTCTCCTTCACCAGCGCCTCCTCCCCCTCCCATCCTTTAACTGTTGGAGTTCCTCAAGGGTCAGTTCTCGGCCCTCTTCTGTTCTCCATTTACACTCACTCCCTCGGTGAACTCATCCGCTCTCATGGCTTTGACTACCATCTCTACACAGATGACACGCAGATCTACATCTCCGCCCCCGTCCTCCCCCCCTCCCTTCGGGCTCGCATCTCCTCCCGCCTCCGGGACGTCTCCGCCTGGATGTCGGCCCGCCACCTAAAACTCAACATGGGCAAGACTGAGCTCCTCATCTTCCCTCCCGAACCCGGTCCTCTCCCAGACTTCTCTATCACCGTGGATGGCATGACCATCCTTCCCGTCTCTCGGGCCCACGATCTCGGTGTCATCCTTGACTCGTCTCTCTCGTTCACCCCACGCATCCTATCCATTACCAAGACCTGCCGGTTTCACCTTTACAATATCGCCGAGATCCGCCCTTTCCTCTCCACCCAAATGGCTACCTTACTGCTACAGGCTCTCATTATATCCCGGCTAGACTACCATGTCGGCCTTCTCTCTGACCTCCCTTCCTCCGCTCTCGCCCCGTTCCGGTCTATTCTTCACTCCGCTGCCCGGCTCATCTTCCCGCAGAAACGATCTGGGCCTGTCACTCCCCTTCTTAAACAACTCCAGTGGTTGCCTGTCGACCTCCGCTCCAAACAAAAACTCCTCACTCTAGGCTTCAAGGCTCTCCATCACCTTGCCCCTTCCTACCTCTCCTCCCTTCTCTCTTTCTACCGCCCACCCAGCACCCTCCGCTCCTCCGCCGCCCACCTCCTCCCCGTCCCTCGGTCTCACCCATCCCGCCGTCGACCCCTGGGCCGTGTCCTCCCGCGGTCCCGAAACGCCCTCCCTCCTCACCTCCGCCAAACCGATTCTCTTCCCCTCTTCAAAACCCTACTTAAAACTCACCTCCTCCAAGATGCCTTCCCAGACTGAGCTCCTCTTCTCCCTCTACTCCCTCTACCACCCCCCCTTCACCTCTCCGCAACTAAACTCTCTTTTCCCCCTTTCCCTCCGCTCCTCCCCCTCTCCCTTCCCATCCCCTCAACACTGTACTCGTCCGCTCAACTGTATATATTTTCATTACCCTATTTATTTTGTTAATGAATTGTCCATCGCCTCGATTCTATTTAGTCACCATTGTTTTTACGAGATGTTCTTCCCCTTGACTCTATTTATTGCCATTGTTCTCGTCTGTTCGTCTCCCCCGATTAGACCGTAAGCCCGTCAAACGGCAGGGACTGTCTCTATCTGTTGCCGACTTGTTCATTCCAAGCGCTTAGTACAGTGCTCTGCACATAGTAAGCGCTCAATAAATACTATTGAATGAATGAATGAGTGCTAAAAACTATGCTAAAAACAGTCAGGCAGTCATTCTTATTCATTGAGCGCTTACTGTATGCAGAGCACTGGACTAAGCATTTGGGAGAGTACAAGAAAACAACAAACACATTCCCTGCCCACAGTGAATTTATCTAGACTCAAAATAATAATAATAATGTTGGTATTTGTTAAGCACTTACTATGTGCCAAGCACTGTTCTGAGCACTGGGGGAGATACAAGGTAACCAGCTTGTCCCAGCTGGGGTTCACAGTCTTAATCCCCATTTTACAGATGAGGTAACTGAGCCACAGAGAAATTAAGTGACTTGCCCAAGGTCACCCAGCTGACAAGTGGCGGAGCTAGGGTTAAAACCCATGACCTCTGCCTCTCAAGCCCGGATTCTTTCCACTGAGCCACGCTGCTTCTCATATCAGACAGAGTCCCTGCCCCACATGGGGCTATCAACCTGAGACGGAGAGCGAACAGGCCCTTTACTGGGCAGGGATGGTCTCTATCTGTTGCTGAATTGTACATTCCAAACCCTTAGTACAGAGCTCTGCACATAGTAAGCTCTCAATAAATACTATTGAATGAATGAATGAACAGGCTTTTTAACCTCATTTTATAGATAAAAAAACTAAGCCCCAGAGAAGTCAAGCAGCTTGCCCAAGGTCACAGAGCTGGCAAATGCCTGAGATGGGACTATCAATCAATCAATCAATCAATCAATCAATCAATTGTATTTATTAAGTGCTTACTATGTGCAGAGCACTGTACTAAGCTCTTGGGAGAACACTGTACAACAGAATTAGCAGACATGTTCCCTGCCCATAGTGTAGAGGGGGAGACAGACATTAACACAAATAACTTTATTTACTTATTTCCAGTCACATGCTCCTTCCACTAGGCCAGGCAAGCAAAAAGAAAACACAGTATATTCAACAGTGCTACTTTTTGTTCTCATCAAAATCAATCGGTCAGTGGTACTTACTGAGCGCTCACTGTGTGCAGAGCACCATACTTAGCCCTTGGGAATACACAGTACAACAGAATTAGCAGACACGTTCCCTACCCATAACACGCTTATGGTTTGGAGGACTCTCAATAAACAAAAGTCAGGATTACACTCTTCCATTCATTCATTCATTCAATACTATTTACTGAGAGCTTACTATGTGCAGAGCACTGGACTAAGCGCTTGGAATGTACAATTCGGCAACAGATAGAGACAATCCCTGCCCAGTGACGGGTTTACAGTCTAATCGGGGGAGACAGACGGACAAAAACAAGACAACTTAATCGCAATAAATAGAATCAAGGGGATGTACACCTCATTAACCAAATAAATAGGGTAATAAAAATCTATACAAATGAGCACAGTGCTGAGGGGAGGGGAAGGGAGAGGGGGAGGAGCAGAGGGAAAGGGGGAAAGTGGGCTTAGCTGAGGGGATGTGAAGGGGGGGCAGAGAGGGAGCAGAGGGTGCAGAGGGAAAAGGGGAAGCTCAGTCTGGGAAGGCCTCTTGGAGGAGGTGAGCTCTCAGTAGGGCTTTGAAGAGGGGAAATGAATGATGTTTCCTTCCCTAGTCAAGGATTTTCATCATTTGATCTATTCTGGGTGTCTTTGGTCTTCCGGCTGGCTGTTTATAGCTTCGGGATATCCAGTCTGTGAGATGAATTGCCCACCTGTTATCCTGACATAGGACCATGTGTCTGTCCCTTGAACTATGACCATCTCCCCAGTACACTGCTGTAGTTCTGCCTCCAATATACCATCTCCTCAGGACCCTCGGTACATTCTTCATTCCATCAGTCTTCATTTTCTCTTGCTTATATCACTGAATGTTCAGAACCATACATCATGAAGAGCTAAATGGTGGCAGAATGGTGAACTGAACAATTCTCTCCCCATCAACAGTCGGCCATCATCGTCATCATCTTCAGTATTTACTGAGCGGTCACCGGGCGCTTACCGTACAGATCCCTTATGGTAAGAAGGTCGTGATTTGGTAACTTTATCGTGATTAAGTTGTCTTGTTTTTGTCCGTCTCCCCCGATTAGACTGTGAGCCTGTCAGTGGGCAGGGATGGTGTCTAACTGTTGCCGAATTGTACATTCCAAGCGCTAAGTACAGTGCTCTGTACATAGAAAGCGCTCAATAAATACTATTGAATTAATGAATGAATGAACAAGGTAGCTATTCTAAAGTAGGTGGACCAAGCTGCCTTTCTTCTGCTGCTGTATTTACCGTCAATGGTTTTTCCTTTATTCAGCACGTAACCCTAGCGTACGTAAGGACTGGCTTTTACTTCTGAATGGATTCATCTTCCCAGTATTACTGGTGCTGCCACTTGGCCTTGGGAATGCTCATTTCAAGACCAATTCTGCATGATTTCATCTTCACTCCAGCTCTGTGGTGTCCTTGATGAATGCAATGCTATGCATATTCTTTATGCATAGAAGAGAAGCAGCGTGGCTCAGTGGAAAGAGCATGGGCTTTGGAGTCAGGGCTCATGAGTTCGAATCCCAGCTCTGCCACTTGTCGGCTGTGTGACTATGGGCAAGTCACTTAACTTCTCTGTGCCTCAGTTCCCTCATCTGTAAAATGGGGATTAAGACTGTGAGCCCCACGTGGGACAACCTGATTCCCCTATGTCTACCCCAGCGCTTAGAACAGTGCTCGGCACATAGTAAGCGCTTAACAAATACCAACATTATTATTATTATTATTCTTATTATTATTATTCTTGTGTGTGTATAGAAAATAGCATCGCGTTGTCTGTTGGCTTGAAGATGATGCTGTGACTAGTGAGATTATGAGTTTGTTAAGAGAACTTTTCCCCTTTTCATTCAGGTAGCTCAGACACCAGTGGTTTGCAGGTGAGAGGATGTGTGCTTGATTTTTTTTTACAATAGTGGTTACGTTTTGAGCTAAACCAACCACGTTCTCTCATCCAATCCCCCTAAGCCCAGGGGCACTTAGGATGAGATATCTGGAAGAGACATGGGGTACAGTCAGGGCTCACAGAACAGAGAATCTGTGAGACCGCAATAGACTAGAAGTAGACACCAATGCGCCCGCACCCATTTGGTATGTCGCCTTTGAATTAATCAATGGACCAATCAGTGGAATTTATTGAGCTCTTACCGTGTGCAGAGCACTGTACTGTGTTTGGGAGAGTACAGAACAACAGAGTCGGTAGGCACTTTCCTTTGAATTCGTGCTTAATAAATATCACCGCTTGACTGATATACTCCTTGGGACTTAGTGAGAGTTAGGTTGGAGATGGAGGGTGTTTTCCTTTTTCTTGCAAAGGAAGGAAGTGAAAAACACAACAAGGGACCTCAGGAACAACAACAAAAAAATTATAATTATTTTTCACTCCGTGAGAAAAAGCAGAGGTAAAATGCAAAGGCAGTTCTTTCACCATCGTCCACCAGCCATTCTGCTTCTGCAACTGTTTGGAAGAACTATTCCCCGTAATTGTCCGACTGTGAAACCATTCTCCAAAAGCCAACAGTCTGATGAGGAAAGTCCTCTCCCAAACACAGTGCATCTACACAATGCATTCACCTTCCAAACAACAGATGAGTTAGACGGCTGTAAGCTTGCTGTGGGCAGGGAACCTCTCTACCAACTCTACTATATTGTATTTTGAAGCATCCTGGCATAGTGGATAGAGCCTGGCTCCGCCACTTGTCTGCTGTGTGACCTCGGGAGAATCATTTCACTTCTCTGGGCCTCAGTTACCTCACACATAAAATGGGGGTTGAGACTGTGAGCCCCACGTGGAACAGTGTCCAACCCAATTTGCTTCTATCCAACCCAGCGCTTACTTCATACAGTGCCTGGCATACAATAAGCAGTTAACAAATACCGTAATTATTATTATTATCACTCTCCCAAGTGTTTAGTAATAACAATAATAATAATGATGATGGCATTTCCTAAGCGTTCACTATGTGCAAAGCACTCTTCTCGGCACTGGGGTAGATACAAGGTAATCAGGGTGTCCCAGGTAAGGCTCCCAGACTCCATCCCCATTTTAGAGGGAACCGAGACCAGAAAAGTGAAGTGACTTGCCCAAAGTCACCCAGCTGACAAGTGGTAGAAGCGGGATTAGAACCCACAACCTGCGACCGCCAAGCCAAGGCTCTTTCAGCGTGGCTCAGTGGAAAGAGCGCGGGCTGGGGAGACAGAGGTCATGAGTTCAAATCCCCACTCTGCCGCTTGTCAGCTGGGTGACTTTGGGCAAGTCACTTAACCTCTCTGTGCCTCAGTTACCCCATCTGTATAATGGGCATTAAGACTGTGAGCCCCACGTGGGACAACCAGATCACCTTGTATCCTCCCCAGTGCTTAGAACAGTGCTTTGCACATAGTAAGCACTTAACAAATGTCATCTTTTTTTTTTCCACTAAGCCACGCTGCTTCTCCAAGTACGGTTCTCTGCGAACAGTTGGCACTCAATAATTATGATTGATTGATTGACTGATTGATGTTTATCAATGTTGATTCCACTTTTCCATGTCAGGCTATTGAATGGTGCTCCCAGGACTTACATCAATCAATCAATAGTATTTATTGAGTGCTTACTGTGTGCCGAGCACTGTACTAAGCACTTGGGAGAGTATAATATAGCAGAGTTGGTAGACATGTTCCCTTCCCCCAGCGCACTTACAGTCGAGAGAGATATGTAAGTACCTCCAGGTAGATTGTACTGCCTTGTCACGTATTAATATGACAGAGATCTTTGGGCAGCGTTTATCTCAGTTGTGCGCGCCTTATTCATTTCTACCAATAGTTCAGTGGAAGCCAGGTTTATTCCTCTACTTTTTTCAGTCACCCCTGTGGCACTACAAGGCACAGGTTGGAGGATTTCTGTGCTCCTGCCAATCAGTCAATCATGGTAGTTTTTGACGGCTTATTGTGTGCGGAGCACTGTACTACTAGGGGAAGCAGCATGGCTCAGTGGAAAGAGGCTGGGCTTCAGAGTCAGAGGTCATGGGTTCGACTCCCAGCTCTGCCACATGTCAGCTGTGTGACTGTGGGCGAGTCACTTTACTTCTCTGTGCCTCAGTTACCTCATCTGTAAAATGGGGATTAACTGGGAGCCTCACATGGGACAACCTGATTACCCTGTATCTACCCCAGTGCTTAGAACAGTGCTCGGCACTTAACAAATACCAACATTATTATATTATTATTACTGGAGCAAGGACAGAGAGCAAGATGGGGCTGCCATTCCCTTGAAAGTCAGAAGGACCTGGGTTCCAGTCACAACTCCTGCTCATGACTGCTGTGTGACCTTGAGCTTCACTTCTCTGGGCTTCAGTTCTCTCATCTGTAAAATGAGGATGAAGACTATGAGCCTCATGTAGGACATGGATTGTGTCCAACCTGACTAGATAGTATCTACTCCAGCGCTTTGAACAGTGCCTGGTACATAGTAAATGCTTAAGAAATACCATAAAAGAATCGCAACCTCTTGATCTCATTCTTTGAAATCCCACCCTGACCCCTTGAGGCTCCGTTCCTTCACAACTCTTCCTCAAATTTGCCCCTATGCTTGTTTTTTTGGTATGGTATTTAAGTGCCTCAGTTTCCTCATCTGAAAAATGAGGATTAAATCCTACTCCCTCCTACTTAGACTGTGAGCCCCATGTGGGACAGGGACTATGTCTGACCTGATATCTAGTATCTGCCCTGATTATTTCATATCTACTCCAGTGCTTAGAACAGTGCTTGGCAAACAGTAAGCGCTTAACAAATCAAATGCCATCATCATTATTATTATTATTACTTCTCAACATGTAAAGTTGGCCCCTCTGATTCAGTGTCTCCATTTCTTAGAGAGAGAAATCAGGAAGAATATTAGCTGAAAAAGTTCCCAACTATTTGTACCAATATAAATAGCAATGCAGGAAACTGCACTTATTTTTTAAAATTATGTTCTTACATCTAAAAAATTTTTTACAGTGCAGCATAGTGGAAAGAGCATGGAACTGAGCAGATCTGGGTACTAGGCCCAGGCCCGACACTGGCCTGCTGCGTGACATTGGGTAAAGTCACTTAACCATTCTCTGCCTCAATTTTCTCATTCTGTTCCTCAATTTTCTCATCTGTAAAATGGGGATAAATGCCTGCTGTCCTCACCTCTTAGTCCTGGAACCTCACACGGGGCAGAAATTCCATCTCATATGCTTGTCAGTCAGCCAGCCAGTCAATCAATCGTATGTATTGAGCATTTATTGTGTGCAGAACACTGTACTAAGCACTTGGGAGAGTACAGTACACCAATAAACAGACACAGTCCCTGCCCACAAGGAGCTTACATTCTAGAGGTGCTAAGCACACAATAAGAGGAGAATAGATGCTATTATTAAGAACACTTTGCAGCTGTCCATTTAATCTGCTAGTCCTTATATCCTATGGAAATTTACCCACCCGTCGTTCAGATGGTTTGAACTAAAGTAATAAAGGGCACCTTCCCACCTCCTATTTCTGGATAACAATAAATTTCACAGCCTAGAAGGGACATATATTTATTAGGTAGCGGAAAAACTGGTAGCTCCATTATGTACAAAGTGTCCGCTAATTACCCATACTCTTCAAGTTGCTGAAGGAAATGAAAATCTATTCATTTTAACAAATGAGTCATCATGAGACTACATCAGATGAAATAATATGGAAGAGTGGGTGCTTTTAAAAAAATCCTCAGGGAGTAATATTACCAACTTAACAAATACTTCACGGGAAAGCCAGTAGTTCTCCATGGAGATTAAATTAAAGGGGTTCCTTTTTCAGCCCAAGTTTGCAAATAATGCAAACGATAGTATTTATTGAGTACCTCCAATGTGCAAGTTGTGTAGAAAACAATATGCCCCCTGGCCCAAACATCTTACAATCTATCAGGGGAGATAGACATAAAATAATGCACAAATCAGAAGAAGGACTCAAATAGTCAAGTGTGTAAAGCGATAAATACAAAAATGCGACGATCAAACCATTGAGTGCATTGTAGCAAAATACTTTATTTTCTAAACCGAACTACCAGGGAATTTCAAGTGTTCAGATTTATATTTCTACCTGTTAAAGACCGACAGTTCCCATCCAGCTTGAAACAGAAACTCTCTCTCTGGACAAAGTATCGAGTAAATAATTCTTTAAAACACAAAATGAATGCAACTTTTGCATTGCTTTGAACAGTGACAGTAACAATTATTTTTATTATCAGTCACATCTAGTTATTTTTATCCACATAAAGTAAGGCCTAAACATTGTCTCACTTGGAAACCAGAAATTGTGTGTGTGAAGTCACTCTTCCTTCTTGCTTTGTGCAGCTGGTTAAGCAATCCCTTTTCACTGAACATTAAATTCCTAGATAATTTCAGGAAGCTGGGGCTTGCAATAGCACAACTTTAAAGTTGTGGTACCCTTTCCCTTTTGTGATAAAGTAATAAGGTTAAAATATACACTCAGGTAGAGAATATCTCATATGTGAAACAAAGAAAGGAAATACCTTATTCACGTGGATTCTAGAAGTAGCATGGCTCAGTGGAAAGAGCACAAAGTCAGAGGTCACGGGTTCGAATCCCAGCTCTGCCATTTGTCAGTTGTGTGACTGTGGGCAAGTCACTTAACTTCTCTGTGCCTCAGTTCCCTCATCTGTAAAATGGGGATGAGACTGTGAGCCTCACATGGGACAAACTGATTACCCTGTATTTACCCTGGCGCTTAGAACAGTGCTCTGCACATAGTAAGCACTTAACAAATACCAACATTATTATTATTATGATTATTATTAAAGATAGACCAAAGAACAGTCAATTAAGGGGAAGAAATAACTCATTTCTATATATACAAGCCAGACCACCTAATTTCATATTTATTTTATTACTAACAGCAACAATAATACTTATTTTAAAAATTAAATTGTGGTACTTGTGAAGCGCTTGCTATGTGCAAAATACTGTATTAAGCACTGGGGTAGATTCAAGAGTATGAGACTAGACATAGTCTCTGTCCCACATAGGGCTCACAATCAAAGTGGTGCTTTTTATTTTAATGTCTGTCTCCCCAGCTAGACTGTAAGCTCCTTGTGGGCAGTGATTGTGTCTGCCAACTCTATTATACTGTACCCTCCCGCATGCTTAGTACAGTGTCCTGCACGCAAGTGCACAATCAATACCATTGATTGATTGATTAATGGGAGAAAGATTAGTATTTAATCCCCATTTTACAGAAGAGGAAACTGAGGCACAGAGAAGCGAAGTTACTTGCCTAAGGTCACACAGCTGGCAAGTGACAGAATCGGATTAGAAGTCAGGTCTCCTGACTCTCAAGCCCCTGTTCTTTCTATTACTTCACGTTGATTTGCTTAGTTTGTGATAATACGGTGATTTCCATGACTCAGAATACAAATCTATGTTTATGGCAGTCATCATGCGCATTTAAAGACAGCTGTCCTGGAGCATTTAAAATGATGCACCTGGCTGTAAAATTTTACCAGCATATTTGAGTGTGACCATCATAACTGTTGTGTGACTGACAATCCTTTATACGTCCTAGGCATGAAAAGGCTGTCATCATCGGCAAGGGATAGTTAGGATAGAGCACAGGCCTGGGAGTCAGAAGGCCATGGGTTCTCTTCCCGGCTCTGCCACTGTCTGCTGAGTGACCTTGGGCAAATCACTTCACTTCTCTGGGCCTCAGGTACCTCGACTGTAAAGTGGGGATTGAGATTATGAGCCCCACATGGGACAGGGACTGTGTCTGACCCAATTCGCTCGTATCCACCCCGGTGCTTAATACAGTGTCTGGGGCCTAGTAAGTGCTTAATAAATACCACAATTATTATTATTATCATCTTATCAATGGAATTTATCGATGTCCCTTGCGGCACCTGGCCCCACCTTTGTCACCCGCTGTGCTTGGCACCAATTTCATCTTTTCCACTGTGACATGATCTTCTCAAAGCCTCTGCCCTTAAAAAAGTTACCTCATTTCCAACTGCCATTTGCCACCTGGTCTATCTTCTGTTGCTCTCCTCCAAATGTCCACAAATACGCCTCACTGCCCGTGGCTTTCTTCCATTGTGTCTGTTGCCCCTTGGGCCTCTGGACCCCCAGCATCAAATACCCCAGCTGCAAAATAAGAAATAGCAAGAAGAGAGTGCACCTGGATCAGTCTAAGACAGACAGTTTGGTCATCTCTAGAACTGCTCATCATTCACTCATTCATTCATTCATTCAATTGTATTTATTGAGCACTTACTGTGTACAAAGCACTGTAGTAAGCGCTTAAGGGAGTACACTATAACAATAAACAGAGACATTTCCTGCCCACGACGAGCTTCCAGGATCCTGTCCCCAGAAACTGACTCTTGCCACACCAAAAAAAGAGCTATTTCCTCTCAAGCTTTCATGCAAACCGTCAGCAAAAGGAGGAGGAACCAAGATGATTTACATCACTAGAAGGAGAAATTTCCTCTCAAGAGTTCCTAGGGGGGCCCTTCGCATTTCTATATCCTGTACTTCCCAAGGACCTAGTCCACTGCACTGCATAAATATAGTACTCTGTACTTATTAAGCTCTTCAGGCCAAGCACTGTTCCAAGCACTGGAAAAGTGCTTGTATTACTTGATTAACTTGTATAATCAGGTTGGACACAGTCCCTGGCCCTCATGGGGTCTCACAGTCCAAGTAGGGGGGAGTAAATAGTTCTACTTTACTACTGGGTCTAATATACGACCGAACTTTTCTTCACTCCTCTCCTCTCCTCCCACTCCCTTTACGTCGCCCTGACGTGCTCCTCCCTCCCAGCCCCACAGCACATTAATACACATAGGTGTATTTATTTATTTACAATATTATCATCTGTCGCCCTCTCTAGACTGTGAGCACACTGTGAGCAGGGAATCTGTTGTTGCATTGTGCTCTCCCGAGCGTTTAGTACAGTGCTTTGCACACAGTAAGCACTCAATAAGTACGATCGAATGAATGAGTGAATGAAGAATTAGAACTTCTCCCAGTAGCTCTAGAACTCGGGTCAATCGGTTTATGAGTAACTGTTATTATTCATTCAATAGTATTTATTGAGTGCTTACTATGTGCAGAACACTGTACTAAGCGCTTGTACAATTCGGCAACAACATTATTATATGAATTATCAGTTGCTAGTGTAAGAACTTAATCTCCTGTCCTTTCAAACTTTCATTACAGCTGAAAGGTATATGCGTTCTAGTTGAAGTTTCTTTTGATTATCCATTTAACATCTGACTGCACGGGAGCGAATTTCAGACTGCAGTGAAAGAGGTAATTGTTTCCTTGAGGTTGCCAGACTGATGGCTCAACTCTAATCAACTAGGCTTCTAAAATGAACTAATTCTCAACCTACTTGAATTTGAATCCCTTTTGAACCCATTATGAGGCTTCAATTTCCCTAAATCAGCAGGCTTTTTAAAAAAATGGGAACTGTATTTACGATCTCTTCATGATAGCCGTTCCACGGAGTGCTCAAGTTTCATCCCTAGAATTTGATTGCTAAGGATCTTAACTGACCTGTATAGCACATGTAATCTTCAAGGCTTGTTAGATAATTGTTTTATACTAAAGTAATTTCTTTCTTGGAGTGAATTTCCTTTGTCACCAGAATTAACTGGACCATTTATACTTCTAGACTGTGAGCCCGTTGTTGGGCGGGGATTGTCTCTATCTGTTGCCCAATTGTACTTTCCAAGCGCTTAGTACAGTGCTCTGCACACAGTAAGTGCTCGATAAATACGATTGAATGAATTTATGCAGAAGCTAAATCACACACAGCCATCAGATCCCCCTCTATTGGGGCACTGGCAACATTGGGGAGGCAGCTGAACTTTCCATGGCCAATCCCTTCCCACATCCCTCCCCCATCTTTCTGCTTTCCAAACATTTAAAATGCCGCAGAAGTTGGGACTGCTTGAATAGGGCAACGTGCATTCGCAGTAAGAAATTTTCCTGTTGCACCTCCTACATTTTTTTTCAGTTCTCCCCACCCGCCTTCATTCTTCATTCCATGCATCTGTTCTCTCTCTCCACCCCCCGTCCTGTCACACTTAGATTTGGGGACAGGGAATGTGCCTGAATTAATATCCATGTCCTCTCCCCAGTGCTTAGAACAATGCCTTGCATGTTATAGGCATTTAATCGGTGTTACTATTGATCGATTGAGAGTCATGGTAACAAGAAACCGCTCGTTTGGTACAGATGAGACAGAAATAAAGATCTTTTTGATCACAAAAATCCAGGAAAGGGAGGCCAGGAGCAGGTAACTGATTCATGATTTTTCCTTAATTCCCAAACAAATTTTCAGTAACTCTCTACAAAGAAAATAATAGAATAGAGAAATGTTCCTGATCTTTTAAAATGGCAGGGTGCACAGTAGATTTAACAGCACTTAAAATGCCATCGGTAAGACTCCTTCCCTCCTCCTCCACAGGAATCAGCAGTTTTTCTCACTGATTTCTATTAACTACTTTTTTCTATTATCTAAATGTCTGCCCACATGAGTAATTGTATGAGTCATATCAGTGACATATTTTCTGCTTTTTTTTAGGATGAGACTGCATGGTAAAATTCCAACTTTCCTCTCAAAATGAAGGCTTTAAGCTATTTTGATTACAATACCAGGCAAGGAGGAATTTTTTTCCAACAAAATTGGGTTTAAAGTGAGAGATTGTATAATTGTGTTTTCAGTTTCTTTGAACCCAAGGGCTGGACATAATGGTTTTTGGCCTCAATCCCATCCAGGCGACAGCAGGCCTGTGTCTTTCAGGTAGTGGCTGTGACTTTTTACACCAGCTTCTCCTTCATTTTGATTCCTGCTGCCTTGCTAATGAGATAGCGAGTTGCAAAAGTTCTTCGTATTAAAGGTGACCAAATTTCTGGTCACCCAAGCTGGAATGGTCGCAGGACCTTTAGGAGGGGCATAAAAGAAGGGAAGGCTATAAAGAGAGATGTACTGTAACTGTTTGAGACCCGGAGGCTCAAGGTATTGCTGGAAAGATTCATAACCTCTGAGAGAGGGAGGTGCACAGAAACCAAAAATAAATATTTTTTTCTCTCGAATAAAGGAGTTCTTGGGGGAGTGTTTAACCAAACAGAGGATTAGGCTTCTGATTTATTGTCTCCCCACCCCCTTAAATCATGTGTGTGAGCCCCCCAAAAGTTATTGTTCGGGTACAAAAATCAATCATTCGAGAGCTTATCGAGAGCTCACTAGGTGCAGAGCAGTGTACTAAGCATTTGGGAGAGAACAGTGCAATGGAGTGGGCAGACATGTTCCCTGCCCACATTGCGTCTACAGTCTGGAGGGAGAGACAGATATTAATATAAATAATTTATAATTTATAATTTAAAAATATGAACAGGAATACCGTGGAGCTGAGGGTGGGGCGAATATCAGATGCCCAAAGGTCACAGATCCAAATGCGTAGATGACGCAGATGGGAGAGGGAGGCGGGGAAAAGATGGTTTAAATGGGGAAGGCCTCTTGGAGGAGATGTGGCCTTAATAATGCTGTAAAGGTAGAAAGAGTGATGGCTTGGCATCTACGGAAGGGTTGGGAGTTCCAGGCCGGGGGAGGATGTGGGAAAGGGGTTGGCAGCGAGATAGATGAGATTGGGTCACAAATGGCAATATTGATTGGTTTGGGGAGAAACTAATTTACTATGTGTTTGTTTTTGATTTATCCACTTGCGCTTTTTCTTTTTTCATTATGCTCATCTTCTTTTAACTATTATATATATAATGATTTATGTCTCAGCTTCACCACTGAACTGTAAGCTCCTTGAAGGCAGGAATGTGAGTACTATACTTTGCATAAAGTTAGATGCCCCCAAAATGCTGTTTTATTACTGACTATATGCCATCTACCTAGAGACTTAGTCCTGCTAAGTTCCGATGTTCATTTTCCATTTTCAAGTACCCTGGCTAGAAGAGTTGCAGGAAGGCGCAGTGGCTAGAGCCCAGGTCTGGGAGTCTGAAGGTCATGGGTTCTAATCTTGGCTCTGCCACATGTCTGCTGTGTGGCCTTGGGCAAGTCACTGCAATTATCTGTGCCTCGGTTACCTCATCTAGAAAGAGGTGATTGAGACCGTGAGCCCCACATGGGACAGGGACTATGTCCAACCTGATTTGCTCGTATCCAGCCCAATGCTGAGTATGGTGCTTGACACATAGTAAGCGCTTAGTAAATACCATTGGTGTTGTTATTATTTGGCATTAATGGCAGTAGTACTATTACTTAAGTCTTCATCTCCAGAATAAGGACTTCAGTGGAAATATATATTTAGTATATTCAAAAATGATGCTACTGACAGTCGGATTTTTATCAGCGCGTGTGGATCTAGCTGGTAGGACCAATGCAAGACTGACATTCCTTCCACACTGGGTGAAAATAAAGATGGTCTCTCATTACATTAGCTCCCTATGACGCTTCGTGCGACTTTCATTTCTTCTTCCATGTCGTGACCTCCCCGGAGCATCTGTTCAAGAAGGCCATCCCATTGGAAAAGCATTCTCCAAGGGATGGGGTGGATTCCAGTTAGCCTTGAGCTTTTGGGCCTGCCCTAGCAGGAACCTGAATTGCTACAGCTGCCCTACCCTCCTAGGGGTCGGTCAGTCAACCAACCAATGATCTTCATCGAACAGACTATGTGATGAGCACTGTTAAAGTCTTGCAAATCTCCCCGTGCTGACCTGCAGCCCCCAGATTGGGTTGGCGCTTGATCGCTGTTGTTTTTTTCCAATCAATTGTATTTTGATCAAACATGTTTAGTGAGTGCTTACTCTGTGCAGAGCCCTGTACTAAGCACTTGGGAGGGTACAAGTAAATGGAGTTGGTAGTGCTGTAATTTGATTCTATTTATTGCTATTGTTCTTGTCTGTCCGTCTTCCCCGATTAGAATGTAAGCCCGTCAAAGGGCAGGGACTGTCTCTATCTGTTACCGATTTGTACATTGCGAGCGCTTAGTACAGTGCTCTGCACATAGTAAGTGCTCAATAAATACTTTTGAATGAATGAATCAATACTAAACAGGGTACAATTTAACGGAGTTGATAGACACTTTCCTCGCCCACGATGAGCTTACAGACCTGTTGTGGAAAACTGTAGACTATAAGCTCATCGTGGGCAGAGAATGGGTTGGCCAACTCTGTTGTACTTTCCAAGTGTTTAGTACAGTGCTCTGCACAGAGGAAGTGCTCAATCTCTACCAATGATGATGACGATGGTGATGATGATGATGGAAGAAAATGCGGAGAATCGCTGATTACTTCAGTGAAGCCCTAGTGATTACTAAATCTCACTGCCCATACTGATAGATCCCACCAGGAATTCTCGTGCCCAGATTTGGGGCTGGAATAAAGGAAAATTCTCACCAGAAGAAAGACATAAAATTTACTTTTCACACTCATAAAATAGGTTGTCATGGCAACCTTGCTTGAAGATATGTATTTTTAAAGCTACACGAATTTTAGCATTCAAAACACATTTGCATCTTTCTCCATGGTTTCATAATATAAAGGACAATTTTTCTAGTTTTTGTGACTCCCCTGTGAAGAGCTAGTCCCCTAAGCAATTTACGGAAGATGTGGTGGTCCTAATAGCATTATGCACAAATGGAAAATATGGCTGCAATAGGAAATCTCAAGCTGAGAAAACACTAGAGCAAAAGTTAGAACCCAGCCTCATCTGGGGTCGTGGATAGAGCACAGGCCTGGGAATTAGGTCATGAGTTCTAATCCAGGCTCTGCCACTTGTCAGCTGTGTGGCCTTGGGCCATTCACTTTGCTTCCCTGTGCCTCAGTTACCCTATCTGTAAAATGGTGATCAAGACTGTGAGCCCCATGCGGGACAAGGACTATGTCAAACCTGATTTGCTTGTATGATAATGAGGGTATTTGTTAAGTGCTTACTATGTGCCACGCACTGTTCTAAGCACGGGGGGAGACACAAGGTAATCAGGTTGTCCCACATGGGGCTCCCAGTCTTAATCCCCATTTTACAGAGGAGGTAACTAAGGCACAGAGAAGTTAAGTGACTTGCCCAAAATCAGCCCAAAGCTGACAAGTGGCGGAGCCAGGATTAGAACCTATAATCTCTGACTCCCAGGCCCATGCTCTTTCCACTAAGCCACGCTGCTTCTCTATATCTTCACCGTATCCATCCCAGAGTTTACTACAGTGCCTGGCACATAGTAAGCACTTAGCAAATACCACGATTATTATTGTTATTGTTCTGTCAGAACCAGGGTGAGCTCTGAGGGGAGAGGACTAACACTCTCTTGACCACAGGGTCCTTCCCAACCAGGAAAAGCTTAGCAGGGCAGATTCTATTTTTGCAAGAGCTTAGCAAAGTGTGTTTCACTAATTGCCATTCATTACTGTTACTATCACTGATGCTGCTATAAACCGATGGTATTTACCGAACGCTTATGGCGTGCAGAGCATTTTGTGCTAAGCACTCGGGAGACTACAGCACAACACAGTTGGTAGACACAATCCCGTCCACAGGCAGCTTACAGCCGAGGAGGAGAGACAGACATTAAAATAAATTACATATATGTGCGTAAGTGCTGTAGGGCTGACAGTGGGCTGAATATCAAGTGCTTAGAGAGTTTGGATCCAAATCATACGCGACAAGGAGTGAGAGGAAGTAGGAGAAATGAGGGCTTCCTCGGGGAAGGCCGTTTGGAGATATGATTTTAGTAAGTGGAGAGAGTGGTGGTCTGCTCTATATTCATTCAGTCGCATTTATTGAGCGCTTACTGGGTGCAGAGCACTTGGGCATGGGTTCGTATCCCAGCTCTGCCTCTTGTCAGCTGTGTGACTGTGGGCAAGTCACTTAACTTCTCTGGGCCTCAATTACCTCATCTGTAAAATGGGAATTAACTGTGAGCCTCACGTGGGACAACCTGATGACCCTGTATCTACCCCAGCGCTTAGAACAGTGATCTACACATAGTAAGTGCTTAACAAATACCAACATTATCATTATCATTATTATTACAATACAACAATAAATAATGACATTCCCTGCCCACAATGAGTTTACAGTCTAGATGAAAGGGTAAGGAGCTCCATGTCAGAGGGATAACATGGGCAAGGGATCGGTGGTAGGATCGATGAGATTGAGGTACAGTAAGTAAGTTAGCAGTAGCGGAAGGAAGTCTGTGGGCTGCGTTAGAGTAGGAAATCAGCAAGGTTTTACATCTACTATTATTAATAATAATAATAACCATAAGAATGATAGGTTTTGTTAAGCTCTTACTTTGTGCCAAGCACTGTTCTAAGCGGAGGTTAGGAGCAACCCTAAATAACAAGCGAGGGGGATTGGGGTCCAAGACATAGAATGAAAGGCTAACTTTCCAAATTAGGCTCATCTCCTTCTGGGGGATGACTGAGGAGGAGAATGTGGATGTGGGAAATGACAGTGAGGAGGAAAGAGGGTCTCACACGGTAGCGCATGTCTAATGGCCTCCATCTTGTTAATGAAGTCATTTTTGGTTTATCACAAATTGGGGAAAGGAGAGATGAGGACACTGGAAGTTTTGGAAGGAATAAACCGCCTGGAAGAGTTGGTGTGAGGACTTTTGGCAAAGTCATAATTGGAGATTAGTTTGGAGAATCTGAAAAGGCAGGAGCTTTTCCATTTTTTCTCTGATTTTATGAGGAAGAGAAGATGTGAACATCTGATCAGTGCAAACCCCATGTCCAGTGGAAAGCTGAAAAGTCAAAGTAGAATAGGGAAAGAAATAGAGCCACTATTTCTAAAACCTCAAAGGATGAGACGTCTTTATGGGCTGCAAAAGAGCAATTGCTGTGCCATTTTAAAGAGGACAAAAGATGCCTCTGTAATCAGTCAGACGATCCATCGATGGTATTTATTGAGCGCTTACTGTACTAAGCACCCTGGTAATTACAGACTGGCTGATTTATTAATATTTGGGAGGATGCCAGGACAAATGATCAAAACAATTATCAAGCAAGAGCAGAACATCCTAGCAGGCAACTGACAAGGCTTTATGAAGCACAAATCTTGCTCGATTGCCTTTTCTGCTCTTAAAATGACAGGCCATGTAGACAAGGATAACAAGCTCAAAATAAAGCAGGAGAGGTTTTGGTGACATTAGAAATGACTTCTTGGCTCTTCAAGTAATAAAACCCTGGGTCAGGCTTCCATGAGGAGACAGGAAGTCAGCATCTCCAGAGAGATGGTCTGGGTGGTTTAGCCAGTAATCATCCTGGAGACTCTACCCCAGGATAGAGAAGCAGCGTGGCGCAGTGGAAAGAGCACGGGCTTTGGAGTCAGGGCTCATGAGTTCGAATCCCAGCTCTGCCACTTGTCAGCTGTGTGACTGTGGGCAAGTCACTTAACTTCTCTGTGCCTCAGTTCCCTCATCTGTAAAATGGGGATTAAGACTGTGAGCCCCACGTGGGACAACCTGATTCCCCTGTGTTTACCCCAGCGCTTAGAACAGTGCTCTGCACATAGTAAGCGCTTAACAAATACCAACATTACCCCGTGATCTCTTGAAGTTCTTTCTAGAATGATGAATCTCCGATTCTAAGGTGCAAGAAGGCTTCGGATAGACTTATGAATAAATCTATGTTAGGTTGGTCACTGGATGTTAAGAGTACTAAAATATATGTCTTTCTCAGAAGGATGGCAGCCACGATACTCTTCACCCAAACATCTTTTGGTTTTAAGGTCGTCATTAAACTGGTCTGGATGGACCAATGGTCTGAAAATGTGGCTTTTATGTCCCCAATTCTTTGAGTGTTTTTGCCCCATATCCTCAGTAATGCCCACTTAAATAATTCATTTACCTTCACCAGTGCCCAGGTCAAGCAGACTTTGGACTTAAGAAAAGTGGGCAAGTAGAACTTATTCTAAGCAAAAAGAACTCTCCTCCTGTTCTGTGATTTTCTTTTTTCTATTCAGTCAGTTCTTTCAACACATACTTTCGCTAATTCTGTTGCACTGTACTCTGTTGTATTGTATGCTGGCAATCAGCTTGGCCTAGTGGATAGAACCCAGGCCTGGTAGTCAGAAGGACCTGGGTTCTAATCCCAGCTCATCCACTTGTCTGCTATATGACCTTAGGCAAGTGATTTAACTTTTCTATGCTTCGGTTATCACATCTGTAAAAGGGAGATTAAGATTATGCCCTGTGTGGGACAGGGACTTTGCCCAATTACCTAGTATCTACCCCAGTACTCAGTGGAAAGAGCCCGGGCTTGGGAGTCAGGGGTCATGGGTTCGAATCCCAGCTCGGCCACTTGTCAGCTGTGTGACGGTGGACAAGTCACTTAACTTCTCTGTGCCTCAGGTACCTCATCTGTAAAATGGGGATTAGGATTGTGAGCCTCACTTGGGACAACCTGCTTACCCTGTATCTATCCCAGCGCTTAGGCTTAGAACAGTGCTCTGCACATAGTAAGCGCTTAACAAATACCAACATTATTATTATTATGATTAATACAGTGCGTGGTACATAGAAAGCACTTTCCAAATACCACAATTCATTATTATTATTTTTTTACTCTCCCATGCACTTAGTACAGTGCTCTGCACATTGTAAATGCTCAATAAATACGATTGATTGATTGATTGATTGACTACCCATCAAGGACAGAAAACCAGGCAGAATAAGGGAATGTTTGGGGGACAGTGCACATCTGACCGTATAAGGTGATGCAGTAGCAGTTAAAATGGCTGCTGATAGACCTGGAAACTTTTCCTGGACCCCACCAAATTTCCTGAGAAAAGGTTAATGCGCACATGGAGTAGGCTTATATAGTATAAGTTTACTTTTCCCATGTTAGTATGGCATTTAGTAGGTTTTCAAAGCAGAAATGAAGATCATCCCTCAAAGTTTTAGAAGTCATTTTGAGGTGGTTATCCTTTCATGTCATCGAGTTCTGAAATACTGCCTTGATGCAGCATTGCCCATAAATATCGTTGTTTAGGTCTCGTGGCGCCTTAGAGACCCATTTTAGAATCGCCATAGATTAAAAAAGGAACAAACAACTATTATGAAAGAGAAAGAAATAGAAAGTGTTGGAACAGATCATTAGCCCATTCCAAAATCTCCAGTGGCTCCCATCGCTTCTCATACAGAACAAAACTTCCCATCAGCTTTGAGGCTCTTGAGAGGTTGGATCCCTCTTACCTTTCTGCTCTCTTGTTCCGCATCCTTCCGGATTGTGTTCTTCGCTCCTCCCAAGAGAATCTGGTAACTGTCCCTCATTCTTGACTAATGCACCCCCGTCCACTCCTCACATTTCAACTCCCCCAGATCTGGAATGCACTCCCCGTTCAACTTTGGCAAAGTACATCCCTCTCTCCTTTCAAAGCCATCCGAAAAAGTCACCTCCTCTAGAAAGACATTCCCTGATTAATCCCTCCACTTTTCTGGTCATGTCATCTCAGCACTCATATATTTACCATGTATTTATCCATTTAATTCATTATGGATTCTATTTATTTATTTATGTTAATGCCTGTCTCCCCTTAAGCTCATTGTAGGAAGGGAATGCACCTATCAACTCTGTGGTACAATCGAACCTTATCAACCAGAGAGGAATTCAACCCCCGAAAACTGCCGGCACTGGACTATACCTCTAAGAGGAAGGTGTTTCAAATATTTTTGGGAGAGATTCCTCGTCTCTAAGACTTAAGCCTTGTACTTTTCCATCTGAAATAAAGAATCAACTAAGTTAACCAGACTAGAAATTTCCTAAACATGGTGCAGTAAAACACAGCTAGTGTTTCTAAATTACCCCTCTAGATTGTAAGCTCACTGTGGGCAGGGAACATGTCTACCAACTCTTGTTATACTGTACTCTCCCCAACCCTTAGCACAGTACTCTCCCATTCATTCATTCAATCGTACTTATCGAGCACTTACTATGTGCAAACCACTATACTAAGCGCTTGGAATGTACAATTCGGCAACAGATAGAGACAATCCCTGCCCAACAACGGGCTCACAGTCTTAAGGGGAGAGACTGACAACAAAACAAACAAGGCAAAGCAAGTAGTTTGGCGTCGATATCCTCAAGATAAATAATCATAGATATTTACACATCATTAACAAAATAAATAGAGTAATAAATAATATATACAAATATGCACAATTTGCTGTGGGGAGAGGAAGGGGGAAGAGCAGAGGGAGGGAGTAGGAGCAGAGGGAAAGGGAGGGCTCAGTCTGGGAAGGCCTCCTGGAGGAGGTGAGCTCTCAGTGGGGCTTTGAAGAAGGGAAGAGAGTTAGTTTGTCGGAGGTGAGGAGGGAGGGCATTCTGGAACAGCGGTAGGACGTGGGCCAGGGGTCAACGGCAGGACAGGGGCGAACAAGGGACCGTGAGGAGGTAAGCGGCAGGGGAGCGGAGTGTACAGTGTGGGCAGTAGAAGGAGAGAAGGGAGGTGAGGTGGGGGGGGGGAAGGTGATGGAGAACTTTGAAACCAAGAGTGAGGAGTTTTTGTTTCGTACGAAGGTTGATAGGCAACCTCTGGAGGTTTTAGAGGAGGGGAGTGACATGCCCAGAGCATTTCTGTAGAAAGATGATCCGGGCAGCGGAATGAAGAATAGACTGGAGGGGAGAGACAGGAGGATGGGAGATCAGAGAGGAGGCTGATGCAATAATCCAGTCGAGATATTCTGAGAGCGCCCCACAGTAAGCACTCAATAAATGTAATTAACTGAGAGAGAAAAAGAAAAGAGTGATTGAAAACCTCTTTGGGAGGTTTTGTTAGAAGTTTTGTTTTAGAGGTAGGAAAGATTGGGTTAGGATCAATTTATTTTGGTATTTTGTCTTCAGATATTTATGGAAGGGGTATCTAAATATGTATAGTGGGCAGGATTGCCCCACCTTAAATAGATTTAGAGACACAGAGCCAGAAACCCTCACCCACGTGCGGAACCAGAAAAATCTCCTTTCCCAGGGGAAAGGGAGGAAAGAGAGGGGAGCGCCCGTGGTGTGGGATGGTGTGAGGTGAGGATGGGCAAGGAAGGTACTTCGGCTATGGTGAGTGGGAAGTGTTTGACTGCTGTGGGGATTTGGGCCCCCGTGGTGGCGGGGATGCGCCCAGACATGGAGAACATCATGGTGGAGACCAAAACCCTTGGAAGGCAGCCTGTGAAGGTTGGGGAGGGGAAGAGGTTTTGACAGGGTAGGGTCTTGTGGTAGAAGGGGACAACAGATCTTTGACTGGGGGGGTCTTAGGACTCTACAGTGGCCAGTGGGCGGGCAGGCCATCGGGATTATTTTAGCCACTGACCCGTTCCTTCTCGAGTCAGGATGGCCACAGGAGGGGCAGGGGTCGAGTGGCGGGGAGGGCCCAGCCGGGGCTATTTTTCACGAGCCTTCTAGCCAATCGCTGCCCAGGCCATCGGCAAGCCTATCAGGGTGCCCTAACCCCTTTTACACACACGAGTATTCAACTTTACTAGTGAAATGAACTTTACTAATGAAATGAACTTTACTAATAAAATGTATTCTTTCATCAAATGCCATGAAAAACACCTATCCCTCAAATTTACAACCTAATTTTTTCCGGAAAAGGAGATTTCGGACTTTAAAAGGACACTGTCAGAATAAATTTTTTGTATTCATTTATAAATATTTAGTATTTATTCATTTATAAATGTAATTTCATTTATTTGTAGTGTTGTCTGCTTATTTGTATTGATGCCCGTCTCCCTCCTGCTAGACTGTGAGCTCGTCGTGAGAAGGGATTGTCGCTCTTTATTGTTGTACTGTACTTTCCCAAGCGCTTAATACAGTGCTCTGCACAGAGTAAGCACTAAAATACGATTGAATGAATGAATGAATAAATAAACTGTTAGCTCGGTACACGCAGGAAACTTGTCGGCTAATTCTGTTGTATCGTACTCTCCCAAGAGTTTAGTAGTGTTTTGCACATGGGTAAGCACTCAATAAATACCACTGATAGACTGATTCAAGGAAAGAAAAGGATTCATCTGAAAGCGAGCAGAAGCGGCTATTTTTAACGTACCCACGGTAACGTCAATTAAAAAGGCCACTCTGCTGATTCTGTAACAGCCATACAATTCCTAAATCTGTTTTGCCATCAGTGGTGCTGAAACAACTAGAAATACACAAAAAGCTAATTTCGACTAAATCAGATAGAGGGTCAGCCAGAAGAACAGATGAAAATCAATACCATATCTTTGCCCATAAAAGATGCAATATTTTTTGTTGTTTTAGTTATCAAAATCAGCACCCGCTTGTAAAAGGACCCATCGGTCTGGTCCTCCCTGCTCTGGTTTAAACCAGTGTCTGGCTTTTGGTAATTAGTGACTTCTGCCTTGCCTCGCTAGCGGGCACAAGCCCTGATCCTACTGAATTCGGCTTCTTTTGCTTTCACCCGCTGCTTACTGGAGCTCACTCACTTTAGAGCTTTTATTTTCAGCCTCCAGCTCCCACCCACTCTTCTCAGAGGAGTGGCAACTGTTCAAAAACCTTCCTGCTGCCTCCGGTTTCCAGGAACATTGTCGACACTGTTGTGCACCAGAAGCCGGAGCTGGAGAATAATTACCCGGCAGATAATAATAATAATGTTGGTATTTGTTAAGCGCTTACTATGTGCCGAGCACTGTTCTAAGCGCTGGGGTAGACATAGGGGAATCAGGTTGTCCCACGTGGGGCTCACAGTCTTGATCCCCATTTTACAGATGAGGGAACTGAGGCACAGAGAAGTTAAGTGACTTGCCCACAGTCACACAGCCGACAAGTGGCAGAGCTGGGATTCGAACTCGTGAGCCCTGACTCCAAAGCCCATGCTCTTTCCACTGAGCCACGCTGCTTCTCCATTATAACCAGTCTTCTAAGACTGGCAGCTCACTGTGGCCGGGGAATTTGCTTGTTATATTGTTGTACTGTTCTCTCCCAAGCACTTAATACAGTGTTCTGCCCACGGTAAGTGCTCAGTAAATATGATTGATTGGCTGACTGCCTGGCAGGCGTAGCAAACCTGGGTGACATCGCCCTTACCCTGTGGTGACGTCGAGATACCTCAGACTTGCCTGAGACCCCCCCCTGCAGAAGAGGGTAAGTTTTATCTGGACAGGGTATGCATCTCATGCTTCTGTCATACTTTCCCAAGAGCTTAGTACAGTGCACTGAACCTAGTGGCGCTCAGTAAATATTACTACTACTAATAATGATGGTATTTAAGTGCTTATTCTATACATATTTATATATTTATAGCTACATATATATCTTTATGGCATTTGTTATAGACACTATATGCCAAGCACTGTCCTAAGCACTGGGGTAAACACACGCTAATCACTTTGGACATAGTCCTTGTTCTACATGGGGCTCGCTGTCTTCAACCCCATTTTACAAGATGAGGTAACTAGGCACAGAGAGGCGCAGTGACTTGCCCAAGGTCACACACCAGACAAGTGACAGAGCGGGGATTGGAATCCAGGTCCTTTTGACTCCCGGGTCCCGCTCTATCCACTAGGCCATGCTGCTTCCCCTATATGTCAAGCACTGTTCTAAGCGCTGGGAGAAGCAGCGTGGCTCAGTGGAAAGAGCCCGGGCTTGGGAGTCAGAGGTATGGGTTCTAATCCCTGCTTCGCCACTTGCTACTTTGGGCAAGTCACTTTACTTCTCTGTGCCTCAGTTCCTCATCTGTAAAATGGGGATTAAAACTGTGACCCCCACGTAATAATAATGTTGGTATTTGTTAAGTGCTTACTATGTACCGAGCACTGTTCTAAGGGCTGGGGTAGACACAGGGGAATCAGGTTGTCCCACGTGGGGCTCACAGTCTTCATCCCCATTTTACAGATGAGGTAACTGAGGCACCGAGAAGTTAAGTGACTTGCCCAAAGTCACACAGCTGACAAATGGCCGAGTCGGCATTTGAACCCATAACCTCTGACTCCAAAGCCCGTGCTCTTTCCACTGAGCCACGTAGGGCAACCTGATCACCTTGTATCCTCCCAGAGCACTTACAACAGAGCTTTGCACATAGTAAGTACTTAACAAATGCCATTATTATTATTTATCAGTTTGAACAGCAGTCCCTGTCCCTCATGGAGCCCACAGTTTCAGTAGGAGAGAGATAAGGTATTGGATCTCCATTAAACAGATGAAAAAACTGAGGCATGGAAGCCAAATTGTACATTCCAAGCACTTAGTACAGTGCTCTGCACATAGTGAGTGCTCAATAAATACTATTGAATGAATGAAAGTGAAGTGACTTGCCCAAGGTCACACAGCAAAGTCAAGATTAGAACCCAGGTCCTCTGACTCCTAGGCCGGTCCTCTACTACTACTATTATTCTTACTCCATCTATGACTGCTCTGAGTCGTAAATGTCCATTCTGGGCTGGGCTGCCCCCATCCTCACTTGGAGAAAACCCGAGTTATGGGAAGGTTTGAGAAAATGCAGATGGACCAGCTCAACAATACTGGAAGTCTCAGGCTGGCTGCTCCATGTGGGAGCTTGGCTTCAGAGCTCTCCATCCCCTTGCCCCTTCCTACTCACCTCCCTTCTCTTTCTACTCCTCTGCTCCTCTGCCGCTCACCTCCTCACGGTCCCCCGTTCCCGCCTATCCCGTCGACCCCCGGCCCTCGTCCTCCCGCAGTCCTGGAATACCCTCCCTCTTCACCTCCGCCAAACTCCCTCTCTTCCCCTCTTCAAAGCCCTACTGAGAGCTCACCTCCTCCGAGAAGCCTTCCCAGAATGAGCTCCCCTTTCCTTCTGCTCCCCCACCCCCCGCTCTTTCCCCTTCCCCTCCCCTCAGCACTGTGCTCATTTGTATATATTATTTATTACCCTATTCATTTTGTTAATGAGGTGTATATCTCCTTGATTCTATTTATCTTGATGATGTTGCCTTGTTTTGTTTTGTTCTGTTTTGTTCTGCCATCTGTCTCCCCCGTTTAGACTGTGAGCCCGGCATTGGGCAGGGATTGTCTCTATCTGTTGCTGAATTAATAATGTTGGTATTTCTTAGTGCTTAGTTCAGTGAACTGTCCATTCCAAGCGCTTAGTTCAGTCCTCTGCACATAGTAAGCACTCAATAAATACTATTGAATGAATGAATGATTGTGGGACATGGGCTGTATCCAACCTGATTAGCTTATATCTACCTTGGTGCTTAGACCAGTGCTTGATAATAATAATGATGTTGGTATTTGTTAAGCGCTTACTATGTGCAGAGCACTGTTCTAAGCGCTGGGGTAGATACAGGGTAATCAGGTTGTCCCACGTGAGGCTCCCAGTCAATCCCCATTTTACAGATGAGGTAACTGAGGCATAGAGAAGTGAAGTGACTTGCCCACAGTCACACAGCTGACAAGTGGCGGAGCCAGGATTCCAACCCATGACCTCTGACTTCCAAGCCCGTGCTCTTTCCACCGAGCCACGCTGCTTCTCTTAGTAAGCGCTTAACAGATACCATGTAAAAATAAAATTGTTCCAGCTTTCAATTGTCCCTAAACTGAGAAGCAGCATGGCTCAGTGGAAAGAGCCCGGGCTTGGGAGTCAGAGGTCATGGGTTCGTATGCCGACTGTGCCCCTTGTCAGCTGTGTGACTGTGGGCAAGTCACTTAACTTCTCTGGGCCTCAGTTCCCTCATCTGTAAAATGGGGATAAAGACTGTGAGTCACATGTGGGACAACCTGATTCCCCTGTGTCTACCCCAGCGCTTAGAATAGTGCCCTGCACGTAGTAAGCGTTTAAAAATACCAACACTATTAAACTGAGGATGTCCTACTGGGGGAAACATAACCTATTCAGGGGGCTGTGGATTCTGTTCACCTCCCCTCTCCCCACTAATAATAATAACGATGGTATTTGTTAAGCACTTACTATGTGCCAGGCACTGTTCTAAGCGCTGGGGGAGATCCAAGGTAATCAGGTTGTCCCACATGGGGCTCACAGTCTTAATTCCCATTTTACTGATAAGGTAACTGAGAACCAGAGTAGTTAAGTGGCTTGCCTAAGGTCACACATCAGACAAGTAGAGGAGGCGGGATTAGACCCCACGTCCTCTGACTCCCAAGCCCGGGCTCTTTCCACTGAGCCACGCTGATGATTCACCAATCAAGCCAGACCTGAACTTCTCAGGCAAGTCTTGACTGCCCCAGTCCCACCCCAGGTTTTTGAGATCCAGATGGCTCTAAGGACGCAAACCTGACAGGCCTTGGAACGGGCTGCATTTTTTTCTTCAACCCAACAAAACCAGCAGGAAACCACAAATGACTGGCTTGACAGAAGCACAGATTTGACATTTTTCTGAAATTACCACCCTCTCCATAATAATGTTGGTATTTGTTAAGCGCTTACTATGTGCCGAGCACTGTTCTAAGCGCTGGGGTAGACACAGGGGAATCAGGTTGTCCCACGTGGGGCTCACAGTCTTCATCCCCATTTTACAGATGAGGGAACTGAGGCACCGAGAAGTTAAGTGACTTGCCCAAAGTCACACAGCCGGCAAGTGGCAGAGCCGGGGTTCGAACCCATGACCTCTGACTCCAAAGCCCGTGCTCTTTCCAGTGAGCCACGCTGCTTCTCTATCCTAACATAGCTCCGCATATACCTACTATTCTGGGGCATCCGGTTTTTTTCTTTTTCCATTGTATTTGTTAAGCACATACTATGTGCTAGGAACTGTACTAAGCGCAACGCGTAGTGGATCGAGCACAGGCCTGGGAATCAGAAGGTCATCGGTTCTAATCCCTGCTCCACCACTTGCCTGCTGTGTGACGTAGGACAAGTCACTTTACTTCTTCATGCCTCAGTGACATCATCTGTAAAATGGGTATCGAGACTGTGAGCTCCACGTGGGACCGGGACTGTGTCCAACGCACTTTGCTTGTATCTCTCCCAGTGCTTTCTACGGTGTCTGGAACATAGTATATAACAAATACCATAATTATTAATTATTCTTAAGCGCTGGAGTAGAGCCCGTCATTGGGCAGGGATTGTCTCTGTTGCTGAATTGTACAGTCCAAGCACTTAGGTCAGTGCTCCGCACATAGTAAGCGCTCAATAATAATAATGTTGGTATTTGTTAAGTACTTACTATGTGCAGAGCACTGTTTTAAGCACTGGGGTAGATACAGGGTGATCAGGTTGTCCCATGTGAGGCTCAGTCTTCATCCCCATTTTACAGGTGAGGTAACTGAGGCCCAGAGAAGTGAAGTGACTTGCCCACAGTCACACAGCTGCCAAGTGGCAGAGCTGGGATATGAACTCATGACCTCTGACTCCCAAGCCCGGGCTCTTTCCACTGAGCCACGCTGCTTCTCAAAAAATACTATTGAATGAATGAATGAATGAAAATATTATCAGGAGGGACAAAATCCCTGTCCTGCGTGGGACTCACCGCTGAATCCCCATTTTCCAGATGGGAAAACTAAGGCAGAGAAGTAAAGTAATAATGTTGGCATTTGTTAAGCGCTTACTATGTGCAGAGCACTGTTCTAAGCACTGGGGGAGATACAGGGTCATCAATTTGTCCCACGTGAGGCTCACAGTCTTAATCCCCATTTTACAGATGAGGTAACTGAGGCACGGAGAAGTGAAGTGACTTGCCCACAGTCACACAGCTGACAGGTGGCAGAGCCGGGATTCGAACCCATGACCTCTGGCTCCCAAGCCCGGGCTCTTTCCACTGAGCTACGCTGCTTCTAAAGTGACTTGCCTCAAGTCACATAGCAGACAAGCAGTGGAGCCGGGATTAGAACGAGGGCCTTCTAACTCCCAGGCCCGGGCTCTACCCACTAGGCCATGCTGGTTCTTGTGGGCTAGTGGCTAGAGTGGCCCTTCTTGAGGGGAATTTGGGGGTCATCCGGGGTGCACAACCCTGGCTGTGTGATTCCTCCAGGTGGATGTCTTGGAGGCGTGATATCAGAGAAACCGTTGGGCTAAAACATAGTTTGCCTACTGATCCAGTTCAGCTGCTGCAGGCACCTGGTGGTTAATCAGAGTCTCCTTGGGTCACCAGAGTTCGGAAACAGCATGGCCCAGTGGAAAGAGCACAGACCTGGGAGTCAGAGGACCTGAGTTCTAATCCCCCATCTCCCCTTCATCTGCTGTGTGTCCTTGAGCAAGTCATTAAACTTCTCTGCGCCTCAGTGAGCTCATCTGTAAAATGGGGATTAAGAGCGGGAGCCCCGTGTGGGACAGAGACCGTGTCTAACCCGATTTTCTTGTATCTACCCTAGCGTTTAGAACAGTTACCGATTTGTACATTCCAAGCGCTTAGTACAGTGCTCTGTACATAGTAAGCGCAAAGCAGCGTGGCTCAGTGGAAAGAGCACGGGCTTTGGAGTCAGAGGTCATGAGTTCGAATCCCAGCTCTGCCACTTGGCAGCTGTGTGACTGTGGGCAAGTCACTTCACTTCTCTGGGCCTCGGTTCCCTCATCTGTAAAATGGGGATGAAGACTGTGAGCCCCACATGGGACGACCTGATTCCCCTGGGTCTACCCCAGCGCTTAGAACAGTGCTCTGCCCATAGTAAGCGCCTAACAAATACCAACATTATTATTATTATAAATACTATTGAATGAACAGTGCCTGGCACATAGTAAGCTCTTAGCGAATACCCCAAGTGACTGAGGTTCCCACATTATTAAAGATCTGCTGCCCTGCTAAAGGAACTAATCCCAAAAATGCATTCATTCTTTATTCATTCAATCGTATTTAGTGAGCGCTTACTGTGCGCAGGGCCCTTGGGCGAATATAGACACATTCTCTGCCCACAACCAGCTTATAGACTAGAAAAGCTACGCCGAGTCTGAATGCAGGGATTTATAGTGTCATCGTTTATCGTGGCCAGTGGATACATTCAACCCTCATAAGCCAGAGAGAAATTCAACCCAGGGAAACTGCCAGGACTGGAGTACACCTCTGAGAGGAAGGTGTTTCAGATGTTCTTGAGAGACTCCTGGACTCTTAAGACTTGAGCCCTGTATATTTCTATAAGAAATAAAATATCAATCAAGTTAACCAGACTAGAAATTTCCTACACACGGGTGTAGAACACGGCTAGCGTTTCTAGTCCGACCGGAAAAATCATCCATCTTAGTCTGTGGCTAAAAGGGAATATTTGAAAATATATTAAGAAACATTTGCATATTTCCCAAGTAATTAAGAACCACTCAAAACGCCAAGGTTTGTCTAAGGTGTGGAATGAACGCCGTCGTCTGGAGACACAACTGAGCTTCAGTTAACCAGAGGGCAAACGCTGGCCTAGACTTTTAATGAACCAAACCTGGTGATAATGCGATGGACCCGAAACACCAGCCGGCATACGGAGAAGGTAAAAATAGCAATCTCGGGATTGAAATTGCATGAAGCCCTTCTTTCTCCTGCCAAAAAACATATTAAAATGTACCAAGGAGAACCCTAGAGGTGTGGGATTTAGAGGTGCCACCCGAATCTGAGCCGACAACTTAAACCTATCATTTTTTCTCTTCTGAATTCGGAACCATCAACCGATGTCAATCTCGGAAGCGCTTTCGTGTCACTGTAGTGTGTCAAGACAGCAGTTCACTGAAAGAGGAAAATGCCAAGGCTAACACTCATTAGGAAGTTGAGGGAAAAGGACTAAAAGAACATGAAATTTGGTAAAACTAAAACAGAAACCAAAACCACACATTTAGTACAGTGCTTGGCACATAATAAGTGCTCAATAAATACCATCGATTGATTCTATCCCCTACTATTCTACTTGGCAGCATCATTATTTTTTTTAATGGTATTTGTTAAGCACTTACTATGTGCCAGGCACTGTTCTAAGCTATAGGGTTGAAAACAACTCAACTGTGTGGGACACAGTCCTTATCCCCATTTTAGAAATGAGGGAACTGAGGCACAGAGAAGTGAAGTGAGTTGCCCAACATCACACAGCAGACAGTGACAGATTAGAACCGGGATTAGAACCCAGGTCCTCTGGCTCCCGGGCCAGTGCTCCATCCACTAGGCCATTCGGCTCAATCATTAAAAGCCCTATGCTTGCAGGGTTAATTGTGGACTAAGCACTTGGGAGAGCACGTTTCAAACAGAATTAGCACACATGATCCCTGCCCATAACGAGCTTACAGACTGGAGGGGGAGATAGACATTAATATGAAATAATAAGTGAATTATAATGTATAATTCAGAGGTCTATACATTGCAGTGCATTAGTCCTGCAAGCCAGAGGGCCTGAGTTCTTGGGAAGCAGCGTGGCTCAGTGGAGAGAGCCCGGGCTTGGGAGTCCGAGGTCATGGGTTCGATGCCACTTGTCATCTGTGTGACTGTGGGCAAATCACTTCACTTCTCTGGGCCTCTGTTACCTCATCTGGAAAATGGGGATTAACTGCAAGCCTCAAGTGGGACAACCTGATGAGCCTGTATCTACCCCAGTGCTTAGAACAGTGCTCTGCACATAATAAGCACTTTAGAAATACCAACATTATTAATGCCGGCTCTGCAACTTGTCTGCTGTGTGATCTTGGGCAAGTCACCTCACTTCTCTGTGCTAAAGGGCTAATTTCCTTTAGATACAAACCTTTAACAGACACTGTAAAATGAGGCATATTTAAATGAATTTATTTCTTCCCCTCCAGCACTCGGTGTTGACGGAGCCTTGTCTGAATATGTTTACGGTGGGTCTTTTGTGCCCAGGCCCTTCTTACGAGTGACGGAGGAGTACAACGTCGCTCCCCAGACAAAATGTTTCGAGGTCAGTCTTCCTAAATAATGAGTCACAAAAGGAATCAGTATAAATCCGCTTTAGTAAAGAAACGTGAGTATGAAAAAGACACTGGGTTAACAATGTGCAAAGAATAAAATCTGGACACTGAACCTCTCCTAAACAGGTTCTGTGAATCAGTTCGGAATGAAGTATTGAAATGTTTTTTGCTGCCAAAAGGCTAAGGCACTTTCCACTGTGCTTCGACGTCCATTTTTAGCTTCTCTTAGACACTGTGATCCAAGCCTCTTCCTTCGGTGAGGTCACCAGCTCATATTTTGTCTCGACTACTTGTCCTTCCACAGGATGCAGGTTCAGTTTCCTCACCAGCACACTGAGGAGAATAGTAGCCACCACGTACGCAAACCTAGCCAAGAAAAGGAGTACATCATTATCAGAGAAACTTTCCAAACGACAACCGGCCAAAGAGACGGATCGTTTCTCGTCGGCCCCGAGGCAGAAGCAACTCATTCGTTCACTCGTTTTTAGAGCGCTTACTGTGTGCAGAGCACTGTACTACGTGCTCGGAGAGTAATAATAATAATGATGGCATTTGTTAAGCACTTACTATAAGCAAAGCACTGTTCTAAGTGCTGGGGGGATACAAAGTGATCAGGTTGTCCCACATGAGGCTCACAGTCTTCATCCCCATTTTACAGATGAGGTAACTGAGGCACAGAGAAGTTAAGTGACTTGCCCAAAGTCACACAGCTGACAAGTGGCGGAGCCGGGATTTGAACCCATGACCTCTTACTCCCTAGCCCGTGCTCTTTCCACTGAGCCACGCTGCTTCTCAGAATACAAGATAACAATCAACAGACATATTTCCTTCCTTCTCTCCCTTCCTCCTTTTGCCCCATCTCACCTCAGCTCAGGACACTCCTGAGTTCCTGAAAATCCCAAAACGGAGAGATTTTTCTCAGCAGATTCATCAACAAATCGGTCTGGATCAAACCTAGAAAGAGGAAAACGGGACTGAGGGCTGGACGCAAAACCCGCTCGGCCACAAGTACTTCACATCTGGTAGGTCTCACACAGTCACATTATATATTAATCAATCAATGGCTTCTGTTGAGCACATACTGGGCACAGAACCCTGTACTAAGTGCTGCTAAAGTGTACAGTACCCATATTACAAATTACCTACGAGTACTGTACACTAACACCACTTAGTTCAGTATTCTGCACACATTACGTGATCATCAAATATATATTATATATATTCCACATACATGTAAACAAAAATAATGAGGGGAAGAGCCTACTAAAATTCCATCGTCTTGGTTGATCACATTTTTGAAAGTCGCTTGGGACTATTAATGTCCAGTTTTAAAAGGGAATTCAATCTCTTCCCCATTTCTCCCTTCATTGCTTTCCCAAGAATAATTTTCATACTCCATTTTATGCAACAGAATAGGGTCAGAATTCATTATTTTTTTTTAAAATTGCTTTCATTATGAATGTTGGCTTCAAGATAAATAGTAAGGAGCCAGATTTTAATTAAAACAGATTTCCATGAGTAAATGATAAAGTGAGAATGAAATATCAAGAAGGGCACCATTTGAAAAACATTTTTGGAACCATCAACCATCAGTAGCTCAGGCAATTTCTTTTGTAGCTCAGGCATTTCATTTCATCTCTTCAATGGCCAATTTGTTAAAATCTTTGGTTTAGCTTTACCTATACCCACTTTAGCCTCAATTTAAAAAAATGTATTCTTGATCTCATCTTCGATTAGACTGTAAGCCCGTCAAAGGGCAGGGCCTGTACCGATTTGTACATTCCAAGCGCTTAGTACAGTGCTCTGCACATAGTAAGCGCTCAATAAATACTATTTAATTGAACGAATCTTAGAAGTGTCCAAAGTGGGGACCCTGAGATTGTGCGCCCTATTTTCCAGATCTTAGTTTTATAACCGGTCCCCAAAACAACTAACATCCCTCCCCGATACCCTGGCTTTGCAAGCAGCCTCTTCATTATTGGGAAAACCCTCCAGCTTTAAAAGACTTCACATCTGTGAAGTCTGAAGATTTACCTAAAAGGTTAACATCAACCTTTCTGTTCTTCTCCCTTTCCTTCCCCATGCCACTGACTAAACAACCTGGCTGATAAAATAACTACTATATTAATAAGAATTTTAGCATTGATTAAGCACTTGATTAAGCATGTCAAGCACTGAGCTGAGCATGATGAGACACACTCCCTTTCCTACATGGAGCTCTGATTCTTAAGAGGGAGAATGAGTAGTTTATCCCCCTTCTACAGAACAGGAAACTGGAGCACGGAGAGGTCGAATGACTTGCCCAAGGTCACTCAACAGGCAAATGGAGGAACCGGGAACAAAACCCAAGTCTGTGGCCCCTCTGGACAGTAAACTTCTTAAGGACCTAAGGGCAGGAATCAGATTTACCACCTTTATTGTACTCTCCCAAGCGCTTAGTACAGTGCTCTGAACACAATATAATAATAATGTTGGCATTCGTTAAGCGCTTACTATGTGCAGAGCACTGTTCTAAGCGCTGGGGTAGACACAGGGGAATCAGGTTGTCCCACGTAGGGCTCACAGTCTTAATCCCCGTTTTACAGATGAGGTAACTGAGGCCCAGAGAAGTGAAGTGACTTGCATACAGTCACACAGCTGACTAGTGGCAGAGCCTGGATTTGAACCCATGACCCCTGACTCCCAAGCCTGGGCTCCTTCCACTGAGCCACGCTGCTTCTCTATAAGCACTCAATAAATAAGACTGAATGAATAGTACAGTGCTCAGCACACATTAAGATCTCAACAAATATCACTGCTTGATTGCTTTTTCCACTAGGCCATAATGCATCTGACCCCTACTGCAGAGAAGGAGAGGGGAGAAGTCAGAGAAGTAGAAAACGAGTGAATAGATCTTCTCTGTGAATCCTGAATTGGATGAGAAAGACATGTAAACTTTAATTTTAAAGACTGGAAGGGCTTGGGTTGGCCTAAAGAAACGAGTGAGAACGGAGAGTATCCGGAGACGACTGGGAAGTTAAGACACCATGAAATACAGGGGAGAAGAATGGAAGCGAGGAAAGTGGAGCAGAGCAAAAAGGAAAAATAATGAATATAGCTACATCATCTCTGCTATAACATGCGCTTTCAAGATGAGAAGCAGATTGGCCTAGTGGATACAGCATAGGCCTGGGAGCCTGAAGGACCTGGGTTGTAATCCTGGCTCTCCCACTTAACTTCTCTGTGCCTCCGTTACCTCAGCTGTAAAAGGGGGATTAAGACCGTGAACCCCATGTGGGACATGAACTGTGTCCAACCTGATCAGCTTATAGCCCCAGCGCTTAATACAGTGTCTGGCTCAGAGGAAGCATTTAACACAATCCATTTCAAAAACAAAACAAAATGAAAAACACGGTTTGGATCTTATATGATGGAAGTATCCGGGAGCTTCCTTTCCCGTAGTGTGCTCCGCTCTAGGTGTAACACGATCCACAGGTTGTTCGATTAAACTCAGTGCAAGAAGAAAGAGTTGTGCTCATGAGTGTTGTGTTGGTCAAGTTGTGATGCTACCAATCATTTCAGCCTCTGCCTTAGGCTACCTGTACTGTACAGGACTTTGGTTTCTTTAGGTCTTTGCAACTTTACAGTATTTAACCCGGTAAAAGAGCAATGTGGAACAAGAGTATAAAGTATTCTGTTAATGGTGGAGAGGTCTGAATGTCTGAATTTGGTTCAGAAGATGTCAGTCTTCAAACCATCTACTCCCTAAGCCATTAATTCCCATTGAAACAATCCTTCAATCAATGGTACCGAGCGCTTACTCTGTTCTAAATGCCTGGGAGAGTACAATGCAACAGAGTTGGTAGACACAATCCCTATCGCGAGGAGTTTGCAGTCCTAGAGGTAACTCGATTTCTCCCTAGCACGTGGTTCCTCAAGAACGCAATTCTTAAACGAATGCTCTCCTAATCCACGTGCAATTTTATTCTACTAGAGACTTGGAAAATTCAATAGGCGTGTCCGGAGTGAATAACCCTCCTAGATGCAAAGAAACATTTCCATATCCTCTCTAAACGGTGATGAATGAAATGCTTGGGATTTCATACTTGTAGGGGGATGGCCAAGCTGAGTGATCCTGAAGCATGACACCGAGAGCATAAAGAACAAGGGTCTGAAATGACAAGAAAAACCCAGGGTTAGACACAGTTGAACAAAGAGAAATGATCTGAACCCAGGCACGTTCTCATAAACGTACCTATTTCGTGGGCTCTTTTCTAAATGCTTGACCTGCAGAAAAAGTGGGTGGATTTAAAGATCTTTCTTACCTTTCTAGGGATAACATGGTGGTCAATCTTTCCCTCTAGGTCCTGGAGCTTCGCAGCAATGGGTGTTAGTTTCGCTGTCCTCACCGTTTCACTCAAAACCTGCCGGCAATATCTAGAGAAAGAAAAAAATCTCATTCTGAAACAGGAAATGTGAAGTTAAACGTTAGAAGCAGCGTTCCCTAGTGATAGAGCATGGGTCTGGGAGTCAGAAGGACCTGGGTTCTAGTCCCGGCTCCATCACTCGTCTGCTTTGTGACACTGGGCAAGTCACTTAACTGCTCGGAGCCTCACAGTTCCCTCATCTGTAAAATAGGGATTACGACTGTGAGCCCCATGTGGGACAGGGACTGTCCAACCTGATTAGCTTGTATCTTCCCCAGCGCTTAGAACAGTGCCTGGCACATAGTTGGCACTTAGCACGGTGCAGTGGATAAATAATATTTGTATTTGTTAAGAGCTTACTATGTGCAGAGCACTGTTCTAAGCGCTGGGGGAGATACAAGGGAATCAGATCGTCCCACGTGAGGCTCACAGTTAATCCCCATTTTACAGATGAGGTAACTGAGGCACAGAGAAGTTAAGTGACTTGCCCACAGTCACACAGCTGACAAGTGGCAGAGCCGGGAGTTGAACTCATGACCTCTGACTCCAAGCCCCAGGCTCTTTCCACAATGGGCCCGGGAGTCAGAAGGTTATGGGTTCTAATCCCGGCTCTGCCACTTGTCTCGGGCAAGTCCCTTAACTTCTTGGTGCCTCAGTTACCACATATGTTAAATGGGGTTTGAGACTGTGAGCCCAAGTGGGACAGGGACTGTGTCCAACCTGATTTGCTTGCATCCACCCCAGCGCTTAGTACAGTGCCCGGCACATTGTAAGCACTTGACAGATACGATTAAAAAAATGCCATACCCAGATATCCAGTTGCCCGAAGACTAGGGAGGACTGGTCGGGCGTGTTGGGAAAAACAGGTAAAAGGCCGGCTGTCGGAGATACTGAGGCACCATAACCTTCATCGGGCAGGCACCAGGATTGCATTTGCTCACTTGGGAATTGCTGCAGATTCTTTGAAATGTCAGTGGCTCCTCTGCGGGGGTTACTTTGAACAACCTTCCCCGTGGGATGGAGGATAAGGGAAAAACCTGATACGGCAGTTGGATTTTAGGGTGGTAGAGCTGGGACTAGAATCCCCATTCTTCTGACTCCCAGGCCTGTGCTCTTTCTGCTAGGCCACGCTGCTTCTCCATGCTACTTATGTCTTTGGATGACTCAAATGTCTTTTAGTGTCAGACAGCCACCTCATCAGTAAGATCAAAAATACAAACCGAACGTGATTTTTAAGGAAAGAATAAAAGAGAAAAATAATGTATGTGAGCAAAAGTGGCTACAGAAAACAAAACTTTGAAAACCTCCCTTCTTGGACAGTCTTTTCCTCCCATTTTGTTGAGATTTGCCAGTTCGTACCTGAGCTGCTCAATTTTCTCCTGGGTAATTGAGCCTTTCCCGAGAACTTGGTCCACCTCCTTGAACAGTTTCTTTTGAACATCTTCTGATGTGGTCAGGAAATAAATCGCCCAGGTGCATACTGGAGATCATGCAAGTGACCATACAATAAAGAGAGCATCTTCTTAGTATGGGTGGGGAAGAGAAATTTCAAAGCCTGCAAATTGGTAATTTTCCTTTTCCTAATGCAAAAGTTGAAATGTAGAAATTTTGGGCCGTTCAAAAATAAAACCCGATTTTTCAAACACAACAGAATGTATGGCGTTGTCAAATTGTTTACTGGACTTCTGGGATCTCAGGGCATATGGAATAATAGGAATAGAACATGGCTGTGAACATACTGTTGCCAAAAAGAGATATTGCAATCTGGAATTCTTCTTCCTGGCAAACCGGGACCAAGCCTGCTGAATGCCAACATCTCTTGGATTAAGTGATAATGTTTTAAAAAAGATTGCAATATAACAATATAACCGAGTTCCCTGACCACTACAAGCATTAACACCTGATGCCCCCTTATTAATGATAAATGAATGAGTGAAGGATGCCATTTCTTAAGCTCTATGTGCCAAGCACTGTTCTAAGCACTGGGACAGAGACAAGGTAATCGGGTTGTCCCACATGGGGGTTCACAATCTTAATCCCCAAGATCCACAGAGAATTTAACTGACTTGCCCTAGGTCAAACATCAGACGAGTGGTGGAGTCAGGATTAAAACCCAGGTCCTTCTGACTCCCAGGCCCGTGCTCTATCCACTAAGTCAAGCTGCTCCTCGGGTTTCTCAACCACTGCATGTGTGCCCGGTTAGTGTGAAGGGCTTAACCGTAAATGATTGAACAGGATACGAGGTTGAAGAGTTTTATTCATTTTTTTCTTAAAAAAAGACTGCTGGCACTGAGCCCAATCTTGCCCCCTGCCTTACTGGAAAAAGCAGTGTGGCTCAGTGGAAAGAGCCTGGGCTTGGGAGTCAGAGGTCATGGGTTCGAATCCCCGATCTGCCACTTGTCAGCTGTGTGACTGTGGGCAAGTCACTTAACTTCTCTGTGCCTCAGTTTCCTCATCTGTAAAATGGGGATTAAGACTGTGAGCCTCACGTGGGACAACTTGATCACCCTGTACCTACCCCAGTGCTTAGAACAGTGCTCTGCATATAGTAAGCACTTAACAAATACCAGCATTATTAAACCAATCAATTGTATCTGTTGAGCGCTTACTGTGTGCAGAGCACTATATTAAGCGCTAGGGAGAGTACGATTTAACAGAGTTGATTCCCTCCTCCCTGGATGGCCCTTTGCATTAAGAAGTTAGTGGAAGGGGACTAGAGTAATGTTGGACCTCCCTCTAGCTGGATCACCACTGGGAGTTTCTGCCTCCTCAGGACTTCTCCTCCAAAGGACACCGGGCCCACCCTCCCTTCCTCCCTCCCCCAGCTCATCCTGAGACACTTCATAGCGTGTTACACGGCCAGTGAGGAAGAAAGGAGAACTTCTCCCACCCCTCGAATCCAGGTCGACTGTACAGCAGCTATTTCCCTTAGCTTTTGGGGTAGGCGGGGGGGGATCACAGATAAATACATAATATGAAAGAACTCTGTCATTTGAAAAGGGTTGGAGAAATATGGCAGCAGATGGCTCACTTTGGGAGAAAAAAATCCTCTCTGTTGAACTGAGGGGTTTGATCTGACTTCAATGATACTATCCTTTTCTAGTTCTCCTCTTTATAATAATAATTCATTCATTCAATCATATTTATTGAGTGCTTACTGTGTGCAGAGCACTGTAGTACTATAATTACAGTATTTGTTAAGCGTTTACTGTATACCAGTAAATTTTATCTACGCGCTGGGGTGGACATAAACTCATCAGGTTGGGCACAGTCCCTGTCCCACATGGGGCTCATAGTCTCAATCCCTATTTTACAGATGAGGTAACTGAGGCCCAGAGAAGTTAAGTGACTCACCCAAGGTCACAGAGCAGACAAGTGGCGGAGTCAGGATTAGAACCCATGACCCTCTGATTCCCAGGCCAGTGGTCTAACCACTATACCATGCTGCTTCTCTCCTCTGACTACTCCTACACAGTCTAATTTGCGGGCTCCTCCTTCTGCCTCCCACCCCGTAACTGTGGGACTCCCTCAAGGCCCAGTTCTGGGTCCCCTTCTGCTCTCCAACTACACCATCTCCCTTGGGGAAACTCATTCGATCCTCCAGCTTCAACTATTCTCTGCCATTTCCCCGATCTGTCATTTATTTTAATTTCTGGCTCCCTCTCTGCTCTGTAAGGTCCTCGTGGACCGGGATCGGGTCTACCTACTCTACTGCACTGTACTCTCCCGAGCGCTCCGTCCAGAGCTCTGGACACAGTAAGCGCTCAATTGATACCTTTGACCGACTTGATTTCCAATCATGATTTCTGTGGCCAATTAGTTCTTCTCCTTGGCAGAACTCAATATTAGTAGGCTGGAATCAGAGTCATAATGAAAGGGAATTACAGGAAACTTCAAGACTCAACAGCCCCAGCTGGTGTGATACTGGTAACAGATCATCTTTATGTGACTGACAAGAACGCCCTAACTGTGAAGCTCCATCAGGGCGTCAGCTGCGAAGCTGAACTTACAGAAGGGCTCTTGATCGGCCTGCTGCTGCTAAGGTGCCTAGGTGAATCATTTTTCCAAATTACAGGAAAAGGGAGGAATATTGGGAGACGGAGAAATAAAGGAACAATCTCTCTTTTGCTTTCTAATACCTTTATCTATACGTGCTTGGTAAACAAGAAGACAAACTCCGTTACTTACGGTTGGCAGTTATTACACATCCTGCCAGGGAGAAAATCATACTGTCTTCTAGGACCTGGGAATGGAAGTGAAGATGATTGAGAGACAGCCTAACAGAGACATCGACTCGGGGGGTGGGGGGAGCTAAGCGGGAGAATGCCCTCCTCGGGCTTGGATCCAGAGGGGTGAAACTTCTAGCTTTCGGACAGAATGGTGTGAATGTCAGGCAGTCAAGCAATCGTTCTTATTGAGTGTTTACTGGGTGCAGATCACTTCATTCAATTCTATTTAATAATAATAACGCTGGTATTTGTTAAGCACTTACTATGTGCAAAGCACTGTTCTAAGCGCTGGGGGGATACAAGGCGATCAGGTTGCCCCACGTGGGACTCACAGTCTTAACCCCCACTTTACAGATGAGGTAACTGAGGCACAGAGAAGAGAAGTAACTTGCGCAAAGTCACACAGCAGACAAGTGGCGTAGCTGGGATTAGAACCCAGGTCCTCTGACTCCCAAGCCCATTCTCTTTCCACTGAGCCACGCTGCTTCTATTTATTGAGCGCTTACTGTGTGCAAAGCACTGAACCAGAGCACTGTACTAAGCACTTGGGAGAGTACAATAGAACACTATAACATACACTTTCCTTGCCCATAGTGAGCTTACAGTTTAGAGGGTGAGACATATATTAATATTGAAAAAAGCAAAAGTGGGGGTGCTGTGGGGGTGTCTGTATCACTTTGGGTGATTCAATGAGAGAATGCAGCCGGGTGTGGTAAGGGATGAGGACAAGGCTGCGTAATTCCACAAGATTTCAGTACCGGTGGGAATGGTGGGAGTTGTAGACAGGGCTCTTCACAGTAAACACTAAACAAATGCTTGGGACGATGACAAGGCTCGAAAATGCAGGCCTGAACTGGTGTCCAAGCCAAAAGGGGGAGGATGGAGAGAGAGTGAGACCCTAAAAGGACGTGGATTCACAATGCTCCAAACAAATAGCTTGGCGGTCTTCTAAGTTCAAATTTCTGAGATTCACTTCACCACTACAGAGTTCCTGGGCTCCGCTACACAAATGATGACAGTTTTCCTCCTGGAGAAAAGAGGGCAGTTATCTCTTGGGCTCTGGATTTGGGGGAGGGCCGGTGCCTGATCCATGAGGTGGAATGAGGTGGCAAAAGGCTGAGAATGTGGCATTAGGGATTCCCGTTCACGTGGACCCCTTCCAACTTATTTTCCTCATCTTTTCTTTTGCCCCTCTGTTTTATATCTTTTCCTACCTCTGCTGCTAGCTCTTCTCCTTTACAGTGCTTTCTCTGGGCTAAACCTTCCTGCCCCTCCCCTCGACTCCGTATGGCGTTTATCTTGTCTGTTGGCTCACCGCTTTCTCTCTCCCACTCCGGGAAGGTCTGGCACCTCTCCAAGCTTTAAATGCACGTGACTGTGGTGAAGGGAACTGAATAATCAGGACAGTTCCTGCTGCTTTTCCGACCTTAACTTGTGGTGTCATTTATATTAATGTCCGTCTCCCCCTCTAGATGCTGAGCTCGTTGCGGGTGGGGAAGGCGCCTGCCAACTCCATTGCCCTCTCCCAAGTGCTCGGTACACAGTAAGCACTCAATAAATACAACTGATGAAGATGACGGTGGTGGTGTTTGTTTCGGTGTCACCCTCTGTCTTGGACGGTTTAAGATCGAGGGTGGGAACTGCATTACTGACTATGGCTAATTTCTTTTTTTTTTTTTTTTTAGCTTCATGAGTCAGCTCTGGGAGGGCACAGTTATAACTCTGGACTCTGAATTCATTCATTCATTCATTCATTCATTCATTCATTCATTCAATGGTATTTACTGAGCGCTTACTATGTGCAGAGCACTGGACTAAGCGCTTGGAATGGACAATTCGGCAACAGATAGAGACAATCCCTGCCCAATTATGGGCTCACAGTCTAATCGGGAGCGACACAGAAGCAGTGTGGCTTAATGGAGAGAAAAGGACTTGGGAGTCCGAGGACGTGGGTTCTAATCCCGGCTCCTCCACTTGTCTGCTGGGTGACCCTTGGGCAAGCCACTTAACTCCTCTGGGCCTCAATTACCTCATCTGGAAAATGGGGATTAAGACTGTGAGCCCCCCGTGGGACAACCTGGTTACCTTGTCTCTATCCCTGCGCTTAGAACAGCGCTCGGCACATAGTAAACGCTTAACAGATACCATAATAATAATAGAAGCAGTTCTTGGAAGAGGCAGTCAGAACAGTAATGGGAAGGTCAGAATTGTCACCAGAAAGAACCAGTCCTGCACGCAGCAGAGAACAGCAGCTCCAAACTGAGGGGGCGGAGGGACGGCCTCAGGATTTAACAGGACAGCAACGGCAGAGGTGCCAATTACCTGCTTGTCATTTAAGTTCCCTTGTAATAAGGAGTCTATGAAGACGTGCTGGTTGAAGTTTCTTCCTCTTCGATCTTTTATGACTTTCTTTAAAACGGATTCCATATCCATTACGGCTTAAAAAAATCCAAAGACATGATATTACATTAGGATAATCAGTCTCTTGAAAACGGAGAAACTGTCTCATGTAATCAGAACTACAGGTATATTTTTTTTAATGGTATTTGTTAAGCGCTTACTATGTGTCAGGCACTGTTCTAAGAGCTGGGGTAGAGACAAGGTAAACAGGATGGACACCGTCCTTGTCCCATACGGGGCTCACAGTCTTAATCCTCATTTTACAGATGAGGTAACGGAGGCACAGAGAAGTGAAGTGTCTTGCCCAACGTCACACAGCAGAGATGTGGCAGATCCAGGATTAGAACCCAGGTCCTTCTTCCTCCCAGGCCCACGCTCTATCCACCAGTCCATGCTGCTTTTGTATAATGCTACAGTGTTGAGGAAAAAGCAAAGAGCAATTTCACCAACAATAAATGACAATCTTAAATTGGTTCCTAGTGGATTATTTCATGACGTTTCCTAAACGCTACTTGTCGAGCACAGTTCTAAGTGCTGGGGTAGATACAAGTTAATCAAGTTGGGCAGAATCCCTGACCCACAGGAGGATCACAGCCCACGTAGGAAGTAGAACTGGTTACTGAATTTCTCATTTTACAGTTGAGGAAACAGAGGCAAAGAGGAGTTAAGTGACTTATTCAAGTTCACAGAGCAAGCAAGTGGCAGAGCCAGGATTACAACCCTAATCCTGACTCCCAGGCCTGAACTTGTTCCACTAGGCCACCCTGCTTCCCAGCTCGGCTGCAGTTCCCGGTTTTAAAAAACTGAATATACATTTGGCGAGGATCGATATTCCACCTGAATCTGACCTCCCAATTCTATTCCTGCCCCAGAGCCAATTAATTACGGGTGCACTCGATAGCGACAAGTGTACAAAACTAGGAACTGTGTTTTTGAAGAAATCTACAGATCAATGGACTATATGAAGAGAAACATTATTTCACACTAATCTATCCATAGGAGGCAGTGTGCTGGCAATGAGAAGAATCTCACATTACTATTATTAATATTATATTTAAGTGCTTACTGTGAGAAGAGCATGTATTAATGCTGGGAAAAGGTAGACGGATATTAATTTAGACACAATTTATGGCCCTCGGGGATTCACAATCGAAATGGAGAGGAAATGATGAGACTATAAAGCTCGTTATGGGCAGGGAACATGTCTGCTAATTCTTTTGTATCGTCCTCTCCCAAGCGCTTAATACTGTGCTCTGCACAGAGTAAGCACTCAATAAAGACCACTGATTGATTGACTGATTGAGAAACAAGGGAAACAGAGGAGGAAGCTCAGTGAGAACAACCATAACAATAGCAGCAATATAAGCCTGCTGGCAGAAACAATTCTAGGGTTTTCTTGAATGCTCCAGGTAGGGCCACCTTAAGATCATTATCTAAACCTCTATTCTGGTAATTTGAGGGAGACAAATCTCATGATTTGTTGACAATTTTTCACAGAACCTACCTCTACCTAACAGCTTCTAATGTTATTTGATGGGTCAGCTAATGATTGAAGGCTTTGCTGAAATTCTAGACTGTAAATTCATTGTGGGCAGGGAATGCATCTGTTTATTGTTATGTTGTCCTCTCCCAAGGGCTTAGTACAGTGCTCTGCACTCTGTAAGTGTTCAATAAATACAACTGAATGAAGGAACAGGGCTGGTAAATGATAGGTTGGATGTAGACAAAGCCATGTAGCCTCAAAGGTGCCTCTTGATTTGCTCAGGAATCCACCTGACAGCTGATGCCTGGGGTGATGAATAATAATAATAATAATGGTATTTGTTAAGTACATACTGTGTGCCAAGCACTGTTCTAAGCGAGCTTCTGCCTGCCCTCCCTCCTTCATCCCACTGGAACCTGCCTCTCAGCTCAAGGGACACCCTGACAGGGATGGAAAAGCTTGAAATACTGCAGGTCAATCTGATGAATAATGCTGAAATTGGGATTCTTGGACCAGGCTAGTGACTCTGGAGGGCAGGGAACTTGTCTGCCAACTCTGTTGTACTGTGTTCTCCCATGGGCTTTGGAGTCACGTGGGGTTCACAGCAGTAATCCCCATTTCACAGACGAGGTACCTCCTTAACTAATACCAACATTTTTTTTTACCTGAGGAGAGAGAAGTTAAATAACTTGCCCATGGTTACGCAGCAGACAAGTGATGGAGCCGTGACTAGAACCCAGGTCCTTCTGACTCCCCGTCCTGTGCTCTAGCCATTAATCCACACTGCTTCTCTACTGGGACCCTGAGGAGGATGCAGGGATTTGTAACCAAAGACTATTATGGCCGGGAGCCCGGAGGTACTGGCTGGACTCACCCCCCACAGCCTCACCGCCCAGGCAGTGTGTCTAGCTTAGGCTCTTATTTATTCTCTTAATCCTCGAATCTTTAATAGGTCAATTTTTAAATGCGCCCACTATCTGTAATCTGTTGACTACAATTTATTCCTTTTTCTTATGTAATTGTCTTCCGGAGCCTAGACTGTGAACCCCCTGTGGATGGGAGGCCATTTTTGAACTGATAATTTTGCATTTATCCCGGGGTTTAGCAGTTCCTGGCATAGAGTGAGCACCTAATACATTCCCCAATTAACTGGTGATAATAGAACGGGATTGTAATTAAAATCTCTTTTCTAGACTATGCTGCTTTGCAAAGGAGATGGTATTAGTGCTCACATCACTGAGTTTGTGCAATTATGCTAATTTGTTTTGCTTTTTATATCCATTTCTGACAGCTAAACTTACCCTCTTCATACTGCTTTTTTCGGGTAGCACTTTTGTCAAGTGATCCATCCAAGAAACCCTTTCCAATTTCAGACCAAATCTGAAAGAAAAGAGAGAGAGAAATGAACTTAATCACACGTTCTAGAGGCAACTCTTGAAAGCCATGTCTAATACCGAGCTAAATGAGCTACGAAATGAGGAACATTTCCTCTTTGATGGTACTAATAATTGAACTTTTTGTTGATGTAGAATTTATAATCTTAGAGACTAGTTTTAGAGATAAGTCTATGTGTCAGGATTTGTGACTCTGAGTCAAGATGCTCCAAATGTGAGTCACTGGAATCAGAAAGTTTCCTAGTTAAATGATGTTTCCAAAATCCACTCCTCTCTGCCATCCAAATGGCCACCATGCTGGTCCAGGTATTTGGCACATTTCAGCTTGATTACTACCCCACCCTCCTTGTTGATCTCCTTGCCTCCAGTCCCTACTTCACTCTGCTGCCTGGATCACCTTTCTAAAATGTTGTTTTTTGAGGTATTTGTTAAGCACTTATTACATGTCAGGCACTGTACTAAGCGTTGGGGTAGATACAAGCTAGTCAGGTTGGACACAGTCCTTGATTATTGGACTCAGAACTCATGGTCTTAATCCCTATTTTACAGATGAGGCAACTGAGGTGCAGAGAATTTAAGTGACTTGCCCAAAGTCACACAGCAGATAAGTGGTGGAACCAGGACTAGAATGCAGGTCCTTCTGACACCCAGACTCCTGCTCTTGCTTGCCGTGTGACCCTGGGTAAGTCACTTAACTTCTCTGTGCCTCCGTTTCCTCAACCATAAAATGGGGATTAAATGTCTGTTCTCCCTCCTACTAAAACTAGGAACCCCGTGCGGGACAGGGTCTTTGTCTGACCTAATTAAACTGGACCTACCCCAGCACTTAGAACAGTGCTTAATACATAGTAAATTCTTAACAGATACCATAAAACAGGGCAAACAATAACAATATTAATAATGACAGTCGTATCTGTTAAGTGCTTGTTCTGTGCCAGGGACTATACCAAGAGCTGGGGCAGATGCAAGAAAATCGGATTGGACTCAATCCCTTGTTCCACATGGGGCTCAGAGTCTCAATCCCCATTTTACAGATGATGTAACTGAGGCACAGAGAAGTGAAGTGACTTGCCCAAGGTCATACAGCAGACAAGTGGCAGGGCTGGGATTAGAACTGTGGTCCTTCTGACTCCCAGGCCCGTGCTCTATCCACTAGGCCAAGCTGTTTCTCAATATATAGGAGTTGGTAGAAACATTCCCTGTCCACAACAAGCTTGAAGTCTCAGTTTACAGCTTCCACCACTGTGCACGTGGCGACTCAGACCATCCCTCTACCCGTTGTGAACCTGTATTTATACACTACCGCTTCCTCCTATCTGTAATTTACTTTAGCGTCAGTGTTTTCCATTAGATGATAAACTCCTGCTGTATTGTACTCTAATTCAATTCTTAGCACAGTAAATACTTAATAAATACCATTGATAGATTACTGTGCTCTGTCAAGTGCTCTGTATAGTGCTCTGCCCACACTAGCAGGTGCTCAAAACATACTTTTGATCGACAGATTGATAGTCACACCGTTATCCAAGATAATAAGAGTGGAGACAACACAGATGAATTAGAACCACAGATAATCCCGAAGCTTCATTTTAGTCTACACACTGCAATCCAAAATACAACTACGTTGTGTTCTTGGAAAATGTTACATCGCTAATTCTTGAGCCAAAGCAAATTTAGGTTGAGTGACTATCGCTTGGGACACCCATACACACCCTTTTTCCTGCTGTCTTCAATCATTAGGATACCTTTTCATAAAGATGGGAGGTCTGATCTAGATCAACCCTGGGTCCCAAGCGCTCAGTACAGTGTAGGGTCAAAGTGGGTGCTCAATAAATGTTATTCCAATTACTACTCCGAAGGGCTGGGCAGCAGTGGAGCTGGAATTCATCAGGAAAGCAGTGTGGCTTAGTGGAAAGAGCCCAGGCCTAGGAGTCAGGGGATCTGGCTTCTAGTCTCATTTCTGCCACTTGTCTGCTCTGTGACCTTGGGCAAGTAACAATTTCTCTGTTCTTCAGTTTCCTCATCTGTAAAATGGAGATTAAATCCTACTCCCTCCTTCTTAGACTTTGTGCCCCATATGCCCAACCTCATTATCTGTAATGCATCTCAGTGCTTAGTGTATTTTTTGGCATATTGTAAGCACTTAACTAATAGTATTATTATTATTGCAAAGCTATAGTTGCGCCCCATACCTGAATCAAAATTCACTGTGTCAAGTAACACTCCTTTGCGGAATATACTTTTTTGGAGCCCCCAGAAAGTGAGTTATCAGCCTCAGTTTGCCATTGAGTCTCTCACACCATCACTCTGGGGTTGGAGATAGCCTGGAAATCCCTCTGCATGCCAAGCAGTATCTACCAGTGCATCTGCGTGTTGGTGAGGGAAGCTCCAGCTCTCACTGGAAATGGGGGTCAGGAGAATTATATGCTGGCAAATTGGCATCTTTTAAAGGCGGGTTCTTTAAGACTTTGATTTCAGCTTCTCCTATCAAGCCATTTTTCCTAAGCCATTAGATAAGCAGCACAGTCTAGCGGATAGAGCAAGGGCCCGGAGTCAGAAGGACCTGGGTTCTAATCCCGGCTTTGCCACTTGTCTGCTAAATGACCTTAGGCAAGTGACTTCACTTCTCTGGGCCTCAGTTACCTCATCCGTAAAAAGCAGATAAAGAGCGTGAGCCCTATGTGGGACAGGGACTGTGTCCAACCTGATTTCCTTGTATCTACCCCAGTGCATAGAACAGCGCCTGGGACATAGTAAGCGCTTAACAAATACCATTAAACAAATAGAATGAAAATAAATAATTAGCCACAATGGAAAACTGCTTGCATTTTCCAGTCATGTAGTCCCCAAATGCAAACTCAGGTCCAGAAAGTAAGCTTACTGTTGGTAGTGTCTTAGTTCAGCTGTTGGACTGACTCAACTGTTACATTTTTGGTAGTCCCTTTCACCTAGTCTCAAGAGAAATCGCTACATTACATAAAACTTATTTTTTATATTTTGAAATGCATTTATGCAGCATAAATGGAGAGGGAGATCCCCTTTATCAACATTTGTTCATTTCAGCCAAAAAGAAGAAGGTCGTTTAGTTGCTATTTCTGTGTCCATAAGCTTTATTCATCAGTGATATCTGTTCATCAGCGTCATCAACTGTATTTATCGAGTGCTTACTGTGGGCAGAACATTGTGCTATATATTTGGGAGAGTACGATGCAATGGAGATGACAGGCACGTCCCCTGCCCACTTACTGAATGCCTACTGAGTGCCTATCTTTTCTTTCACTCCCTTGTGTGCTGCCCTGACTTGCTCCCTTTATTCAACTACCCCCCAGCCCCACAGCACTTATGTATCTTATGTATGAGGGAGGAACGCTCTCCCTCCTCACCTCCACCAAACTAATTCTCTTCCCCTCTTCAAAACCCTACTTAAAGCTCACCTCCTCCAAGAGGCCTTCCCACACTGAGCTCCCCTTTTCCCTCTGTTCCCTCTGCTCCCCCTCTACTCCCCCTTCATCTCTCCTCAGCTAAGCCCTCTTTTCCCCCCTTTCCCTCTGCTCCTCCCCCTCCCTTCTCCTCCCCTCAGCACTGTACTTGTCCGCCCAACTGTACATATTTTCATCACCCTATTTATTTTGTTAATGAGATGTACATCACCCTGATTCTATTTATTTGCTATTGTTTTAATGAGATGTTCATCCCCTCGATTCTACTTATTGCTATTGTTCTTGTCTGTCCATCTCCCCTGATTAGACTGTAAGCCCATCAAAGGGCAGGGACTGTCTCTGTTACTGATTTGTACATTCCAAGCACTTAGTACAGTACTCTGCATATAGTAAGCGCTCAATAAATACTACTGAATGAATGAATGTATCTATCTATCCGTAATTTACTTGTTTACATTAATATCTGTCTACCTTTACAGACTATAAGTTCCCTGGGGCAGGGAATGCCTCTGTTATATTCTTCTCCCCCAACCAGGTAGTACAGTGCCCTCCACTCAGTAAGTGCTCAATTAATACAACAGATTGACTACTGAGTACGAAGTATGCACTAAGAGCTTGAGCAAGTATAATAACATATTCAAGGATCTGCTCCAGCACTCAGAACATAGTAAGTGTTTACTAGATAAAATAATAAAAAGAATCGATTAATCATATGTATTGAGCACTTAACTACATGCACAGCACTGTGCTAAGTGCTTGGGAGAGTACAATACAACAGAATAAGCAGAAACTTTCCTTGCGCTGGTAATAACAATAATGATACATCCCCTTCCCTCAAGAAGCTTCCCATGTTTCCACACCAAGTGATATAAGATAGCTTTTGGATTCCCTACATCATCCACAGCATCATCATTATTAATCGTCAGTGGTATTTACTGAGCGCTTACTGTGTACAGAGCACTGTATTAAGCGCTTGGGAGAGTACACAGCAAGAGAGTTAGCACACACGTTCTCCCCGTGACTTACCACGTCATGATTCTTGCGGAAACGAATGACTTCCTGATCATCTTCAAAACTACTGCCCATCGCTACTTGCGTGACGGACTTGACAGCATAGCCCAGCATATGTTGGCAGAGGGGCACGTGCTGAGATTCTGGACAAGAGAGCCATTTTGCTAATAACTCTTCTGAAAGCTGAAAGATGAGAGAAAACCAGAAACACTTCTGAGCTCATTTTGCTACATTTAATCAGAATAATAATAATAATTATGGTATTTGTTAAGCACTTACTATGTGCCAGGCAGTGTACTGAGTGCTAGGGTGGATACAAGCAAATCAGGTCGGACGCAGTTCCTGTCCTCTGTGGGGCTCAAAGTCTCCATCCCCATTTTACAGATGAGGAAACTAAGGCACAGAGAACCGAAGTGACTTGCCCACGGTCACACAGCAGACAAGTGGTGGAGACGAGATTTGAACCCACGACATTCTGACTCCTAGGCTCATACTTTACCCACTATGCCATGAAATACAGTGATTGATATGTAAGGTAAACGCCTGGGCTTCCTCACTCAGTTAAAAAAGAACATATTTGGTTTCTGTTCAATTTTTGTTGTCTGAAGAATTAAAATATTTTGTGACAAAGCCAATTTGTGTCTGGCAGGGCCAAAAAAAATCGAGTCGTCTTCTGAATCAGTCGAGAAAGTTTTACGAAGAAATTATCAAAACCTTTTCCCGCACGGGGTGGGAGAAATCAAGAGGTGAATGTCAGAGAAAGAGGCAGACGGAGACAAAGGGAGCCCTATCTCAAAACACAAAGTGACAGTGTCACCCTGAAGTGATAAGGACACAGTCACCACCTCCCCTCTGGTACCCTACTATCACTGCCCCATCCACACCGTTTCACTGAAAAGTACACACACTTTCTTGGACAGGCACATCAACATCGTTGTGTTTGGTTTTATTTAACGGTATTTGTTAAAGCACTTACTCTGGGGTAGATACAAGGTAATCAGGCTGGACACGGTCTATGCCGCGCATGGAGCTCACAGTCTTAATTCCCATTTTACAGATGAGATAACTGAGGCACAGATAAATTAAGAGACTTGACCAAGGTCACACAGCAAATGAGTGGCAGAGCAGAGATTAGAACCAGGTCCTACTGACTCCCAGCCCATGTTCTAGCCACTAGACCATGCTGCTTCTTATTGCCATCGTTGTCATCACCATCATTCGGGAAGCAGTAGGGCATAGTGGATAGAGCCTGGGCCTGGGAGTCAGAAGATCATGGGTTCATTCATTCAACAGTATTTATTGAGCGCTTACTATGTGCAAAGCACTGTACTAAACGCTTGGAATGTACAATTCGGCAACAGATAGAGACAATCCCTGCCCACTGACGGGCTTACAGTCTAAATAACGTACACTATTAGTCGAAATAGAAGGAGGTGGGCACGTGGAAGCCGAGGGGAAATGGGGAAGCAATTTTAAAACCTGTGATGACAGGGAAAAGAGGGGAAACCTGTAATGACGGGGAAAGAGGGGATAACTGAAGATGCCGGGGGGTGAGGTGGTGGGGAGGTTGGGGGACAAGAGGGATTACCTGATCACAAGGTGGAGTCAATGGTGGGGGTCGATGAGTTCGTAACTGTATTTTGTCCTTCTAGAATTGCATCCAGTATATTAGGTATAGTCTGAGAATATACTAGGTCACTGCTGACTTTTGGGTTCGAATCCCGGCTCTGCCACTTGTCAGCTGTATGACTGTGGGCAAGTCACTTAACTTCTCTGTGCCTCAGTTACCTCATCTGTAAAATGGGGATTAAAACTGTGAGCCCCACGTGGGACAACCTGATCACCCTGTATCTACCCCAGCAATTAGAACAGTGCTCTGCATATAGTAAGCGCTTAACAAATACCAACATTATTATCCTGCCTCTGGCCTGGATCGCCCTCACTCCTCTAATTCAAAAGACAATTATTCTCCCCCACTTCAAAGCCTTCTTGAAGGTCCATCACCTCCAAGAGTCCTTCCCTAATCGCTCCTTTCCTCTTCTCCCATTCCCTTCCTTGTCGACCTGATTTGCTCCCTATATTCATTCCCCAACCCCCAGTCCCACAGCACTTATGTACATATCTGTCATTTATCTATATACTAAAATCTCCCCCTCTAGATTTTAAGCTCTTTGCTGGGAGGGAATGTGTCTGCTTATTGTATTGTGCTCTCCCAAGAGCTTAGTACGGTGCCCTGCACACAGTAAGCGCTCAATATATACCACAGACTGACTCACTGACATAACCTGGTGATTAATTTTTAATGCTCTTCTTGGAGATGCTCTGTATTGTTTGGCATTCTAGATTGATATTGCACACTATATTAATTATGTGAAGGATGTTACAATGATCCAAAATCTCTTCTGTAGACTGTGACTGATACGGATGATTTTTGTCCTCGACCTTCCTCCTTCTGAAGCACAGCTACCACTTTTCTGTCCCACCACTCAGCCGGAGGAGAACCTTTTTGCATTTCATCTCGGTCTGCACGGCATTTCATTATATAAAAGCGTTCAGAATCAACTCTGAACATCAAGCTTTCCTAGCGTATTGCCTCTTTCAACTCATTTCTGAAAACGTTAAATAAAACCAGTTCTAGCCCCATCCAGAGAAGCAGCCATTTATTCCTGCTCTTCATTTCCTATTAGCCGGTTTTCTATCGGTGACAGAACATTCCCTTCAATCTCACAGACATGGAAAAATCCCTAATTGTGTCCCCCGGTTCCCTCTATCCGACGGTTCTGAACACCTCAAAAATATCTACCAGAATAGTGAGGCAAGATTTTCCCTTCCCATATTGTCTTTTCTCCCACATATAGTGCTTTTTTAAGGCTGACTGCTCCTAAACTAAAACTTGCAGGAATATGTGGGACACTCCAGTGAATAACTCCCAGAATTCCCTAGGGAAGCCTTTTAATAGATGGGATTCCCATTCGTTCTCCAGAATAGTGGCCACTTGCAGTTCCTCGGTAACAGAGTTACTTCAGGTGGATGCCATGAGTCCTGGGATTTATTTATATCTCACTTACCACCTGCTACATCCTGCGCAGGGACCACAGTGTGTGGGAAAGTGTGAGAATCTCTCTAACATCTTCCTCCGGAAAGGCCCGATATAGTCTAACCTAACCTCGTTTTCCTTGAAAGTCCCATCTGATGGCCTCTGAACGCCCAAACTGCCCATGTCATGATGTCACCTTCTTCTTGGGGGCTGTGTCTATCGGGGTCCCCCACCAACCCACTCTCACTGGCATCCCCTGATTTTTATTTAAAAACCACTCTGCCACTTTTTCATTTTGAGCCAACAGGCTGGTGCCATTTTTTTGCTTTTTAATGGTATTTGCTAAGTGCTTACTATGTGCCAGGCTCTGTACTAAGTGCAGGGGTAGATAGAAGCTAATGAGTTTGAACACAGCCCATATCCGCCTTGGGGCTCGCTGTCTTAATCTCTATTTTACAGATAAGAAAACTGAAAGCACAGAGAAGCTGCCTAAGGTCACAAGGCAGACAAGTGGTAGAGCCGGGATTAGAACCCAGGTCTTCTGACTCCCAGGCCTGTGCTCTATCCACCGGGTTATGTTGCTTCCCCAGTTCCAGTGGAACTCGTCGTGAGCAGGGAATGTACCTGTCAACTCTGTTTTACCATGCTTGTCTAAGCGCTTAGTACGGTGCTCAGCACATAGGACCATTGACGATGGATACGCGGAAACTAATCTTTCTATACAAGTGCCACTTGTATCAAAATGCCCACCGGTTTCTAATGCCTAGCCCTCCTTTCAGCCACATGTTAAGATTCTGCAACTCGGTCTCTCAGGTCCTCAGAGTAATAATAATAATAATGTTGGTATTTGTTAAGCGCTTACTATGTGCCGAGCACTGTTCTAAGCGCTGGGGTAGACATAGGGGAATCAGGTTGTCCCACGTGGGGCTCACAGTCTTAATCCCCATTTTACAGATGAGGGAACTGAGGCACAGAGAAGTTAAGTGACTTGCCCACAGTCACACAGCCGACAAGTGGCAGAGCTGGGATTCGAACTCATGAGCCCTGACTCCAAAGCCCGTGCTCTTTCCACTGAGCCACGAGAGTAGAAACAGCATTTCAGAAAACGTTACCAAGAAGGTCCCAGACCTTAAACTCCTGCCTAGCTACTAAATCTGTCCTCTGCAGAATTCCCTGCTAAATTTTCCCATATCAGTGGTATTAATAGGCGCTCAAATCTCCAGTTTCTTCCTGTTCCCTGTAATCCCCCGAGCACATCTGTGTGATTCACAACGTTTGTACCAGGCAGCCAAGTCACCATATAATTTTCTCAGATACCATGAGTCCAGTTATAGAAGTACATAACGATTAACTTCCCTAACACCGCTGCCTGCTTCTGTCTCCGGCCTGAAACTCCTTCTTGAGTGTAAAGCCTATGACATCAGCAGGGTGAGAACAATCTCTAACAGTTCGTTTCCCTCCTCTCTGGCTAGATTCCCTTCCTCGGATTCATCCACACACTTTCCCCCAAATATCTCACCTAACCATCCACCCACCGTCTCTCCCCGCACCCTGCCTCACACTCTTTCTCCATCACACACACGTTCTCGCTCTCCTCCCACCCCCGCAACTTCTCTCTCCCTCAATATAACTGCCTCATGCATACCTACTCCTAGGAACATTTGTTCTGACCAAGGAAATCAATGTTAGGCACTATCTGGTAGGGGACAGAAAAATCAATTGGTCAGCAGATTCACCGAGTGCTGGCTTTGTGCAGAGCACTGCACTAAGCACTTTGGAGTACAAATAAGTTGTACGTATGACCCTGATCTCAAGGAGCTTACGAATTTTATTAATTGCTAAAACTTCTTATCTCATTGGGAGTGGATGATTAGAAGAGAAGGGACAATTAAGAGTCGATAATTTAGATGAACAGTTCTGTAGAAATAGTGTTCTTGGAAGATGCCAAGAGTCATAGGGAAGGTATTTCCGGTCCCTATTTCTGGCCAGGAATATGGCCACTTAACAATGATAATAATAATTACTATTATTATTATGGTATTTGTTAAGCGCTTACTATGTGCCAGGCACTGTACTAAGTATCGGGGTAGATACAAGCAAATCAGGTTGGACAGACTCCCTGTCCCTTGTGGGGCTCACAGACATTTTCCATTTTACAGATGAGATCACTGAGGCACAGAAAAGTGAAGTGACTTGTCGAAGGTCACATAGAGCCAGTGTCTTCATAATAGACTTGCACTAGAGTTGGGCCATTTTCCATTTCCCCTTATTGTACGAAGTCCATCCTACCAATACCCTCAACCTGGCAGACTCAAATACTGCCAGGTCTTGAGCCAAGTGGATTCTTCAGCCTTTGGGTCAGCTATTATAGCACTGAGTTTGCATTTAAGTTCTTTAAAGAAGATCTGAAATTTCAGTGGGGTCATTTTGCATCTTTTTCAAAATCCTATCCATCGATAAATCATAGTCACTGAGCACTTACTGTGGGTGCAGCACTGTACTAACTGCCCTGGGAGTTAGTTGGTCGACAGTCTGTACCTCGCGTAAGCACCCTGTTAAACTTCATCGCTTCCTATGATCGCAGGTGAGCCAGGCGGACAGGCTCCTGAACGAAGACCTAAACGTGGAGCCACCCGCAAGGGGTCCGGGCCAGATGTCTTCCAAGAGCAGAAGACAATGAAGCTGGAATTAGTAGATCAGGGCCATGACGCTGAAGAAACTCGATGTAACGGTCAACGAGCCCATCCTGGTCTCATTTAATATTTGGCTATTCACTGTCCTCCAAAGGGAAGGCAGGGACAGCCCGGGTTCGAGGGACCTCTTGGCCGGGGGATGCCCGGGCCGGTTTGGCCCGTTAAGGACCGAACACCAAATGGCACCGATCACCCGGCGGGAGAAAATTCTCAATGTCCCAGGGGTTGAGGGCTTAACAGAAGCATAATCCTTCACGCTTGATGTTTTTCTCTATGTTAAATAAATGTTTTCGTACCGTTGTACTAAATATCATGGTTTGTTCCGGCCGTAAAGCTGAGACACGAACCCCCCTGTCCCTAATTGACTCTACTGGGATGTTAACCAAATGTTCCCTGCCTACAATGAAGTTACAGTCTAGTGGGGGAGATGGACATTAAAAGAAATCAATAAATGACGGAGATATAGGCTCAGTGGCAAGAGCCCGGGCTTGGGAGTCAGAGGTCGTGAGTTCGAATCCCGGCTCCACCGTTTGCCAGCTGTGTGACTTTAGGCAAGTCGCTTAACTTCTCTGTGCTTCAGTTACCTCATCTGTAAAATGGGGATTAAAACTGTGAGACCCACGTGGGACAACCTGATCACCTTGTATCCCCCCAGTGCTTAGAATAGTGCTTGGCACATAGTAAGCGCTCCACAAATACCACCGTTATTATTAAGTGCTGTAGGGCTGAGGGAGAGGTGAATAAATGGTGCAAATCCTAAAATATATGCTTTTACTTCTTCCTCCCAGGTTATTCATCATAAAACCACCACCTCAAACTGTCCCTGTGATACAGACATTAAGGACGGCCTTTCAACATTTTTTGACGGGAGTTGTTAAACCGCTTTGTAATTCAACTCTCAATTTCTTCAGATAATTACAATTTTCTTTATACGGAGGCTCAAAAAAGGATTAATTATTATTAATAATGGTATTTGTTAAGCACATGCACTATGCCAAGCACTGCACTAAGCACTGCCATAGACACAAGATAATCAGACTGGACACAGTCCCTGTCTCACGTGGGGTTCACAGTTTAAATCAGGGGGAGAAGAGGTACCCCCACACCTCAGCAATAAATGACACCTTCACTTTTCCTTCCTTTTTATCCCTAGATCTTTGTTTCTACAACTTTCAGGATATTTGTTTTCCCTCTTGCTCTACAGCAGAAACGCCATATCTGCAGGCTTACAAAGTATTGGCTGTGTAAAATGAGTTGGGTCTATTTAGTAAAAGAAAATTGAGGTCAGCCTCAAGGGCACCACTTCTGTGCAGTTATGAAAGTCGAACCTGGCTGTTTTATCGCTAATTTCCCCTTGGCAAAGCCACACCTGCGGTTTCGCGCCTGCTCTCCAGGCATTTTTAAAAACAGATTGATTCGATTTTGCTTTTTCCTCACTTTGGTGTGTGTGCGAACCTGCTAACTCACAAAAAGAGAGGATTCTTGAAATTCCCCTTGATAATTCCCTCCTCCCCTAAATCACCACCTTATAACTTCTCATTTCCTTTGTATTTTGAATCCAAACCAACAAAGCAACAAGTTCAGGGACAGCTTTTCAGCAGCAATGAGTATCCCAACCTGCCTTTATTCTTTCCCCTGACTCGTTCATTCATTCCTTCATATTTGAGCACCTACTGTGTGCAAAACACTCTACTAAGAAGCACTCTGGAAAAGCCGCCTGTAATTCATTCAATGGTATTTATTGAGCACTTACTGTGTGCAAAGCACTGTACTAAGCGCTTGGGAAAGTACAAAACTGCAACAAAGAGAGACATTCCCTGCAACTCATCACAGTCCTCTCACCTTCTCCTTCCTCGACATCATCATAATGTCCTATTTATTTATCTATTTATTTATATTAATGACCGTCTCCCCTTCTAGATTGTGAGCTCGTTGTGGGCAGGAATGCGTGTGTATTACACTGTACTCTCCGAAGCGCTTAGTAATAATAATAATTATAATGTGCTATTCGTTTAGCGCTTACTATGTGCAGACTACTGTTCTAAGCACTGGGGTAGATACAGGGTGATCAGGTTGTCCCATGTGGGGCTCATAGTTTTAGTCCCCATTTTACAGATGAGGTAACTGAGGCACAGAGAAGTGAAGTGACTTGCCCACAGTCACACAGCTGACAAGTGGCAGAGTCTGCACTCGAACCCATCACCTCTGACTCCAAAGCCCGGGCTATCTCCACTGAGCAGTGCTTTGAACACGGTAAGCATTCAATAAATACGACGGAATGAATCAACTGCACTTATTGAACACCTACTGTCAAGAGCACCATACAAGTCAATCTGTGATACACGGTAGAAGTTAAAGGTCTCTGTCCTCTAGAAGCTCACAATATAAAAGGGGAGACAAGTGGAAACAGTCATGTATACAATAAGCAACTACAAGAGTAGATCATGGATATTAAAATAGTAAAGGTAAGCAATTAAATAGGCAAGTAATAATGTTAATAATAATGTTGGTATTTGTTAAGCGCTTACTATGTGCAGAGCACTGTTCTAAGCGCTGGGGTAGATACAGGGTCATCAGGTTGTCCCACCTGAGGCTCACAGTTTTAATCCCCATTTTACAAATGAGGTAACTGAGGCACAGACAAGTGAAGTGACTTGCCCACAGTCACAGTGTTGACAATTGGCAGAGGTGGGATTCGAACTCATGACCTCTGACTCCCAAGCCCGTGCTCTTTCCACTGAGCCACGCTGCTTCTCTAATGATTAAGTAAGCAGAGGCACACAACTGCTAAAGCAGTTGAGGAAGTGAGGGTGGTAATACGAGGAAGTAGAAGGATTAAGTAAGAGGATGCGTTTCTAGAGAGCCAAGCAATAAAGGATCCAGGCTGATACTCATTTTATGGCTTTATATCACGCTTTAGTAAGTATTGCTTCTTTATTGTACCCCTGTACCACTTAAACAGTTCTACCAGTAATTTATTTTTTTTTTATTTGTTAAGTGCTTACTATGTGCAGAGCACTGTTCTAAGCGCAGGGGTAGATACAGGGTAATCAGCTTGTCCCACGTGAGGCTCACGGTCTTAATCCTCATTTTACAGAAGAAGTAGCCGAGGCCCAGAGAAGTGAAGTGACTTGCCCACAGTCACACAGCTGACAAGTGGCACATCTGGGATTCAAACTCAGGACCGCTGACTCCCAAGCCCGGGCTCTTTCCACTGAGCCACGCTGCTTTTCTAATTTATCTTAGAACTTGCCTCCCTGGCTTTAAAGCCCCTCCTACCTCACCTTGTTACTCTCCTACCACACCCCAGCCCGGCCTAGAGGAAAGAGCTTCCAGTCAAACGTTCCTGGAGAACACCACATTAGGAAAACTTGAGTTACGATGTGTGTGCTTTGACTGACACCGCACATGTTCACACAACTGTTTCTTCCAACAGAGTTACGGTATTTATTAAACTCATATTATGCTCCAAGCACTGTGTTAAACACTGGGGTAGATAATAATAATGATGATGGTATTTAAATAACAATAATAATAATGTTGGTATTTGTTAAGCGCTATGTGCAGAGCACTGTTCTAAGCGCTGGGGGAGATACAGGGTCATCAGGTTGTCCCACGTGAGGCTCCCAGTCTTAATCCCCATTTTACAGATGAAGTCATTGAGGCACAGAGAAATGAAGTGACTTGCCCACAGTCACACAGCTGACAAGTGGCAGAGCCGGGATTCTAACCCTTGACCTCTGACTCTCAAGCCCGGGCTACTTCCACTGAGCCACGCTGCTTCTCTATATGCTTACTATGTGCTAGGCACTGGGGTAGATAATAATATTAATAATAAAGATAATGGTGGTATTTGTTAAGTTTACTATGTGCCGAGCACCGTTCTAAGCGCTGGGGTAGATACGAGTTAATCAGGTTGTCCAAAGTGGGGCTCATAGCCTTAATCCCCATTTTACTGATGAGGTAACTGAGGCACAGAGAAGTGAAGTGACTTGCCCAAGGTCACATAGCTGACAAGTGGCGGAGCTAGGATTAGAACCCACGACCTCTGACTCCCAAGCCTGGGATCTTTCCACTAAGCCACAGATATAAACATAGCAGATCATCATATCCCATCTTATATCTACCACAGCAATCAGTACAGTGCTTGGCACATTGTAAGCCTTTAGCAAATATCCATCAATCAGTGCAATTTATTAAGTGCATATTGTATGCAGAGCGCTGTACTAAGCGCTTGGGAGATTGCAATATATGACAGTTGGTAGACCCATTCCCCACCCATCACAAGCTTACAGTCTAGAGACTTTAATAATATCATTATTACACTATGATAGTCAGAAAGACATGCATCACCAGAAGAACACTCCCTAATGGCACACAAACCAAAACATGTAATGAAAATATATCTTATTGGGAGAATTGAATGAATTTTTCTCTTTTTTCCTAGTCTCGTCTATCAACATTTATTGTCCTCAATACCAGAATTATCTATATATTTGGCATTCAACTTTATTCTCCCAGAGTGATCCATTGCACTGTTTTGTTCCAAGTGACTTATCCTACCACCCTCTCTTCGTAGAGAAGCAGCACGGCGTAGTGGATAGAGCAAGGGCCTGGGAGTCAGAAGGTCATGGGTTCTAATCCCAGATCCACCATTTGTCTGCTGTGTGACTTTGGGCAAGTCACTTCACTCTGTGGGCCTCAGTTACCTCATCTGTGAAATGGGCACTGAGACCGTGAGCCCTACATGGGACAAGGACTGTGTCCAACCTCATTTGCTTGTATCTACCCCAGTGTTTAGTACAGTGCCTGGAACACATTAAGCGCTTAATATCATTATTATTATTATTTCCACCCACACAATCTGCTCCACACATTTGTTATCAAATTACATAACAGTGTCTTTGACGGCCCCAGTTATCTGTTATATTAGAGCAGAGTACTAAAATTGAATTTTTGTAAAACAATCTTCACTGACCAGTGGCTTCAGTGTTTTAAAATGACAATCTCCCTCTAATGCACCCTCCCAAGTGCTCAGTACAGTGCTCTGCATATTGATTTATATCACAACATAGCCTTAGGTGATTGTTTTAAATCAGTTCTTTGTTGACATGTTTCTGCCTTAGTAGGCTGTTTTTAAAGGATTTCTCAAATAGCTTTATTTAAACTGTCAATCATATCTGGTGGCTGTGCCCTGATTAAAAAAAACAATTTACTAAGGGGTTGGAAATGGGGTTGCCCATTTCGACTGCTCGGATTATGAGAAAGGCTGCTGGCCACCTACATTGCCTTTGTACCAGAGGAATAATAATCAGTCGCATTTACTGAGTACTTATTGTGTGTAGAGCACTATATTAAGCACTAGGGAGAGAATAAAATAATACTGGCCTATTTTTGGCCACCCCAACCACTAAACAATGCGGTGAATTAAACAACCTTCAGTTGCAGCTCTGTTGGCAATAAAAGGGTGATAACTAAGCCCTGTGATTCAACGTTTTCAGTGGCAAAGTCCCAAACTTTCAATGCTCAGTGTCTTATCCGTTAAGCTCTCATAATAAAAACACCTTTCTAATGAGAAAGACGCTTTGACCATCCGTCCAAATTGGTTGGTGCAGGTGTTTGCTCTCTGCTCTATGAGAGATTTTTACGGTTTCAGTGAAGACAGTTGCTTTTTCATCGCAGTCTCAATTAAAATCGTATGCTTATGGGCCTCCCGGTGTCCCTTAACACTGATCTATTGAGCGATCTAGCCGCTGGAACGAAACATACATGACTTATGAAATCACAGTAGCCCGATACAATACGTGGCATGGCTCAGTCTGCTGCAGCATCATATTTCAGCTTTTACGGCCACATTTTCAAAGGGACCGAGGGAAACGGGAGAGGGCACAGAGAACGGTCTCCTGTAGATATGCAGTAGAGACACTGGCTGCTTATCCAAAATTCCCGAGTGCACAAAATGAGTCTGAGCTATCCACATCCATTGGCCGTTCTCTTTAAGGAGTGACAGGAGGGGCAGGTAGACGAGACCACCCTCCTAGAAGAGCTTCAGAAACGAGCAGCGGCAGGACGGGGCAAAAGGCTGAGGGAGATGACAGGATTTCCAGGCCTTGGGATGAGCTGAGAGGAGGGTGCCATTAGGGGTTTGGCTCGAGAGGAGTAGAAAGTGTGAGCTGGGGAGTAGCGAGTTAAGAGAACCAATATTTGAGGTGGAGAAAGTTTCCCCTTGGGGTCGTGGAAAATGGGCAGCCACTGGATTAATGACATCTACAAGGAAACTAAAGAGGGATTTTTAAAATGAGCTTCTGCAGAGATCGTGACCAGCGGATCCTCAGCCCCACTGAAATCAAACAAAGGAGACAGGCTCAAATTGTAGTAAAAGGGAATAGAAAGGAGACATTTCTGTCACAATGGGATATTAAGCCCTGGAGTAGATTTCCAAGGGCGTTGATAGAGTTTTCTTCCCCAGAAATCTCAGCAGAGCAGACAAGCATTCATCTGATACTCTTTGATCACAGTTCTGCCTGGAGGGAGAGGAATAACAGACTAGAATAGACAGCACCAGGAAACCCATGCTAGTCTTAGGATTTCAACTTGGTGGGTTTGTTTTGGCTTTTTGGAGGCAAGAGAACCTTAACACCTCAGAAATGAAAAGATCAGTATCTGTATTGCAAGGGGAAAAAAAAAACGATAAATAGAAAAAGGAGCGTAGGAATGTAGAGATTAGAAACAATAATTCTAGGTTAGTTTCAGTTGTAGAAAGTCAGCTACTGTGAAAGTCGTCCAATTTAGGCCACGAAGAAAAAACTCAAGCCAGATCATGTACCGCCGTACCTTTATCAGGACAGCAAAATTACTCTGAAGAGACTTGCTCACTCCATTTTCATAAAGTTTCTTCCTTATGTGGCTCTCGCCTGCATCTCCTCCGAGACCGGACTGATACCTCAGTAATGACTTCAGCATCGTTTCGAACGGATCGGCTGAAAAACAAAAAGCGAGCCACAAGGTAGCTGGAAGCAGCTCTCTGGAGAGGAAAGGAGTTGCAAAAAGGCGAGGCACTACCAGTGTAATCGTAGTTTTTTTTCATTGCATCTTAACCTCAACTAATAATGATGGGTTCTAAACTAGCAGCGTGGCCCAGTGAAATAAGCGCGGGCCTGGGCGTCAAAGGACCTGGGTTCCAATCCTGGCTCCGTCTCGTCTGCTACGTGACCTCGGGTAAGTCACTTAACTTCTCTGGGCCTCAGTTACCTCATCTGTAAAAGAGGGATTAAGGGGATTAAGACTGACTGACCCGATTAGCTCATATCTATCCCAGAGCCCAGTACAGTGCCTGGCACAAATACCATTAAAAAAAAAAAAAGACCTTGGAGTCAGTGTCAACTAGTCTCTCAAAATACTAAGTGAACATTCAGGGGAAACCCTTCCAAAAACGAATAAAATTCTAGGCTATCTGGAAGGGGACAGAAAATCAATAATTGGGTGGTATTTACTGAGCGCTTCCTGTGTGCGGAGCACTGTCCTAAGCACCTGGGAGAATACATTGGAAAACTAAATAATATCCAAAGTTTGGCCACCAAAGAATATGCCTGCCGTTCTAGTTCCTGCATCTTAATGTGTCACTCTGCTGTTCTGTACTTCCCAAGCTCTTAATACAGTTCATTGCACCCAGTCGGCACCTGATAAATACTACTATTACTTCTAGGCAGAACATAATAGAACAGTTGAGAGAAGTGCCGAGAAAAGGAACCAAAATGACTGGGGACGACGGGAGGGTGAAGCAACTCCCACATGAGGGGAGACTGAAAAGGTAAGGACTTTTCATTCTGGAAAGAAAATGGCTCAGAGGGGATTGGAGGGAAGCTTATGAAATCATGAAAAAGTGTGGATAGTCACCATGGACTCGTTTACAGAATCCCCAAATCTGGAACTGGGAGATATCTACTGAGGCACGAAGAGAATATGTTCAAGACCAAAGCAAATCTCTTTCCTACCATGGAGGGAGAGATAAGAGGAACGGTGTATGGAATTTTTTTAGAGAAAGAGCGATCAATTACATTTATCAAGTGCTTGCTAAATACCACTGATTGAGTACTTACCGTATGCAGTGCACAATACTAAGCACCTGAGATAGTTCGATCAAGTCCGACTACTGAAATCAGCCTCCTCGCTGACCTCCCTAACTGCAGCCTCTCCCCTTTCCAGTTGAGGATTTACCTCGCCGCCGACCTCTCGCCCACTTCCTGCCTCTGGCCCGCAACGCCCTCCCTCCTCGTATCCGACAAAACAATTCCTCTCCCCGCCTTCAAAGCCTTATTGAAGGCACATCATCTCCAAGTGGCCTTGCCCGCCTAAACCCTCCTTTCCTTTTCTTCCACTCCCTTCTGCGTCACCCTGACTTGTTCCGTTTATTAATCCCTCCCTCCCAACCCTGCAGTGCTTCTGTCCATATCTGTCATTTATTTATTTATAATAATGTCTGTCTTCCCCTCTAGACTGTAAGCTCGTTGTGGGCAGGGACTGTGCCTCTTTATTGTTATATGGTATTCTCCCAACCGCTTAGTACAGTTCTCTGCACAAAGTTAGTGCTCAGTAAATACAACTGGATGATTGACAGTCCACGCTTCATTCTGCTGCCCGGATCATTTTCCTAAAAATCCATTCGGCGCACATCTCTCCACTCAGGTTGTCCATCCATCTCTACAGCAAGCAGAGACTCTTCACCATCTGATTCAGGGCACTCGATCAGCTCTCTTCCCCTTACTTATCCTCATCCTCTCCCACTACCACCCAACGTGGTAGTGGTTCCTCTAATACCGACCTATTCAACTCCCCCTAACTCTTGCCTCATCTTGTGTTGGCCCTTTGCTCACCCTCTCCCCCCTGCCTGGAACTCCCTCCCCTACATATGCACAGAAGCAGCATGACCTAGTGGAGAGAACACAGACCAGGGAATCAGAAGGGCCTGGGTTCTAATGCTGGCTTCACCACTTGCCTGTTGTGTGACCGTGCGCAAGTCACTTCACTTCTCTGTGCCTCAGTTACCTCATCTGTAAAATGGGGATTAAAGCTGTGAGCTCCACGTGGGACAGTCCATCTACCCCAGCGCGAAGAACAGTGCTTGACATCATCATTACTATATATGAGACCAGCCCACTCCCCATCTTCAAAGCCCTGCTGAAAACATCTTCTCCAGGAAATCTTCCTGGATTACATTCTTAATCCTTTCTCCTGCACTTAGTTCTGCCCCCAATCCCTATTCTCACAGCACTTCTGAACATATCCTTATATTCAGCTGCTCCCTTTACCTGTAATTTATTTTAATGCCTGCCTCCTCTGTTAGACTGTAAGCTCCTATTGGGCAGGGAATGTGTCTGCTAACTGCATTGCAATCAATTAATCAATCAGTGGCACTTATTGAACACTTACTGTGTGCAAAGCACTGTACTGTGTGTTTGGGACAGCAGAGTACGGCAGAGATGGTAGATATGATCCCTGCTTTCGGGAAGCTTCCAGTCTGCAGGGGAAGAGAGCTTCCAGTCTTCAAGGGGAGACTTGTTCTCTTTCAAGTGCTTAGTACCGTGCTCTGTACAAAGTAGGCTCTCAATAAATATCACCGATTGATTAGTTAGACACCTGGTCCCTGCTATCAAGGACCTCACAATCTAATGAGGAAGAAACAAGTCATTCACAAATAGGAGGAAGAGGGGAAAGAGACATCACTACAATTCTTGTTAGAAGCGTGTAAGTATAAATAGAAGAGTGAAGTGACGAGAGAACATTTCAAGAGCTTCAGAAAGGACTTGAATAAATTAATGGAGGAGTCTATAACCAGTTATTAGAGCGAAAGTTAGCAATTTTAGAGTAAAAGATTAAAAGTGTCAAAAGAGTTATTATATACATGCATGAAAGGTCTTTGACGGGTATTGGAGGGGAAAGTTAAGAACGTCAGATGGTCTATTCACACAAGCCTGGATGTCACAGAGTTGGTAATTAAGAGAGAGTTCATCCGAGCCTGCTTCATTGCCATTGTTAGAGACAGACTATTTGGCTGGGTGAACCATCGGCCTGACCTAGTTTGGCTTTCTTAGATTCTCTCATCGGCTTTTCCTACCCTTGCCGTTGGTCCAGTGGAAAGAGTCTGGCTCTGGAAACCAGGAGACTCGGGTTTTGCCCCGGCTCCGCCTGTAGCGAGCTAACACGGGTGCAGACCGCATACACACTGCGTGCCCCAGTGGGAAACCGGCGGGCAGGGGTGAGAGAATGCAACTGGGGCTGCACAAGCCACTGACTCCAGAATCAATTCCTCTGTGCGCGTTCTTGATCCTGAGGCTGAGGCTCTAGATTGTAAACTCCTTGTGGGCAGGGAACGAGTCTACCAACTCTGCTAGATTCTACTCTCCCAAGCGCTTAGTACAGTGCTCTACACACAGGAAGCGTTTGGTAAATGTCGCCAATGATAGGTCCTTCTCGACGGGCGACTATCGGCTGTCTTTTCTCAGACGGGCTGCCATGAGGCAAGATAGATATTGCAAGACTATCACTACGGCTTCCTATAATGTACATCGCTGTGGGCGGGGAACGTATCTTCCACCAGCTCAGATGTAGTATACTCTCCCAAATGCTTAGTACGGTGCTCTGCGCACAGGAATCTGAGCTGAATCAAAGCATTGGTCGACTGACTGATAAACACATCCATATCGGACTCATTTACCAAATTTCCTTATGTAAAACAGAAGTTGGATCTTTAGGTGAATGAGGCAAATTTTTATGTGGCGGCCATTCATTCTACCGACTTTCTTGAATTCTAAATGAAATTTAGGAAAAGAATGAAACTGGGAGATTACCCCATTAAAAAAAAAATCTGACTGGATGCCTTGTAAGTCTAGAGCCCCAAGGGGCAGAGAGACTTTAATATTACAAACCACTCCATCACCTCTAACCCTAATATTAGTAATACTGGTGAAGCATCATGGCACAGTGGATACAGCAGGGACCGGGGAGTCAGAAGGTCATGGGTCTAATCCCTGCTCCACCACTTGTTTGCTGCGCTTGACAGCCCACCTCCTCCAGAAGGCCTTCCCATACTGGGCCCCCCTTTCCCTCTGCTCCTCCTCCCCTCCCCATTTCCCTTCTCCTGCCCTCTGCTCTTCCCCCTTCCCCTCAGCACTGTGCATATTTGTTTATGTTATTTATTACTCTATTTATTTTGTTAATGGTATGTATATATCTATGATTCTATTTATCTTGATATCTACGCCAGACTACTTGTTTTGTTCTGTTTTGCTTTGCTGCCTGTCTCCCCCGTTTAAACTGTGAGCCCATTATTGGGTAGGGATTGTCTCTGTTGCCCAACTGTACATTCCAAGCTCTTAGTACAGTGCTCTGCACATAGTAAGTGCTCAATAAATACTACTGAATGAATGAATGTTGTGTGACCTTAGGCTAGTCACTTCACTTCTCTGGGCCTCAGTTACCTCATCTGCAAAATGGGGATTGAGACAGTGAGCCCCACGTGGGACAGCAACTGTGTCCAAACTGATTTGCTTCGTATCCACCCCAGAGCTTAGTACAGTGCCTGGCACATAGTAAGCACTTAACAAATACCATTATCATCATCACCTAACATTACTATCTTAGGCATTTCCATAGCATTTGCATTATTTAAAAGTGCTCGATGTTAACTTTTAATAATATTTTCTCAGTTTTCAATCTTTCTAGATTTCTTTGTGGATTCTGATAACCTCTTTCTTTGCACTCTCTAAATCTGGATTAGGGTCACCATTCTCTCTCCCATTTGTCCTCATATACTTTGGATTACTAAGTCTCTTGCTGCTTTCTTTCTTCCCTACATCCTAACTGTGAGAGTATATTAAGGTTTAACCCTGGACTCTCGACTCTTCTCCTCTACTCAATCACTCAACCAATCAACAGTATTTATTGAGTGCTAAACGTGTGCAGAGGGCTGTACTAAGCACCTGGGAGAGTACGATACAACAGGGTTGGTAAACACATTTCCTTCCCACAAAGAATTTACAGTCTAGAGGGGGAGACAGACATTAAAATAAATTATAAGTATGTACATAAGTGCTGCGGGTGGGGTAAATATCAAGTGCTTTAAGGGTACAGAGTAGGTTGACGTTAGAAGAGCAAAGTGTGCGGTTTGGGGTGGAGTAGATAAGGTAGAAGGGAGAGAGCTGATTGAGTGCTTTAAAACTGATAATAAAGAGTCTCTGTTTGATGTGGAGGTGAATAGGAAACCACTGACGATTCTTGAGGAGTGGGAAGACATGGACTGAATTGTTTTAGGAAAATGAAATGACCTGGGCAGCAGAGTGAAGTATGGACTTGGAGTGGTGAGAGACAGAAGGCGGGAAGATCAGTGAAGCAGCCCCTGCAGTAGTTGAGGTGGGATAGCATAAGTGCTTGGAATCAGCATAGCGGAAGTCTGGATGGAGAGGAAAAGCTGGATTTTGGTGATGTTTTGAAAGGAGAACTGACAGGATTTGGTGATGGATTTAATATCTGTGTTGAATGAAGGAGATGAATCAAGGATAATGTCGAAGTTATGGGGTTGCAAGAGAGGGAGGGTGGTGATATTGCCTACAAGTGATGGGAAAGACAAGGGGTGAGCAGGGTTTGGGTGGGAAGATGAAGAGTTCTGTTTTTTGATGGTATTGATGCCTGTCTACTTGTTTGGTTATCTGTCTCCTGCTTCTAGACTATGAGCCCACTGTTGGGTACGAATTGTTTCTGTCGCCAAATTGTACCTTCCAAGTGCTTAGAACAGTGCTCTGCACACAGTAAGTGCTCAATAAATGCAACTGAATGAATGGTTTGAACATGTGTCAGAGGGACACCTAAATAGAGAGGTCCTCAACTGTATATATTTCCATTACCCTATTTATTTTGTTAATGAATTGTACATCGCCTCGATTCTATTTAGTTGCCATTGTTTTTACGAGATGTTCTTCCCCTTGACTCTATTTATTGCCATTGTTCTTGTCTGTCCATCTCCCCCGATTAGACCGTAAGCCCGTCAAACGGCAGGGACTGTCTCTATCCGTTGCCAACTTGTTCATCCCAAGTGCTTAGTACAGTGCTCTGCACATAGTAAGCGCTCAATAAATACTATTGAATGAATGAATGAATGAATGAATGGAGGAAATGTGAGACTGCAGAGGAGGAGAGAGGCAGGATTGGAGAGGCAGGGAATGTTCCCTGTGAGCAGGGGACGTGTCTACCAACTCTACTGTATTGTACTCTCTCAAGCGCTTAATACAGTCCTTTGCACACTGTAAGCGCGCAATAAATACAAGTGATTGACTGATTGACCTCCCTGCCTCCAGCCTCTCCCCTCTCCAGTCCACATTTCACTCTGCTCCCTGGATCATTTTTCCAAAAAAAAAAAAAAAATGGGTTCAAACCTTCCCTCTCCTCATAAATCTCCATCGGTTGCTCATCCATCTCCTCCACAAACAAAAATTCCTTTCCATCAGCCTTTAGGGACTTAACTCTACCCCCTCTACCTTGCCTCACTGATCTACTACAACCAGCCAGCACACTTCGCTCCTCTAATGCCAACCTACTAACTGTACTTCGGTCTCGCCTTTCTCATTGGTGACCTCTTGCCCACACCCTCCCTCTGGCCTACAATGCCCTCCCCCTTCCTATCTGAAGGATCACCAGTCTCCCCACCTTCAAGCCCTACTAAAAATCCTTCCTCCTCCAAGAGGCCTTCCCTCACTTCCCCATCTGTCCCCTTCTGTGTCATCTGTGCACCTGGGTCTGTACACACTTTAGCCTCTTGATTTTCACCCCACTAGCACAGCACACACCCAGCGCTAATCTATTTTAATGTCCGTGTCCCGTTCTAGTCTTTAAATTCCTTGCGGGCAGGGGTTGTGTTCTCCTAGTCTGTTGTACTCTCCCAAGCACACAGTAAGTGCTCAATAAATACCACTGATGGATGGATTAATTTGAAAAGGAGATTGGAACCGCGTGGCCAATGAGCAGCAGGCATCTTCCTCCTAATCATACATTATTTCAGTGTTTGTCTACCCCTCTAGATTTTAAGCTCTTCGAGGGGAGGAAGCATATCTACAAACTCTACTGAACTCTCCCCAGCACTAAGTTCAGTGCTCTGTGCACAGGAGGTGCTCAATAAACACTATCGATTATTACTTTTTTTTTTTTTGCTAAATGTCACACTCTTCACCCACCGAAGACTGCTTTGGGGAGCCACTGGCAGAATCCAGGCCTCTGTACAACATTACCTCTTGAATACGAATGAAAACGGGGCAGGGAATGTGTCTAACACTCTGCTAAATTGCACTCTTCCAAATACTTAGTACAGTGTCCTGCAAACGATAAGTGCTCAATAAATACCACCGAATGACTGATTGATTGAACATTATGGATTCACAGTAAATAGTAAAGACCTCTTTAAAAAGAAAATTAAACTTACATGTCCTGTTGGGATTGATATGCTGCTTCAGTAGGTCAACCGTTCCCAAACTAACCACCAAACGCCTGCCAAACCAGAAGGAGACCACAGGCCCATATCTCTCGTGCAAGTTAACTAGGAACTCATGTAAGCTGCCCTTAGTCACAATATCTGGAAGATTTCCATCCCTGGTACAAAAACATGATTGGGGGAAAAAAAGAGAATTTTTCAGAATAATTGTTTCAGAATAATTATTACAAATACAACAACAACGAAAAACCCAAACCCCACCACCATGATATGAGGGAGAAAACGACTCACTTTTCTTCAGTTGGAGTCATCCCTGGGATACCTGAAGCTTGTCTAGAAGCCTAAGAGAGAGGAATTTGTATGAATGCCAACCATTAGCATAAAAGATACACTGACTACTACTTTGACTGACATACTGCATCGACTTTTTATTGAGACTAAGTATCCTAATAAAGTGAAAAAATGCCCATCAGCTGGGGGTTTTGCCTGGAAATATTCAAATCACAGAGCTCAAAGTGTATTTTTAGGCCCAAATTATCCATATAATATGGCAGCAACTATCTACACTGACCTTCGAGAGAAAAGTGTACAGTTTCCCCACAGTCTCCCGGAGGATGAGAAGAGTCCCCTAATCAACGCTTGAGTATAACATGAATCCACAAAATGACCCTGTACGTGAGTTTTCTCCCACACACAGAAACCTATCAGGTGAAAGTATCCGAGGTAGAGTCTGTTTAAACTCTGGTGGGCTTGGGGAGGGAAGGATTTACAAGCTACGGTTTATCCCACCTTTATTTGTTTTTCCATACTTCGTTACAGACTCCTCTGTCACCAGCACCCGTGGGCCATTCTGGGACCAGCAAGCCAGCAGTGGGAAGCGTGAAGGGAGAGCCAGGGTGTCTCCCGATAATGGCAGAGGGCCACTGCAGATGGCTTTCAGAGGGTGATATGTATGCCTCGACCGGCCGCGTTGGCCCAACAGTTAAAGTGGCCTTGCAAGGAGACCTCCTCCTTGAGCAGGAAGGATATTTTTTGCTGTGGGTTGTGCTCTGAGACTGGCCCAAATGGACACGACGCTAGGGTCACGGTACAAGACTTATACACAAACTTCACTTCCAAAGTGCTTTCATATGTAGCCAACCTCTGAGAACCAAGAGGCTTATTACCTAGTTTGTGGACTTGCCAATGATCCCTTCTTCCCTGTTTTCCTCTCCTACTACTGCCTTTCGCAGTTTTTACCACCACTTATGAAGAATGTCAAGGGAAATGGGTGGAAAGGAAATTCAGATTTTGGAAGCTGAAGTTTATGTCAACAGTTAAAAGGAGGAATCCGTATCGCCAGATTTCAACCATCCTTCCTACTTTTGCTCTCCCAGGTCCACGAAGAATCACAGTTGGTTGCGTATTTCTCATTTTATCCTTGTGGTATTTCAGTGGCCCCTGGGGAATAGACACACCCTAGCTTCACGGGATAAGGTCATTTCCTACTCTGCTTGCTTCATGTCTGCGAATTCAATAAAGGGCTAGGAGGCTTTAGAGATAAACGCAGATATGACAGGGTGGTTATATTTATATTATATCCAGTGGAAAGCCCATGAGACTGGCATACCGGGCTTTGCCTCTGGCCTACTGTAACCCTGAGCAAGCTGCTTGACCTCTCTGGGCCTCATTTTACTTATCTGTAAACCGGGGACAATAATAGAGAAGCAGAGTGGCTCAGTGGAAAGAGCCCGGGCTTGGGAGTCAGAGGTCACGAGTTCGAATGCAGGCTCTGCCACTTGTCTGCTGTGTGACTGTGGGCAAGTCACTTGACTTCTCTGTGCCTCAGTTACCTCATCTGTAAAATGGGGATTAACTGTGAGCCTCACGTGGGACAACCCGATTACCCTGTATTTACCCCAGCGCTTAGAACAGTGCTCTGCACATAGTAAGCGCTTAACAAATACCAACATTATTAATACACTCCTCTCCCTACTTCCGGGGATGCTGTATGGATAAGAGATTACCAGGGTGAAAGTTCATTGGAAACATAACCGTGCAACGCAAAACTACGATATTATAATTCCTCGAACTCAAGTATCTCATCTCATCCCCGAAACCCCACAGCACTTATGTAAATAGCTTTAAATTACATACTATAAATTATTTATTCATTAATATTAGTATTTGTCTCCCCTTCTGGACCATTCATTACGGGCGGAGAACATGTCTGCAAATTGTGCTGCACTGCACTTTCCCAGGTGCTTAATATAGTGTTTTACACATAGTCAGCGCTCAGTAAATACCATTGATTGATCACTGCTCCTTAGAGGCTTTTCGCTTCTCGCCCTCCAAGAAGGTGAGGTAGGGAAGGAGAGAGGAGAGCTACCACTAGGGAAACAGAGAACGCGGACCAGGTGAAAAGCCTGGCCCGCTCTGGGTGCTGCTCCCCAATCCATCAATGGTCCGTAGTGAGTGCTTACTGCGTGCACAGCATTGCACTAAACGCTTGGGAGAGTGCAATTCATTCATTCAATCGTATTTATTGAGCACTTACTGTGTGCAGAGCACTGTACTAAGCGCTTGGAAAGTACAATTCGGCTACAGATGGAGATAATCCCTGCCCAACAACGGGCTCGCAGTCTAGATAATAATAGTAATAATGTTGGTATTTGTTAAGTAAGTGCTTAACAAATACCAACATTATTATTATTATTAAGTGCTTACTATGTGCCGAGCACTGTTCTAAGCGCTGGGGTAGACACAGGGGAATCAGGGTGTCCCACGTGGGGCTCCCAGTCTTAATCCCCATTTTACAGATGAGGCAACTGAGGCACAGAGAAGTGAAGTGACTCGCCCACAGTCACACAGCTGACAGGTGGCAGAGCCGGGATTCGAACTCACGACCTCTGACTCCAAAACCCGGGCTCTTTCCACTGAGCCACGCTGCTTCTCTAGAAGAGGGGAGACAGACAACAAAACAAGTAGACAGGTATCAATAGCGCCCATATAAATAAATAGAATTTCAGATGATATAAACATCACTAATAAAATAAAGAGAAATAAATATGTACAAATATGCGGTGCTGGGAGGGGGGTAGAGCAGAGGGAGGGAGTCTGGGCGATGGGGAAGGGAGGAGGAGCAGAGGAAAAGGGGGGCTCGGTACAACCAAGTTGGTAGCTCTCTGCCTTGGAGGGTTGGAGGGGATTAGGGCGCTGGGAAGGCCTCGGGTCCTGCACCCCTCCCACTCATAATAATAATAATAATAATGGTATTAATAATAATGTTATTTGTTAAGCGCTTACTATGTGCCGAGCACTGTTCTAAGCGCTGAGGTAGATAGAGGGGAATCAGGTTGTCCCACGTGAGGCTCAACAGTCTTCATCCCCATTTTCCAGATGAGGGAACTGCAGCCCACAGAAGTGAAGTGACTTGCCCACGGTCACCCAGCTGCCAAGGGGCAGAGCCGGCATTCGAACTCATGACCTCTGACTCCCAAGCCCGGGCTCTTTCCACTGAGCCGAGACGGGAGGGCGCGTTGGTCCCCGCGGGTGCCCGGCGGTTTACCGGGCAGAGGTAGAGCACGGCTCCCACCAGCAGCAGCAGGAAAGTCACGGCGAAGATGGCAAAGTCCAACATGGCTGGGCCGCCGCCGCCCCCGCTCGGCCCGCCACTGCCCGGCCTGGTCCGGAGCCGCCGCCCGCGCGCGTCGGGGGGCGGGGCCTCGGGGCGCGCGGACCAATGGGAGACGAGGAAGCGGCGGGCGGGGCCGCGCCGGGGGGGGGCGGGGCCGGAGGGGCCCGGGCAGGCGGGAGCAATCGATGGCCGGAGGGCGGAGCGGGCAAGGACCGGCCGGGGTGGGACAGGACGGGGCGATCGGGGCTCTCGGGGCCGCCATGGCCGCCCCTCCGCGCCGTCTGCTGCTCGCCTCCAACTCCAGCCTGCACGGACAAGGCTACCTGGCCCACTGCGAACCGCAACTGCGGACCTTCTTCGGACCGTAAGTCTCCGCCCGGGGGCTTGGCCCGGTCGCTTTTCCTGGGGGTGGCCTCCCCCCAGCGCTTAGCACAGTGCCCCGCCCCCACGGACCGCTCACTAAGAATAATAATAACGGCGTTTGCTAAGCGCTTACTATGTGCAGAGCACTGTGCTAGTAATAATAATAATATTGGTACTTATTAAGCGCTTACTATGTGCAGAGCACTGTTCTAATAATAATGTTGATGTTTCTTAAGCGCTTACTCTGTGCAGAGTATTGTTCTAATAATAATGTTGGTATGTGTTAAGCGCTTACTATGTGCAGAGCACTGTTCTAATAATAATAATAATGTTGGTATGTGTTAAGCGCTTACTATGTGCAGAGCGCTGTTCTAATAATAATGTTGGTATGTGTTAAGCGCTTACTATGTGCAGAGCGCTGTTCTAATAATAATGTTGGTATGTGTTAAGCGCTTACTATGTGCAAAGCACTGTTCTAATAATAATAATAATGTTGGTATGTGTTAAGCGCTTACTATGTGCAGAGCGCTGTTCTAATAATAATAATGTTGGTATGTGTTAAGCGCTTACTATGTGCAAAGCACTGTTCTAATAATAATAATAATGTTGGTATGTGTTAAGCGCTTACTATATGCAGTGCTTTGCACATAGTAAGCGCTTAATAATAATAATCTTGGTATTTGTTAAGCGCTTACTATGTGCAGAGCGCTGTTCTAATAATAATGTTGATATTTCATATTTCTTAAGCACTTACTATGTGCAGAGTATTGTTCTAATAATAATGTTGGTATGTGTTAAGCGCTTACTATGTGCAAAGCACTGTTCTAATAATAATAATAATGTTGATATGTGTTAAGCGCTTACTATGTGCAGAGCGCTGTTCTAATAATAATGTTGGTATGTGTTAAGCGCTTACTATGTGCAGAGCGCTGTTCTAATAATAATGTTGGTATTTGCTAAGCGCTTACTATGTGCAGAGCACTGTGCTAATAATAATAATGTTGGTGTGTGTTAAGCGCTTACTACGTGCAAAGCACTGTTCTAATAATAATAATAATGTTGGTATGTGTTAAGCGCTTACTATGTGCAGAGCGCTGTTCTAATAATAATAATGTTGGTATGTGTTAAGCGCTTACTATGTGCAGAGCGCTGTTCTAATGATAATAATGTTGGTATTTGTTAAGCAGCGTGGCTCGGTGGAAAGAGCCCGGGCTTGGGAGTCAGAGGTCATGGGTTCAAATCCCGGCTCTGCCACTTGCCAGCTGTGTGACTTTGGGCAAGTCACTTAACTTCTCTGTGCCTCAGTTACCTCATCTGTAAAATGGGGATTGATTGTGAGCCCCACGTGGGACAACCTGATCTCCTTGTATCCCCCAGCGCTTAGAACAGTGCTCTGCACATTGTAAGCGCTTAACAAATACCAAGATTATTATTATTAAGCGCTTACTATGTGCAAAGCACTGCTCTAATAATAATAATTATAATGTTGGTATTTGTTAAGCGCTTACTATGTGCAGAGCGCTGTTCTAATGATAATAATAATGTTGGTATTTGTTAAGTGCTTACTATGTGCAGAGCACTGTTCTAATAATAATAATGCTTCATTCATTCATTCAGTAGTATTTATTGAGCGCTTACCATGTGCAGAGCACTGTTCCAATAACAATAATGTTGATATTTGTTAAGCACTTACTAGGTGCAGAGCGCTGTTCTAATGATAATATTAATGTTGGTATTTGTTAAGCGCTTACTATATGCAGAGCTCTGTTCTAATGATAATAATAATGATTCATTCATTCAGTAGTATTTATTGAGCGCTTACTATGTGCAGAGCACTGTACTAAGCGCTTAGAATGTACAAATCGGCAACAGATAGAGACAGTCCCTGCCCTTTGACGGGTTTACGGTGTAATCGGGGGAGACAGGCAGACAAGACAATGGCAATAAATAGGGTCGAGGGGAAGAACATCTCATAAAAACAATGGCAAATAAATAGAATCAGGGTGATGTACATCTCATTAAACAAAATAAATGGGGTGATGAAAATATATACAGTTGAGCGGACGAGTACAGTGCTGAGGGGATGGGAAGGAAGAAGGGGAGGAGCGGAGGGAAAGGGGGGAGAAGAGGGTTTAGCTGCGGAGAGGTGAAGGGGGGGTAGAGGGAGCAGAGGGAAAAAGGGGGGAGCTCAGTCTGGGAAGACCTCTCGGAGGAGGTGAGCTTTAAGCAGGGATTTGAAGAGGGGAAGAGAATTAGTTTGGCGGAGGTGAGGAGGGAGGGCGTTCCGGGACCACGGGAAGATGTGGCCCGGGGGTCGACGGCGGGAGAGGCGAGACCGAGGGACGGTGAGGAGGTGGGTGGCGGAGGAGCGGAGCGTGCGGGGTGGGCAGGAGAAAGAGAGAAGGGAGGACAGGTATTTGTTAAGTGCTTACTATGTGCAGCGCGCTGTTCTAATAGTAATAATGTTGGTATTTGTTAAGCGCTTCCTATGTGCAGAGCACTTGTTCTAAGCACTGGAGTAGCTACAGGGTTATCAGGTTGTCCCACGTGAGGCTCACAGGCTTCATCCCCATTTTGCAGATGAGGTCACTGAGGCAAAGTGAAGTGACTTGCCCACAGTCCCACAGCTGACAAGTGGCAGAGCCGGGATATCTGTTTATGACCCCAAAGTCAGGTGCAAGCAGTTCCAAATGGGCTGAATCTGTTACTTTGTGAGTCCTACTCTGCCAGAGTAGCGGCAGAGCAGCATGGAAAAAATACGAACGGAAGGAGCCGGGAGCCACGTGGACTAAAAAAGAGTGGAGTTTTGACTTGTACAGAAAAGAGTTTACAAATGAAACGGCTGTTCTCCCTCTCCCTTACACTGCCAGGCCTCTGTGAGACCTGGACTGGGTCTGACCTGACTGTGCCCCCCTCTAGACCATAATCTCCTTGTGGGCAGGGAGTGTGTCTGTTCTGTTCTTCTCTTCCAGGTGTTTGGTGCAGGGCTTCACACACAGTAAGTGCTCTCGGTAAAGCAGGGTGCCTAGAGAAGCAGCGTGGCTCAGTGGAAAGAGCCCGGGCTTGGGAGACAGAGGTCATGGGTTCGAATCCCGACTCTGCCCCTTGTCAGCTGTGTGACCGTGGGCAAGTCACTTCACTTCTCTGTGCCTCAGTTCCCTCATCTGTAAAATGGGGGTGAAGACTGGGAGCCTCACGTGGGACAACCTCATTCCACTGTATCTACCCAGCGCTTAGAACAGTGCTCTGCACATAGTAAGCGCTTAACAAATACCAACATTATTCATTCATTCATTCAATAGTATTTATTGAGCGCTTACTATGTGCAGAGCACTGGACTAAGCGCTTGGAATGTACAGATCGGTAACAGATAGAGACAGTCCCTGCCCTTTGACGGGCTTACAGTCTAAACGGGGGAGACGGACAGACTAGAAAAATGGCAATAAATAGAGGGGAAGAACATCTCATTAAAACAATAGCAAATAAATAGAATCAAGGTGATGTTCATCTCATTAACAAAATAAATAGGGTGATGAAGATATATACAGTTGAGCGGACGAGTACAGTGCTGAGGGGATGGGACGGGAGAGGGGGAGGAGCGGAGGGAAAGGGGGGAGAAGAGGGTTTAGCTGCGGAGCGGTGAAGGTGGGGGTAGAGGGAGCAGAGGGAAAAGGGGAGCTATTAGAGAAGCAGCACGCCTGAGCCGTTAGGACACGGGCCGGGCAGTCGGAGGGACGTGGGTTCCGGTCTCGGCTCCACCCCGCCTCTTCTGTGTGGCCTGGAGCGGGTCATTTCCCTTTTCTGGGCCTCGGTTGCCTCATCCGTGGGATGGGGATTGGGAGCGTGAGCCCGTTGTCCAACCCGATTGACTAGTATCTATCCCAGGGCTTACAACAGTGCTTGGCACATAATAAGCGCTTCACAAGAACCACCATAATAATCATGATAAATACGATCGAATGAGTGAATGAATTCCTTTCACGAATGAGAATTGGCCTCAAAAGGCAAATCAGTCAGTCAGTGGTATTTATCGGCGGGTTATTGTGTGCAGGGCACAGTACTGAGTGCTTGGGAGAGGAGTTGATAGACACTTTCTCTGCCAACGAGGAGCTAAAGGACTGAATAAGCTCCTCTCTGTTCTAATTCTAGTGCAGGGGCCTCTGCTCCCTAACAGGCGCTCAGTCTAAGAAGTTCTTAATGTGGCACCACTGGGAGTGAGATTCTGTAGAATAATCATAATTGTGCTATTTGTTAAGGGCTTATTGTGTGCCAAGTACTAAGCGCCGGGGTAGGTAGAAGATAATCGGATCCCACATGGGGTGCACCGTCTATGTAGGAGAGAGCATGGGGATTGAGTCCCCATTATCCAAATAAGGGAACCGAGGCACAGAGAAGTTAAGTGACTTGCCCGGGGACACCCAGCAGACGTGTGTCGGAGCCGGGATTAGAACCCAGGCCCTCCGACTCCCAGGCCCAGGCGCTTTTCCACCAGACCACACTACCCTTGCCCTTCATCCGCATTGCTGTGGGACTGGGAAGAGGAGGGGGGGAAATGGGAGGGCCCTCGAAAACCCTGGGATCACTTGGCTCCGTCTCGGCAGAAGCCGTCACCCCATCCCCCCCTTTCCAGTAGTAATGATAGTTGTTCAACGCTATGTGCCCAGCACTGTTCTAAGCGCTGGGATAGGTACAAGATAATCAGATGGGACACAGTCTCAGTCCTACCTGGGCCTCACAGTCTAAGTAGGAGGAAGAACGTGGCACAGAAAAGGCAGATTAGGCACAGAGAAGTTACACGATTCGTCCAAGATCACAGAGGTATTAGTGCTCTTCCCTACCCCCACAGCCCACCCTGGGCAAAAGAGTTAAGACGGACACCCTTGATCACCCGCTTCGGCACCGGTCTCCCGTCTCCTACTTCTTGAATTTAGCATCCACTCTCCGACAGCCCTTGCGAGAAGAAAACTTCAGATCGTATCAGAACCCCACAATCCACAAGCCTAGATATCTTTTGCACTGAAAGTGGCAGCTAATAACTATCTAGAGAAATAATCTCTAGCCATTCATTCATCCTCCCAGCTGACAGTGCCAAGTATCGGAATTGAACTTTTAACCCTCCGGTGGAGGATGGCTGGGTTCTTCCATATATCTGCAGGAGAGGAGTCTTTGAACTTTGATCGAAGGCTGTTACTTTCCTGAAAGATAATAGAGAAAACTTCATTTCTGCGGGCTTTATTTACTTGTGACGCGCTATGTTTCATTGAAGAGCGATGCTTTCATACAAGGTTTGCAAGCCTCTCAGATTCCATCAACTCTATCCGAGAGCTTCTGTCCAGAAACAGGATTTTATTGGTATTGGGGTAGAAGTCAGGGGAACATAGTTGAGAATTTACCCAATGAAGATCGCTCAGATGATTCCCAGGTGAAAAACAGCCTTTCTGGGATGACAGAACATCAGAGGGAGCCTGGGTAATGGAAATTTTGGTTATACAACCAAGTAGTGGCGAGCGTGATAATCCTTGGGCAAGTCATTTAACTTCTTGTCAAGCAGCAGTGCTTCTTGTAGAGCACTGTGCTAAGCCCTTGGGAGAATATGACACAACAGGGCCGGTAGACACATTCCCTGTCCACGGGGACCTTATGGTCTAGAGGGAGAATCAGTCATTAAAATAAATGAGGGATATGGACCTAAGTGCCGTGGGGCTGAGAGCGCGGGGAAGATAAAATGTCTCAGCGTTACAGATCTGAGTACATAGGTAATCCAGAAGGGAGAGGGAGGTGGAGGGAAAAGAAGGCTTAATCAGGGAAGGCTTCTAGGAGGAGATGTAGATGGTAGAAGAACATCTGACCAAAAAATTCTTTTTCTTCTTCAGAGAAGTGAAGAGAATCCTCTTTGTTCCTTATGCCTTGCACGACCGAGATGCCTATGCCAAGACCGTCAGAGAAAAGTTTGAAGCGTTAGGTAAAGACATCCACTGCTCCCCTGGTATTGCTCGCATATCTAAGGTTGTGTACTGAGCCCACTGACCGGTGTGTTGCGTGTCTGTATTTTGTTCCTTTCTGAGCTGAGATTATTGGCAGGAGTTCTCTTTACCTCACTTGGGAAGACTTGAAGAGAGAAAAGGAGAGGGGAATGAGAAAAAGTCGGAAAGGTAGACTGTAAGGTTGACCTTCTAGACTGCAAGTTCGTTGTGGGCAGGGGCCGTGTCTCCCAACTCTGTTCTACTGTTCTCTCCCAAATACTTTAGTACAGTGCTCCGCCCACAGTAGGCGTTCGATCAATACCGTTAATTGACAGAAACAGAGAGAGATAGAAGCCAGGATATGGAGGCCAAGTGATGAAGAGAGAGGGAGAAGAAGACAGAGGTTGAGCACTACAGTCAGAAGGAGGTGGAGAGAGGAACGGGCCCAAGTAGTCCCCCGACCAGAGACGCTTGGCCAACAGCGTCGGGAGGGGGATGCGGAAAACAGAAGCCACCACCGTCTCTGGCTGCCAGCGGATCCCGCAGCAGCTGTCCAGCGATGGACTTGAAGGTGACTCCTCGCTGAGCTGCTGTTGGAGCCGGCCCTGCAGGGAACCAACGGTGCAGCGACGATTTGCAGTGGCTGCTGCCCCCCGCCCCTGCCGCCGCCTCAAGCAGGAGCCCCGTGGGTAGTTCCAGCTGTCTGCCCGGTCACTTGACTCTTAGTTAACATTTGTGCTCATCCCGATGCAGGAGAGTTCTATTACCCGTGTAGAAAAGGTTTCCTGGGCTTTCAGTCCAGGATTGGTTAAGAGAGCAAGATGTTCTCAGTGTTGCAAAGGAACTTTCCGTTTCCTTCCCTCCTTTCTCCTCGCCAACTGCCAGGGGTAGGGATGTGTGTTTTGCTTTTCATTTAAATGGGGAGAGAATACCAAATATAAACAAATTAAATTCTGCTTCTATTTTAAGGATATGGACTAGACAGTATTCATGAGTCTTCTGATCCTATTGAAGCTGTGAGGAAATGTGAAGCAATATTTATAGGTAAGTTTCAGAGATTTTTATTTAAACGGTTCACACGTTTTTAATGTATAGTACCATACATTTAACACGCACTTAAACTTCTAGGATACACGTACTTAGTAAGGAGAGTACAAAATGGACTTTGAGGCTGACAAGGTTGTAAGATTAAGTGCTGGAATCAGAATTTGTTAACTCTTTAATAGATAAGCAGCAAAGCCTAGTGGAAAGAGCTTGGGTCTGGGAGTCAGAAGACCTGGATTCTAATTCCGGCTCTGCCAACCGCTTGCTGTGTAGCAAGTCACGTAACTGTGAAAGGGGGATTAAATTCTGTTCCCTCCTACTTAGACTGCGAGCCCCACGTCGGACAGGGACTCTGTCTAATCTGATAAACTTGTATCTACCCCAGTGCTTAGAAGAGTGCTTGACACATAGTAAGTGCTTAACAAATACCGCAAACCCCCCCGAAAAAACCCATAATGGTGTATTATATAAAATAATCTTGACCTGTGTCTCCTACACTCAAAATTCCAGTGGGATTTGTTTTTTCCTCTGTGTAAAATAACTTTATAGCAAATGTAAAATCCAAGACATCTTGTTTGGGAAAACTTCAATGAAAACTTTATATGTGTGTTAAAAATAATCGATGGTATTTATTTAGTGCTTACTGTGTGTAGAGCTCTAAGTGCTTGGGGGAGTACCACACAACAAAGTTGGAAGGCTCGTTCAACGTAAAAGCACAAAGTCTTAAAATTCAGGTACAGGCAGACCTCAGAGTTATGGTACAGTTGGCTACTAAACTGCATCAAATCAAAATGTTATAAATAAGAACCAACTTTCTTGTAGGAACAGTATTATTAATGGGGAATTGGTTCTTGAGCCATGTTTCAGCAGCGTAGCCTAGTGGACAGAGTGCAGGCTTGGGAGTCAGAGGACCTGGATTCTAATTCTGGCACCGTCACTTGCCTGCTGGATGACCTGAACAAATTACTTCTCTGAGCCTCAGTTTCCTCATCTGTAAAATGGGAATTCAATACCTGTTCCCCCTCCTACTTATATTGGGAGTCCCATATGGAGGAGAGAGACTGGATCTGACCCGATTACCTTGTATCTACCCCAGTGCTTAGAACAGTGTTTGATGCATAGTAAGTGCTTAACAAACAGCCTAATTAGTACTTAACTTCTCTGTGCCTCAGTGACCTCATTTGTAGAATGGGGATTAAGACTGTGAACCTCACATGGGACAACCTGATTACCCTATATCTACCCCAGCGCTTAGAACAGTGCTCTGCACATAGTAAGCGCTTAACAAATACCAACATTATTATTAGTATTATTACCGAAGTGATCCAGGATGGTTTACTTGATACACTATAACGGGGTATTAATGATCAACGAATTGATTTACATTAAGTGAGTAGGTTAGCTGACCTACTTCAGTGAAAATAAAATGGACTGTGTCACAGGTAATTCTCAGTTATCTGTAAATAGCTGGTCAGCATATAAAGGTGGAGGAAACATCATTGAAATTAGCTCTTTTCTCCCCCAGTTCCATGCTTCTAGAGCAGGGAGGCATCTTTGAAAAACCAGAAAATGAAAATCATTGCTTATATTGTGAGCCTTATGAGATTCTGTCTGACCTAAGTATCTTGAATAATAATAATGGCATTTGTTAAGCGCTTACTATGTACCAGACACTGTACTAAGCACCAGGGTGGACACAAGCAAATCGGGCTGGACATGGTCCCCGTCTCATGTGGGGCTCACATTCTCAAGCCCCATTTTACAGAGGAGGTAACTGAGGCACCATAAAGTGAAGTAATAATGATTATGGTATCTGTTAAGGGCTTACTATGTGCCAAGCACTGTTCTCAGCACTTGGGTAGATACAAGGCAATCAGGTTGAACACAGTCCCTGTCCTACGTGTGGCTCACAGTTTCAATCCCCATTTTACAGATGAGGTAACTGAGGCACCGAGAAGTTAAGTGACTCTGCCCAAGGTCCCAGAGCAGACAAGTGGCAGAGCTGGGATTAGAACCCACGACTTCTGATTCCCGAGCCTGTGCTCTTGCCACTAGGCCATGCTGCTTCTCATGACTTGCCAAAGGATACGCAGTGACTTGCCCAAGTGACTTGCCCAAGGTTACACAGCAGACGAGAAGTGGAGTTGGGATTAGAACCTATGACCTTCTGACTCCCCGGCCCTTGCTCCATCCAGTACGCCAGGCCTATATGTACCCCAGGGCATTGGGCAGTGCTTAATGCCACAATTAGTCTTATTATTACTTCACTTCTCGGTGCCTCAGTTACCTCCTCTGTAAAATGGGGATGAAGAACATGAGCCCCACGTGGGACAGGGACCGTGTCCGGCCCGATTTTTAACTGGTTTTTAACTTTGCTTCTTTAAACTACTTTTCTTGGGAATGCTTTTTTCCAGAAGCTTGATACAGGCAGTTATCTGTCGTATTTGAAAACGACACCACGAAAGGCCGAGTTGGCCCGTGAACACGGCAGTGTCTGAAGGAGTCGGCGGGGGGAGAAGGGACCCCCGCGAGGCACCTGCAGACAGCCATTTTTACACCGTCGTGTTCACTGGGTGCTGCAATTGATGCTGTTTTAACTTCAGCTCTTTGTCTCATATCATCTCGAAGCTCGTACTCAAAAATGACCCTCTTCCCTGCGATGCACCCACTCCGCTGCCTCTTTGAAACTCTGATCTTTTTAGCCGGGAAACCGTATCATCTGTGCTCTAAAATGGTTCCTCCATCCCCGTTGCTTCTGATCGCCCCAACAAAACACATCTTTTATGTGATAATTGCTTACTCTGTGCCGAGCAATCAGGTCAGGCACCATCCCTGTCCCTCCTGGAGCTCGCAGTCTAAGTAGGAGGGGGAAGCCAGAATTCTTGCAAATCATGAGCCTCGTATTCAGGTTTAAAGTCCGTTTCTTCGTTGGAAGAACAGCTGAGTTTAGCAAAAGAGTATCAGCCTACCTAAGAACCTTGCGAAGTTCATGAGACTGTAAGGTAGAGTTCATTTTACATTGGGCCATAAAAATCTTATCATCTCTACTGGTTGGTGAAGTTGGAGGTTTGGGCTATCTAGTGCCCTATCTGAGGCGTAGGTTAATGGATGCCTATCAGATTTTTCTCGTCTTATGTTGCCTAGTCCAAGTGCTCTATGAATAGGGTATGGATTTTTCGGGTTAAAGAAACATAGTTCACATCAAGCAACCTCCCCTCTCGCCATCCCTCCCGGCTGCGATAGTCATCGTCTTTTTGCCCTCTGGAATTCCTGCCAGGAATCGTCTGCTGCCTCTCCCAACACTGTGGGCCTGAGCCACTCACACGCTTATTGAGTGACCGCGGAGTCGGGAAGGTAGGACTTGGTGAGACATAATTGAGAAACGGCGCGGCCTACGGAAAGAGCCGGGCCTGGGAGGCAGAGGACCTGGGTTTTAATCCCGGCTCTGCCAATTGCTGGCGGTGTGACCACGGGCAAGTCACTTGGTTTCTCTGCACCTCAGTTTCGTCCACTGTAAAATGGGGATGACACCCTCCTACTTAGACCGTGAGCCTCGTGCGGGACGGTGACTGTGACTGACAGCGTGGCTCAGTGGAAAGAGCCCGGGCTTGGGAATCAGAGGTCATGGATTTGAATCCCGGCTCTGCCACTTGTCAGCTGTGTGGCTGTGGGCAAGTCACTTCACTTCTTTGGGCCTCAGTTACCTCATCTGTAAAATGGGGATGAAGACTGTGAGCTTCACATGGGACAACCTGATGACCCTGTATCTCCCCCAGCACTTAGAACAGTGCTCTGCACATAGTAAGCAATTAATAAATACTAACATTATTATTATTATTATTATTAATTAACTGTACCTATATCTACCCAAGCACTTGGAATAATGCTTGGCACAAAGTAAGCACTGAACAAATATAAAATAAAACAAACTCTTCTGAAATCTCACTTCTGAAAGGTCTTTCCCAGATTCCTTTCTCTTCTCCCAAGGTCATATCCTCCCAGTGAGCTTCTTGGTGTTTTTCCACTCACAAACTCTTATCAGACATTCATACCAATCGATTTACATACCCTACTATTTGAGCCAGCGTGTGAGTTTACGTCTGTCTCGTCTCTCTGGGGGCAGGGATAAGGGTTTCCACCATTTTGGTGTTGAATTCTCTTCCCAGAGTTCAGTCCTCCGTGCACAGTAAATACTATTGATCGATTGATTTGATTCAATCGCTATTGGGAACTAGCAGTTAAGGTATTATTGCTTTGTCTCTCTTCACAGGTGGCGGTAACACTTTCAGACTTCTGAAAACTCTCTACGACAATAATTTGATCCCAGAGATTAGGAAGAGAGTCTTGCAGGTAACTTCATTAGTCAATCACTTTGGTAGAATTAAGTCATTTGTGGACCTTTGGGCACGTATTCCTTAAATATCCGCCCTTCCTTCAAACGTAAAAATGCAGTTCAGTCAGTTCTTCTGTGATATGCGTTTTCATTAGCTATTTTGGCTAGAATGAAACTGAAAAACTTGGGAACTTGGGAACAGCATGGATCTGTGGGAATAATGGGGTTCACGTTGGTGCAAGTAGATTAAGCGGTTGGAAGAAACAGGCACAGTGTGTGTCATATCAGTTCAAGGTATGAGAACTACAATGCAATTTTCACATAACATCAGGTTCTACAAGAACACTATGACCCTGCTCTAGCAGCATTGAATTTAACTGGTTTAATGTATTCCTGGAAGCAGTTACTCTTCCAGAGAATGGAAATGCATTGTAGCCATGAAATCCAACAAGTTAGGTTATTGACACTTTAAAGACTTTATCAGAAAAACCGTGTGATGATATAAATCATTGAATTGATTCCTGTCTCAGAAGATGGAAAGATTACAGGGAGTTTGGGAGGAATTCATATCACCTGTCGTCAGATTCCGTGACAAGGAAGGAAGGAAGTCTGGGAGCCAGGCAGACCTCTCCCCCGTCCCACTTTTTAAGGAGCAATTACTGCCACCCAGGGCTCCTTGCAGACCCAACCTCAAGGAGGCTGGGGCTCTAAGAATAATAATAATAATGTTGGTATTTGTTAAGCGCTTAATATGTGCAGAGCACTGTTCTAAGCGCTGGGGGAGATACAGGGTCATCAGGTTGTCCCACGTGAGGCTCATGGTCTTCATCCCCATTTTACAGATGCGGTCACTGAGGCCCAGAGAAGTGAAGTGACTTGCCCACAGTCACACAGCTGACAAGTGCCGGAGCTGGGATTCGAACCCGTGACCTCTGACTCCCAAGCCCGGACTTTTTCCACTGAGCCACGCTGCTTCAAGAAGCCCACCGCAAGCTCCCCAAGGCACTCTGCCTTGCTAGATCATAAACTGCTTGTGGGCAGGAATCCTGTCTCCCAAGTGCTTAGTAGAGAAGCAGCGGGGCTCAGTGGAAAGAACCTGGGCTTGGGAGTCAGAGGTCATGGGTTCTAATCCCGGCTCTGCCACTTGTCAGCCGTGTGACTTTGGGCAAGTCACTTAACTCCTCTGTGCCTCAGTGACCTCATCTGGAAAATGGGGATTGAGACTGTGAGCCCCATATGGGATGACCTGGTTACCTTGTATCCCCCTCAGCGCTTAGAACAGTGCTTGGCACATAGTAAGGGCTTAACAAGTACCATCATTATTATTACTATGTGTGACCTAGGGCAAAGTGGCTTTCACTTCCCTGAGCCTCAGTTTCCCAGTCCCGGATCTGCCACTTGTCAGCTGTGTGACTGTGGGCAAGTCACTTCACTTCTCTGTGCCTCGGTTACCTCATCTGTGAAATGGGGATTAAGACTGTGAGCCTCACGTGAGACAACCTCATTTCCCTGTATCTACCCCAGCGCTTAGAACAGTGCTCTGCACATAATAAGCGCTTAACAACATTATTATTATTTAAGTGGGGATTAAGACTGTGAGCCCCATATGGGACCGGGACTATATCCAACCCGATTTGCTTGTGTCCACCCCAGTGCTTAGTACGGTGCCTGGCACACAGTAAGTGCTTAACAAATACCATGTTTATTATTATAATCATTATTATTATAAGAGCCTGCAAATTAATGTAGATGCAAGAGAAGAACCAGTAAACCCATTTAAGGATACCAAAGGCAAATAGCCGACAAAAATTTAAAAGATATACAAAAATATACCCAAAAGAGATGTCCAAAAGTGCTCTTGAGTTTGGGAGTGGCAGAGTGACTGGAGCCAGGACAGATTAATCCAGAAGTGCCTCATGGAGGGAAAGTTCTAATAGTTCTGAAGGAGGAAAGGGACACAGTTACATTGATATTGTAGGTGGGGTAATGACACAAATTTGAGAGCTCTCGGTGGGTAGGACGTTGTTTTTACATGGATATTGTAAGTGGGGTGATGACCCAAATTGGAGAGCGGTTCGTATAAGATGACAAGGTTTGCTTGGCTGTGACAGACTGTTTACTGACAAGGTTTTTGTAAATTTCAGGCAGGTGTTCCATATATGGGGTCTAGTGCTGGAACAAACGTAGCAACCGCCAGCATCAGCACAACCAATGATATGCCCATCGTCTTCCCTCCTTCATTAGAAGCTCTTGGATTTGTCCCTTTTAACATCAATCCCCACTATCTGGATCCAATCCCCGGCAGCACACACATGGGGGTAAGTCCCACGTCAGTTTGAAGTGGAGATTTTTCGTCCAATATAATAAAATATAGATTTTGGCTTATGCAACCAATTGGACTGTAGCATGGTCCGGTATTTATTTTCCTGAAGGGCAGGGAAGAGAAGGTGGAGCCTGGGGACATTTGGAGAGGGAAGTTTACCCCTCCCAAAAAGCAGAATAATGGTAATTATTCCTGCCTTCCCGCTGCTAAATGCAGACTGGGGAAAAGGGAGCTAAAGCAGCTGGAAAGGTTGTAACGCTCTTAATAGCAAAAGTATGCATCGAGTGGCTATTATGTGCAAGCTACACTGATCGTGATAAAAGAGCATTGAAGTTCAAAGCACAGATATAATTTGAAGCATAAAAACCAAAAAATGGGATTATTCCTGGAAGAGCATTCTGTTCCTATAGACAGATGTACATCTCAAAATGAGTGAGTCTCTGTTTGAGCATTCACGGTCACACACGTTTGAGACCAGGATGGACCGTTGTCTAGACTGTAAGCTCATTGTGGGCAAGGAATGTGTCTGTTACATTGTTCTTTCCCAAGCGCCTCAATGCAGTACTCTGCACACAGTGAGCGCTCGATAATTACTGCTGATTGACAGTAATCTTTAGTTTCCAGGGACAGTTGAAAGTGAACTTTAGAATAGTGCTTGACACATAGTAAGCGCTTAACAGTTACCATAAAAAACTGAATAACATCAACAGTAGGGTTATTTACTTTTTTTTTTAATTGGAACCTCTTTCGGAAGGGCCTCAGGTTGAAGGCTTCAGATTGCCTTGGTGTAGAATTGCAGTGAGCAACCGTTTCGTACCTCTAAGGTCCACTGAATCCAACTGTTAACTTCCTTAGGCCAGATTTTTTCCCAGAGGCCCTGACTGCCTGACTGGCTCCAAAATGCCTGCATCCAACACTGGTAATATAATTTTGGCACACCTCAGAGGACCGAGAAAGATGTCTATGTTAAGGTCTTTATGGGCAGGGAATTTATTTGCCAGCTCTGTTGTGTTGTACTCTCTCAAGCCCTCAGTACTGTGCTCTGCACACAGTAAGCGCTTAATAAATACCATTGATGATGCTAAGGAGAAAGAAAAGCAAGAGGATATGTCCTCTATAGCACCCAAAACCCCCCAAAGTAACTGGAGTGATACGGGTATTTAGCACAAATACCGAAATACTAACACCTTTATTTTCTGGAGCGTTGCAACTTTGTTAGAATGGGATTTTTCTCGGCAGAAAACTTGAACCTGTGTAAAAACTGCCTTTTTTTCAATTAAGCTATTTTCCCTCTCTCTTTTAGGAGACACGTGAGGATCGTATTCGCCAATTCCACGAGGAAGCCAACACCCCTCCTGTATTGGTAGTATTTCTTTCCTCTTAAGAAGCTGAAGGCAGCAGTGTTCTCCTAGCACCGATCTAAAATTAAAGGGTGGAGACTCAAAGCTGGAATAGTCGGTACCCTGGGTCGGCCCTGCCCTTGATTCTCCCACTTTTTCAGGTGCACAGCTTGACTTTTCTTTGCCTTTTCCTCTACCCTTCTTCTTGGTTTTCCTTCCCACTCCAGTTCAAGGAGGGAAAATTCAGGAGTGCCTCCTGTTTAATTTTATTTCAAAGGTCACCAGCATTTGAATATTAATGGGAATGGAAGGTTGAAGGGGAGAAACTGGAGTGTTGAGAAGTTGGAGAGGGTAAAGTTCAATCAATCGGTGGTATTTATTGAGCACTTACTGCATGCAGAGCACTAAGTACTTGGGAGAGTAATAATAGTGCACCTCAGTGGAAAGAGCCTGAGCTTGGGAGTCAGAGATCATGGGTTGTAATCCCGCTTCCGCCACTTGTCAGCTGTGTGACTTTTGGCAAGTCACTTCACTTCTCTGAGCCTCAGTGACCTCAAGTGGAAAACGGGGATGAAGACCGTGAGCCCCACATGAGACAACCTGATTACCTTGTATCCCCCCAGCGCTTAGACCAGAGCTTCGCACATAGTAAATGCTTAACAAATGCCATCCTCATCATTAATAATGGTATCTGTTAAGCGCTTACTATGCACCAGGCATTGTACTAAGCGTTGGGGTGGATAGAAGTAAATTGGGTTGGACACAGTCCCAACCCCCATTTTACAGATGAGGTAACTGAGGTCCAGAGAATTGAAGTGACTTGCCCGAGGTCCCCAAGCAGATAAGTGATGGAGCCGGGATTAGAATTCATGACTTTGTGATTCCCGAGCCAGTGCTCTACCCCCTAGGCGGTTCTGTTTCTGATGGCTTCCAGCGGACGACTCGATCCTTATAAATCTGCTTCCTCAAGGGTCCCACTCTCAGAAAGCCCATGGGAATCTGCCCAGCATTGGGTGGTGGGAGCGTGACCCTGAGTAGTTCCCCCTTCCCCTCAGCACTGTGCTCATTTGTCTATATTATTTATTACCCTATTTACTTTGTTAATGAGGTGTACATTCCCTTGATTCTGTTTATCTTGATAATGTCGTCTTGTTTTTCTTTTGTTCTCTGCTGTCTCCCCCAGTTAGACTGTGGGCCTGTCACTGGGCAGGGATGGTCTCTCTCTCTGTTGCCGAATTGTCCATTCCAAGTGCTTAGTGCATTGCTCTGCACATAGTAAGGGCTCATTAAATACTATTGAATTGAATAGTGCACTGAGCAGCCGCTGCCTGAGGGTGCTGCACTGAATGCCCACCAGCTAAATGCGTTGAGCTCTTACTGATTTCAGTGCACCTGCCCGAGCGTCCACTGGCTGCTGTGTACTATACTGACCATCCACCGACGGCCAGAAAAGTTACTTGCCCAGGGTCCCACAACACAGGTGGCTCCCAAATTTTATGCTGTACTAGGCCACGCTGTCTCCTAAAATGGCCACACTCCTTACGCCCCCAAATGGGTTATTGAACCAACTCATCTTAAACACCATGGCCACGGAACATCATTCTATTTGTCCGGTGCGAGAACCAGCATCTCAGCATCACTCAACAGGGCACAGAGAACCTTGGGCGTGAACAGAGACAGCCCACACTGCAAATCACTTTCCAGTTACAAACCAACAAGCCCTAACTGGTCCAAAAGCAGAGGTCACATTCACTGAAGTATTTATTTATTTTTTTGGATAAAAGGGTTTACGTGAAGGATCCCTGTTGCTGGTGGAAGGAGACAAAGCAACTCTTCTTGGAAGAACCAAAGCTCGGCTCTTTATGAGGTAAAAATAACCTTGCTTTCAGGGGACTTGTAGTCTTGGACATTTTGTGCGTGCAAGTAACGGAAGGGTTTGGTCACAAAGGTAACTTCAGACTTCTGCAAATGCCTGGAGATCTTAACCGCCACACAGGCCAATTAGCGAGTGGAAAATTCCCCCCATCACGTGGGCACGCATTACCTTGGCACCTCACTGTCTTCTTGCTCTGAATAGAACCTCCCAATAGGCCATCCCTCTGTGGCCAGTATCAAAAGTTATCTAGTAAGTGCTTATTCAAGCCAAAGAACTGTAATAAAGGCACTCGTAATCTGGGGGAGAAAAAAGGAAGTCACAAAGGAAAAAATTCCTCTCCGGATTTTCACCGACTGAAATTGTCAGATGCCGGTGTGCGGGAAAATCGTAGATTCCACAGAGGCCTAGAGAGATGGAATTCAAATATTTCATTGAAAATTCAGAGGTGCTTGTCATGTTTGATACAGAGCAGTTTTTGTTTTGCCATTAAACTCATTAGCGTCCTCCCAGCCCCCACTCAGCATTTTAACTTTAAAACAAATCAGGGCATCGTACACCAGTTCCGTTATACATGTAGTAGGGCCTCTGCACAAACTGCCCAATCAAGCAGTTTAGGCTGGTAATGTTTCTTTGAAACCACTAAGTGCGAGCAGCATTCTAATAACGTTGCATTAATATATTAATGCCTTGTAATCGTCTTACCGCCGTCTTCTGGTTTTGAAACTAGGGGCAAAACACCAACGGAGCATGAGCCTGGAACAGATTTCAGTTTCCTGCTGAAGATCTAGAAACCAAAGTCACAGCTGAAAGAAAAAAAAAAAGCCACCACAAAGATGACTAAAGGGGAACGTGGAAATAATCAATTTGATTTATTTTTATAAGTTTAATCACAAATGGATGTAAGGGTGGGAGTAGGGGAATGAATCTCTCCATCGAGGTAGAGAAGCACAGTGTTAAAGATTTGTTCTGATCTTTGGGGAAATACAGGCCCCCGGGCAGATACATTACAATAAATCCTTGGTTACGGTTAAGTGCCGGCTGCGATGTAGAGGTTTTGCGCACTGATTTTTATTCTTTTTCATAACCCGACACAAGAAGTAGCAGAGAGACACTATAGAGGCTTGCTTTACACTTTCTTGGTATGACAGTGTTTATTTTGTGACTTTAGAGTGCCACTATAAAGTTACCTTTAAATGAAAATATGCAGTGATCCATTTCCCGCCTGTCACTCTACCGTCCGCTACTGCAACAATTATCACTCTGACCTCAAGCCATGAACTAAAGAAAATAACACATCCAGTTTTTTATTAGATTCAAACCCACTTGTTATATACAAAGCTAACTTAATCGTTTTATGTACAAAATATTGTGCATTCTTAAACTGTTAGATTACAAATTTGGAGGGACTAAAAAAGTGCAAAAGTTTTAGAGTATTTTCCAATCATGCTGTACAGAAACAAATCAAACATTTAGCTCATATACACACACTTAAAATTATTAGAACAAGTATTAAAATGACACATACCATACATAATTAAAGCATAACGAAGGGGGAAAACGTATTGCACAAGGCTAACGGCGACTTCATAACAATGACTTGAAGGGTCTCAATCAAAATTCAGTATAGTACAGTCACACTTCACAACTTAAACCTGCTTGACTTCGAAGGCTTTTGGGGGCATAAAAAAACATTTAGTCACAATTGCACGATTCAAAAATGAACATAAATAAGGCTTTAGAGTTCTTTTTCCCTCCAATTTCAATATTGGGAAATTAAGCAAGTGTTGAGGCACGTTTTATGCAGTTTTTAAACTCAAAATATTTCTAAGCTTTTCTATAAAGATGACATCACTGAATCTCCCTGCTCCTTCTGCTGGTAGTTCTGCTGGGATACGCTATTAGAGCGCAGAAATACGTTATCAAAACAAACGTGTAACACTCATTTTAATTTCAGTGGCTTGATAGGAGGGAACAGATTAAGTCTGTAGGCAAAATGATGATTTTGGCAAGGCATCCTGACCTGCAGTAGAGCTGAAGTCACGTCCCTCACATCTGGATCCCAGACAGATTAATAATTGCAATCAATCAAGTACCATCTGCATGGAATCACTTCTAGAACAGTGATTCTCTCTGGAAAAGTTGTCCCGTGACCCCAGCAAATGCTACGTGCCCACTTTCTCCCCAAAAATGTGCTCAAGGAAGCAGAATTACTGAATCTATCTCTCGCTGGCTGGAAAGAACCTAGTCAGTCAATAGGATTTACTGAGCACTTACTGTGTGCAGAGCGCCTGGGAAAGAACAATAAAACGTTACCTGCCCACGACGAGTGTACAGTCTAGGCAGGTGATTGGGTATTTTTCATTTTTGGGAAAGGGCCCAGGCAAACCCGCCAAGAATATGCCTGCTGATCGCTCACGGAAAACTTCACCTAACTGAAAGAAACAAAGTAGAAGAATTTAGATTTTAGAGGAGTAAGTGAATTCCCAACAATGGGATCTTGTTGAAATTCTCTCCAGATTCCTAAGAAGGCAGGAGAAATGGAGAGTGGGTAACTTCAGCAAGTGGGTGGATGAAAAGGAAACTGGAAGCAAGTTTGTCTCCTCAATCCCTAATCAAAGGGCTCGTGGCAGCAGGTGGTCAGTTCTGGGCAGAAAACCCCCAGAATCTGACCAAAAGTCAACTTGGATTTCTCCAGAATGCAAAAGCAGAGAAATAGGGCTGACTGAATTGGCTCTTGGCTACCCTAGCAGAAAACAGGAGATAAAAAAAAAATTCTTCTAGTAGCAAATGGGTTTAAATTTTAATTCTGAGTTCCACAGAAAAGAGAAGTTGAAGTTCTAAATTGCCTTCAGAGATTCACCTTAGAGGCCCAAATGGGGATCATTTCTAAGTTCTCCTTTTTCTTAAATTATAAAAAAAAAATTCTTCTAGGAGAAAATGGGTTTAAATTTTAATTCTGAGTTCCACAGAAAAAAGAAGTTGAAGTTCTAAATTGCCTTCAGAGATTCACTTTAGAGGCCCAAATGGGGATCATTTCTAAGTTCTCCTTTTTCTTAAATTCTAAAATTCTCCCTTTCCTGCTGCAAGGTCTCCTGCCTCCCATCACTAATGATTACTTGTCTTTTGATAGTAGAGAACTGATCCCCTCTACTTTCAAAACCATGTGGGAACTTAGGAAGAAAAATAACCTGCCAGATCTCTTTCAAACTGAGCGGGTGAGTGTCTGGAAAAGAGCATATTTGTGAATTCTGTATGAACTCAGGAATTAGCTTTCCTTAGAAGCATTTTAAACCAAAATCACTGGCAATTGCAAATACTCGATAGCTCATGAAGGAAAACATTTTTCTACTTGAATCTTAAACACCTCAAGATTCCTCAATATTGTATTTAGTTATCCTCCTCTATTCTTCTAAGAAAAAAAAATCAGGCTCCTCAAACACATTCCAGGATCCATGACGTTTCTTGGCCTTTGCCCTTTTAAGCCTGAAGGACATACCCACAATGTGGGCAACTTGACAGTGAGACTCCCTTAGCTGAGTGAACTATTTTCAACTCGGGAATTTTCACTTTTTTAAAAAATAAAATGAGTAAATACTGATTTCCATGATGTTCATGAACAGATCAATACTAAAAAGGATGGAAATCAAATGGCCTCCAATTTTAGGCCTAAAATCCTGCGGAATGCTGATAGTTTTAAGACACGTACAAGCTGCAGCCAAAGCAACATCTGATTGCTTTGATTTTCAGCCTACTATTTCAGCCTACTATTCGTAGGCCACGTCTAACTACACCCAACCCTAGGGCTTTGAATCTAAGAGGTACAGAGTAGTGCAAATTGGCTACCACCACCGACATCACGGCATCCTGCGGATCAGAGAATACAGGCAGTTTTTGAGCTGCTCTTACACGTTGGTGATCAGTGCGAGACTAACACAGCACCCGAAGGGAAATTTGGTTCTGTTAAACAAGGGGGGTCCGTCCAGCCTGGCACGCTAGGACTGGCTCCAGCTTGGCCTTCTTTCCCCTGCCTGTGCCCGTGAACAGAAAGCCCTGGGCCTCAGACAGCCCCACACTGGCAACCGATTCCTCCAACCCACATGTGCCCCTCTCTGGCCTAACGACTCCCCCAGCAACCACAACAGACAACTCCGCGTGCCTGTGAGGCCTCGGCTGATCCTTCAGTCCAGTGACAGAATTTATTTGGGAATGCATCAACGCCTCATCATTAACATCCAAAAAACAGGGAGGACGAAACCCCTCAGAAAACATGCAGGTTAAAAGACTGGGAAGTCTCGACCCTTTTTCTTGCATCGAGCAGTGCAGAAACGTTTAGAGATGAGCGAAGCCTGGAGAGGACGCACCTTTTATAACCATCGCCGACGAGAGGGCGGGACTCAAGAAAAGTCAGGCTTAGCTTAAAAAAGTTGGCCATGCCCAAGTGAGAATTCTAAGAGAATCGGAAAACACTATTCACTGACTGATCACCCTGGGCTTTCCACCATCAGATGCCTCCACTCCGTGACTCTGGCGTGTGAAGGAAAATGTCGGTTAAATGCCTCTAAGGGCCACTTAAAAAGATTTTTTAGCTGAAGGATTTTGTGCTGAAGGATGGGAAGAGCTGGACCCAACCCAGATCCTAGCCAGTGGATCAATTCAGCACCTGGAGAAGGCCGTCTGGAGGGAGAAAAGGGACTGAACTGTTTCTCGAGAAGGAAACACGATTTAACGGTTGAGAGGGCAGACCGGGATTTAAAACCAACAACTGTAAATCTAGTTGCCACCGTTCCAGACGGGGGTGTGGTAGATGGCAGTGAGAACCAGCTGGAAGGTAAAGAGTCTAACCGGGCTTCGGGAGAACAAAACAAGCACCATCTTCAGACAACGCCTTCCCCAATATACATAACTGCATTTTAACTTCAGGTGGGGAAGGATAAAAATCTATAAACACCGATGAGCATCTATTTGGAGATTTGGTGAGGCAAGGTGCTACCCATCACGAGAGTTCTGTATTGGCAATGCAAAATAAAATGAGTGGCATTTGTTATGCATTGATGTGCCAAACACTGTGCTGAGCACTGGGGTAGATACAAGAAAATTAGGTCAGACACAGTCTTGCCCAAGGCCTGGCTGACTGCCACTGTTTGACATCAAATCAAATACTAAATCCATTATTTCCCTGTGGCTACTCCTGTTGAGATGAAATGAATGGGATACTGGGGCATGATTGAACCCGACTCTAATTGAAGAAGTAGACAAATCGCCTTAAGAGGGCTGGGACTCAGTCACTGCCAACTAATTGCACGTTCAGAGATCGTTTTCATGGGAATTAACTAGAAACAGTTCATAGCCTGCCTAACCTGTGCTCTGGGAAACACAAAGCCAGGTTTCCTCTCCAGGGCAGATAATGAGGGACTGGGACCCAAGAGATAAATTCTTACTACGTCTTTACCGTATTGCTTTTCCAGTCACAAATAATTAAAATCTATCCCCTCCCTGTCCGATGATGAACGGCATTAAGGCAGCCGTGATGTGGATCCAGATTGTTGTTGACCATACGAAGTTTCCAATAGGTTTGGCCCGACCCAGGTGTTAGGGGTGGGCTTAACTACGTCTGGTTTTATTTTAAAAGACACTTTGGGCTTTCAAATGTGACCTATTTATTCCTTGGTTCCCAACCTCAGTTGGTCCACTTAAAACTGACAGAAAACCTGGTTTGGGGACCTGAAAATCAACCCCGCTTACATGGTTTCTTCCTTCTATCAAAGAAGTCCGATCTGAAATTGAGTTTGGGACTCTCTGGTCGGTGTCACTCTAAAGCCTGAAAAAAGGGAAGGCTCACCTGAACTGTGGTAGCTGATTTTGAAATTACAGTAATTAGCTGGGAGAAGTTCTATAGCAGCCTGGTGGACAACATCCATATCAACCAAAACACAGCAGCATTTGATGTTTATAATATGTGTATACGTGAATATTCACGTGTAAAGTTGGGAATTAAAATTCTGTCGCATTTCTAGGTCTGGTTAGAATCGACAGCCTCTTTGGCCAATATATTTCCGAAGGTTTTCTTTTTATTAATTACTAAACTAAGTAGGAGCAGTATTCCAGCAACATCCGTCTTTTAACTGTAAAACCCTGTTTCCTGTCTCCTAGGGCAGATAAATTAAAAATGAACCACAAAAGCCTCCCTAGCTATCCAAAAGTGCTTACGCTTCCACCCCGGTGAGTGACGACTGAGAAGTCTGGTTCCTGCTGAGATCTGAGAAAAGGCAGGCAGAAAACTGAATTTCTCGTATCCTCATCAGACTCCTCCCGAGGGCTTTGCTATAGAAAGAGATCAAAATTGAAGTGGTGGAACAAGGCAGCCGAATTCAGCACTTAATACATATTCAGCCATTCACACCTTTGGAACCCAAGTAGAATTGAAATCCTGGGGATTTTCATTTTCTCCATGACAGCTCCCAGAAGCAACAGAGCTGAGATGTTCTGAAATGCAGATTTTTAGTGGTCAGAGTTGAACGCTTCTAGGCAAGTCAGAGACTACCAATCTTGGATGGTTTTAAACAGCCTGGCTGACCTCCAGGGAGTTGGGGGGAGATGCCGGAGACTGCTTGGGGTACTGAATGGGGAAAGGAGAGGCCAGTGAGAGCTCCCAGCCACTGCTAATTGCCTGTAATTTATTTATATTAATGTCCGCCTCCCCTTCTAGACTCGCTTTGGGAAGGGAATGTGTCTCGTATTGTACTCTCTCAAGAGTTTAATAAGTGCTCTGCACACAGTAAGCGCTCAATAAATACAATTGACTGATAGAGTGTTTCCTGTGGTTCCAGATGGTCCCTCTCCCCCATGCCACCTATTGGGTGGAAACCAGAGAATGACGCTTCCAAGGAGTGTGATCAGTCAATCAAGCAATCGATATTCACTGAGCACTTACTGTGTGCAGATCACTGTACTAAGCACTTGGGAGAGTACAATGTAACAGTGTATACGGTTTAGACACTGTATATAATACATATTATATAATGTGGTGTGACTAGGGCAGATCCTTTCTCCCTTTAGACAGCTACTGCATCTGCTGGGCTTTTTCGGTTGCTCTATTTACCCGAATTCCTTACCTGTTTTGGGTTATATTGTTGTTAAAAAAACACGTGGGTGTATGGCATTCAAAGGCCCACGGTTTCTGGGGTCTAGGACTTCAGGGGGCTGGCTAGAGATTTACCTGGGCACTTTTCTGACCCTCTCCTAAGGTCCTCACCCCAATTTGTGAAGCACTAATCCCAATCTTAAAAAACCAGGGAGACTACCTTCCTGGGGGTGTGAGGGAATATATTTAGAAGATTTTTAATATTATTCTGAATCTTACCTAATGGTATTTTGTCTTCTACATAAGTCATGCACTACCTTGCTTAGTGTGTCTGGTTTAACATCCGGACTGAAGAAAGGATGGAAGTTACCCCTTGTCATCTTTTACCTGATTCTTACTTTCCTCACTGTTTTTCTCTTGGGTCATAGTTGCAGCTCTAGCTGAAGCGAGTGACCCTGTCTGTCTTGGCCTAGTTGACGAGCGACGCAGAGGAGGGGGATCTTGGAGGAATGGGCTGCTCTGAGCAGAAGGTCCCAGCGGCCTGAGAGTAAGAAGGTCTTGGGTTCTAATCCCAGCTCCACCACCTTGGGCAAGTCACTTCACTGGGCCTCAGTTACCTCATCTGTAAAATGGGGATTAAGACCGTAAACCCCAGGTGGGTCAGGCAATGTGTCCATCCTGATTAACTCGGATCCACCCCAGCACTTAGAATAGCGCTTGGCACACAGTAAGCGCTTAACAAGTACCATTATTATTATTATTATCCCAGATTTGAAGAGGACCCCAGTTCCACTTATACAAAAATCGTCTCCCCACAGCCCTTTATATACCTTCCCATCTATAACTTGTTTTCATGCCTATCTCCCCCACTCATCTGAAAGCTCCTTTTGGCACAAATGAGGTTTGCCTACTTTACTGCATCGTACACTCTCAAGCATTAAGTACAGCGTTCGGTGCACGGTAAGCGCTCAATAAACACCGTTGATTGATTGATCGGTTGAAGAGTCCCAGGGTGAATCTGAGAACCCCCCCAGGGTTAATGAAATGGGCTGGGAGAGTCTGTCGGCGTTATCACTGGTATTTTATTGAGTGTTTACTGTGAGCAGAGGGCTGTACTAAGCGCTTGGGAAAGTACAATATGACAGAGTTGGTAGCTATGATCCCCACCCTCAAGGAGCTTTCAGTCCATTCAGCACTGACTCAGGGATGCCCCCGCTCCCCAGCCTCAGAATACCATGGTGCCCTTCCACCCTATGACCCCTCAAGGCCATCAAATACCTGAGGCTTGAGGTGCCTATTTCTTTGTAGGCTTGAATCATCTCTCTCCAACTGAACTGAAAAAAACACACCTGATTTTTATGCTACAAAAGCCCGATGTACCACCATGTCAAAAGATAAATCTTTGTAAAGGACCCTGCTAACCTCAGGTCAACTTCCTTCACTAAATTTTACAGGCATCCAAAATAAATACAGATCTATAACCTAGCCACCCTTGAATTCCTCTTTATAATGACCAGAAGAAAATCTTCCGAGATTTAATTAAATATCTGCTGAACCTACCTTTCATTTCAGTTGAAATCAAACACCAGGAGTATGCTGGCTTCTAACCTCCTCTTAAGCCAAAACGTTAAAACCGAAATCCAAAGTAAGACTACTTAAAAAGGTCTCGGAAAATGAGAACACAATAAATTCTGGGAAACAATCTCTCTCCCTCCCTCCCAAAACCGTGATCTTTGGCCGATTTCTGTTTTGACGCCTCTTTACAACAAGGCCATTTGGCTAGAAAATGAAAATAAGCAATAACACCTTTTCTCACTGGATCCTACTCCACTCTCCTCAAGCCCAGAACCAATTTTACAGAATAATGTTTGGTTTCTGAACACCGGATGGAGACCTCCGAAGACGATAGCATTCCTCCATGCTCTAAGTCTGATCCTTATGGCCGGCTCTTCATAGTAGCAGTCAATTCCTGGACGTTATGACAATTCAAAATCAGCTACCAAGCTTCTGGCCTTTATTTTCAAATTTCTGGAATGGAAATGTCTTGTGGACCAAATACACAGTGGAGTTGTTTTTTGGGGGAAAAGTATCCCAGAAGGAACTACATTTAAGAAGTAATGATAAGGCTTTGTAAGGTAATTGGAAGATCATCATTAGGCAAATGAGTTCTTTACAGATAAATGTAAAAGCGGCACACTGCACTAAATCAGAAAGGGGTGGACCCTAAATGATCATTAGTTTCAACAGCTTTGGCCTTTCCATCCCAAATGAACGCCTCAGTGAAATTGGTGAGAAGGAAATACTTAGTTTTCGGGTTCTGAAAATCTGAGGTAATGAGATTACACCTAAATCAAACATGAATATTGTCCACTGGGAACTGCTGTCTAGAATTCCAAAGACTTACTCTCTGTGCGATAGCAAGATTCAGGGTCCCGGGTTTCTAACGGATTTACAAACAATGACGAGTTGGACAAAAACATAACAAACCTCAGTTAATGGGCTAATTGCCTAATACATAAAGAACCCAGAATTCCCATATCCTTCCAGAAGTAAAATACATTTGATAGGTCAAAAACAGCTCTAGCAACTAATTTGAATAGGAGGACAAAACATCCATCTTGAAAATGTACCTTGCTCTCTTTTTGTTTCAGAATCCTCTACAGACTTGAGTACTCAGAGGTGCGTTCCCAGAGTAGGCTAGAACACCAGTCTCTGTTCTTCATTTCCTTTTGGTTCAATCAATCAACCTAGGGCTTTAACTAAACAGATACAGTTCTGGAACATCTAGCAGCAGAACCACAGAAAGGAAGAAAGGAGGATTTACGCTAGTGACGTGATCAGAGAACAGCAAGGTCATTAGCCGGCAGAACACGTTTCAATTCGTATCTCTCCACCGCGCCAGAGACATCGAGACATTAACTGTTGAAGTAACTGCAAATTTCCCGCCTGGGATGTGAGGTACATACCTAGCTGAGGCAAGTACTTTTGTTCACTTTCTTCTGCTGTACTTGAAGAAAGCTGGAAGTGTCTGACTAGCATGGGAATGTCACACCCTTCAAGTCGTCTCAGACTTCACTGTAACTAGGGAAAGCATTTGGTTCAATGAAATCAGGCCCAAAATGAAAAGGTGACAATACAGCCTGCGTGCTTCTAATCGTACTAGGCATGAGCCAAATTCTGACATGATCGCACCCCGAAACAGTCACCAGGAAGTTGAGAGATGTGTTTAAAGCGACTAGAAAATAAATCAAGTTTCTAGGTGGTTGGCAGAAGACAGAAGCAGCAATCACTTGGCCTCTTGAGTGTTATACTCCGTCTCCCCGGCCGAAATCTGGCTCAGTCGCTTGCTGGAGCCCCACAGTTTTCGGGAGAGCTGACCTGAACGCACCTGTTCAAAGTAATTCAGAGACACAGTTAAGAGAAAGGCTTGGAGAAAAGACGCCTTAAAAAAGGTATTATCAGGAACAACGGTGAAAATACAGAATTTCCTTAGCAGAAAAAGCTCATTTTTCCATGGCTTCTGGTTAAGAGGTGTAAAGGAAAATGGCTGCTTTCAGGATCTCTCCACACGAATAAGAAGTTGACGCCACCAAATAAGAAGCCAAATATTCTATTTAAATTTTGAAATTCCTACATTTTAAGTCCTTTGCTTAAAAATCACATATAATGGCATTAAAAATTACTTTCACCTCTAGCTTCTTTACATTATTAAGTGTGATTTCTTCTTGTTTATCTTTCATTTGGAATAAGGCTTCCACCATCCCCAAAGCTGGCAATAAATTACCAAAATAATGACATGCCAAGGGAAAAAATGAAATTTTTAGCTAACAAGTGAACTCCTTGAGGGCTTGAATTATATTTACTTACTCTACGGTACTCTCCCAAAGAGCTAAGGACAGTACTCTGCACACAGTAAGTACTCAATAAATACCAGTGATTGATTAATGATGATGGTATAAGAGTGAAAAGAAAAGGTGACATTAACAATGGGACTAAAACAGTAATTTGGAAAGCAAGAGTGCTTGAGGGTTTTTAAAGCTGTTTTGTTTGGGAAAAGAGACATATGAGGAAAAAAATCCTCAATTTTGCAAATTTCAATTTAGCAAAAAGATTAAAGCTTTGCACAATAGACTGGAACTTCTTTCCAAACCTAATCTATATACTATAGTGACTATTGTTAAATTTCTGATTAATTTAAGTAAATAACCTGATGCTAAAAATTCCTTCAAGAATGGTTAATGTGACACTCTTGAATCTCTATGCATTTTGTATTACACCATTTCCCTTAACTTCTTAATGCCATATTAAAGGGTCTGAGCCAAAATTTCACTCTCTCAGCTTGGCCTAATGGAAAGACCACGGGTCTGGGAGTCAGAAGCACCTAGGTTCTAACCCCGACTCCAACTGGTGTCCGCTGTGTGACCTGGGGAAGTCACTTCTCTTCTCTGTGCCTCAGCTACTTCATCTGTAAAATGGGGACTAAGACTGTGAGCCCTTTGAGGGAAAGGGACCGTGTCCAACCTGATTATCTTATCTATCTCAGTGCTTAGCATAGTGTTTAAATACCATAATTATTAGTATTATTACCTCTTCCTGAAACTAATGGGGGTATTTTAGCTAAGCATCAGTTAAGGAGGTGGTGGAGAGAGGGGAGAGGGTAGAAAGAGGGAAGAGACCAAAGCCCATCAGTGGTCTCCTATTGCTCCTTGTCCACTGGGGAGAGCAATCTGCTCTGCACTGCAGTTTAAGAGTGAATTTCCCACGAGCCCCGCAGCTTGGAAAACCGGTGCATGGTTAAAAATCCATTAAAGGACAGGTTTCTGAGCCTTTACATTCAAAACGATCTTTTTAAAATCCAGTGTGTTTTCTGGGGAAGTAAATCCTCACAGCCATGGAAGGCAGGTGAGGGTGAAGGTTGGAAACATTGACGTCCTGAGTGGGGAAGGTGTCTGACCAAAGAACCACTTGGGATTTCTTGCGGTGGGAGTCCTGAAAAAGGCTGGAAATCCAAGGAACCAAAGCGGCTTTTATCTCGCTATTCAAATTATAAGAATTTTTATCGTTTTTACCTTCAAGAACCTACTTTTTTTTAATGGTATTTGTTAAGCGCTTGCTATGTGCCAGGCACTTTACTAAGCCCTGGAGCAGATACATGCTAATCAGTTTGGACTGTGTCACGTCCACATGAGGTTCACAGTCTTAATCCCCATTTTACTGAAGAGGTTACTGAGGCCCAGACAAGTGAAAATGACTTGCCTAAGATCACTGAGCAGGCAAATGGCAAAGCTGGGATCTGAACCCACATACTCTGACTCCCAGGGCCTACTATTCTAATGAAAGAAGTTTCAGGCAATTAAAAGTAGCCAGCTAAATTCTGAGGGAGTTTTCAGAAGTCAGTTAAACAGAACAACTGCCCCTCAGCTCTTGGTGGAAATGTTATGGTTTGAAGGGATTCCAGGAGGTGTCACTGTCAGGCTGCTCAACTGGGGCAGACTGGGGCTCTGTGGAGATTAATGAAGCCCCTCCTCACCTGTGACAATTTACAATCACACCGGCCTTCCCCGGCAGAGCTGTGACACCACCTGGAGCCCAACTACTGCTTTTCCCAAGGCAAGAGGATATTTATTTGACAAGTGCGCCTTCGGTAGCCGGCGAGCCTATGTCAGGCAATTTCCATCAACCACAGGACGTGCACTTTGTCCGGAAGCTGTATTCCATCAGCCGAGTGGAAAAGGATCATTAAAACTAGATCGGCAGCACCCAGCCATGCCCAGGGTGACTGCATTTAAATTTAATTTTTGGAGAGAGAAAGGGCACTGCAGTGCATTCAGATGAGGAGGTTCTAAGATCTTGGGATCACACCCAGGCCTCTTAGAAATACTCATAATACTTATTCTCCAACAGACCTTTAATGCAGAATAGGGAAGTCTGAATCACCAGCCTCCTTGTACATTTCCACTTGTTTCCCAACAAAATTCTTTAATAATAATAATAATAATACTATTTAATTTTAGTGTTATTATTGATTATAATAATGAAATTATATTTGGTATAATAATAATGGCATTATATTATATGGTATTGTATTTGTTATTATAATGATTATAATAATGATTATAATAACAAATAATGGTATTTGTTAAGTGTTCACTATGTGCCAGGTACTGTTCTAAGATCTGGGGTAGATATAAGATAATCAGGTTGGACACAGCCCAAGATCACACAACCGACATGTGGTAGAGTCGGGATTAGAACTCATGTCCTTCTGACTCCCGGGCCCGGGCTCTATCCACGAGTCCATGCTGCTTCTTTAGCTGCCCAACCACTCTGATGACCCGTGGTTCAACTGGGACGAAGAGGGGCTAAGGGATTCCCCAACTGTTCTGGACATAAAGTTCTTGGAGGGAGTTTTACCTCTGCTGGTTTGCCAACACCAACAATAATCAACTTGCCATCTTCCAGTCCTACAAGGATGTGGCTGTACTCTTTGGTAACCGAAACACAGTGGATGGGTAGTCTCATGGCTAAGGGAGAGATGCTGAGATTCAAGCTAAAAGAGAATCGGATTTTAAAAAGATATTACCAAAATGAAATGATACACGATTAGCAGCTGAATTACTCCAACACAAACCCTGTTTCTATTGTGCCAAAACAGTAGCCTTTCTTCATATTATCCAAGACATACAACACAGTTTCAATTTTCAGTCTCTAGTATTCTCCCAAGCGCTTAGTACAGTGCTCTGCACCCAGTAAGTGCTCAATTAATACAACTGACTGATGACAGGGAAATCACTACAGCATTCACGTACTATTCTACTTTCAGGCCACAAAACCCCAGAACTGCGGGGAGGAAGAACACCTGGATTGCTCTCTGCATGGGGGTCTGGTGGTCTAAGCAGCTTTTTAAGTTGCTTCTCAAGCCCTTCCATGTATCCCTGATGATGCATTATCTCCAGATGAGTGAGAACTAAGATGGAAGAAGACACAAGAAAGTACTTATGGGTGGGAAAGTGGGAGGGGGAGGGCTGAGGCGGTGAGAGGCTAAGTGAATATAAAGAGGATTGGGTGATCTGGGAGGAGGGAAGTTGGGGTTTGGGAAAGGTTTACATTCCTGAGGGATGGAAAGTGACCCAAGGAGTTTGCCGAGGCCACACCCCATCCTGCTTCTGGCCTGGAACTCCTTCCCCTTCATATCTGACAAATCCCAGCACTTTCAAAGCCCTATTAAAAATCACATCTCCTCCAAGAGGCCTTCCTTGACTACGCCCTCATTTCCCCTACTCCCTCTCCCTTCTGTGTTGCCCTTGCACTTTGATTTGTATCCTTTATTTATCCCCACCCTCACTTATGTACATATCATTCATTTTTTTTAGATTGAGAGCTCCTTGAGGGAATGTGCCTACCAACTCTGTTGTACTCTACTCTCCCAAGTGTTTATACAGTGCTCTGCACACAGTAAGCACTCAATAAATACCACTGCTGGATTGATGCCAGAGCGCCTCAAAGTAGTGTAGAGTCAACAGGGCAAACGGAGAAGGAAAAGGGGGTCTTGTGGACAGGCCAGTACATTTTTCTGGCCTATCGACGGACTTCATTTCAGCTGGGTTATATTGTTAGATAATCAACAACCACCCCCACCAAGAGTTACTCAGTTAAAACACATTGTTTCAGAAAACGTCACAGGTGGAAGGACTCAAAAAGCCTCACTCACAAATTTGCCTATTCCCATAACTTGCCCTCTCAAGTCCCAACTTCATGGTCTTACAATGTGAAGAGGTGGACCTTTGACAATCTTCCATTTGCTAACCAAAGATCTCTTCAAGTTTTTCCCCACACAGTCATTGAAGCTTTTTTCATAAACAGTGGAAATGGAGTGTTCAACATAATATCTACTTTGAATACGTCAGTGCTAAATTGGTTCATCTTTCCTCCACCTCAGAAAGTTCAATTACACATGCTGAGTCTGCTGTGGGACAAATTCTCCAGTGTTCATAAACCAGGGTCTATTTTTTAATATGGTATTTATTAAGCACTTATGCAATAATAATAGCAAAAATAATAACAACAGGAGTATTTAAGTGCTTACTAAGTGCCAGTCCCTGTACTAAGCACTAGAGTGGATACAAGCAAATGGAATTGGGCACAGTTCTTAACCCATGGTGGGCTCGCATTATGTGGCAGACACTGAACTACGCACTGGTGTAGATCCAAGCTAAACAGGTTGAACACAGTCTGCGTCCCACAAGGGGCTCACAGTCTTACTCCCCATTTTAGAGATGAGGTAACGGAGGCACAGAGACGTGATGTGACTAGCCCAAGGTCACACAGCAGATAAGGAGCGGAGCTGGGATTAGAATCCAAGTCCCCTGACTCCAAGGCCTGTGCTTCATCCACTAGGCCTCTCTGCTTCTCAAGACAATGCTACTTCTGAAGATGACCAAATTCCACAAGCCCGTGGGTGACATTCATTCCCCCTCAAAGAGCAAACAGTCGTGACAGTGAACGTTTCATCAACCAGCGGTGTGGATTTGTTACCTGTGGAGGTTGCGGATGGAGAGGAAGCCTTGCAAGCTGCCCATCACGATATGCTCTCCAGCTACACACATATCCAACACTTGTTCCTGCAGGCTCTCGGAGCCTAGATACTTTCCATTTACCGAAAATAGGTGTAAAGCATGCTTATCCTGTGGAGAGCAAAGTGGGATCTTCTTAGGGTCCAAAGTAAGAGAGTTCATTCTTAGTTTATCTACTATTTGCACCCAGACCATTACACTACAGCTAAGGGAAGGAAGGATTAATAGGTCTTGGAGAATATGGATTAGGAAAAAAGGTCTGAAATCTCAAAGAGGTCAGTATGTCCATCGGTCCCTATTTGAGCGGCATAGATTAAGGTGCATTTCAGAAATGCAGATTCATCTCAACACCCAATAAGACTTTTTTCCCCGAAAATGTTCTGAATTTTTCAAAACAACTGTAGAGTCAATAGGAAGGAAAGCATTCCTCCTCCCATCAGTGAGTTTGACCCACCAAGAAAATCCTTTCCAAAAAGCGCCTTCTTAAACGTGCATGATCATAAGGATCAAAACACATCCTTAAGGCCAAGGACTGTCTAACGGAAGTTCTTGAAGCTTTCCGACGGTCTGAATGCTTTACTGAGGGTCAGAAGTGTTACAGTGTGGATTACTGGTACCATTCACTGCAGACAGGAAGGGAAGCACCCTCTCCAAAATGTTCTGTACTCAAAATGGCAATCTGAGGCAAAGTGGGAAGGGGGCTCCCTCTGGAGACGTTCCAGTTTTCGATTTTTAAATGGTATTTGCTAAGCGCTTACTATATGCCAGGCATCGTACTAAGCACTGGCATAGATACAAGATAATCAGGTTGAACACAATTTATGTCTCACCTGTGGTTTACAGTCTTAATCCTCATTATACGGATGAGGTAACGGGCATAGAGAAATTAGGTGACATGCTCTAGGTCACAGCGGACAAGTGGAGGAGCTGGGATTAGAACCCAGGTTCTCTGAATCCCAGACCTATGATGTTAATTTGTTCAGGGCTAGGTACCTTGAAGTTGGTCGTGCCTTCTATGCTGGTGCAGACAACAATATGCCCTTCCCACGACAGAGCCAAGCTGGGGACGGTCAGCAGTAGAGAGCTTTCACAAGGTGGGCGCAAAGTCCGCATATATTGGCCTTTCTGAATGGTGTGAATAATTACAGTGCCATCCTGCAACGAGAAGAATCTCTGAAAGTCTGGGTGGGAGTAAGAGGCAGAGAAAGCAGAGATCTGGTGAAGGAGAGTGGCAAGGAAGGAGGGAGAGTAAGGCAGGGGGACGAATCACCCCCCACAGATCCATATCTTCTGACACATCCCCACCCTGAAAACTTGTCACTCAAGGAGACGTTTCTCTTTCCTTTTAATGTTGGTATCGCTAAGCGCTTACTATGTGCCAAGCACTGTTCTAAGCGCTGGGGTAGATACAAGGTAATCAGGTTGTCCCACATAGGGCTCACAGTCTTCATCCTCATTTTACAGATGAGGGAACTGAGGCACTGAGAAGTGAAGTGACTCGTCCAGGATCACACAGCTGAGAAGCGGCGGAGCCGTGATTAGAACCCAGGACCTCTGACTCCCAAGCCCGGTCTCTTTCCACTGAGCACGCTGCTTCTCTTTTAGCTCCTAGGACTATCAATTTCTCACCCAAATCCCCAAAGTCCCCAATTAAAACTGTAGTTTTTTTTATTTTATAGTATTTTTTTATATTTGTTAAGCATTTACTATATCCCAGGCACTGAACTAAGCGCTGGGGTAGATACGAAGTTGTCGGGTTGGATGCAGTCCCTGTCCCGCATGAGGCTCACAGTCTTAACCCCCATTTTACAGATGAGATAACTGAGGTGCAGAGAAGCCAAGTGACTTGCCCAAGGTCACAGAGCAGAAAAGTGGTGGCCTTGGGATTAGAACCCACTTCTTCTGACTCCCAAGCCCGCACTCTGCCCACTAAGCCACGCTGCTTCTCCGCTTATGTACCAGGCACTGTACTAAATGCTGGTGTAGATATAAACTAATCAGATTGGACACAGCCCAAGTAATAATAATAATAATGATGGTATTTGTTAAGAGTTTACTATGTGCCAAGCACTGTTCTAAACACTGGGGTAGATACAAGGTTATCAGGTTGTCCCGTGTGGGGCTCACAGTCTTAATCCTCATTTTCCAGATGAGGTAACTGAGGCATAGATAAGTTAAATGACTTGCCCAAAGTCACAGAGCTGACAAGTGGCAGAGCCGAGATCAGAACCCACGTCCTCTGACTCCCGAGCTCGTGCTCTTTCCATTAAGCCATGCAGCTCACAGTATTAATCCCCAGTCTACAGATGGGGAGACTGAGGCACAGAGAAATTACGTCACTTGCCCAAAATCACACAGCAGACAAATGACGGAGCTAGGATTAGAACGCTAACTGGGAGAATACAATGCAATGGAATTAGCAGACAGATTCCCTGCCCATAATGAGCTTCCAGTCAAGAGAGGGAGACAGTAATTAATATAAATAATTTATAATATGCAAAGATACGTACATGAATGTGGCCCAGTGGAAAGACCTGGGCCCAGGGGGCAGAGGACCTGCTTTTTAATCTGGGCTCTCCTACTTGTCTGCTCTGTCACCTTGGGTAAGTCACTTCACTTCTCTGTGCCTCAGTTACCTCAGCTGTGAAATGGGGATTACATCCTGCTCCCTTCCACCGATAAGGCCCAGGGGGGACAGAGAATGTGTCGAAACCATCACGTATCTACCCCAGGGCTTAGTACAGTGCTTGGCGCATAAGTGCTCAAGAAATACCATTAAAAAAACAGTTTCCAGTAGGTCATCTACATTAATCTTTCCTTTTAGATTCCTAAAGATTAGCTTCCTTAATCCCTGAAAATAAAACCCTACAATTTTTCTGGTGGATACTTCCCTAGCCTTTATAGTAGAAATGACTTCTCCAATAAATAAAGAAAAATTCACTCTTACCCTTGCTCCTGACACTGCCATGTCTAGCTCAGTGCTGATACCAACGCTCGATATTTCATCGGTGTGTCCGTAGAGAATCTGGAAGGGTTTCGTGGCTAAACCCACCGGAACGCCTCCCTGGGATGAAAAGAACAAAGGTGGTGAGGATCTCCTAGGGTTTTTGTGGATAGCTGGAAGACAGCAGCAGCCAAGAGATCAGCCTGGTGGGCTGGTTTTGGAAAAGAGACGTCAGGAGCCACATGACATCAGGAGGTGAAGTCTAAAATCGGGCTAATAATAATAATGATGGCATCTGTTAGGAGCTTACTATGTATTAAGCACTGTTCTGAGCGCTGGCTAGCAAATCCGAGTTCTTAAGAATGTTAACCCCACATCAGACCACTTGGTCTCTGTACATTTCAGTCAACCAACCAATTCCCCATTGGGTAGGGACTTTAATTTACTTCAACCTTGAAAACCAAATAGAGAACCTAGCATCTCTCTACTTTTCCTAGGGGAACTCAGGATTTATTGCTGAGAGGAACCAATTCACTAAAGGCTGCGTGTATCATGTGTATGGATCTAGCACAAAATCAATATATGTCAAAATGTGGCATCACTTAAAAAAAAAAAATCAGTGCCAAACCAAAGTGATCTACCCAAAGAGACAAGACACGGAGCGTGTCCAATTATTTCCTTGTACATCAGCAGTTCTCAAATGCTAATTTTGCCAATAAGAAGCCCTCTTACCAAATGATCTGCCAGCATTAGAAAGGGATTAGTGAACTGTACCGACAGTAAGCGCTCAATAAATTCCATTGATTATTTATTCATCGACTGTCTCAGTCCCCATTTGATTATAAGCTCCTCGAAGGCGGGGAAATGTATTTAAACATGTCTTTGCATACTTTTAAGCACCTAGTTCAGTGCTCTGGATACAGGTGCTCAAATGCTGATATTTGCTTCTTTTTTCCCCAAATGGAAATTTAATGACATACATTTTGTACACATAAGCATCTAAAGATTCAGTGAAAATATATTACAGCCATCTTCTGCTTTTCCTACTATCCTGTTTTCTTAACTTCCTCTGCCCCTTTCACCTTTTTCCTTGGCCAGGTGGTTATAATTAATGCACAACCACCTGCCACCTAAGAGGGAAAATCATTTGGAAACGATGCCTTCATCTTCCAGAAATTAAGAATTTGCACTGAGAAAATAGGACAGGGCAGTCATCATCCCCTGTTTTCGCCTATCCTGCCGTCGACCCCTGGGCCACATCCTCCTCACCTCCGCCAAACTAATTCTCTTTCCCTCTTCAAAGCCCTACTGAGAGCTCACCTCCTCCAAGAGGCCTTCCCGCACCGAGCTTCCCCTTTTCCCTCTGCTCCCCCTCTACCCCACCCTGCACCTCCCCTCAGCTAAGCCCCCTTTCCCCCCGCTTTCCCTCTGCTCCTCCCCCTCTCCCTTCCCCTCAGCACTGTGCTCGTCTGCTCAATTGTATAATAATAAAAATAATGTTGGTATTTGTTAAGCGCTTACTATGTGCCGAGCACTGTTCTAAGCGCTGGGGTAGACATAGGGGAATCAGGTCGTCCCACGTGGGGCTCACAGTCTTAATCCCCATTTTACAGATGAGGGAACTGAGGCACAGAGAAGTTAAGTGACTTGCCCACAGTCACACAGCTGACAAGTGGCAGAGCTGGGATTCGAACTCATGAGCCCTGACTCCAAAGCCCGTGCTTTTTCCACTGAGCCACGCTGCTTCTCCTATATTTTTTATTACCCTATTTATTTTGTTAATGAGATGTACATCACCTTGATTCTATTTATTGCTATTGTTTTAATGAGATGTACATCCCCTTGATTCTATTTATTGCTATTGTTTTTGTCTGTCTGTCTCCCCCGATTAGACTGTGAGCCCATCAATGGGCAGGGACTGTATCTGTTGCTGATTTGTTCTCTATCTGTTGCTGATTTGTACATTCCAAGTGCTTAGTACAGTGCTCTGCACATAGTAAGCGCTCAATAAATACTATTGAATGAATGAATCTTTAAAAAAAAACCTGGGTTATAATATAATAACAATAATACCAATTAATTGATGCTATCTATTGAGCGCTTACTATGTGCAAAGTGCTGCAGTAAGCACTTGGAAGAATACAATGCAATGGAATTAGCAGACAGATTCCCTGCCCATAATGAGTTTCCAGTCAAGCGAGGGAGACAGACATTAATATAAATAATTTATAATATGCAAAGATATGTGCATGAGTGCTGTGGGATTGGAGGTGGGGCAAATATCAAATGCCCAGAGGTCACAGATCCAAGCACAAAGATGTCGCAGAAGGGAGAGTGAACTGGGGAAAAGAGGGCTTAATCGGGGAAGACCTCTCGGAGGTGATGTGACGTTAAAAAGGCTTTGAGGGTGGGGAGAATGGAGGTCCGGCATATTTGGAGAGGGAGGGAGTTCCGGGCTATGAGGGGGACTTAAGAAAAGGGTCAGAGGAAAGACAGACATGATTGGGGCACAGTGAATAAAGTTGACTCTAGAAGAGCAGACATTAATGGACTAACAGTGTCTCTGGAGAAGACACGAATGCTAGGAAAATTCCAAGGAAAAGGTGGAAGAGGCAGATGGATAGAGACCAGAACAACAATAACAGAAGAACCATAAGAAAGGCTGCGGAATACGGCAGAGGACAGGACGTTCTGGAGAGAGTCTATCCCTGGTGTTGCTACGAACCGGAAATGACTCAATGGCACTTAACAATAATAGAAGAAGAGCAGAATGTGTAGCCGGGGCTATGGTGGGAGTTCAGTGAGGTGAGGTACGATGGGGTAAGCTGATTTACCGTAATGCTTTGCATTCTCAATTAAGTTCTTTTTAAGCCCAGACAATAATTCTGAATAGATATGCCATTCGCTAGTGAACTGAACTGTGTGGATAAGACGATCTGAAAGAAAAACATTTTAAATTCTGTTCTTTCAGGTTCGGTTACCTGCTGGGCAATTTGCCAGATCATACATGTTGTGTCTCTGGAACCGGAAATCAGATGTATCCCACAGTAATCCGTAGCTAAGCAGGTCACCACATCTGTAAAGCGAGAAAGCAGGGTAAAGGACAAGGCTCAGGGAACCCGTTAATCCTGGGGAGGTGATTGCCTCCACAGTGCGACATCATTTTAGATTTGCCAGGCCAAACGTGAATCGCCCGTGACCCTTCCCAAGACTACTAGCGACCTATGACAATACTTAGGACAGCATAAGTAGCCCTAAGAAACATAATCCAGAGGAATGGGATCTTTTTCAACCTTTATAATTTCAGATATTAGAGGTCCAGGAGAATTCCTGCCGCTTTAGTGAACTGACACCAGCACTTCTTTAAACATGCCTGAGCCTGTGTCCGGAGCAGGAGACGCCCCAGGAGAACATGGCCTCTAGAGACAAAAACGTTCATTACTTACCCATGTGTCTCTCGTGCTGTGCGATCAATTTGCCTTTGGTGAGCGATGTCACTCGGATGCTGTTGTCCCAATGTCCTGCACTGAACAGCAGCTTTGCATCATGGGAAACCACAAATAATTTGGACGTGATCTCCAGTCCTGGTGCAAAAGGTCCATTCACGCTACGTTGGGTTCTGGAATTACAGTCATTAACAAGCATTTAGTGAAGCACCTTTTCCTCTTTCAAAAGAAAAATGAAGTATCAGTTCTTTCTACTTCCATCTCTACCTATCTGGGGGACATCTGGGTCACCTGGATCTATTTCAATCAATCAATCAATGGTATTTATTGATGAGTGCTTACTGTGCAGAGCGCTGTAATAACTGCTTGGGAAAGTACAAAAGAGTTCGTAGACATGTTCCCTGCCCTCAAGGAGCTTACAGTCTAGAGGGGAATGGGGCTGGGGGAAGGATAGTAAAATAAATACTGGGTATGTGCATAAGTGCTGTGGGGCTGAGGGTAGGGTGAATACCAACTACTTAAAAAGTAAAGATCCAAGTGCATAGGTGATGCAGAAGGGAGAGAGATTGGAGAATAGAATGTCTTAAAAGGGAAAGGCTTTCATTTTAATAAGGCTTTGAAGGTGTGGAAAAGTGGTGGTCTGTCGTACCAGAAAGAGGGAGTCCTAGGCGAGAGGGGGGACATGGGCAAGGGGTCAGCAGAGAGATGGATGAAAGAGTGAATAAATTAGTGTTAGTGGAAGAAAGTGCAGAAAGGGCTGTAGTAGGAAATCAGCAAGGTAAGGTAGGAAGGGTGAGCTGATTGAATGCTTCAGAGCTGGTGGTAAGGAGTTTCCGTTTGATGCGGAGTTGGACGGGCAGCCACTGGAGGTTGTTGACGATTGGGGAGATGTGGACTGACTTCTTTTTTATAACAATAATCTGGTCAGCAGAAAGAATTATGGACTGGAGTGGGAGAGACGGGAGGCAGGGAGGTCAGCGAGGAGGCCGATGCCGTAATCAAGTACTTGGATCAGCGGGGTAGCCATTTGGATGGAGAGGCAAGGATAGATTTTACATATGCTGTGCAGATAGAATTGACAAGATGTGGTGACAGACTAATATGTGAGTTGAATGAAAGCAATGATCAAGGATAACAACAAAGTTACAGCCATGTGAGGTACAAAAGATAGTGGTGTTATCTTGAGTTCACTTTAGACCTGTTAAGTTTAAAGCGTCGGTGGTCCTAGGTAGGGATGTCCCGAAAGCAGGACGAAATGTGAAACCGCAGAGGAGAAAGGTCAGGGACAGAGAGGTAGATTTGGGAGTCATCAGCGTAAAGATGGTAGTTGAAGCTGTGGGTGTGAATCAGTTCTCCAAGGGAGAGGGTGCAGATGCATAATAAAAGTGGAGCCAGAACTGAGACTTGAGGGACTCTCATTGTTAGAAGAAGGGACGCAAAGGAGGAGCCTGTGAAAGAGACTGAGAAAGATAAATAAAGGAGGAGAACCAGGAGGGACAGTGGTAGTGATGCCAGCTTTAGATACTATTTCAAGAAGGGGGTGGTTCGCAGGGTCCAAAGAAGCTTAAAGATCAACAAGGAGAATTAGGATGGAGTAGAGGCCATTTAATATGGCAAGAAGAAGGTGACTGGTGACCTTTGAGAGGGCAGTTTCTGTGAAGTGAAGGGGACGGAAGCCAGACTGGAGGGGGGCAAGGACAGAAACGGAAGAGAGGAAGTGGAAACAGTGGGTGTAGATACCTCACTCAAGGAGTTTGGAGAGGACTGGTAGGTGGAAGATGGGGTGATAACCGGGGGGAGCTGTCAAAGGAGGCCTTTTTGAGGACAAGGGATACGTGAACATATTTGAAAGCAGTGACGAACAAGCCAGTGGAAAATGGACATTACACCACCTATGTTGAATCCTGCTCTATCCCAAGGAAACAGAAATACACAGATGGCAAGCTGGACATCCTCCTGTCAGCGCCAGATAACCTGAATTCTACCCCTGCTTTTGGCTGGTATCTTTGGGCAACTGACTTAACATTTCTAGGCTTTAGTTCTCCTCATCCATGAAATCAGCATAATACCTCTTGCCCCCTCTCTCCCTCCCATCACAGGTAATAGAAAGTTTCGATCAGAAAGGAAGCCCTCCATTATCTAAAACCATTGTCATCCCTTTTTTATGGAATTTGTTAAGTGTTTATTATGTGATAGGGGCTGTCCTAAGTGCTGGAGGAGATACAAGCTAGTCATTGACTGAGTTATGTTAGCTACTGTTACCACTAGCTGATAAGACTGGTTTTCAAATGGTACAATCCCAAGTACATATATATTTGTAATTTATTCATTCATATTCACGTCTCTCTTTCCCCTCTAAACTGTACGCTCGATGTGGGCAGGGAATGTGTCTGCTTATTATTTTAGTGTACTCTCCCAAGCTCTTAGTATAGTGCTTTGTACACAGTAAGCGCTCAATAAATACAGCTGAATGAAAGAATGAATGGTAGAAGATGGAGGTCAAGTAGGTAAGATAAAAAGGGCAAGTGTTTCGATAAGGTGCGAAGGAATGGGGTCAGAGTTGCAGGTGAAAGGCGATTTTGAGAGGAAGTGGGAGAGCTCACCTGGAGACACTGCTAGGAAAGATGGGAGAGTCATAGAGGGGGCAGGGGTGAAACGGGATGGAGAAGAGCAATGGAGACTTTAGGGAAGATCATGCCTGATGACTGTAATTACAGACTGGAGTGGGAAGAGACAGGAGGCAGGGAGGTCAGCGAGGAGTGAATTATATCCCGTCATATCCCACTAAAGTATGTGACCAGGTCACTGGGAGAAAGAGATTAGGGGTAGGCAGGGGAACAGCGGGTTTGAGGAGGGAGTTAAACATCCGAAACAGCTGGCGTGAGCAACAGGTGTGGAGTCAAATAAGGATGGGGGAAGTATCATTGCTGGGCCGATCTGAGGTCACAATTAAAGCCCAGGAGGATGAATTAGAGATGGACAAGGTTGGGCTGGTGTCTGGATTTCCACCAGCACTGCTCCGCAGCTCGAGCACAGGAGCAGAGGAAGGACACCATGGAGTTAGTGGTATGAGATATGAGATCAGCGGAGGGGCAGAGGAGTGAGAGTTGAATTCAGCAGAGATGGCAGTGTTGAAGGTGTCCGTGGTAGAGATTGGGTATGGAGAGCAAATGGGGCATGATGACTTTAAAGAACTGGGGAGGGGAAGGTCTAAAGATCGGAGGTCTTTGGGGAGGAACAGGACAGATTTGTAGGGAGTGAGTATGTGGGAGAGAAGGCAGGTGAAGAGGTTGAGGTCACAAAGAGGGATTTCAGAGTTGGGGAGGGGAGAGATTGAACAGTGCCTAGAGACGATGAGATCGAGCGTGTACCCAAGCTGGCGAGTGGGTGAGCAGGGGTGGAGCAGCAGGTCACTGGAGTTGAGGAGTGAGAAGAAGCGGGCAGCGGAAGAGTCATCGGGAACATCTCTGTGGATATTCAAGTCCCCAAGGATCAGTATAGGGATGGAGAAAGAGAGAAGGAATGTGAGAAGTGGCTCGAAATGGTTCAAAAAGTTGGAGGTAGGACCTGGGGGGCAGTTAATGGCCATGACGTGGTATAGTGGCTGAAGCACGGGTCTGGGAGTCGGAAGGTCACGGGTTCTAATCCCAGCTCTGCCACTTGCCTGCTGTGTGACCTCAGGCAAGTCACTCCACTTCTCTGGGCCTCAGTTCCCTCATCTGTAAAATGGGGACTAAGACCGTGAGCCCCACCCAGGACAAACTGATTACCCTGTATCTATCCCAGGGCTTTGAACAGTGCTTGGCACATAGTTAAATGCTTAACAAATACCATAATAATTATTATTATGACCAGTAACTGGAATGGGTGGTAGAGAGGGACGATACGGGCTTTCGAGCAAGGGAAAGGCGGTGCGTTGTGAAACCAAGATAGTGAAATATCATTTTCTCTTTGAAAAGAAAAATAAAGTGCCTGTTCTTTCCACTTCAATCTGCATTTATCTTTTGGGCAACTGGCTAATTTAGATTGATTTAAAATATCTTCCTTTGGATGAGTTGGAGCTTGGTTTGCAGAGCTCTATGTTAAAGTTAGCACATGCCTACTTCTTGGAAGAGGTTCAAGCGGGTCTTGGATAAATTTTCATATCGAAGGTCTATAATGGTTCATAACTTCCTAACGTCTCTAGCATTCCCTAAAACCAACTGCTAAAATATCGAGGTTTACACAGCTCCTCCAAGCATTGTTGGTTGATACTGTGGAAGACAAAATATTGGGCTGGAAGCATCACTGACGTGTACATTGGTATAGCTTTTCGATTAAAGTTTAATCCTTGAAAAAGAGTTCCCAAGGGTAGGAATCAACAAGGGAGAATTGGGAGTTGAGAGTGTCAAAGGAGCTACTTGGGGATGCTACCAAAGCCTGATTAAACTCCAGAGTCCAACCCTATGTTGCTCTAAGAAGCAAAACCTCTGGTGTTAAAAGTTAACCATGGACTATAGAAAAATGATGGCTGAAACCATGTTCTGCATTCAAACTAACTGAATTTAAATACAACTAAAATTAGATTAAAAGAAGAAAACAAAAACCAAGACTATTCATTAAATGAGGAAATTCATAGCCCAGTCGAGAGTGAAGGTGATATACGACCACCTTCAAGGTGATTGATCAGTAATTCGGGAAGCAGTACGGCAAGTAGCAGAGGGCCAGGCTATAAACCAGAAGGACCCAGTTTCGAGTTCGAGCTGTTCCGCAAAACTGCCATGTAATGGCGGGGAAGTTCCTTATCTTCTCTGTTCTTCGATTTCCATCGTCTGAAAAATGTGGATTTTCCTTTCCCGCCTTTCCTTACCAACCTCATAGGGTTATTGTGAGGGTGAAAATAAGTGTATGTGAGAGTGATTTGACAATAAAGCACTAGAGAAAACCAGGGAATTATTTGTTTAGGGAAACGGCATGGCCAAGAACAAAGGGCATGGGTCTGGGAGTCAGAGGATCTGGGTTCTAATCCCAGATCAGTCACTTGTGTGCTATGTAACCCTGGGCAAATCACCTCAATTCTCTGTGCCTCAGTTTCCTCATTTGTAAAATGGGGATTCAACACCTCTTCTGCCTCATACTTAGAATGTGAGGGACTGTGACTAACCTGAATCTCTTGTATCTACCCCAGTGCTTAGTACAGTGGTTGGCACATAGTTCAGATGTTTAACAAATACCACAATTATGATTACTCTTGTTACTAACATGAATTAACATGAAATATCACAGGTGTAATGGACATTATACTGGGCTATGATAAAACTGAAAAAGAAACAGGTGATCTCCAGAACCTAGTTGGCAAGTTACAGGTTTATAACTTTACCTCCACATAAAATTACCTGAATTACTTCCACTGGCTTTTAGGCAAAAAAGAATCCTTCATCTTCAGAAAATACATTTCACCAATTCGCTCAATTATTTTGCTGGCTGGCTAGCCATAATGTTTCATAAGGCGATAAAAGGGATCTACAGCTCCAACGGTCTGTGACTGCTGTATCTTAGCTAGCCCATTTACTTACTTTGGGTTTGTTACGGTTTGATCTTTGATGAAAGTAAAGTAGTTAGAGATATTTCGGTCATAAGGCAGCCACCCGTGAGTCCCAATAATGCAGTTCATGCTGGCGGTTACCTGGAGAGAGCACAGGGTGAAAGAAATTAGAGGAAAGGCCAGGAGGAGCGGAAAATCAGCAATCCTAAATGTACTCACCTAGTTTTGCTCTATTAATTTACTGCTTGGGGAATGGGATCGTATTTCACCAATGCTTAGTACTGCACCAAGTGGGTGCTCAATAAATACTATGACTAACTCTACTGGACAGAGAAGCACTCTATCTTCATCAAGATGCAAACCAAAAAAAAAAAAAAAACCAACTCACCAATAGCTCTGGACTCCCTTGAGACATAAAAGAACGAGATTGGTTTCTGGGGACAATAGCCTTCACTAATGGAACACCGTCACTGATTCCCTAAAAGGAGAGAAAAGGAGAAAGATTTTAATCATTAATTCGCCATCTTCCTGTAAAATAGGAGAGGAAGAAATTCCTGCCTATTCTAGACGCTTTCTGACCAACTTACAAAACGGATAAGGCGGCTTTACCCCTGCACAGAATAATAAACCTCCAGGAGATAAATTCCTCCAAGGAAGAGTCTCTACTACTCGTAACTATTTTTACGCTATTCAGGACTTAGCAATGATGATCAATACATATTCATCGATTATTATGTCCTGTTGTTGATCTGCTCTGAAAAGCGCTCTGGATCTATAAGTAGGGGAATGCCTGAGTGTTTTTATAAAAGAGTAAAAATTTGCATATATATATGTGTGTATAGGAAGCGGCATGGTATAGTGGATGGAGCATGGGATTGGGAGTTAGAAGGTCATGGATTCTGATTCCAGCTCCGCCACTTGTCTGCTGTGTGACCCTGGGCAAGTCACTTTACTCCTCTGGGCCTCAGTTACCTCATCTGCAAAATGGGGATTGAGATTGGGAGCCCCACGGGGGTCAGGGACTGTGTCTAACCCAATTTGCTTGTAACCACCCCAGCGCTTCATACAGTGCCTGGCACATAGTAAGCGCTTAACAAATACCGTAATTACTATAATTATATGTAAATATGCAGCTGATTCCCCAGATTAATTTTCACTATTTCCTGCTCTATCCTTGTTCTTTCTTCTGCTCTATTTTAAAATCATTTTTGTCCCTAACAGACTGTAAGTTCCTTGAAGGCAGGGGATGTGTTTCTTGCTTAGTGTACTTTCGCAAGGGTTTGAACAGTGCTAGGGAGATACAAGATCATCAGATCAGACATAATCACTGCCCCAACACGGGGCTCACGGTCTAAAATGTAGGGAGGACCAGCATGTTATTCCCATTTTATAAATGGGAAAACTGAGTCTCAGGGATCCTAAATGCCTTGCCCACAGCAGGAAAGTGGAAGAGCCAGAATCAATAATAATAATAATAATGATGCTGGTATTTGTTAAGCGCTTACTATGTGCAGAGCACTGTTCTAAGCGCTGGGGTAGATACAGGGTAATCAGATTGTCCCACGTGAGGCTCACAGTCTTAATCCCCATTTTACAGATGAGGTCACTGAGGCACAGAGAAGTAAAGTGACTTGCCCAAAATCACACCGCTGACAAGCAGCAGAGCCGGCATTCGAACCCATGACCTCTGACTCCCAAGCCTGGGCTCTTTCCACTGAGCCACGTCCCCTTGACTTCCGTCCCGCAAATGGATCCTGCCCGGTAAAGAGCTCTGTGCGGACTCTGTAGCCCACTGCATCCGTGTTCACCTGCTTCCGACTTACTGCACCCTGTGCCTTAGCACCTTCCTGCTTAGCACCTTTCTGCCAGGAAGGGGCCTGGCAGAATTAAAAGAGTGGGAATGTGCTGTGCAAACAAGTCCTTCATGCAGGGTTCCCATTCCTGCCATTCTCCACGAGACAGACTCCACCCCTGACCAACTGGAACAGAATGGATTACTGCCGAGGGAAAGGCCCACCTGAAAACACAGACTTCCCTTTGCTCTTCGCTCTATTTTTCTCTAATATGTTTTTAATAATTTGGGGGGCCTCGTTTGCTCCTCTCTCCCATGCGACTCATTTCCGGGTAACGGGGTCGTCTATTCTAGGGCTCTGAATTTGTGACCTAATGGAAAAAGCACGGGACTGGCGATCAGAGGCCCCGAGTTCTAATCCTGACTCTGCCAGCTGCCTGCTGGGGGACACTTGGGAAAGTCACTTAATTTCTCTGGGCCTCGGTTTCCTCACCTGTAAAATGGAGATGCAATATCTGTTCGCCTCTCCACTCAGACTGTGGGTCCCATGAGGGACAGGGTCTGTGACTGACCCGATTATTTTGTATCTACCCCAGCGTTCAGTGCAGTGCTAGGCACATAGTAAGCACTTAAATACCACCGTTGTTATTCTTCTCCTTATTTAGGCAATATGGAAAACGAAGCCATCTTTTCTGGGAGAAACCTCAAACTAGAAATTTCTGACGATTTTTGAGGGCATCAGTCGTTACCTCTATGAAGAATGACTTGAGCTCAGGAAGGTGCTGGAATAAGTTCAGGGTGCAGACGTCTATTTTAGTCTGTCTCTGCACTACTTCCTCTGCTGATAATCTTGGAGGGTGAGGCTCCTAGAGAATCATTTTAAGAAAAAAAGATTTCCATTTCAACATAAAGCAAAAACTGGCACCGAAACAAATGATATCATGTTTTAGCATTCAAAACAGAGAGCCAAGTTGGGATTTAGCTGAATCTTCAGGTGTTGAGACTTCAGTTTCAAGAAAAGATTTCTAAGATTACATGGAAAAATAAGTGGGCATTGAACTCTATTTCCTTCCTCAAACTATCAGCTGAAATGAAAAGTTTACTAGACTTTCAGGTTCTAATGTATTAGAGTTACAATTTCAGGGACAAGGTAAGAATAGGCAGAATTCTTAAAACACACACACACACAAAAAAAACCCAAGAAGATTATTCATTCATTCAATTCATTCAATCTATTTATTGAGAGCTTACTGTGCACAGAGAACTTGGACGAGTACATTACAACAATAAACAGTCAGAGCCCCTGCCCACAACGAGCCTACAGCCCAGAGGGTGGGAGGAGACAGACATCAGTACAAATAAATAAAATTAGAGATATATACATAAGCGCTGTGGGGTCGGGAGAGGGGAAGAGCAAAGGGAGGAAGTCAGGACGACGCAGATGAGAGTGGGAGATGAGCGAAAGTGGGACTTAGTCTGGGAAGGCTAGACAAATTCCATAACACCAATATAAGAAGAGTACAGGTTGAGACAGCAAATTTGCCTGAAATGATTCTTCCGTCTCCATCCCGGAGAGACACGGGTCACTCCCCTCCTTAAAATCCTCCAGTGGTTGCCCATCAACCTCCACACGAAACAAAAACTTCTCACTCTAAGCTTCAAGCCTCTCCGTCACCTTGCCCCTCCTACCTCTCCTCCCTTCTCTCTTTCTATTGCCCACCCCGTAGGCTCCGCTCCTCTGCCGCCCACTTCCTCACCGTCCCCCGTTCTCGCCTATCCCACGGTCGACCCCCGGCCCACGTCCTCCAGCTGTCCCGGAATGCCCTCCCTCCACACCTCCGCCAAACTCACTCTCTTCCCCTCTTCAGAGCCCTAATGAGAGCTCACCTCCTCCGAGAGGCCTTCCCACACTGAGCTTCCCCTTTTCCCTCTACTGCCTCTCTGCTCCCCCTTCACCTCCCCTCAGCTAAGCCCTCTTTTCCTCTGCTCCTCCCCCCTCCCTTCCCCTCCCCTTAGCACTGTGCTCATTTGTATATATTTTTATTATCCCTTTTATTTTGTTAATGAGGTGTACATCCCCTTGATTCTATTTATTGCGATTAAGTTGTCTTATTTTTGTCCGTCTCTCTCCCCCGATTAGACTGTGAGCCCGTCGATGGGCAGGGATTGTCTCTATCGGTTGCCAAATTGTCCATTCCAAGCGCTTAGTACAGTGCTCTGCACATAGTAAGTGCTCAATAAATACTGCTGAATAATACACAGACGGGACCATCACCCTACTCTGGCAAAGAAAGCTCACTAGATGAAAAACTGACTCTGTTCAGAATGCTTATTGGAAAGAGGTTTCTGCTCAGACCTCCATTTTACAGTTGCCAGACAATCACTGTCATCTTGTAGTTTGGCCCTGGCAAAGGCAAACATTCTATTATAATAGTCACATTACCAGAACCAGAGCTCACTGTGGGCAGAAAAGTCAGCGCTCTGGTCGTAGGTAGTTGCCACTACTAAATCCCCAGGTCCTCCGCAGCCACCAGAGACCTTCGGTACAGCACTGTGACCCTTGCTCGTCGTGGGCGGGGAACATTTCTATCAACTCTGTTGCACTGTACTTTCCCGGCCACGCAGTAGAGTGCCCTGCCCGCAGTAAACGCTCCAGAAATACCACTAATGATGATGATGACGACGATTCCTATGAGAAGCAGCGTGGCTCAGTGGAAAGAGCCCGGGCTTGGGAGTCAGAAGTCATGGGTTCGTATCCCAGCTCTGCCACTTGTCAGCTGTGTGACCGTGGGCAAGTCCCTTAATATCACTAGGCCTCAGTTACCTCATCTGTAAAATGGGGATTAACTGTGAGTCTCACGTGGGACAACCTGAGGTCTCTGTATCTACCCCAGCGCTTAGAACAGTGCTCTGCACGTAGTAAGTGCTTAACAAATACCAACATTATTATTATTAGAACTGTCAGTCCTCATATGAAGGAGGAGCCAGAGCCCAATTACAAGCCACAGTTTGGGACTACCAACAAGGTAGAATCAATCAGTCAGTGGTATTTATTGGGTGCTTACCATGTGCAGAGCACTGTATTAAGCCCTTGGGAGAGTACAATATAACAGAGTGGGTGTATCAAATCAATCGATGGGTTTTACTGGGTGGTTGCCATGTGCAGAGCACTGTACTAAGTGTTTGGGAGAATAAAACGGGAGTTGGTAGACACATTCTCTGTCCACATGATAATAATAATAATGTTGGTATTTGTTAAGTGCTTACTATGTGCCAAGCACTGTTCTAAGCACTGGGGTAGATACAAGGTAATCAGGTTGTCTCATGTGGGGCTCACAGACTTGCTCCCCATTTAACAGATGAGGGAACTGAGGCACAGAGAAGTTAAACGACTTGCCCAAGGTCATACAGCAGACAGTTGGTGAAGCCGGGATTAGAACCCACAACCTCTGACTCCCAAGCCCGGGCTCTTGCCATTACGCTGCTTCTCAAATTTACAGTGTGAACCACACAGATTAGCAGCACTCAACCAGATTTCTAGTTAATTCCTGTGCTTCACAAGGTAAACTTGTTGTGGGAAGAGATCGCGTTTGCCAACTCTTTTATACTGTACTTTCCTAAGCGCGTAGATCAACGCTCTTTACACAGTAAGCGCTCAATAAATATCACCGAGTGACTGAGAAAGTCACCTACTCATTATGACTGGCTTTTTTTTCTATTGACCTGCTGCAAATACAGAGCCACATCTCTTCTTGCTAAATTGATAAAATCCAACTTGGAATGGCAGAGGGAATAAGAGGGAGAGGAGAAAGGGAGAGTTATAACTGTAATACTTGTTGAATGCTTACTAGATGCCTAACATTTTACTCTGCCTTGGGATAAACCCAAGTTAATCAGGTCAGTCATAGTCCCTGTCCCTCAAGGGGCTCACAGTCTAAGTAAGTGAGAGAGCAGTTACTGAATCCTCAGTTTCAATTATATTCATTCATTTATTTAATCGTGTTTATTGAGCGCTTACTGTGTGCAGAGCCCTGTACTAAACGCTTGGAAAGTATAATTCGGACACAGATAGAGACAATCCCTACCCAACAATAGGCTCACCGTCTAGCGTGGCTCAGTGGAAAAGAGCCTGGGCTTTGGAGTCAGAGGTCATGAGTTCGACTCCCAGCTCTACCACTTGTCAGCTGTGTGACGGTGGGCAAGTCACTTAACTTCTCTGTGCCTCAGTTACCTCATCTGTAAAATAGGGATTAACTGTGAGCCTCACGTGGGACGACCTGATTACCCTGTATCTACCCCAGCGCTTAGAACAGTGCTCTACACGTAGTAAGTGCTTAACAAATACCAACATTATTATTATTATTGGAAGGACCTGGGTTCTAATCCCAGCTCTGCCGCATGTCTGCTGTATGTCCTTGGGCCAGTCACTTCACTTCTCTTGGGCCTCAGTTGCCTCATCTGCAAACTGGGGGTTAAGACTGTGAGCCCTATGTGGGACGCGGACCGTGTCTAACCTGAATAGCTTACATCTACCCCGGCGCTTCGTACAGTGCCTGTTACATAGTAAGCACTTAACAGATACCATGAAATAAAAAACTATCTTGTGGACTGGCAGATTTCCGCCTTTCCGTGTCCACACTCAACAAAATTCCTTTGGACCAAATTTGATTTTCCCAGGTGACGTGTTCTGAGGGATGATGTGATCCAGCTCAACTACAACCGCAGCATAGCACAGATTTAAACAGTTTTCAGTGGAAACCGTCATCTGACCCCTTTACACAGCATTCTACTGCGAGATGGTGTCAATCGATCAATGGCATTTATTGAGCGCTGACTGTGTGCACAGCACTATGCTAAACGCTTGGAAGGGTTCAATCGATGGCATTTATGGAGCGCTTACAGTGTGCAGAACACTGAACTAGGTGCCTGGGAGGATAAAATCCACTAGAGCTGATCCGCACGTCACCTGCTCTCATGAAGCTTACAATCTCGTAGAGGAAACAGATGTAAAAATAAATGAATAACATGAGAATGGGTTAAAGAGTGGAAGGAATAATGTCCCGTGAAAATGAATCACGTAGCATTTTGGGGGAACCAAACCAGTTTCTGGGCTTGGAGAAGGCACGATTTTTAATTGAACCTGATTAAGCCCACTACAGGAGACCACCTGACTACTAAGCCAGCTGAGTTCTTGCCTCCTTTTTGTTTACAGTGAAGGCACAATACAGAAAAAATCTTCTTCTGTATGGTGTCGCAAAATCAGATCTTTAAATGATAAAGTCCTTAGAAAAGGAAGCTGCACTGTCTCTTGGCAATGCACATTAAGGCAACCATGGAGATCAAGAAATAAGATTCTTTACCTTTAACAGCTGACAGGGTGTTTGCCCAAAATTATTAATCATCCCTTCTAAAGCCTTCCTTTCTTTCTCATCGGTTAAGGCATCCAGATCCACAGCTCCTAGAACCACAAGAAGTCCAAGTCAAAACCAATAAGGACAGAAATAACAGTGTGTGGAATCTCTGAAAGAATATCTGCCCTCCTATAAACTATCAACAATGGTCTATCAATTCTTGAAGGTTTCAATGAGATGATCACCAAACTTTACGTACATGGAAAAGTAAATACAAAATATATTTTGAATCAGAAGTGTGAGATGGAGAAGCTCTTCGTAACTACAGTGGGACATATATACTGGCATATAAATGCGGTATGAAAATCTCTGCATAGAAAAGGAGGAAGAAATGCAGAGTTAGCCAATTTTTTTAATGGTATTTGTTAAGCGCTTACTATGGGTCAGGCACTATACTAAGCGCTAGGGTAGACATAAGATAATCTGGTTGGACACAAAGTCCCACTTGGGGCTCGCGGTCTTAATCCCCATTTTACAGATGAGGTAACTGAGGCCCAGAGAAATTAAGTGACTTGACCAAGATCATACAGCAGAGAGATGGCGGAGCAGGGATTCAGGTCCTCCGATTCCCAGGCGCCAATTCCAGTGCTCTGCTTTGAAAATTAATGTCTTAAGCTTTATCTTCGAAAACAACACTTCTCGTGCCTTGCTCTTGATACGCAAAATTTCACGAACGTTCAGAGAAATCTCCCCAGATGATTCTTCCCTCCCACAACTATGATGAAAAGGAAAACCACTCGTACCTTCATAACTACAGTAGTAAAACACATTGAGGGCTTCCACTGCAGCTGGCCCCCTCTGTTTATAGCCGAAAATCAAATCTATCCACTCGTGGAGATGAGCAGAGACGTACTCTGATTCCTAGGACAGGAAAACTTTGCATTAGCAGGAAGCACTTTCAGCCTCATCTAGAGTTCACAGTCTACTTTTTTGAGGGAGGGGGATGAAACTTTGGAATGCTGTACCCACTGGTCAGGATTATGAGAGTTTACCCCGGAAAACAACCCAGCCAGTATTAAACGAATGGGGCAAATCTTTGAGTTAATTTTTACTTTTAGCCCTGGTTGCGGGGTGGGGGGTCTGTTCACCTAATCCTATCAATCAATCAGTCTAGTGCCAATGATTCAGTGAAATTCAGTTTAATTCAGTGAAATTAAACCTAATTATTGTGGTATTTTTTAAGGGCTTAGTATCTGCCAAGCCCTGTACAAACACTGGGTCAGATACAAGATGACGAGGATGAACCTAAGCCCTGTCCCTCACTGGGCTCACCGTCTAAACCCAACCCTGCCCTAGAAGTTGTGACATTTTCTATGCATTAGTAATTAGACAGGCAGGAATACAGAGGTGAACTGTCTGTCCAAAAAATTCATTTGTTCATTTATATTTATTAAACGCTTACTGTGTGCACATCACTGTAATAATAATGATGGCATTTGTTAAGCACTTACTATGTGCCAAGCACTGTTCTAAGCGCTGCGATAAATACAAGGTAATCAGGTTATCCCACGTGGGGCTCACAGTCTTCATCTCCGTTTTACAGATGAGGTAAGTGAGGCACAGAAAAGTGAAGTGACTTGCCCAAACTCATGCACCTGACAAGTGGCAGAGCAGGGATTAGAACCCATGACCTCTGACTCCCAAGTCCGTGCTCTTTCCACTAAGCCATGCTCCTTCTCTGTACTAAACTCTTGGGAGACTACAATATAACAGCAAACAGACACAGTCCCTGAATCACCCTCACGCCCGAAACTCATTCAAAATGGCACTTTACCAAGTTGCTGGGAAAAGAATTATTTTCCCATTACAGTGTCAAGCAGGAAAATAAAAATGGTTTTTACCAGAGCTTTTCTATGTTTGTAGATGAAATCTTCAGGTGACCGGGCCCACTTGGGGAGAACCACATCATTCACTAGCTCTTTGGAGACTTGCAGTCGGCCCAAATTAAATTCTGTAGAATACGAAACATACGGGGCTAAGAATAAATAACGTCTAGACATTTTGAACATCAATCACAGGAACGAAGCAAATATCCAGTCATCTCCCAACCTCGGGGCAAAGAAGTGCTTCTCTGTCCACATCAGACAGAAACTCCTTGCCGTCAGGTTCAAAGCACTCATCGACCCTGCCCCTTCCTACCTCACCTACGACGCTGCTGTCCTCTTACAACCCAGCCGGTACACTTTGCTCCTCTGACGCCAACCTACTCACTGTCCCTCCATCTCGTCCATCTCGCCGCCGACCTCTTGCCCACCTCCTGCCTCTGGCCTGGAACGCTCTCCCTCTTCACATCCGACAGACGATCGCTCTCCCCAGCTTCAAAGCATTATTGAAGGCACATCTCCTCCAGGAGGCCTTCCCCGACTAGGCCCTCATTTCCTCTTCTCCCACTCCTTTCTGTGTCATCCTTGTGCTTAGATTTGTACCCTTTATTCATCCCTCGCTCAGACCCACAGCACTTATGTCCCTACCCACAATGTATTTAACATTAATGCCCATCTCTCCCCTTCTAGACTGTGAACTCTCTGTGGGCAAGGAACATGACTACCAATTCCATTATATCGTACTCTCCCATCCGATTAACATGGCACCCTGAACCCAATAAGTGCTCAATAAATGCAATTAACTGACGTGAAAGTACAAGGAGAAAAGTCAGTGGGAAATGAGGCTTAATACTATACCAGAATACGCTCTTCCAAATATTTTAAAATTGTGGATTCTTCTGCGAATATGAAAATCAAAATCTTATTGTACGCTAATTCTTACAGGACCAGTCAGGAGTGTGAAGAGTGGTTTACTGGTGGCTACTTAGTGAGGGATGAAGAGAAATCAGCTAGATCTAGTTCTCATTCCAGTTGACTAGAAATGCAATTTCGGGTACCCATTTTCCATTACGTTCAAAATAATGAGAGGAAATAAGGCCTTAACCCTTAAGGACAATTCAAGAAACGTAAATCACGAGGGCTTAGTGTTCCTTAAAACTGAACCTAAATACGTCGCTTAGGTATGTCTAGTCTTATAAACAGACTCCAGTTTTTTGTTTTCACTACTTAAAAATATACTCTGAACTTCCTAACTCCTCTAATTACTTCAATTTTCCACTTATGCAGATAAATTATTCATTTTGGTTCAGTTTGCAATTAAAAGTTCAGTAAAACTTGCCAGAAGTCATGCAAGATGGAATTACTACATTACAAAAATAGGTCCAAGTGCTTCAATTTTTAGAGTAATATAAGTTGTTTTTTACAGAAATGAACAGCAGCAACATTGCTTTATATTTTATATTAAATTATGAATGTTATACTCACAGAGGTTATAATGGCTAAATCAAATCAATATTTACCAACACAGAAAATGAGATTCACGAGAGAGGTAATAGAAGAAAAAAATAAAAAATGATTACTAGGTAAGACTTTAAATAGAAAACTATCCATCTTTTGGGTCTATAACTTTAGGCCAAAAGTCCAAACTGCAGTCTTATTTTTTCTTAAGGATGATGAGGGAAAAAGTGGAAAACAACATTCAGCACAACGTGGCTCCACTTTCCAAAACCCTTCACTGGTTACCCATTCTATCACACCCGAAAGAGCAATCACTGCTTTTCAGGTCCTCCATTAGCAAACTCCTATTAATGTCCACTCGTCTCGCAGTACCCACCGGCTCATGCTCTGCAAAAATAATTTTACAACCTCCCTCGTTTACTGAATCCTGTCACATAGCATCCAAGAAGCATTGGAAGCTCCTACTAATCTCCACTCTTCTCCCAGTACCCTCCAGCTCATACTCTATGTTTCTCTCCGGCCAACATGATTACCGTGTCTCTTATCTCTCACATCCAACCCCTTGCTCATGCCTTTCTTCTCGCCTAGAGTTCCTTCCCCTCATTAGATATGTCAGTCTGCAGCTCCTCCCACTTTCAAAGCCCTTCTGAAATCACATCTCCTTCAAGAGGCCTTCCCCAAGTCTTTTTTTCCTCCCCAGAGCACATCCCCTCCTTTAGCACCTCAGCACCCCTGTACTAATTACACACTCAGGCACCCACAGCCCTTCTGTACCTATCAACTTTTTAAAAAAGGTATTTGTTAAGCACTTAATATGCACCAGGCATTGTAATAATAATAATGGTACTTGTTAAGCACTTACTATGTGCCAAGCACTGATCTAAGTGTTGGGGTGGATACAAGTCCATCCAGGTTGGACACAATCCCTGTCCCCCCTGGGGCTCACACTCTTAATCCCCATTTTACAGATGAGGGAACTGAGGCACAGAGAAGTGAAGTCACCTGCCCAAGGTAACAGAGCAGACACGTGGCCGAGGCAGGATTAGAACCCAGGTCCTTCTGACTCCCGGGCCCATGCTCTCTCCAGGAGGCCACTCTGCTTCTCAGACCCTACATTCATGTCGGCTTCAGAGACAATGAGGGGCAGAGGGTCGCAGGCGTTGTGCGAGCGAGGGAACGTGTCTTAACTCTGTGGTTCTAAACTCTCCCATGTGCTCAGTACAGGGCTCTGCATAAAGTGAGCGCTCGATAAATACCACTGACTCCTTGATCACAATGCTTCTTGGATGCTGTGTGACAGGATTCAGTAAACCAGGGAGCTTGTAAAATTATTTTGGCAGGAAGGAATGAAAAATGAAGGGAAAAGTAAAATGACTCAAGATTCTTTATAACAGCTAGAGCCATTCAAGCAACTGGGGAAGCAGCGTGGCCTAGTGGAGAGAGCAAAGGCCTGGGAGTCAGAGGACCTGGGCTCTAATCCCTGTGCTGCCATTTGTCTGCTGTGTGACCTCGAGCAAGTCACATAACCTCTCTGTGCCTCAGTTACTTCATATGTAAAATGGGGATTAAGACTGTAAACCCCACGTAGGACATGGACCGTGTACGCCAGCATTTAGCATAGTGCAAGAAACACAGCAAGCGCTTAACAAGGACGTGGGTTACTATCCCTGCTTCGCCTCTTGTCTGCTGTGTGACCTTGGGCAAGTCACTTCACCTCTCGGGGCCTCAATTTCCTCATCTTGATGGGGATTAAGACTGTCAGCCCTACGTAGGACATGGACTGTGTACCCCAGCATTTAGCATAGTGCAAGAAACACAGCAAGCGCTTAACAAGGACGTGGGTTCCTATCCCTGCTTCGCCTCTTGTCTGCTGTGTGACCTTGGGCAAGTCACTTCACCTCTCGGGGGCCTCGGTTTCCTCATCTTGATGGGGATTAAGACTGTCAGCCCCAAGTGGGACAGGGACTGTGCCCAACCGGACAGCTTGTATCGCTCCAGCGACTGGTACAGTGCCTTACACATAGTAAGAGCTTACAAAATACCACAAAAAATACCAGAACATATCTACCATCTTTATTGCATTAAACTCTCCCAAGCATTTAGTACAGTGCTCTGTACACTGTACTAGAGAAGCAGTATAGAGACTATACAGTACTATATAGCACTATATTATACTATATTTAGTACTATATAGCAGTATAGTATAGCAGTATAGTATAGCAGTATACTATAGCAGTATAGTATAGCAGTACACTGTATAGAGAAGCAGCGTGGCTCAGTGGAACGAGCTCGGGCTTGGGACTCAGAGGTCACGGGTTCGAATCCCAGCTCTGCCACTTGTCGGCTGTGTGACTGTGGGCAAGTCACTTCACTTCTCTGGGCCTCAGTTCCCTCATCTGTAAAATGGGGGTTAAGACTGTGAGCCTCGTGGGGGACAACCTGATGACCCTGTATCTCCCCCAGCGCTTAGAACAGTGCTCTGCACATAGTAAGCGCTTAACAAATACCAATATTATTATTACACTGTAGATGCACACTGTGTACGACTGTTTGAGTAAATTGTGAGCCTCTCAAAGGAAAGGGACCCTACTTAATTCCCACCTCTGTATTCCTTCCCAGTACTTAGCACAATGTTCTACACACAGAGGTAAGTACTTAATGCTCCTAATAATAATGATAATTTTGGTATTTCTTAAGCACTTACTATGTGCCAAGCACTGTTCTAAGCTCTGAGTAGATACAAGGTAATCAGGTTGACCCACTTGGGGCTCACGGTCTTACTCCCCGTTTGACAGATGAGGCAACTGAGGCCCAGAGATGTTAAGTGACTTGCCCAAAGTCACCCAGCTGATAAGTGGCACAGCCGGGATTAGAACCCACGACCTCTGACGCCCAAGCCGGGGCTCCTTCCACTGAGCCACGCTGCTTCTCTACTATCACTACCACCCCCATTGATTGATTGGCAGCTGTAGGGCAGTGCTGGGCGGGGCGGGGGGCTTCTGGAAATACCGGGAAGCAGCATGGCCTAGTGGATAGAGCCCAGGCCTAGGAGTCAGAGGACCTGGGTTCTAATCCTACCCCTGCTATTTGCCTGTTCCGTGACCTTGAGCAAGTCACTCACTTCTCTGTGCCTCAGTTACCTCATCTGTAAAAACGGGGGTTAAGACTACGAGCTCTATGTGGGACCCCAGTGCCCGGTGCATAATAAATGCTCAAATTCAACTGAAGGAAAAGGAAAAAAAGAAAAAGAATTGGTATGGAATCCAACCTGGGCTGGGCTGGTTGCCAGATTTCCAGCCGGGGAGGACTCAACGATCACGTGTCCATCTTTGGTCTAACACACCAACTCTCCCATCTTGTCCTACGAGCTCCACTTTTCCACACAAAACCAGTGAGGTGGTTAAAATGGCAGCAAGATGAATGGTGAAGGCAGATCTTCCTCCCTTAATAGTAATGTCTCTACTACTGCATCACCCACTGATTCCAACCTTCTTTCGCTCCAGATGTCCTTGCCATTTTTCGACAGGGAAAGCTGCTGTCCATGCCTACCTCCCTACGGCTAATCCATTCTCAGAACACAATAAAAATATTCCATCCTCAACGGCACAAATTTACCACCTGCTACTAACGGGTGAAGGGCACCGTATGAGGCTTTGCAGAAAGATGTGAAAGCCGTATTTTTCCCATGCTGTGGACGCCTCTGTAGGAGGCTCGGTGATAAAATTTACGCCCTTCTGGGGTCCCAGCCAACGGTTCACTTCACAATTCCCCAAGCCCCATACTTACGATTCTGATTTTCCAAGAACTCTGGGAAGTAGAAGAATTCAGGAATAAGCTCCTTGACATCGTACGGGTTATCCATAAGAGCCTGCCACGTGGCAGGGATGGAATGAAACTGTCGATCTGCACAATCAAACCTGTTAAAGCAGGACACGGGTGAGACGGACCGAGGAAAAAAAAAATCCCGGTACGAGGAAACAGGGAAGAACAAAATCGACATTCATCCATCCTTCATCTCCTTTATGATGAGAACTTCCCTCTTCCTCCTCTGCTCTCCTCCCCCATGGAAACGATCAATAATTCCAATAATTCTCTTTTCGATTTCCTCTTTAGGGTCTACATGTTAAAATACCACACAGCCCAAATCACACTGGCCAATGCTTTCATGTTGTTCACTTTTAGGAGTAAAGAGACCTATATTAAGGGAATGATTCATATAGTATGGTACAATTTCTGGAGTATAATTACAAAAGGGCAGGTCAGTAATTCATTAGCTAAGGTAATAATAACTGGACTATTTCTTAAGCACTTACTTTGTGCCAGGCACTGTACTAAGCACTGGGGTGGATACCAGCAGATCGGGTTGGACACAGTCCCTGTCCCATACGGGGCTCACATTCTCGATCTTCATTTTATCGATGAGGTAACTGAGGCACGGACAAGTGAAGTGACTTGCCCAAGGTCGCACGGCCGACAAGTGGCGGAGTCGGGATTAGAACCCATGACCTGTTGACTCCCAGGCCCGTGCTCTACCCACTACGCCACGTTAGAGCCTCTGAAAAGTTCCTCGGAGACAGCTACGCAGACTGAAAGTCAAAAAAAGAATATCAGGATGACCCAAGGGGAGAGCCGTGATTACCCCTGGAACAACGCCGGTTTATTATTATTCTTACTACTGTATTGGTTAAGTTTTATTATGTGCTGAGAACTTTTCTAAGTGCCGGGGTAGATACACGTTAAAGAGGATGGACAGGATTCCTGTTCCGCATGGGGCAGAACATGCAATGAAGCCCTATTTTAGAGATGAGGAAACTGAGGCCCAGAGAAGTCAAGTGACTTGCCTAAGGTCACACAGCAGGCGAACCAGGAATAGAACCCAGGACCTCTGACTCCCCAGGCCATGCTCTCTCCACTAGCCCATGCTGCTCCTAGGTACCAGATTAAATTGGTGCCAGGATATTTTACTCCAAAAGAATGGTTGGTGTCCTCTGCATTGGAAGGCGATGCCACCGAGGGTGAAATTTACCCGAGTGCAGGCGCTGAAAAGGCCAGTGTAGACTTGACTATCCTGCCCACCCCAGGTACCTACATTAATGTCCGTCACCCGCGGACCGTGCCTACCAACTCTGTCATACTGTACTCTTCCTAGCGTTCAGTCTGTCTCCCCCGATTAGACTGTAAGCCCGTCAAAGGGCAGGGACCGTCTCTATCTGTTACCGATTTGTACATTCCAAGCGCTGAGTACAGTGCTCTGCACATAGTAAGTGCTCAATAAATACTATTGAATGAATGAAATGCTCGGCCCACGGTGAGCGCTCCATAAATACGACTGACTGACTATACACCGAGACCGTCCTCTGCGGTGCCAAGAGACGGGCAACCCTCGGTGAGACAGATGTGGCTCTATTTCAAAAGCAAGCGTCACAGGACGCGGGCGGCAATACGAGGTTACAGCCTTCCCTAACAGGTCAGGTGGCTCTCCCGAGGTCTAAGTGATAGAGGAGACGGGATCCATTTTCCTCCCAACTTACCTGCCGCTCTGAAGCTGGATATGCAGAGTCGTGAAGGGCTCCACGCGAATCAGGTAGTGCATGACCCCGGCGGAATTGGAATAGTGAGTTCCGTAGTGAAACTTGTCAATTGTCCCCATGGGGTCCTCGAAATTCTCATACCTACAGAGGAGATCGATAGCTCGCCAACTTCAAAATACTTTCTTTCGCCAACTGCAAAATACTTTCTTTATACCCATCTCCTCGTCTGTGACCTCTGGGCATTTGATAGTTGCCCCACCCTCGACCACACACCGCCCTAAAATAATGATGGGATTTGTTATGCACTTACTTTGTGCTAAGCACTGTTCTAAGCGCTGGGGTAATGTTGGCATTTGTTAAGCGCTTACTATGTGCAAAGCACTGTTCTAATAATAATAATAATGTTGGTATTTGTTAAGCGCTTACTATGTGCAGAGCACTGTTCTAAGCGCTGGGGTAGATACAGGGTAATCAGGTTGTCCCACGTGACAATCCCCATTTTACAGATGAGGTAACTGAGGCACAGAGAAGTTAAGTGACTTGCCCACAGTCACAAAGCTGACAAGTGGCAGAGCCGGGATTAGAACCCATGACCTCTGATTCCCAAGCCCGGGCTCTTTCCACTGAGCCATGCTGCTTACAAGGTATTCAGGTTGTCCCACGTGGGGCTCACAGTCTTCATCCCCATTTTACAGATGAGGCAACAGGCACAGAGAAGTTGCCCAAGCAGACAGCAGACAAGTGGCACAGCCGGGATTAGAACCCACGACTTCTGACTCCCAAGCCCATGCTCTTTCCACTAAGCCACGCTGCTTCCCAATCTTTCGTTCAATCGTATTTATTGAGCGCTTACTGTGTGCAGAGCACTGTACTAAGTGCTTAGGAAGTACGATTCAGCAACAAATAAAGGCAACCCCTGTCCACAACGGGCGTTTAAATTATATATTATAAATGACATATTAAAATCTGTCTCCTGCTCTGGAGTGTAAGCTCCCTGTGGGCAGGGAATGCGTCATCAACTGTGTTGTAATGTATTCTTCCGAGCACTCAATACACTGCTCTGCACATAGTAAGTGCTCGATAAATAAAAATAATAATAATAATAATAATGACGGTATTTTTTAAGCGTTTACTATGTGCCAAGCACTATTCTAAGCTCTGGGATAGATACAAGGTCATCAGGTTGTCCCACGTGGGGCTCACAGTCTTAGGCCCCATTTTCCAGATGAGGTAACGGAGGCCCAGAGAAGTGAAGTGAATTGCCGAAGCTGGTAAGTGACAAGTGGCAGAGCCGGGATTAGAACCCACGACTTCTGACTCCCAAGCCCAGGCTCTTTCCACTGAGCCATGCTGCTCTTCTATCATTCTATACGACTGACGATGATGATGACCCACGCACATACTGAAGCTAAACTAGCACAGAATCGGAACAAGCTAGAAAAATCCCACTGAAATCTTTGCTCATGGAAAAAATCTCATTCCCATTATGGCTTCCTCTATGAATAAATGGAAATCGCCCCATTCACTAGACATGTCACTTTCTTAAATCAGGCAGATACCACCAAAACTGGACTGTAACTTTGCCTGATGAGGAGAAAGGAAACTGTTAAAGAAATGGTGCCTGGTTACACAGACACCTCCCTAATATGCAAAGGCAATAAGAAAATCCTGCACAGAAGAATCAGTAAAACAAAACCAAAAAAGGCCCCAAATGAAACAAAACAAAAAAAAACCCTTTTGAAAGCTAAATGTAAAGCTGCTATCCGTTTCAAAATATCCTGTTAATAATAATAATAAAGTTGGTATTTGTTAAGCGCTTACTATGTGCAGAGCACTGTTCTAAGCGCGGGGGTAGACACAGGGTCATCAGGTTGACCCACCTGAGGCTCACAGTTAATCCCCATTTTCCAGATGAGGAAACGGAGGCCCAGAGAAGTGAAGTGACTTGCCCACAGTCCCACAGCTGACAAGTGGCAGAGCCGGCACTCGAACCCATGACCTCTGACTCCCAAGCCCGGGCTCTTTCCACTGAGCCACGCTGCTTCTCTGTATTAAAAACCTACCGCTGGAAGAGAGTCCCAGAATGCCTTGGCAATTCATTTTCCATTTCCCAAGGAATAGTTTTCAGAAAGAAAACCATGGGAGAGGGAATAATAATGATAATGACGGTATTTGGAAGCACTTATGTGCCAAGAACCATACTAAGCTCTGAGCTAGATACAATATACAGTCACTGGTAATGAGAGACATAGATAAATATATATATACACACACACACATATAAATATATATATATCCTTCCCTCCCCTCCTATAAGTAGTCCAAACTCTAACAAATCAAAATGCCGCTACACTAGTTCTGCCGTTGATCTTCATGGGGAAACAACGAGAATTCAACATTCGATCCTCCTGGCACTAGCTCGGAGGATCGAATGTTGAATTCTCATTGTTGTGTATAGTTTGTGGATGGCTATTTAGCAGCTCCCATTTCAGGACACCATCCACTGTTCTCGCTTGCGCAGTCTGCGGAATGTGGATATTGCGGGTCTAAATAACTTGCCGCGTATCCTGCTTACGACAGCGAACTACCAGATGGCTAATGAAGAGGAATGACGGCCTTACTTTTCTTGCATAGCTTTGGCATTCTTTTCATTCACCACCCCAATGGGTTTGGAGAGGTCTCGAAACACGGCGGGGTTATTCAAATCCAACTCCTCTGAAGTGTAATCCCGCAGGATCCAAGGAAACTAGAAAATAATTCAAAAGTAATCATCGTTGCCATCTGGAGGCACATGACATGCAAAAGGAGCGGAGATTTATTTTACCGTTATGTTCAATAGGCTAGTCCCACATGTCTCTCTAGTTTTTCTTTCCAGAAGTCAGGACGTGCCTGGTACTCAACAGCTGAGGCTCCCGACTCGGGGGCAGGTTCAAATTGGAGCCGCTGAAGCCCCCCGACCCCATCCTTGGGGCTGAGGGGGGGAATGGGATCCAAGCAATACCCTATCCATGATTTCCTCCAACGCAAACTGAGTTCACAACAGCTGCACAAATTTTTTTTGATGGTATTTAATAATAATGACGTTGGTATTTGTTAAGCGCTTACTATGTGCCAAGCACTGTTCTAAGTGCTGGGGCAGATACAAGGTCATCAGCTTGTCCCACGAGGGGCTCAAAGTCTTAAATCCCCATTTTACAGATGAGACAACTGAGGGCCAGAGAAGTGAAGTGACTTGCCCAAAGTCACACAGCTGACAAGCGGCGGAGCCGGGATTAGAACCCACGACCTCTGACTCCCAAGCCCAGGCTCCTTTCACTGAGCCACCCTGCTTCTCACATTCTGGCATTTGTGAAGCACTTACTATGTTCCAGGCACCGTACTAAGCGCTGGGGTAAATACAAGCTAATCGGATCTCCCATGGGGCTCACGGTCTTAATCCCCATTTTGTAGAGGGAATAACCAAGGCACAGAGGAGGTGAAGTGACTTGACCAAGGTCACACAGCAGACAAATAATAATAATAATGGTGGTATTTGTTAAGCGCTTACTATGTGCCGAGCACTGTTCTAAGCGCTGGGGTAGACACAGGGGGATCAGGTTGTCCCACGTGGGGCTCACAGTCTTCATCCCCATTTTACAGATGAGGTAACTGAGAACCCGAGAAGTTAAGTGACTTGCCCAAAGTCACACAGCTGACAAGTGGCCGAGCTGGGATTCGAACCCGTGACCTCTGACTCCAAAGCCCATGCTTTTTCCACTGAGCCACGCTGCTCCCCAAATGACAAATGGCAGAGCCAGGATTAAAACCCAGTTCCTCTGATTCCCAACCCCGTGCTCTTTACACTAAGCCACACTGCTTCTCCAACTCTGGGAGGAAATACATAAGATTTGGATAAATTTCACCTTATCAGTGAAATAATGCTGAAGTGTTAAAACTAATGAAGTGGGAGGTAAAAGGATTTGCTCTTAATAAGAATACTTAAATAATTATTAAAATCTTTTGGTATTTGCTCAGCACTTACTCTGTGCCAAGCACTGCTCTAAGCAGTGGGGCAGATACAAAATAATCCCGTCAGAACAGTCCCGTCCCACATGGGGCTCAGAGACTAAGTAGGAGGGAGAACAGGGTGTTGAATCCCTATTTTACAGTTGAGGAGACTGAGGTACAGAGAAGTTAAGTGATTTGCCCAAGGTCACCCAGCAGGCAAGCGGTGGATCAGGACTGGAACTCCGATCCTCCCAACTCCCACGTGCGTGCCCTTTCCCACCGGGCCACGCAGCTTATTGCGGCAGGGATGGGAACGGTGAGAAAAAGGTGACGTCCTCGAAACGGGAGAGCCGAAATACGGCTCATTTTATGACTCTGTCACTCATCTGGGAATCTCTTAGCGGTGCTGACATGGTATTTCCGTAAGCTTAAAACCTGCCCCGGAAGATAAAGAGCTCACCTCCTCCAAGAGGCCTTCCCAGACTGAGCTTCCCTTTTTCCCTCTGCTGCCTCTCCACCCCCCGCTTCACCTCCCCTCAGCTAAGCCCCCTTTCCCCCCCTTTCCCTCTGCTCTTCCCCCTCTCCCTTCCCCTCCCCTCAGCACTGTGCTCCTCCGCTCGTTTGTATATATTTTTATTACCCTATTTATTTTGTTAATGAGATGTACATCACCTTGATTCTATTTATTGCTATTGTTTTAATGAGATGTACATCCCCTTGATTCTATTTATTGCCATTGTTCTTGTCTGTCCGTCTCCCCCGATTAGACTCTGAGCCGGTCAACGGGCAGGAACTGTCTCTATCTGTTGCCGATTTGTCCATTCCAAGCGCTTAGTACAGTGCTCTGCACATAGTAAGCACTCATTAAATACTACTGAATGAATTGAATGAAAAGTGTACAACTTACCACGGGATACTGGGCAAGATCATTATAAGTTCGTCCTGCCATGGTGTTCAACTGGATGAGGTAATCAAAATTGGATATCTCCCTGTTGATCCATTTCTACGAGGCAAAGAAAAGGGCAAAAATCAGGAATCAACTAATGCCTGGCCCCGGGAGTGGGCAGGCAAAGTAGCTCATCTCCCCTCTAGACTGGAAGCTCTTGGAGGGCAGCGAACATGTCAACTACCTCTGATATATTGCACTTTCCCAAGTCCTTATTAATAATAACTTATGGCATTTTTTAAGCGCTTATTATGTGCCGGGCACTGTCCTAAGCATTGGGAAGGAATACAAGCAAATAGGATTGGACTCAGACTCTGCCCAACATCAGGCTCACAGTCTTAATCCCCATTTTACAGATAGGTAACTGAGGCATAGAGAAATGAAGTGACTTCTCCAAGGTCCCAAAGCAGACAGGTGGCAAAACTGGGATTAGAACCCAGGTCCTTCTGACTCCCAGGCCTGTACTCTATCCTCTGCACTCCAGAAATTCCACGGATTGATTCCATCACTTGGAACCGAGCCCAACCACTGCCTCACTGTTTTCCTCCTCTCGCTGATCAAGGAATGGGCTTTCCCAAGGCAAAGAGAATCAACTTCCTAGGCCATATGACATAATCAATTCGGGAAGCAGCATGGCATAGTGGATAGACCCAGGGGGAGGGAATCAGGAGGCCATGGGTTCTAATCCCGGCTCCGCCACTTGTCTGCTGGGTGACCTTGGGTAAGTCACTTCACTTCTCGGCGCCCCGGTCATCCACAACTTCTCTGTGAGTCAGTTACCTCATCTGTAAAATGGGGATTAAGACTGTGAGTCTCATATGGGACAACCTGATGACCCTGTATCTACCCCAGCGCTTAGAACAGTGCTCTGCACATAGTAAGCGCTTAACAAATACCAACATTATTATTATTATTTCCTCCTCTCGCTGATCAAGGAATGGACTTTCCCAAGGCAATGAGAATCAGCTTCCTAGGCCATAGGACATAATCAGTGCTGGAAGCAGCAAGGCATAGTGGATAGACCAAAGGGTAGGGAATCAAGAGGCCATGGGTTCTAATCCCGGCTCTGCCATTTGTCTGCTGGGTGACCTTGGGTAAGTCACTTCACTTCTCTCCGCCTCCGTTACCCATCTGTAAAATGGGGATTGAGAGTGTGAGCCCCATGTGGAACAGGGACTGGGTCCAATCAGATTTGCTTGTATTCACCCCCACGCTTAGGACAGTACTTTACACAGGGTAAGCGCTTAACAAAGCGCCAGACTACTTGTTTTGTTTTGTTTTGCTGTCTGTCTCTCCCGTTTAGACTGTGAGCCCAACATTGGGCAGGGATTGTCTCTATCTGTTGCCGAACTGTCCATTCCAAGCGCACAGTACAGTGCTCTGCACATAGTAAGCACTCAATAAACACAACTGAATGAATGAACAAATACCATTATTATGATGATCATTATTATGACTCTCAAAAGTATTAAGCAACTCATTTGGTCCTTACAATATAAACGACATTCACCGGCCCCTACTACTGAAGGTCTTACCTGCGTCAATCCTGATGCTTTAAACAGCTCCTGAGGTGATCGGGTCCCATAAATATTTGGGGAGCGAAGAGACAAAAGTCGACTGTATACTTTATTTCGGACCTGTTACAGGGATAACATTTTACAGTGAACATGTGATCATTACAAATCCTAGCAGAGATATCTTGTTTGTTTACGCCAAAGAGCATCTTAAACACAAGATGGCTTGATGATAATCACCCTCTTGTAATATGGTTTGGAAAATATTTTCCCAACTGACCCGTTTAGCTGTGTTCTCGGCCAAAAGACGAAAATCTACCTCTAATGACCATTAAATGCGGTTGTATTATCTATGTTTTTGGCTGTGCTTATGTTTCCTAGCACTGCAGAAAACTCTCATTCTAGTAGATCTAGAGAAACCGCAGTGTTAAGCCTAAAAATGCTCAGTAAAATTAGATATTTTACTAAAATGACTCACGCTCACATTTGTATTTCACGTTCACCTAAAATAAGCCATTTTCACATTTGGGTTACATTGGATCTGAGATATGGTACACTCAGCTGGCAAGTAAAATAAACATCATTCTGTTTATTTTAAGCCCTCTTTTGTTGCATAAAATCCCATTCCTTTTGAAATGTGTTATCCTTAAACTACCAAAAGTTGCATACGGAAAACTCCTGCTCCTAGGCATGACCATACATTAGGAAGATTCTACTATCTTCAATTTTTAACCAATTTTTGTAATACTCATCAGCACTGAACTCTTCTGCTTCAAGTCCTCCGAGCTCAAGCTACAGAGTTACAGTGAATAAGATCAACCTAAGGGAAAAGAATAATATAGCCTATCTCCATGCTTTATCCTATTCTTTCAAAAACTGGCTTTTTTTCCTTTTAGAACAGTTTCATTAGGTTTAATCTGGCTCAGAAGGGAGTATGTCCTCCCTACTGAGTCTTGCTCTGGATGCAGAAATGAGCAGCCCCAGAAACACTTTGAAGGAACAAACTGAACAAAGCCTTTTCTGACGTTCTCACCGGACCTCGACCCATTCCATGAAAGGAAATACAAAAATGTTCTGCTCTAGGGAGAACCTGCAGCACAAAATGCCACCAAATCTTGGAAATGAGGCATCCTCCCAGTCCCCCACCCAGAGTTGGATAAGTATCCCCCAATATGCCTCTCCTTACCTCCTTTTTGAAATTGAGAAAGCAGTTCGACTGATCGATGAGAAAGATCTCCAGGGCAGACCTTCTCAGGTTGTATCGCCGCAAATGGATCTCTCGGACTTGAGGGAGGGGCCATTTGAAATCAAACCCTATCCCTGCGAACACAAAGATCTCGCTGACTGAAGGGTCATAAGCACCTTAGAAAAAAGAGAACCCCGGACAATTTTCTGGCAGCTTCCGGCCGAGGCATTTGCTCAGATTTCATGCCGTGTTGGAGAATCCTTTGGCTGAAACCGCTTAGTCAATGATACTAACCAGTCACTTCACTTCTCTGGGCCTCAGTTCCCTCATCTGTAAAATGGGGATGAAGACTGTGAGCCCCACGTGGGACAACCTCATTTACCTTGTACCTATCCCAGTGCTAAGAATAGTGCTTGGCATTAACAAACACCATTATTATTATTATTATTACTAATAGCGCATCTATCATATGCAGGGCACTGCATTGCATTTGTAAATATTTTTTACATTTCTCTCCCCTTCAAGCTCCTCGTGGGCCGGGAACACGTCGCCTCTTAGTTTAGTATCACTCAATCAATAAATGTGATTTTTTTTAAGTGCTTACTGGGTGCACAGCACTATACTAAACGCTTTGATGAGAACGATAGTGTAAGTAGACCTGACCCCTGCCTTCAAAAACCCTACAATATAGCGCTGGAGACAGGCATCAGAATAAGTAACAGGTAGGGGAAGCAACCAAGCATCCTCTAGACTGTAAGTTCGACGTGGTCAGGAAATGTTGTCTACCGACTCTGTTATGTTTACTTGCCCAAGCGCTTAGTACAGTGTTCTGCACCCGGCAAGCACTCAACAAATACCCCTGATAATGAGGATGTTGATTAGGTCCCGTTTAGAAGTGCTGGGAAAGTAGAGTGCGTACTTATGAGCTTAGAGGGTAGGACTAATTGCGTAATTGACGCAGTACAGAGGGAGAAGAGGGTGAGGAGGAGAGGGATTCATCTAGGAAGGTCTCCTGGAGGAGATAATGACTTTAATAGGGCTCTGGAGATAAGGGCAAGGTCCAGGCAGGAGGAAGTCAATAAGAGGACATTCATTCATTCAATCAATCGTATTTATCGAGTGCTTACTGAGTGCAGAGCTCTTTATTACGTGCTTGGCAAGTACAATTCAGCAGCGAATAGAGACAATCCGTGAGCGAGAGGAGCACAGTGAGTAGGATGGTATTAGAGGAGCGAAATGTGTGGGACGGGTTGTCGTGAGCGAGGAGTGAGGATCGGTAGGGAGGAAGAGAGCCAATTTAGCACCCTCAAGTCAACGGTGAGGAGTTTCGGCTTGAGGCAGAGAAGGATGGGAAACCACTGGAGACCGCTGAAGCGGGGGGGAAGATGAGCAGCCTCCGATTTGTGTTTTAGAAGAACGATCCGGGTAGCAGAGTGAAGTACGGACTGGAGAGGGGAGAAGCCGGAGGTAGGAATGCCAGTCAGGAGGCTGATGAAGTCATCGGGCGAGATACGACAAATGCTTGGGCAGGCACGGAAGCGGTTTGGATGGGAAGAAAGGGGTGCGTTTTGGAGATGTGGGGGAGGTAAAATAGCCGTCGTCATTCCTAAGGGCTTAGTAAAGTACATTGCATCCATTCATTCATTCATTCAATCATATTTATTGAGCGCTTTACTGTGAGCGGAGCACTATAAACACAAACACAATAAAACACATTCCCTTCCCACAACGGGGTAGACAGACATTAATAAAAACGAATACAGATACATACCTAAGTGCTACGGGGCTGGGTCGAGGGATGAATAAAGGACGCAGAAGGGAGTGGGAGAAGAGGAAAGGTGGAGCTTAGTCAGTGAAGGCCTCTTGGAAGAGATGTGCCTTCAGTAGGGCTTTGAAGGCGGGGATGGAGTAATTGTCTGTCGGATATGAGGAGGGAGGGCGTTCCGGGCCAGAGTCAGGAGGTGGGCGAGAGGTCAGCGGTGAGATAGATGATATTGAGGCACAGAGAGAAGGTTGGCAACAGAGGAGTGAAGTGAGCGGGCTGGGTTGTAATAGGTGAAGTGAGTGTAGAGCCCATTTAGACTGTGAGCCCATCATGGGCAGGGATCGTCTCTATCTGTTGCCGAATTGTCCATTCCAAGCGCTTAGTACAGTGCTCTGCACAGAGTAAGTGCTCAATAAATACTATTGAATGAGTGTTCAATAAATACTACTACTATACATCTGGGAGGATGCAACATGGGTAGATGACATCCCTGCTCTCAAGAGGCTTATCATTTAGTTGGAAGAGACGGACACAAAATAATTTACAGATAAGAGGAAGATATATGAAAAAAATGATCTGGGCAGCAGAGTGAAATGTGGAGAGGCTGGAAGCTTAAGGTAGCTGAACATCCTCCTTACAAGACAACTGGAAATATTCTGCAACTGCTCTTCACTTGTCTCTTACAAAGAAATGGAATAATTCTCAATACAAAGTTCAGAGTGTGTTTATTTTATATTTCTATTGACTGTCTCTGCTGAACCTCTTTCACCATCAGGAAAGAACATACCTATATTATAAATAAGGCCCGGTTTGAAGATACCCATTTGGCTCCCACGTTTGGCCTGTTTTTGGGTGGCGGTGTTTTTTTTTTTAAGAATTTATTCATTCGCCTTCTGTTTTCCATTACTTTCCCATTATTCTCTTAAAGCACCCTGTCCAAGCCTCATGAGTGACTGTAATTTAATTACTCCTGATTCATTGTTTTGTTTTGGCCATTTCAGATAAATTGAACAACTGAGAAAACGATCCATCTCCTAAATCAACTCACCGTCTTCTTTTTCAATGCTGCTGTCGTGGAAGTAGATGTGCTGAGTGGTGACTTCTAATCGGCCTGGGATCACGTCGATAAAGGTAATGAGTTCGCAGTCTTCCGACAGTATCAGTTTTTCTTTCTGACTCTCTTCATCCTTCTCATCTCTGCCGAGAGAAACCCGATACTTTCGCTCGCTCCAACGCAAAGGAACATCAATCTCCTCGCCCAGGGAAATGGGAAAACAGAACACCCACGAGTCAATGGTGTCCCACGACCAGGGTGTCCCTCACAAAATGGCGGTCAGACCCCCTCCTGGTGGTCTCTAGCTTTGGGAGGAATATCTGCCCCCCTCCGACCGGCAAACTCAAGAAGGTAAGATGGTGGTTTGGGTGGTGGGGATGGGGGTCCTCTCCCTTCTCCACTTCCATTCATGAATGCCTCCAGTGACTACCCTTGACTGGTAGTGTCCAATTAGGGATGGGGCAGTGACCCAAAGTAAAGAGATATCCGTTCTTTTTCTCTCTCTACCTTTCCATCTGAGGATGAAGGAAGGTTTTAAGAGGGAAGACAAGTTCGGTTTTGGCCATAAGAAGCTTAAGGCCCAAGTAGGCCTCGTGCAGTCCATGGATCAAAAGGGAAGGAAAATAAGGTTGTGGACATGTCACTCCCAAAATGATAAGTCGTGACTGGGGCCCGAATCCCGAGGCGGCCGCCCCCCTTAAATCCCACAGCAACAGTCCCGATTCCAAGGAAATGACCGTCTGCCCCACGAGGTACCCCGGCGCCTGACAATTCTACGTACGCGTTGGCTCTGGCTGTCATATCCTCTTCGGGAAGGTCTAATTGATCCTCTTCCACATCATTGACCTTGACCTGTTTCACCACCTCCAGAAGCAGTGACTCGCTAGAGAGCTGGGACTGCTGGACTCCTTTTGGGACACAAAGACCCCATCAACTCTAAGCCAAGGATCATTTGGATTCCATCACCCTGATGCCTGGGACTAACCTGGGACTGTCTGGGTCAATCAGTCACTCATATTTAGTGCTTACTGTGTGCACCCCACTGTACTAAGTACTTGGGAGAGGACATTAGAGTGCTGAATGTTGGCCTGACTCGATTATCTTCTTCAAACCATAAAGATTTCACTAATTTGGAAGAAAAGAATTTGTGTTGAGGTGAGCGTAGGCACGGAAAAGGATGAATGCTCAAAGAAGGCCCAGAGGAGGCATAAAAAAAGAAGTTTACCTGCTGATTTTAACCTCTCCCTGACCTGGGCATCAGAAATCTTGAAATTTAGGGGTTAGCAGCTGGATAACAATACCTGTTTTCCCTCCCTCTTACACTGTGAGCCCATGTAGAACAGGGACTCTATCTGACCCAATTATCTTCTATCCACCCCCCTGCTTTTTATAATTTTATGGTATTTGTTAAGCGCTTACGCTGTGCCAGGCACTGTACTAAGCGCTAGGGTAGATCCGAGGTAATCAGGTTGGAAACAGTCCCTGTTTCACGGAGGGCTCGTAGTCTTAATCCCTATTTTTCAGATGAGATAACTGAGGCACAGAGAAATTAAGGGACTTGCCCGAGGTCACACACAGCAGACAAGCGGCAGAGCCGGGATTAGAACCACCCGGGTCCTCTGGCTCCCAGGCCGGTGCTCTTTCCACTAGGCCACGCTGCTTCTACAGTGCTTGGCGTGTAGAAAAAGCTTAAGAAAAACCGTTATCCTCATCATTATTCTTCTAAGCAAGGCTCCTCCAGTTTCTAAGCCCTGTTGGGGGCAAAGAAAAGCAGGTGGCGGCCCCCCACCAACACTAGCTTCTAAGCGTTAACACTGCCTTGTACCCTCACTCACTTTTTATTCTAATCCCTTATGGTTCCTACCCCTCTGTTTCCCTTCCTCCTGCCCATTTTATCTGGTCCTGCCTTCTAGATTTTCACACACCCGTCTCTGACTGTATCCAACCCCTCCATCATCCATCCGGTTTACCCTCTGTCTCCTTTCTTCGAGAATACAGAGCATTTCCAGTTAGCAAAACGTACAAAAAACTCGATAGCGTGGCTCAGGGGAAAGAGCACGGGCTTGGGAGTCGGAGGTCACGGGTTCGAATCCCAGCTCCACCACCTGTCAGCTGTGTGACTGTGGGCAAGTCACTTCACTTCTCTGTGCCTCAGTTCCCTCATCTGTAAAATGGGGATTAAGACTGTGAGCCTCGCGTGGGACAACCTGATTACCCCAGCGCTCAGAACAGTGCTCTGCACATAGTAAGCGCTTAACAAATACCAACATCATCATCACTGATATGTATGAAGCAGTATGGCCTAGAAAACAGCACGGGCTGGTGGAAAGAGCACGGGTCTCGGAGTCAGAGGACCTGGGTTTTAATCCCAGCTCCATCGTTTACTTTCTGTGGGATGTCGGGCAAATCACTCGACTTCTCTGGGCCTCATTTTCCTCATCTTTAAAATGCATATTAGATCCTACTCCCTTCTACCTAGACGGTGAGTCCCATGTGGGACAGGAACTGCGTCCGACCTGATTATGTGGTATCGATCCCAGCGCTTTCTTTTATGGCATTTGTTAAGAGTTTACAGTATGCCAAACATTGTACTAAGCACTGGGATAGGTACAAGCTAATGAGGTTGGACACCGTCCCTGACTCGCACGGGGTTCGCAGTCTATCCCCGTTTTACAGATGAGGTCACTGCGGCATAGAGAAGTGAAGTGACTTGCCCAAGGTCACCAGCAGACAAGAGGCAGAGCCGGGATTAGAACTCAGGTCCTTTTGACTCCCAGGCCCACAGTCTATCCACCAGTGGCCTACCCAGTAGGCCAAGCTGCTTCTCTTGGCATCTAGCAAGTGCTTAACAAGTATCACAATTATAGCCCAACAACGGGCAGGGACCGTCTCTATCTGTTGCCGATCTGTCCATTCCAAGCGCATAGTACAGTGCTCTGTACACAGTAAGCGCTCAATAAATACTATTGAATGAATGAATGAATAATTATTATTAAAATAAAAGCCTATCCAGAAGATAAGAAATCAGCAGCGTGGCTCAGTGGAAAGAGCCTGGGCTTGGGAGCCAGAGGTCATGGGTTCAAATCCCGACTCAGCCGCTTATCAGCTGTGTGACTGTGGGCAAGTCACTTCACTTCTCTGTACCTCAGTTACCTCATCTGTAAAATGGGGATTAAGACCGTGAGCCCCACGTGGGACACCTGATCACCTTGTATCCTCTCCAGTGCTTAGAACAGTGCTTTGCACATAGTGAGCGCTTAACAAACAAATGCCATCATTATTATTTCTTTTTCATTTAACTACAGACACCTAGGCAGGTGCTTTGTATGCTGGGAGCTTCAGTGATATCCTTTAGTGTTGCGCTATGTAGCGATATAAACTATTAAATAGAAAAGGATGCTAATAATTATTCATTTAAAAGTGTGAAAATCCACATTACCGTGTAATTTCACGGTGGCTTTGGAACTCACCCAGATTGTCTCTCAGATCGCTGGCCTCTTGGTGAGTGTTGAAGTTGTAATTCTGCACCAATTTTAACCTCATGCGGGAATAGTTTTCAACAGTGGCGAGTTTCCAGTGAATAGGATTCTGTTTCCTAAAGGCAGTGGGAATATCCACGTGAAATCCACTTCACAGGCTGACAGACACCGAACTTCAGTGTGCTAATGAATTTGTGTTCACAAACAGACCTTCAGAGAGAAATCTTAGATGCCTTTATTAAAAAAGTCACTTAATTCACAAAGCTCGGGTGAGATTTGACTTAAACTGTTTCTAGGCCTTGCCCAATGAATGGCAACTTTTGAAAATAATCGCGCGAATGCCATCACCAGCATCCTGACCAGAAGTGGTGGTGACCGTTGAAAATAGGTCAGAAAGGGATGAAGAGAAGCAGCGTGGCTCGGTGGAAAGAGCCCGGGCTTAGGAGTCAGAGGTCATGGGTTCTAATCCCGGCTCCGCCACCTGTCAGCTGTGTGACTTTGGGCAGGTCACTTGACTTCTCGGTGCCTCGGTTCCCTCATCTGGAAAATGGGGATTAAGACTGTGAGCCTCAAGTGGGACAACCCGATTATCCCGTGTCTATCTCAGCGCTTAGAACAGTGCTCGGCCCATAGTGAGCGCTTGACAAATACCAACGTTATTATTATGTGGGAGGAGTTGGGGAGAGGAAATTGACAGAGACAGAACTGAGATGTATTGGCTCTGCTTCTCCACTGGAAGGGAGGAAAGGAGATTGGGAAATCTGGAGAAGAAAGCAGCCATCTAGCACCCCTTGCTATGGCTAGCCACTCGTTTTGCTTGATAATAATAATGTTGGTATTTGTTAAGTTAGAGAAGCAGCGTGGCTCATGGGAAGAGCACGGGCTTTGGAGTCAGAGGTCATGGGTTCGAATCCCAGCTCGGCCACTTGTCAGCTGTGTGACTTCGGGCAAGTCTCGGTGCCTCAGTTACCTCATCTGTAAAATGGGGATTAAGACTGTAAGCCCCACGTGGGACAACCTGATTCCCCTGTGTCTAACCCAACGCTTAGAACAGTGCTCGGCACATAGTAAGCGCTTAACAAATACCAACATTATTATTACTAAGCGCTTACTATGTGCAGAGCACTGTTCTAAGTGCTGGGATCGAGACGGGGTCATCAGGTTGTCCCACGTGAGGCTCCCAGTTAAATCCCCATTTTCCAGATGAGGGAACTGAGGCACAGAGAAGTGAAGTTACTTGCCCACAGTCACGCAGCTGACAAGTGGCGGAGGCGGATTCAAACCCATGACCTCTGACTCCCAAGCCCGGGTTCTTTCCACTGAGCCACGCTGCTTCTCGTAATAATGAGTCAGGTGCTGCTTCCACTGGGGTTCAAACCTGCGCGTAAAGCAGACGTGATAATAATAATAATGTTGGTATTTGTTAAGCGCTTACTATGTGCAGAGCACTGTTCTAAGTGCTGGGGTAGATACAGGGTCATCAGGTCGTCCCACGTTGAGGTTCACAATCTTCATCCCCACTTTACAGCTGAGGGAACTGAGGCACAGAGAAGTGAAGTGACTTGGCCACAGTCACCCAGCTGATAAGTGACAGAGCTGGGATTCGAACTCATGACCTCTGACAACCCAAGCCCGGGCTCTTTTCCACTGAGCCACGCTGATAACCACTACACTATGGAACCACAGTGTAAACTCGTCGTGAGCAGGGAAATGTGTCTGTTCATTAAGTTGTACTCTCCCAAGCGCTTAGTACAGTGCCCTGCACACAGGAAGCACTTAATAAATCCGACTGATTGCTCACGGAAGCTCTGCCAGGCACGTGACGTGGGAGAAGAGGGGTGAGGGCTACGGTCTTACCTTTCAGCCCAGGGGCCCTGTTCGCATGTCAGATAGAGCAGGGCTGCCTTCCACTGCCTCAGAGTTGCTACGCGTTGGCTGTTCAGTTGTTTAAGCATGCTGTTGTAACGCAGGTTTTCCTGGCGTGCTTTTCGGGTAAATGGCTCCACAAAACATTCCTGCAAGAATTACCAATGATAAATCATTTCCAGAGATCCATTTCCCGGCTCCCCACGGTCCGTGACATCGTGTTGTAGAACGGAGGTAAATGGGCTTACTGGGACAGCACCGAGAAAGGATGATTCAGAAGATGGCTACCTTTTTTTGTTTTTGTCTTATGGCATTTGTTAAGCGCTGATTGTGTGTCCGGCACCGCTCTAGGGCTGGGGCAGACAGAGTTAAGCAGGTCGGACAGAGTCCCCGTTCCGACTGGGGTTCAGAGTCTATGTAGGAGGGAGAACAGGTATTGTTCTATCACGTGGCTCAGTGGAAAGAGCCCGGGGCTGGGAGTCAGAGGTCATGGGTTCTAATCCCGGCTCCGCCGCTCGTCAGCTGTGTGACTTTGGACAAGTCACTTCACTTCTCTGAGCCTCCGTTCCCTCATCTGTCAAATGGGGATTAAGACTGCGAGCCCGACGTGGGACAACCTGATCACCCTGTACTCCCCCCAGCGCTTAGAACAGTGCTTGGCACACGGTAAGCGCTTAACAAATAGCTCCATTAATATTATTATCATTATTATTATTACTTCTCTATTGGGACCCAGAGGAGGCTGCAGCCCTTTGGAACCAAAGACTATGGCCAGAAGCCCTAGATACCGCTGCACTGACCCCTCTAAGCACTCTGACCTAGGGCAAGTTACTTAACTTCTCTAGGCCTCAGTTGCCCACCTGTAAAGTGGGGATTATCGGTCTTCTCCCACTCCCTCTTATATTGTGAGGGACTGCATCCGAACTAGAAGCAGCGTGGCTTAGTGGGGAGCCCGCGCTTGGGAGTCAGAGGTCGTGGGCTCTAATCCCGCCTCCCCCACTTGTCAGCGGTGTGACTTTGGGAAAGTCACTTCCCGTCTCTGTGCCTCAGTTCCCTCATCTGTACAATGGGGATTAAGACTGCGAGTCCTACGTGGGACAACCTAATTACCTTGTATCTACCTCAGCACTTAGAACAGTGCTTGGGACATATTAAGCGCTTAACAGATACCATCATTATTATTATTATTAACTAATTGTATTCTATCTACCCCAATACTAAGTACTACAATTACTATTATTAGGAAACATATCTTGCTTCTCTTGTATTCTCTCAAGAACGCAGTACTGTATACTCAGTATGACTGATTGACAACTGGGCTATAAACATATTTTCAGTGGAAGATGGTCAATTCTCCTTGGAGGCAGTCTTTAAGGAAAAATCACACCAAAAAATGAACTTTAAAAAACTCATTTTGTCTAATGGCCAAGATCATATTTTACTTTTGCGGACTCATCCATCAGGGACAATAATGACAAGGAGGAAGGACTTTTCAAAAAATATGTAGTAAAACATAGTATATCAGGCAGATAATTGCTCTCCCCCACTTCAAAGCCTCATTTAAGGCCCATCTCCTCCAAGAAGCCTTCCTGGACTAAGCCCCCCCTCCTCTTCTCCCGCTCTCTTCTGCGTCGCCCTGACTTGCTCCCTTCATTCATCCTCCCTCCTGTCCACAAAGCACATGTGTATAGCTATAATTGATTTATTTTTGTACATTAATGTCTGTCTCCCCCTCTAGACTGTGAGCTCCTTGTGGGCAGGGAATGTGTACGTTTGTTGTGTTGTACTCTCTTTAGCGCTTAAGTATATTGCTTTGCCCACAGTAAGCACTCAATAAACACAACTGAATGAAAGAAAAAACAACTTTCAGCTACTACAAAGGCGGGAACTGGCTCACTCTTAAAGGAAAGCATTGAGTGCACAAAAGTTTCCACTGTACATCAAATATTTTTCTCACTACATTTCTCAGAAGAGCTGTATGTAATCAGATGAATTATGTACCCATAATATTCTACAGAGAAGGTAATTCTGGGTACAAAAAAATTGCTCTGCAATTACACTCTGCTGTCTAAAGTTCTGACTTATTTGTACACTAATGATTAAATCGTCGTGAATATCTGCAGAACTAAATAAGAACCGATTAGGTTTTTACCTGAAATTTGAGTTTGCTTTCTCCTCCTTCTCTGTCTCGCTTATGCATATTTACCATTAAGGCTTCATAACAGTCTTTCCAATAGTTTGCCATGCTTTCCCGTCCATCACCGAAGGTGTTGGCTTCAAACTGCTTCATGTACGGAACAATCTGAAATGAAAGAATAACCCCCCAAAACTCAACAACCCTAGAACCACGAATGCTAACCTGACCGAAGAGGACGCCTCGAGGAGCCGCCACTTACGTATTTCGCGATGTAAACCTGCCATTCGCTGGATCTACAGTATTCCTGGAAGTCCTCAAAAAACGAGGGGCTACCGTTGGTGGGAGGTAGAGAGGGCAGGTGGAGGTTCATGAAGAGCAACTCGTAAATTTTAGACACTAGGGTCCGGACCAGGGGGATGAGGAAAGAATAGATTTCCGTTTGTTCCTTGATGGATCGCCTGAGGATGTGTTCCAGCTTCCCCAACAGGTAGCAGGCCTCGAACTGGTTCTCGATCACCTTGGTCTGCAGAAGGGTGTTGAGCTTGGCTGACGCCATGGCGCAAACCTGGATGGAAAACATATTCCGTGAGCAAGAGCTGACGAGGCAAGAGGTAGAAGCAGCGAGGCCTAGTGGGTAGAGCGCGGCCCTGGGAGTCAGAAGGAACTGGGGTCTAATTAATCCCGGCTCTGCCACTCTTTTGTCTGCTGGGTCACCTTGGGCAAGTCACTTCACTTCTCTGGGCCTCAGTCACCTCATCTATAAAGTGGAGATTAAGACTGGGAGCCCCACGAGGGACGGGGATTGGGTCCGACCTGATTAGCTTGTATCTACCCCAGCACTTAGGACAGTGCTGGACGCATAGCGAGCGCTTTACAACTAGCATCATTATCACCATCATCATCAAGAGGTAAACACAGACTGATGATGATTCCTGGCATCAGTTTTTATTTGTTCTTCAAATGGAGGGCTACAGGAGGGAGATGTTCAACCTCTCTCTTAGTCCCATGTGGGTCAGGGACTGGGTCCAAACTGCTTAGCTTCTTCCCCTCCAGAGCTTAGCATGGTGCTTGGCGCATAGTAACTGCTTAACCAATATCATAAGGATGGATGGTAAAGGCTCTATCCGGCCGGCTGGTGCTATTTGGCCTACTGGGAGTGGGCGATGCCTGTCAGTCAAAAGATTGTAATTAACCAAATCCCTGCCAAACCCAACGGCCTCTACTTCATCCCAATCTTCCTCCATCTCTCAGTTGCCTTCGACATTGCGGACCTCCCCCTTTTCCTGGAAACATTACCCAACCTTGGCTTCACTGACACTGTCCTCTCATGGTCCTCCTCCCATCTCTCTGGCTGTCGCCTCCCACCTTCTGACTGTGGGAATCCCTCAAGGTTCAGTTGCGGCTCCCCTTCGATTCTCCATTTACGCTCATTCCCTTGGAGAACTCAGTCGCTCCCATGGCTTCAAACTACCACTTCTAGGTGGACGACTCCCAAATCTACATCTCCTCTGCAGTCTCGTATTTCCTCCCGCCTTCAGAACAACTCTACTTGGATGTCCCGCCGACACTTGATTTTAGATTCTGTTTATCGTGATTATGTTGTCTCGTTTTTGTCTGTCTCCCGCGATCAGACTGTGAACCCGTCATTGGGCAGGGATTGTCTCTGTTGCCGAACTGTATATTCCAAGTGCTTAGTACAGTGCTTTGCAATAGTAAGCGCTCAATAAATACTATCGAATGAATGAATGACACTTCAAATTTAACATGTCCAAGAGAATTGCTCATATTCTCACCCAAAACCTGCCCTCCCCTTGACTTTCCCATCATTGTAGACAGCACCAGCATCCCCCTGTCTCACAAGCCCTTACCTTGCTGCTATCCTAGACTCAACTCTCTCATTCTACCCACATATTCAATCTCTCACCAAATCCTGTCAGTTCCCTACCTTCACAGTATTGCTAAAATCCTGCCCTTTCCTCTCCATCCAAACTGCTTCCGTGTTAATCCAAGCCTTTATCCTATCCCACCTTGACTACTGCATCAGACTCTTTGCTGACCTCCCCATCTCCTGTCCACACTTTGCTGCTGCCTGGATCATTATTCTACATTATTCACTTAGAACATCCTTGACAGGCCCTCAGAAAGCTCACCCTTCAAGAATACTGGTGTTCCCTTGTGAGATGGTGGCTCCTTTAAAGTAAGCATGTAGCTCTGATGCAGCACTGTGTACTGGAAAGCATTTCCCGCTTTGAGCTGCGATTCTGAATTGACATGAGCCGTGTAGTTCCCTACACGGCCATGCAGTTCTTAAAGAAAAAATGACCGGCTGGTTGAATCTGGGAGTCTTGCCAAAACACCAGTTGAAAGAAGAAATGCAATGGATAGTAACTGGTTGGTAGAGGTGGATTTAAAACATGGAAAATTTCCCCACTAATAATAGTGATACAACCAATAATAGTATTCATTAAGTGCCGAGCAGCTTACAAAGAGCTGGGGTCGATACAAGATAATCAGGACGGACATGCCCCTGGCCCACATGAGGCTTAGAGTCTATTCTGTGATTGCTTAGGTATGACAGGTGGAAAAGCTGACCCTGCCACAGGAAATGACATTTCCTGACAACAAATTTCTTGACAACAGAAATTGGACTTCATGATTTAAGGAGGAAAATGTCAATCATACCTCAGTGAATATATATGCTGAGGAAGAAGTGGTTCTTCTCCTGGAGCTTTCCACCTTCAAGATGGAATGAGTTGCCCTTCATTTTGCCATTTGGGGATTTGGTGAAAGATTCTATTTATCGTGATTATGTTGTCTTGTTTTTGTCCGTCTCCCCCGATTAGAGTGTAAGCCCCTCATTGGGCAGGGATTGTCACTATCTGTTGCCAAATTGTATATTGCAAGTGCTTAGTACAGTGCTCTGCATATAGTAAGCGCTCAATAAATACTATTGAATGAATTGAATGAAATGGAAAATGAGGCCTTGGCTCTTTGAGTGAAAATTATAAAAAAAATCCTCGAAAACAAGACCTTGGTTTCAGAGCAATACGAGACAATCCATCGGAAGTCACACCATTTTAATCAATCGGTCAACGGTATTTATTGAGCACTTACTGTATGCAGAGCTCTGTACTACGACCTTAGCACAATATAACAAGTTCCCTGCCCAGAGCAGCTTACAGTCTTTAGGGATGAGCTTCAGTCTTAGAGTTCACTGTTAGGTAACTACTAACCTGCAAGTTATCCTTCTCAATGAATCCAAGAAGCAGTTGGACTTGGACCTGAGAAAGTTTCACCCACTCTGGGCTCTCAGAATACCAGGCTGCCAAACTGTCAAAGAGTGGCATCATCTCTTCTAAAAGCTGGTACACAAGAGTGAGAGAAACAAAGGCATTTGATTTCAAAAACCAACATGTACTTCCCCCCAAAATTTACACAGCCACAAATCAGAAATCTTCAGTGTGTTTTTACAAGAACAAAATCCACAGAATTAATCTGATTATTGGTACGGTCAGCTCCACACATCCCATTTCCCTCATCTCTGTGGACGATCAAATTTTTATTAACAATGAAAAACAATCTCTCTCCCCACCCCGCTCAGGTTTCTCCCTGCCTAGGTATTAAGTCTTGTCAAGGTGACAATTTCCATACCTTTTCACTCCACAGGTTTGTGTTGACAAGTCCTTCGGCCTGGAGAAAATCCTGTACGATGAGCAGAAGTCGATACGCATTTTCAGCATTTGCGGCGCTGACTTTGGTCTCCCTGTTTTCTGAGACGGCCCACTCCAGCATCTTCTCTAGCAAGCTGAATGGGATACAAAATCTCTTTAGCTTCCCCACTACCGGTCCAAAGAATGAGTTGGATTTGAACATTTAATTACTTGAAGGCTTTTGACGTTAAATTGGAAACCCACGACAAAATGAACAAAAACCATCGAACTGCCCCTTGCACATTGTAAAACAATGACAGAATTGGACGGTTTTCGGGTCCCTATGCGCTTTGAAAATTAGTCCCCAGGGAGCTGAGTGGCTCTGTTGGGTGGTACTACGTTAGACCACCATAATCTTACGGAGAAGGTCAGGGCTTCAGAGAGCCAGGAAACAACATTTTCTTGACACACAGCTTTCCCCACAGCTCATTTGCCGGAGGCTGAGACTGCTTTGAGAGGCTCCATCCATGCCTGTGTCTGCCGGCATATTAACTTGGAGTACAAGTTTGAAAGTGTGATTTGTCAGAGTTTCCGGTCCTTGGGCTGAGGCAAGATAACACTCTCACGCAAAGGTGGAACTGCTTCAAAGGAGCCAAAGTCCCCAGGACTTGAAGCAGCAGGGCCATTCCCTTACTCTTCCTGAAGTATCTTGGATTTATTTATTTCCTCCCAGTAGACTGTAATTTCTCTGATGGAAGAGGGCCCATCTTTTATTTCTACTGTACTGTATTATTACAATGGTTATTATCATATGATCCAAAGTAATAATAATGATCATCGTGGCATTTTTAAGCACTTGCTATGGGCCAAGCACTGTTCTCATTGCTGGGATAGATACAAAGAAATCATGTGAGACACAATTTGTGTCCCACATGGGGCTCACACTTATTGAACCCCATTTTAATCAGCAGATCAATCGTATTTATTGAGCGCTTATTGTGTGCAGAGCACTGTACTAAGTGCTTAAGAGAAAATGATATAACAGTGTTGGGAGAGACACTTCTGGCCCAAAATGGGCTTACAAACTAGACAGGAGAGAATACACAGATGGTAATTAGCTTGATTCCCAACTGATGAGGTTCCTTGTACAGTGTTCAGCATTCAGCTGGCACTCAAATGCTGCTGGTGAGGACGATGTCATTGATTTTTTTTTAATGGTGTTTGTTAAGCCCTTACTATTTGTCAGGCACTCTACTAAACACTGGGGTAGACACAAGATAATCAGGTCGGTCCCACTCCACGTCCCACATGGGATTCAGTCTTCATCCCCATTCTACAGATGAGGTAACTGAGGCACGCAGAAGTAAAGTGACTTGCCCAAGATCACACAGCATACAAGTGGCGGAGCCGGATCAGAACCCAGGCCCTCTGACTCCCAGGCCCATGTTCTTTCCACTAGGCCATGCTGCTTCTCCACTCTTTATTTAATAATAAATTCTTGTTTATTTGATCGTATCTAATAATAATTAGGTGATTTATTAAGAGTTTATTATGAGTCAAGCACTGTTCTAAGCCCTGGGATAGATAAAAGTCTTTGTCCCAGTCCAGGTAATTTGCTCATTTACATTTATTACTGATATTTGTTTTCCTATACTTTCAATGAATCTAAACCCAGCAAATTACACTCATTTATCTCCCTTTTATGCTCTTCAAAGGCAAATTCTTCTGTTTTCTAGACACCTGGTACAGCGCTCCGTTCTCAGGATATGGATATTGATTCTGTCTTAGGGAAGCATTCTGCTCCCCGGCTTTACTGTGGTCTTGTCCTGACCACTTATGGAGAGTTGGTGCTAACCAGCCTCGACTCATATCCAACCGGGCACGGGGCCCTACAAGCCCCTCGAGGGTCAGAGATCCTACTGAATTCCCATCTGTGTATTCTTAGACTTATATATTCTTAGGCTGTGACCCCATATGGTTCAGGGACTGGGATAAATCAGATTCTCTTGAGAAGCAGCGTGGCTTAGTGGAAAGAGCCCGGGCTTGGGAGGCAGAGGACGTGGGTTCTGATCCCGGCTCCGCCGCTTGTCTGCTGTGCGATCTTGCGCAGGCCACGTCACTTCTCTGTGCCTCAGTTACCTCACCTGTAAAACGAGGATTAAGACTGTGAGCCCCACGTGGGACAAACTGATTACCTTGTAACTGCCCCAGTGCTTAGAAAAGTGCTTGGCACATAGTGAGCGCTAAACGAATACCATAATAATTATAATTAATAATGTGATCAATCCGTGGTATTCACTGAGGGCTCACTATGTGCGGAGCACACGATCCCTCCCCACAGGGTGTTTACAGACTACAGGATGTGGAGGGGGGATGAAAGAGCAAACTACGCGGGAGAAGAGACCAGCAGCTTGGATTTCAGTGCCTGGCGAAACAAGCGAATAGCAGGGTTTCTATAAAATAACAATTGATGGTGTGTAGAAAACTAGAATATTGGGGCCCACCCCATTACTTACTTTGACAATTCACCTGAAACATCAACAAATCTATGGATTTCCGCAATTTACACCTAATAGGAAAAAAGACTTTCAAGAAGGCAAGAATTTCTTCAGCTCCGTTCTTATACAGAGGGGAACCGGCGACTTGACCACTTACTTGAGTTTGATTTCATCTGAAGGTCGCAGAAGCTCACTGGAGATTCCTGGTTTAGTTAGCGCAGAAAAGACTTGTCCCCTCTCAATCCAAGCAGCAGCGTCAGACTTTTCCAATCCTTTACACATGACATAGTACAGGATATTTGTCAGTATGCGCAGAAGCTCGTCTTCACATCCCTAGGAAGAGGGATAAAATGTGGCTTTAATAATTATTATATATATTATATATTATACAGATTATATTATATTTTATTATACTTATTATTAATAACAATAATAATGGTATTTGTTAAGTGGCTACTATGGGGCAAGCACTGTACCAAGCACTGGGGTAGACTGAAGCTCAGAATCTAGGTAGTTACAGCATGTACATTTTGTATTTTCTGGAGGCTTTAGGTTCTGCAGGCTGACTTGAACTGGGTAAATGAGAAATGCCTATTCTGGTCCACGTCAATTCATTCATTCATTCAACAGTATTTATTGAGTGCTCACTATGTGCAGAGCACTGTACTAAGCGCTTGGAATGTACAAATCGGTAACAGATAGAGACATTTCCTGCCCTTTGACGGGCTTACAGTCTAATCGGGGGATACAGGCAGACAAGAACTATGGCAATAGAGTCAAGGGGATGAACATCTCATTAAAACAATAGCAAATAAAGAAGAATCAAGGCGATGCACATTTCATTAACAAAATAACAAAATAAATAGGGTGATAAATAGGGTAACGCTAGGGTAACGTCAATGATCTATCCAGCCTAAAGTTCTCTCTCTGACAGAGATGACAGGGAGGAGAACAGTGTGATATTATCCCCCTTGACATTCACCTCACAGTGAGAAGCAGTGTGGCTTAGTGGATATAGCACGGGCCTAGGAGTCGAAGGACCTGGGTTCTAATCCCGGATCCTCCCGTGTCTGCTGTTTGACCTTGGGTCTCACTTTTCTGGGTCTCAGTTATTTCATCTGTAAAATGGGGACTAAGATTCTGAGCCCCATTTGGGCCAGGGAATGTGGCCAACTTGATGAACTTGTATGTACCCCAGAACTTAGAAATCTGCTTGGCACACAGCAAGCACTTAACAAATACCGTAATGATAATTATTATCTTCATTACTTCCTGATCAGGGCAGCATGCCTTAGTGGAAAGAGCACAGGCTTGGGAGTCAGAAGTCGTGGGTTCTAATCCCAACTCCGCCACTTGTCTGCTGTGTGACCTTGGGCAAGTCACTTAACATCTCAGGGCCTCAGTTACCTCATCTGTAAAAATGGGGATTAAAAAATGTGAGCCCCACATGGGACAATCTGATTACCCTGTATCTACCCCAGCACTTAGAACAGTGCTCTGCACACACTAAGCGCTTAACAAATACCATAATTACTATGATTATTATAATTCATTCATTCATTCAACCATATTTATTTAGTGCTTACTGTGTGCAGACCTCTGTACTAAGCAGTTGGGAGAGCATAATACAACAATAAACAGACACATACCCTGTTCCAAAACGAGCTTACAATCTGGAGGGGGATGGAGAGGGAGATGGTGTAAGGCGGGGATATGATGTCCCCTTGAAGCCAGAGAGAGAGAAATATGGAGAAGACATCAATCAATGGTATTTACTGAACGCTTACTGTGGGCAGAGCACTGTACTAAATGTTTGGGAGAGTACAATAGAGCTGGCATACAAGTTGTCTACTTGATTTTTGAAATGCTAATCTTAACTAGCAAACCAAAGAACAACTGCTTCATTAGTTAAGGGTGGTCTCAACTGCTAATTCAACTGCCTTTTCTCTTAGGGTGCCAGAAGGATTAAAACAGCTTTAGAAATGACTGAAAACCCATCTGCTCAGGAGAGAAGGATTTTTTTTACCTCTGAGCTCTCAAATAATAAGAGGTCATCGCCGAATCCCAGATCGTCCGTGACGCCGGACTCTTTTTCAGGTTGCAGAGAAAAGGGTTTCGAAGACTCTACTGGTGACGGTGTGCTAGGCAAACTGTCGGGTATCTGACTTCCACTGTCGCTCAATTCATAGGAGTCTATTCCGGTGAGATCTAAGCTCAACTGAGAAGGATTATTATGCCACAACTCTTCTCGGTCCTCTGATCTGTAAGGCGTCTCGGCTCCGGAGTTATCGTCGACCAACCCGTGAGCGTTTGAGTCCAAGGAGGTTCTGTCTTCCAAGGACCACCGATCCAAGGACACGTTAGTTGAGGTAAAGCTGCCGGTTTTTTCCCGATCTCCCTTTTCAGAGCAATGCTTCTGGAGGTCTTCGACAGTAAATTTTTGGTCTTCGTCCTTCCCGGGATCGGTTCGGCTTTGCTTGAGGGTGTTTCTGGTTTCAAATTTTTCTTTGAGGAAAAGTCGAACCAGGGTCTCCTGCCAACCCACTTGTTGAGAGATCTGCTGGGCTGCATCCGGTTGCAACTGCAAAATCTGTAAAACCTACAGTAAAAGCAAGAACAAACTCTAAAGAACAGTAAACAGAAGTTTGGAATGGGACTGGCCATTCCGTAGTAGCAAAAACCATTTGACAAATACATTCTGTGAAAATGGTCAATCTTTGCAGTTTAAGCATTCGATACAATTTTGACTTACCAGAGACTAAACTGAGCACCCCACTAAGATTGCTGTGTGTCAGAGATGATAACTAAGTGAAGGGTTTTACTGTCACGAAGTGTTCACTGACAAATACGACTTGGGATACGTCCACCATGTGTTATATATCAAGAAAACGAATACGTCCGGACAACCTTGGTGATGTATTATGAAAATTGATCATCTAATTTTCTAAGAAATAAGTTTAGTCAAAGCTTACTTTCACAAGCACAGAGAGATCCTTATCCTATAAATTAACTGAAAATGTTGATTCCAGGAAAGGAGGGCCTTAGCTGAATTAAGCTACATATGTTATCATGATTTCATGCTCCTCTAAAGTACCCCAAATGGCCACTCGACTAGTGGCCTGTGGACTGTAAGCTCTTCGTGGGCAGGGATCCCAACTCTATCGTGCCAGACTTTCCCAAGCGCTGCCTACGGGGCTCTGCACATGGTGAGTGCTCAATAAACACCACTGATTGCTAAAACAGAAATACCACCCAATGGATGCTTGGAAGTACAATATTCTGGGTGCTCCCCTTCAAACCTAACTGCACAATCAAGGAGGTACCTTCTAACATTCCTAACCTCTAGTAACCTATAATAGCCCCTCATATATGAATATATCGAACCCTTTAGTGAACAGATTGATATTTTCGGCTTTCATATCTTCTTGTTGCAATGAATTCCAGACATGCAAAATGTACTTATTCACAAAGTTGCAATAAATAAATTACAATAACAAAAAATATTTAACCAGACAGTGAACACAACTGTGTCCACTTCATAAGACCATTGAATACCCAAGAATCAGACCTTGTCGGAGCAAAAATTCTCTATCTACATATCATTTTACCACGGATGACTTTAAAACACTCCTTGGATATCAATATACAATCTCCTTCCCCACATACAAAAATGCTTCCTTTTCAACTACTATTTAAGGTGCTTTTTATTAAAGATCCAAAGATAAAGTAGAGAGCAACAGAGGCTCCTCCTAACAAGTCCAAGATTTGATCTATATTGATTTAAGTATATTCGGAAATCCTGAAATTGGCTGGGATCAAATCAATCAATCAATGCAGAAAAACTTTAGGGTTCATATTAGCTGATTATATTGCTCATCAGCTGACTTTTTGCCTAGCTAATTATACTTGTAGAGTAAGCCCATCACTATAGCATTAAATCCTCTAGGACAAAAGGAAACATATGTAATCTGAAAGACATCCTTCTCAAAGTAATATCCTAGCACCCCTACACTTCTTTCAACTAATTTCACTAAATTCCAGGGAGCCCAGTGTATAATGAACAATTCCTTTATCAGTGACATGAACAAAATGAAAGTTTATGTGCCTTCAAAGGCTGCTTGAAAACAAGTGTACCAACCTTTCTGCAGATAGCCACCCTGAAATTTACAGCTGTTCGATGGGACAAATATATGATGGCTAGAAGGTCTTTGAAATTCACAACTGGGTCTGTGGGTAGAACAAAATTACATACTTTAAAGGCAGAACAACTGCAGCAAGGAACCACAGTTTTACAGGGATGAAAAATGTAGAAATGGAAACTACCAAAAACCAGAAAATGAGTTTAACGTGTCGCTACAAGAACACAAGATCCTTTAAGATGGGAGGACAGGGTCTCTGTATGTATTCCGTACGATGCCCTCTTGCTGTGCAGGTGCTCGATGGCCCTTCGTTCCTGACTAGAAAGAATACCACACTTTGGGAAAGAATTCATTTATTCATTCAGTTGTATGTCCTGAGTGCTTTGTGTGTGGAGAGCACTGTACTAAATGCTTGGGTGACTACAATATACCAATAAACAGACACATTCCTTGTCCACAATGAGCTTACAGTCTAGAGGGGGTGACATACATTAATAAAATAAATAAATTACAGATATGCACATAAGTGCTGTGGGGCTGGGGGTGGGGGGGATGAATGAAGGGAGCAAGTGAAGGCGATACGTAAGGGAGAGGGAGAAGAGGAAAGGAGGGCTTAGTCAGAGATGGGCCTTCAATACGGCTCTGAACGGGGAGAGAGTAACTGTCTGTCAGTTTCGAAGATGGCACGTGTTCCAGGGCAGAGGTAGGACGTGGGCAAGAGGTCGGCCGTGAGAGCGACGGGATCGAGTTACAGCGAGTAGGTTGGCATTAGAGGAGCGAAGTGTGCAGGCTGGGTTATAGTAGGAGAGGAAGGAGGTGAGGTAGGAGGGGGCAAGGCGATGGATTGCTTTAAAGCCAATGGTGAGGAGTTTTTGTTTGATGTACAGGTGGAAGGGCAACCGCTGGAGTTTCTCGAGGAGTGGGGAAACGGCCTGAACCGGGCAGCAGAGTGAAGTACGGACTGGAGCGGGGAGAGACAGGAGGCAGGGAGGTCAGCAAGGAGGCTGATACAGGCGAGGTAGGATAAGTGACTGGATTAATGTGGTACCAGTTTGGGTGGAGAGGAAAGAGGGTTTTAGCGATGTTGTGAAGGAGGAATTGACCCTTCGCTTATAAATCTGAGTCATTTCAAAAATGGAACTGAGCGAGAAGCGCTTTAAGGTACAGTCAATACGCATCAAATATACTTTTAACCACATTCATAAACACAACTAGAAAACACACCATTACGCTTATTCATCATACCTGTATTGAGGACTTGATTAAGAAGGCTTTTTATAAGCGAAATATGAATCGGTGCTTCATTCAGAAGGAGTCCCAGCCCAGAGTAACCCACTTCTCTAAGTCTGATTCTCTGCTTACTCCGTTCATATACTTTAGTGCATTTCAGCATCTGCTCCACAATCTGTAACAAATGTAAGTAGAAACGGCATTTAGTAAGCACTTACTAAGTGCGGAGCACTGTACGAGGCGCTGGAAATTTGATGCATCACGGCAGTGTTTTAAAAATGTTCCGTTCTGCTCCCACAGGAAAACTAAAATTCTCAATGTTCCAACTTTAGAATCATGAAAAAGAATATTATCATTTTCACAAACCTGATGATTAAAATGATAGACTGACACTAATTTTAAGCTAACCCATGTTCGAAACAAAAGAGTAATCGATTCCACAAATACATCCTAAATAAATTCAGACTGATTCTAACTGCTTAGTCATATTTAAATTTCAGACAATATCAATGGAAGGAGGCATATTTGCGTACCTTAAAAATGAGTTCTCTTAGTCTGTCGGAGTATCGTTGATTTAACAGCAGGGCATAGAGGATATCAGCGTTTCCTGGCTCAAAGAGCAATAAAAAAAGCTGATCTCGAGTAGGGCTGGTGTGAAGCAGGTTGAAGAGAATATCCAGAATCCCACAAAGCTTGAAAACAAAAAGCAGAAGTCACACCTCAACAAAACCGTCATCTTGGCAAAAGTTACTAAACTAAGCCCTAGCGAGAGAACTTCTCTAAAAACCAGATCTACATCTCCGCCCCTGTCCTCTCCCCCTCCCTTCAGGCTCGCATCTCCTCCTGCCTCCGGGACGTCTCCACCTGGATGTCGGCCCGCCACCTAAAACTCAACATGAGCAAGACTGAGCTCCTCATCTTCCCTCCCAAGCCCGGTCCGCTCCCAGACTTCTCCGTCACCGTGGATGGCACGACCATCCTTCCCGTCCCGCAGGCCCGCGATCTCGGTGTCATCCTTGACTCGTCCCTCTCGTTCACCCCACACATCCTATCCGTTACCAAGACCTGCCGGTTTCACCTCTACAATATCGCCAAGATCCGCCCTTTCCTCTCCACCCAAACGGCTACCTTACTATTACGGGCTCTCGTTATATCCCGGCTAGACTACTGTGTCAGCCTTCTCTCTGACCTCCCTTCCTCCTCTCTCGCCCCGCTCCGGTCTATTCTTCACTCCGCTGCCCGGCTCATCTTCCCGCAGAAACGATCTGGGCATGTCACTCCCCTTCTTAAACAACTCCAGTGGTTGCCTATCGACCTCCGCTCTGAACAAAAACTCCTCACTCTAGGCTTCAAGGCTCTCCATCACCTCGCCCCTTCCTACCTCTCCTCCCTTCTCTCTTTCTACCGCCCACCCCGCACGCTCCGCTCCTCTGCCGCCCACCTCCTCGCCGTCCCTCGGTCTCGCCTATCCCGCCGTCGACCCCCGGGTCACGTCCTCCCGCGGTCCTGGAACGCCCTCCCTCCTCACCTCCGCCAAACTGATTCTCTTTCCCTCTTCAAAACCTTACTTAAAAATCACGTCCTCCAAGAGGCCTTCCCAGACTGAGCTCCTCTTCCCCCTCTACTCCCTCTGCCATCCCCCCTTTACCTCTCCGCAGCTAAAGCCTCATTTTCCCCTTTTCCCTCTGCTCCTCCACCTCTCCCTTCCCATCCCCACAGCACTGTACCCGTCCGCTCAACTGTATATATTTTCGTTACCCTATTTATTTTGTTAATGAATTGTACATCGCCTTGATTCTATTTAGTTGCCATTGTTTTTACGAGATGTTCTTCCCCTTGACGCTGGTTAGTGCCATTGTTCTTGTCTGTCCGTCTCCCCCGATTAGACTGTAAGCCCGTCAAACGGCAGGGACCGTCTCTATCTGTTGCCGACTTGTTCATCCCAAGCGCTTAGTACAGTGCTCTGCACATAGTAAGCGCTCAATAAATACTATTGAATGAAACCAGCAATTTACATTACTTTAAAGAAGCCACGGGTGCCCCACAGGGTGTTAAGCGCAGATTGGATTTGGGGTATCAATCAGTCCTATTAATTGAGCGCCCACCGGGTGCCAGAGCACTGTACTAAGCGCTTGGGAGAGCTGGAGTCAAGAGAAGCAGCGTGGCTCAGTGGAAAGAGCCCGGGCTTGGGAGTCAGAGGTCATGGGTTCTAATCCTGACTCCACCACTTGTCAGCTGTGTGACTTCGGGCAAGTCAGTTGACTTCTCTGTGCCTCAGTTCCCTCATCTGGAAAATGGGGATTAAGCCTGTGAGCCCCATGTGGGACAACCTGATTACCCTGTATCCCCCCCAGTGCTTAGAACAGTGCTTGGCAAATAGTAAGCGCTTAACAAATGCCATTATTATTATTATTATTATTCCCCAGCTGGAGTCAAGATTCAACTGATGTTCTGCCCAACATCGTCCAGATCAGTCCGGCCACAACCCCAGTGAGTTCGAGCAGAATTAGAGTCAGCCTCTACCTGTTCTTCCTCACTGGTGGCAGCTATGTACCCCATGATGCTCTGTATTTCCTCGTGAGTCCCGCCTTTACTTAGGAAATATTTGATCAATCCATACAGAGAAGTTCTTATGGTTCGGATATCATCCGGAGACAATTCATTCTCTTTGCAGACACTCCTATTGTAAAAAGGAAAGAGTCTGATGTCAGAGAAACGCGCTGGTAAAGAATACAAGTGATCATTAAAAAGAGTTTAACATTACACGTCATCGTTTTAATTTGGTAACAATTCAGGGTAATTTGAGATTTTTTTCTGCCGGAAGAGCATTCTAACGAGAGCTGGGGGGAAAATGGGTGGTATGCAAACCAAAATAAGAAAGAGAAACCCATTTAGGGATGCGAGAAAAATTTTAAGAGTATTGGCCCAAAGTGCAGACCGAGAAGAAACAGGGGCATCGTACCCATAATAAATCCTGAGCGTATCTAAGAGAAACTGTACACCAAATTTCTTTCGGAAGACCCTCCGGCTGTCTTTGATGATGGTGGAAAGATACTGTATGTGCCCTAAAAAGAGAAAAGTGGTTTTTAGGATTCAAACCTCATATCTGACCTACAAGAAAATGACCTAGGGAGTTAAATCTCACAGTTACACGTAATTTGACCAGTCAAACCTCACCGATCCGAAAGGGAAAATCTCCACGATTCCAGATACGGAAGTCAAAGAGTAGGTGTTGATACATCTGCTGCAGAAGTTGCATATTTTTCTCCACCGAAACCTGTTCAATTAGCAGCTGCACAGCCACTAGAACATTCACATCCATCAAGCTGCTTGGCACCTAAATTCCGGTCATCGGCAGTGTTGAATGAATTTTTTTAAAAAGGAGAATAAATATTTCCGTTATAAAAGTCAGTCATTCATCAGCATTCACTGCTTAGGGTGACACTAAGTTATCTTATTTTTCAGCTGAGTTGGAAAATTCTCAAAGCCTTAAAGTCAGACGCTTTCCCGCCGCTCCCCTCGGCATCCAGCAGAAATGCCTGACGACCGGTTTTTAAGTCGGCGCTCTCCCATTTACTTATCCACACCCTTCTCTCACTCCACCCTGGCTCGCGCTCTTCATTCTTCTCAAGCAAACCTACTTTCTATATTTCATTCTCATCTCTCCCACTGTCGTCCTCTTATTTGCGCCCCGCCAGGAATTCTCTCCTTTCCGATCCACCAGTTTTAAGCTCTCCCCATTCCTCCTCCAGAGATTTCCACAATATTTCCTCTCTCTGGGTCATATTCTCCCAACCATCACCAGGGCATTTACACACTCACAACTAACCACCACATTTCCAGATATATCGACTTCTTCTAATTTTTAAGCATAAACTCATCCAACCATATCCCTCTTTCCATTCTCTTTTTCCTCCTATCTGCAATTATTTGTGCATATCTCCTCTGTCTGCAACTTCCTTGAGGGTAGGGATCGTGTTTATCAACTCTACTGCCTTCTCTCCAGGACGGAGCACAGTTCCCCGCGCATAGTCCGAGCTCAATAGACACTACTCGATCTGGTTTTTACGGCTGCCATTTGCTGCTTCAAATAACAAATGGACGGGGCAATATTATTCATTCAATAGTATTTAGTCTCTCACGCTGCAAACATTGGCACTAAAAGATCGTACTCCCCTCTCCAGGTTGTTAGGTCCCAGGATATTACCGTAATAAAAGTTTCCCCGCATAAACTGATTCACTCCAAATTATGCCAAAGTGTTTGAAGGGAAGCAGCTCGGTCCCCGTTCTTGAATGAGAAGGTACACCGGACTGCTGTATTGCATCGCACTAAACGCCTCGAGAAAGAATGGCTGCAGAGCTCTTATAGACTTATATCGGTGGCTGGGAAAACTGAACTGCTTTCCGGATAGAAGGTATCGGCAGCGAGGGCTGAATGATATTCTCAGGTTTGCTCACCTTCTGCAGCAGGGCCCCTAGAGTGGCAACACCGTGGGAGTGAATGAGGTTTTCCTGATTGATGGGATGCCTCTGAATAAAGTGCTTCACCATTAAGATAAACGTGGCCACAAAATTCTTCTCTAGCCGTGACTCTGTGGATGTGGGAACATATTAATTGGATTACTGCAATACCTTGCATCTCGACCCTGTTCCTTCCAGTCACTTCTCCCCCCCCGTAGTAAAAAAACAACCTACACTGCAGCCTTTTGGAACTAGCTTTCTAGGGATACAGCGCTTCAGATGAACTTTGGCCGTGGACGGAGAAAAGGGGCAACGGGAGCTACCCAGCCGCCGGGGTCTCCTCCAGCTGAGCCTTGGGGATCTGCAAAGATATGCTGCCCTCCTGGATCCCCCCACGGCTGGGACTGAGCCCTATTGTGTTGATGCAGCGCAGAGAGAAGTAGTTGCCATGGCGACAACAACATTTGAAAAAGGTTGTAACTACGGGCCTGGGGACAGCCCTACCGGAAACTCCAACAACCTGAAAACGATCCCTCTAGCAGCAGTCTTCTGCAGCTCTCATTTCTGTTGCTGTGGTAAATTTATTGTTTTCTTTCTTTATCACCTTAATCCTTCCACAGGTGCCTGATTAAGCTCTCCCAGGTCTGAGATGTTTTAACCTGAAAACGGTCCCTTTTGCAGCAACGTGAGGAAGCTAGCAGCATGGGCTAGTGGATAGAGCACGGGTCTGGGAGTTAGAGGTCGTGGGTTCGAATCCCGGCTCTGCCACTTATCGGCTTTGGACAAGTCACTTACCTTCTCTGTGCCTCAGTTCCCTCATCTGGAAAATGGGGATTAAGACTGTGAGCCCCACGTGGGACAACCTGATTACCCTGTATCTACTCCAGCGCTTAGAACGGTCCCTGGTACATACTAAGTGCTTAAGAAATATCATCACTACCAGTATTATGAGTTCTAATCCCGGCTCCGCCAGTTGTATGTGTGACTTCACTTCTCTGGGCCTCAGTTCTCACATCTGTCAAATGGGGATTAAGACTGTGAGCTCTACATGGGACAGGGACTGTGTCCAACATGATTATCTTGAATCTACCCCAGTGCTTAGAACAGTGCCAGGCACAGAGTAAGCATTTAAACACATTATTATTATTATTACTATTCATTTAATTTTTTTGCCTTATCACGTTAATCTTTTCACATGCGTCTGATCCAGGTTTCTCCAGGTCTGAACTATTATAATTCAAAAACAGTCCCTTTAGCAGCAATGTGCAGCAGCTCTTATTGAAATAGTTGTTATTCATTTATTGGTTTTTTCCTTTATCACGTTCAGTGTGCCTGATCTAACTCCCCCAGGTCTGAATTGTTACTCCCGTACCCTTCTGGGTGCGTGCCTCAGACCCACAAAAAATGCTTAACAAGTGCAATAAATGATAAAAAAATAACTTTAAAATGTGTTGGTTTTCTAGTCATCAGCACATGCCTTATGAGTTAGAAAGTAACATCCATTCATTTTAATAACCACCCAATAGCTGCAAGATGTATGAAGCCTTTATTTGCTTGGCAGTTTCAATATTTTAATAACAGTTGTAAATTCAGCTCTGGCATATCCTTAGGGAGAGAATTTAAACAGCGCTCTGCACACAGTAAAACTCTCGATCGAAAACAATGATTGACAAAACTAAATATCTAATAAAATATAAAAGTCGTACCGCTGATTACCCGGTACCAGACTAAAGCCAAATCTCCACTTCAATTTCCAGTTGTCAGAAACTATGTTAGATCACTTATTTTTCCAATACCTGAGGCCTTTGTGGAAGATAACACCACCCAATCCCCTTCGATGGGTGTCGCTGGTTCAGGAGTGATATTTTCCCGGTTTTTTTCCGGCATCTGTCCACTAAGAACACTGATTTGCTCCAGCAGTGGAAACAGCACATTCAAGCCACCAATGCAGTTTATCATATCCTGAAAGAACAATTCAAGAGTCCATTTTTTTTCCTACCGAAAGAAAACGTCAGCGAGAAAAGGTCTAGACGCTCCTTACCCGTTACCGGTTTTCCTCCGGCCAGAACCTGAAATTTTCCCCTGAAATTAAAGCCCATCTCTTTAACAACAACCCCGAGTCAGTGATTTGATTTTGAGCCCCAAATGGTCAAATGATTTTTATTTATGAATGCAGAAGGGGAGAACACCATGCAGATTAGAGAATCACAGAATTTGGAGGGGTGGTAGCTATACAGAGAAGCAGCGTGGCTCAGTGGAAAGAGCCCGGGCTTGGGAGTCAGGGGTCATGGGTTCGAATCCTGACTCTGCCACTTGGCAGCTATGTGATCTTGGGCAAGTCGCTTCGCTTCTCCGGGCCTCAGTTCCCTTATCTATAAAATGGGGGTGAAGACTGTGAGCCCCACGCGGGACAACCTGATGAGCCTGTATCTCCCCCAGCATTTAGAACAGTGCTCTGCACTGTAAGCGCCTAACAAATACAAATACCAACATTATTATTTTAACAGGTCACGTGGTCAAGTGAGAGCTGGCAACGGCCTCAACCATCCAGGGCATCTGGACACCTCTGGCCTCCAGGAGCCAGAGTTCACCTGGGTTTCGTTTCCAGGTGCCCATCCCACAAGGCGGGGAGGTGGCACGAAGAAAAACGACTTTTCACACCACGTGGTCTCAGCAGCTATCTTTCTCGACTGGGGTCATGCTAAAACTGTACAATCCAGTAATAGCCAGACCTTGGGCATATCGGATTTTCTCGGTTGACAACTGAATTCACCCTCATTGTCTCTTCAGTGGTCACAAGGAAATCCCTGAGGCAGTTACTGAAAGCCAAGCTAACTGAACTCTGAACAGTTGCTTGGTGGTGACGGCAAAAAGCTATATCAACAGGAGCAGTGAGGTCAAGTGGAGAGACTCCGGGCTTGGGAGTCGGAGATCATGGGTTCAAATCCCGGCTCAGCCGCTTGTCAGCTGTGTGACTTTGGGCAAGTCACTTAACTTCTCTGTACCTCAGTTCCCTCATCTGTAAAATGGGGATGAAGACTGTGAGCCTCACGTGGGACAACCTGATTCCCCTGTATCTACCCCAGTGCTTAGAACAGTGCTCTGCACATAGTAAGCTCTTAACAAATGCCATCATTATTATTATTATTATTGTTAGAGCATGGACCTGGGAATCAGAAGGACCTGGTTAATTCTTCATTCATATTTACTAGGCGCCTACTGTGTGCAGAGAGCAGTACTCTGTGCTTGGGAGAGTAATAATAATAATGATGGTATTTGTTAAGCGCTTACTACGTGCAAAGCACTGTTCTAAGTGCTTGGGGGATACAAGGTGATCGGGCTGTCCCACGTGGGGCTCACAGTCTCAATCCCCAATTTACTGGTGAGGGAACTGAGGCACAAAGAAGTGAAGTGACTTGTCCAAAGTCACACAGCTGATAAGTCACCAAGCTGACAGTTGCTTGGTGGTGACGGCAAAAAGCTACATCATCAGAAGCAGCGTGGCTCAGTGGAAAGAGCCCGGGCCTGGGAGTCAGAGGTCAGGGGTTCGAATCCCGGCTACGCAGCTTGTCAGCTGTGTGACTTTGGGAAAGTCACTTCACTTCTCTGTGCCTCAGTTACTTCATCTGGAAAATGGGGATTAAAACTGTGAGCCCCATGTGGTACAATCTGATTACCTTATATCCCCCAAGCGCTTAGAACAGTGCTTTGCACATAGTAAGAACTTAACAAATACCACCATCATTATTATTCTTATAAGTGGTGGAGCCGGAATTAGAACCCACAACCTCTGACTCCCAAGTCTGGGTTCTTTCCACTAAGCCACGCTGCTTCTGAGTGCAACAATAAACAGTCATATTCCCTGCCCACAGTTCTAATCCCAGCTCTGCCGCTTGTCAGCCGGGCGACCCTGGGCAAGTCATTTCGCTGCTCTGTGTCTCGGTTCCCTCATCTGTAAAATGGGGATTAAGACTGCGAGTCCCATGTGGGACAAGGACTGTGCCCAACTAATTAGCTTGTACCACGCCAGGATTTACTACGGTGCCTGGTACATAGTATATGCTTAACAAATACCAAAAATTGGTATTTTTGGTGGTAAGAGCCCGGGCTTGGGAGTCAGAGGTCATGGGTTCGAATCCCAGCTCTGCCACGTGTCAGCTGTGTGACTGTGGGCAAGGCACTTAACTTCCCTGTGCCTCAGTTACCTCATCTGTAAAATGGGGATTAAGACTGTGAGCTTCACGTGGGACGACCTGATGACCCTGTATCTCCCCCAGGGCATAGAACAGTGCTCTGCACATAGTAAGCGCTTAACAAATACCAACAATAATAATCAAAAATACTATTAGCTGGCACCACAACCTGCCTGTGACCTGGAATGCTCTTCCTCTTCATATCCAACAGACAACAGACAACTCACCCCGCCTTTAAAGCCTTAGTGACGGCCCATCTCCTCCAAGAGGCCTTCCCTGATTAAGCCCGCTTTTCCTTTTCTTAATGTTGGTATTTGTTAAGCGCTTACTATGTGCAGAGCACTGTTCTAAGCGCTGGGGTAGACACAGGGTAATCAGGTTGTCCCACGTGAGGCTCACGGTCTTCATCCCCATTTTACAGATGAGGGAACTGAGGCACCGAGAAGTTAAGTGACTTGCCCAAAGTCACACAGCTGATCAGTGGCTGAGCCGGGATTCGAACCCATGACCTCTGACTCCCAAGCCCGTGCTCTTTCCACTGAGCCACGCTGCTTCTTCCACTCCCTTCTGCATCACCCTGACTTGCTCCTTTCCTTCCTCTCCCCTCCCAGCCCTACGCAGTTTTGTACATACCGGTCATTTATTTACTTATATTACTGTCCGTCTCCCCCTCTAAACCGTAAGCTTAATGTGGGCAGGGAATGTGTCCGTTACGAAGTGCTTAGTACAGTGCTCGGCACACAGTAAGCACTCAGTAAATACCACTGATTGATTGCTGTACCCCGGCACTTAGTATGGGGATTGGCGCCTAGTGAGCACTTAAAAAATAACATTAAAAACAAACAAAACCAAAACAGGGTATGATGACCTCAGCTCTAGGTACTTTACTCTAGCAAGGTCCTTAATATTTGCGAGAAGGCCAGAGAGAACAAGCACGAGACCTCTGAAGGTACCTGTCAAGGGGATCTGAGAAGCAGCATGGCCTAGGGGATAGAGCCTGGGCCTGCGAGTCAGAAGGAGCTAGGTTCTAATCCCGGCTCCGTCACCTGTCTGCTGTGTGACCTTGGGCAAGTCACTTCACGTCTCTGGGCCTCAGTTACCTCATCTGTCAAATGGGGATTAAGACTGCGAGCCCCACGTGGGACGGGGCTATGTCCAACCCGATTTGCTTGTACCCATCCCAGCGCTTAGTACAGGGCCTGGCACATAGTATGCATTTAAATACCATCATTATTATTATTACAGCACCACTTAGGAACTTACCTTGATGTCCCAGTTCACTACTTTGTTTCCCGTTAACCTTCCGTGTAAACAATTGATGGACAGATCAAGGCAGATTGGATTTTTGCAGGCCTGGGAGAGAGGAAAAATGTAAATTCCATTACCAGCTCTCAAATTGATAAGTCATTCATCCAGCTGTATTTACTGAGCTCTTTCTACATACAAAGCACTGTATTAAGCGTTTGGAAGAGTACGATATAACAACGAACTGACACATTCCCTGTCCACAACGGGATTACCGTCTAGAGGGGGAGACGGACTTTAATATAAAGTACAGATATATACATGAGTGCTATGGGGCTGGGGAGAGGGGGATGAAAAAAAGGAGCAGGTCAGGGCGACGCAGAAGGGAGGGAGAGAAGAGGAAAGGAGGGCGCAGTCAGGGAAGGCCTCCGGGAGGAGGTGCGCCTTCAAACAAGGCTAATAGGATACTTCATACCATCTCTGAAGTGGGTATACTCCACTTAAACATAACGGCACGGCTCAACAGAAGATTCCAAGATGAATTACGGCATTATTGCGCCCGATGAAGGGAAGAACTAGAGGTTGAGCTTAGAAAGTTTCCCCTACATCATACCAATCGGTCAATTAACCAGTCGGTGGTAGACACTGAGTAATTGCTGTGTGTGGAGAACCGTACTAAGCGCTTGGGAGAGTACAACACAACAGAGTTGGAAGACATATTCCCAGCCCATAGCGAGCTTAATGTCCCGGAACAGGCACTGCAGCCTGCCATCCCGATGGGAAAATTGTAAAAAAACAAAACAAAACCTTCCCATTCGGTAAACATGGAACTAGTCAGTGAGTCAATCGTATTTATTGGGCACTTACTATGTGCAGACCACTGTACTAAGCCCTTTCTATTGTCCGTCTCCTTCTATGTGCTCCGTACCCACTAGACAGTCAGTGAACAGTTCAACAGACCCAAACAGTTCAACGGACCCACACAGAATTAATTAAACTTCTAACATTTTACGATCTTTGGATGACGTTACCACCCAGGAGACAAGGGGAGAGAAATGATCGATTCCAACCTTTGGCGTGTAGTGTAGAAGCACTTTATTAGGTAGATCTGCTGCTTCGGACTCCTGGAATTTCCAAGGACTTAAACAGTTTGGTCCTGAAAAGTATTTTGCAAAAAAAATCACATTTTACACCCCGCATTTTCATATATAAGGATACATTCAAGAGGTTCTAAATTCAGAAGAGAAGCGGAAGTCCAGTTCAATCCTCATGACTGAATTGACTTGAATCCTTTATGAAAATACTGCTTAGGAAGGGAAACGTTCTCATCCAAACTACGTCCTGCTGCTCAGATGCCCAGCAATTATAATAATAATAATGTTGGTATTTGTTAAGCGCTTACTATGTGCAGAGCACTGTTCTAAGCGCTGAGGTAGATACAGGGTCATCAGGTTGTCCCAAGTGAGGCTCACAGTTGTAATCCCCATTTTACAGATGAGGTAACTGAGGCCCAGAGAAGTGAAGCGACTTGCCCACAGTCACACAGCTGACAAGTGGCAGAGCTGGGATTCGAACCCATGATCTATAAGAATGCCCCAAAATTAGTATATTGGGCAATTTCATCATCCTTCCGAATTTTTCCTCCTTTAACATACCCTAGAAGCAGCGTGGCTCAGTGGCAAGAGCCTGGGCTTGAGAGTCAGATGCCATGGGTTCGAATCCCGGTTCTGCCTCTTGGCGACTTTAGGCAAGTCACTTAACTTCTCTGTGCCTCAGTTACCTCAGTTAGAGAAGCAGCGTGGCTCAGTGGAAAGAGCACGGGCTTTGGAGTCAGAGGTCATGGGTTCGAATACCTGCTCGGCCACATGTCAGCTGTGTGACTTTGGGCAAGTCACTTCACTTCTCTGTGCCTCAGTTACCTCATCTGTAAAATGGGGATTAAGACTGTGAGCTTCACGTGGGACAACCTGATTCCCCTGTGTCTACCCCAGTGCTTAGAACAGTGCTCGGCACATAGTAAGCGCTTAACAAATACCAAAATTATTATTATTATTATTATTACCTCATCTGTAAAATGGGGATTAAAACTGTGAGCCCCACTTGGGACATCCTGATCACCTTGTATCCCCCCCAGTGCTTAGAACAGTGCTTTGCACATGGTAAGCGCTTAAATACCACCATTAGCAGTGTCACTGCAAAATGAACAAAATCATTTTTTTAAAGGTGATTCGGTTGAATAACAGATAACGAGGCATCACATTTTACACTGACAACTAACTTGTCTTCATCTGAGGTCGCAAATCAGAATTTTAAATACCGTAATAGTTCTGCGTCTTGAAGGGCAATCTCAATGTAATCTGCAACAGTATTCAGCCAACCCGTAATTCACATTAAGATTAACAATCATGGAATCTGACATGCCGCTAGTTTCAGTAATCTGAAGAAATTATCATTTTACAGGTCATAGTTTCAATTGTGAAGGCAGCAATGATCAAACGGTAACTTAGTAAAGAATTTAGCAAATTCATTTAAAGTCAAAGCCAAAAAATATGAGGAAATGAGAATTTTTTGTGACTTCAATAAATCAATCATATTCATTGATTGTTTACTGGGTGCAGAGCACCGTGCTAAGCATTTGACAGAGTTGGTAGAGTTGGTAGAGCTAATCCCTACCCACAGAGAGCTAATAAGACTCTTCTAATCCAAAGCCTTCATCATGGATTTTTGCATTATTCTTTTTGCTCTAAAATTCAATCAATTATTCTAGAATTCTCATCAATATCTTCGGAAGCAGATTGTTTGCAACTGCTAAATCCTGATCATATTTTTGCCTAGTAGTATATACAGATCAAGGCTATTTATTGAGTGCTTACTGTGTGCAGAGCACTGAACTGCTTGGGAGAGTACAACACAACGGAGTTGGCAGATCCATTCCCTGCCCACTAGAAGCTTAGAAACCAGAGGGGGAGGCGGACTTTAAAATAAATTATGGATATAATAATAATGTTGGTATTTGTTAAGCGCTTACTATGTGCAGAGCACTGTTCTAAGCGCTGGGGGAGATACGGGGTCATCGGGTTGTCCCACGTGAGGCTCACAATCAATCCCCATTATCCAGCTGAGGTAACTGAGGCCCAGAGAAGTGAAGTGACTTGCCCACAGTCACACAGCTGACAAGTGGCAGAGCTGGGATTCGAACCCATGACCTCTGACTCCCAAGCCCGGGCTCCCTCCACTGAGGCACGCTGCTTCTGTATACAAGTGCTGCGGAGTTGAGGATGGGGTGAATAGCAAATGCTTAAAAGATACAGATGCAAGGTCACGGGTGGCGCAGAAGGGAGAGGGATTAGAGGAAATGAAGGTTTAGCCGGGGAAGGCGTCTTGGAGGAGATGGGATTTTAATAAGGATTTGAAGGTGGGGAGAGTGATGGTCGGTCTTATATGAAGGGGGAGAGCGTTCCGGGCCGGAGGGAGGATGTGGGCAAACCTTCGGGGGCGAGATGGAGGTATAGTGAAGTAGCTTGGCATATGAGGAACACAGTGGCTTGTAGCAGAAAATCAGTGAGGTAAAGTAGGAGGAGACAAGGGGATTGAGTGCTTTAAAGCCGACAGCACGGACTTTCTGTCTGAGGTGGAGGTGACCGGGCCATAGCTGGAGGTTCTTGGGGAGCGGGGAAAAGCGGACTGAACCTTTCTTTTAATAATGATGGAATTTGTTAAGCGCTTACTATAATAATAATGTTGGTATTTGTTAAGCGCTTACTATGTGCAGAGCACTGTTCTAAGCACTGGGGGAGATACAGGGTAATCAGGTTGTCCCATGTGAGACTCACAGTTAATCCCCATTTTACAGATGAGGTAACTGAGGCACAGAGAAGTGAAGTGACTTGCCCACAGTCACACAGCTGACAAGTGGCAGAGCCGGGAGTCGAACCCATGGCCTCTGACTCCGAAGCCCAGGCTCTTTCCACTGAGCCACGCTGCTTCCCCAATGTGCCAGGCACTGTTCTGAGCGCTGGGAAGGATACAAGGTGATCAGGTTGTCCCACGTGGGGCTCACAGTCTTCATCCCCATTTTACATATGGGGTAACTGAGGCCCAGAGAAGTGAAGTGACTTGCCCACAGTCACACAGCTGATAAGTGGCAGAGCCAGGATTTGAACCCATGACTTCTGACTCCCAAGCCCGGGCTCTTTCCACTGAGCCAGGCTGCTTCTTTTAGAAAAATGAACTGAGCAGCAGAGTGAAGTAAAGACTGGAGTGGAGAGAGGCAGGAAGGTCAGCGAGGAGGCTGCTGCAGTAGTCTAGGAGGGCTGGGATCTTTACTCATTCGACAGTATTTATTGAGCTCTTACTGTGTGCAGAGCACTGTACTAAATGCTTGGGAGAATACAGAACAACAATAAACTGTCACATAACCTGTCCACAACGAGCTTACAGCCTAGACGTGCTGGGATCCACGTAGCAGCACTTTGAACGGAGGGAAAAGAGCGGATTTTAGCCACGTTGTGAGGGTAAGGCCGACACGATCTGGTGACTGATTACACATGTGGCTTGAATGAGAGAGATGAGTTGGGGAATCATGCCAAAGTGCTTTGGCTGCCGTTTTGATCATTCAATGACAGAGTAAACTTGCAAGTTTTCCAATATAAGTTGACATTTCATTTCTAGTTCCTTTACTAAACTCGACATCTAACTTTACAGTAGATTTGACAAAGCCCAGACCAACTCCTTCTCTAGGAAGAGACAAATTCCTTCCTTCTGTGTCCCTACAGGTCTATCCTAGTTTGTAGATATTTTCCTTGGCCTCCGAAGCATTATTTGAGTGCCTACCGCGTGTAGTCCCAAGCACTCACATCCGTATCACGGCTCCACCACTTGTCAGCTGTGTGACTTTGGGCAGGTCACTTAACTTCTCTGGGCCTCAGTTCTTCCCTCATCTGTAAAATGGGGATGAAGCCTGTGAGCCCCATGAGGGACAACCTGATCACCTGGTATCTCCTGCAGCGCTTGGAACAGCGCTTTGCACATAGTAAGCGCTTAACAAATATCACCATTATTATATCTGTAATTTACTGATATTAATACCGGTCTCCCTTTCTAATAATAATAATAATGTTGGTATTTGTATGTGCAGAGCACTGTTCTAAGCGCTGGGGTAGATAAGGGGTAAGCAGGTTGTCCCACATAGGGCTCACAGTCTTCATCCCCCATTTTACAGATGAGGTGACTGAGGCACCGAGAAGTGAAGTGACTTGCCCACCGTCACCCAGCTGACAAGGGGCAGAGCCAGGATTTGAACCCATGACTTCTGACTCCCGGGCTCTCTCCACTGAGCCACGCTGCTTCTCTTCTAGACTGTGAGCTCATTATGGGCAGGAAACGGGTGGCCTGATTCTGTTGTACTGCACTCTCCCAAGCACTTGGTACAGTGCCCTGCACACAGTAGGCGCCCGACAAATACGCTCGATGGATCGACTGACTGCCCAACACCGTTCTAAGCATACCATCTCTAACCGGCCAAAAGGCGTGGCTCAGTGGAAAGAGCACGGGCTTTGGAGTCAGGGCTCATGAGTTCGAATCCCAGCTCTGCCACTTGTCAGCTGTGTGACTGTGGGCAAGTCACTTCACTTCTCTGTGCCTCGGTTCCCTCATCTGTAAAACGGGGATGAAGACTGTGAGCCCCATGTGGGACAACCCGATTCCCCTGTGTCTACCCCAGCGCTTAGAACAGTGCTCGGCACATAGTAAGCGCTTAACAAATACCAACACTATCATTATTAAAAGGCATCCCCGCCGGCAACGGAATGAGTCCGCGAGTCAGCACAGCTCACCCTCGCTCACCTGCCAAATACAACGCCTTAATCTGAGGGGGCTGCAGGGCTTCGTGGAAGACGATGACCGATCCAAGTTGACCCTCGAGAGATGTGGGACAGCCCCATTCGCTGTCCTGGGTCCCGGCCGAGATCAATTTGGTGATGGCTTCTGACTTCTCCACCGTCCCGCCCCAAGTAGCCGAAGACAGAATCCCTCCGAAGGATGTCCGGTGAGGGGTGATGGGGGAAGAGAACGGAGGGTCGGGGATCTGAGACGGAGGAGGAGTGGTGGTCCTCTGCCCGGCGGAGCCGATGCAGCACGAAGTAAAGGGCTGCGGACAGAAGCACAAGGAGACCCACGAAGTCTGCGACATCGTTCTAACTTTAGCGAAACAAGCAGAGCTCACCCCCATTAAAGGGGCTCGCCTTCCGTTTTTATTCCTAAGCAACAGAGAATGGAAGTGAAATAGTCTTCCCACAGTGCTGAGAAAGGACGGTGCTTTTGATATTCCATCAGTCCTACGTAATTCTGACTTGGATTGGGAAGACGAATCACACCAGGGACTTCGTATAGCAGACAAATCTAAAATGTTACTTTCCCCATCCACCTGCTTCAGGCTACACAATGAGAAACGGAGACAGAAGGAGAGACTGAGAGACACTGAGAGAGACAGAGAGATGGAGGCAGGGAAAGAGATAAAAATCTAGTCTATTAAAAATCTCAGAGGAAGAAAGACTCAGTAACCTTCCTACGGGAAGCAGTGGGTTATAGAGGAGAGGGGACTGGTTTAAGAGTTAGAGTTTCTATAGCTCTGCTACTGATCTGATGTGAGATCTTGTGCAAATCATAAGCTCAAAACCTAGGTTTTGTCACGAAAATACGCTTAATAATCCTTGTCTCTCCTTAGCTCAAAGGAATGGTGTGAGGTGAAGATGAGATAAGAGCAAGTGCTTTGGAAAAATAATGATATTCTACAAATTCAAGGCAATCTAGCTTCCTTTGATACCCTAGCCTAAAATTTTAATTGTATTGTTCTGTCCCCAGTGGAGATAAAGGAAAAAAAAAAGATCAGTCTCCAAACACCTTTCAAATCAGCAGTTGAACAAATTAACCGTGGGTCCTGAGATAATAAGGAGTCTTAATAAATTAAACTACTTCATGCACAGTCCAAACACTTCTAAATATCACCTTCATTTGGGGTTTTTATTTAAAGCAAATGCAATAGTCAGAAGAGCTAGGCAAGTCAGGTCCACCAAGCAAGTGGAACAAAGAACCAACTGAATGCCTTTCCTAGTGGCTCTCTGTTTAGAGTGACTTTTTTAAAGCATTTGTTAATAATAATAATAATAATAATAATAATAATGACATTTGTTAAGTGCTTACTATTTGCCAAGCACTGTTCTAAGCACTGGGGTAGATCAAGGAAATGAGCTTGTCCCACGTGGGGCTCACGGTCTTAATCCCCTTTTTACAGATGAGGTAACCGAGGCACAGGGAAATTAAGTGACTTGCCCCAAGTGACACAGCTGACCAGTGGCAGAGCCGGGATTAGAACCCATGACCTCTGACTCCCAAGCCCGGGCTCTTTCCATTAAGCCACGCTGCTGTGCCAGTTACTCTTCTAAGCACTGGGATTACTCTTCTAAGCAAGCTAATCAGGTTGGACACAGTCCCTGTCCCACATGGGGCTTGCGGTCATAATCCGCATTTTACACATGAAGGAACCTGAGGCACAAATAATTTAAGTGACTTGCCCTGGGTCACACAGCCGACAAGTAGCAGAGCCGGGATTAGAACCCAGGTCCTTCTGACTCCCAAGCCTGGGTGCTCTATTCCCTAGGCCATGCTGCTTCCCATAACTTTATTTAGTTGTATTGATGTCTCTCTTCCCCGTCCTAGACTGACAGCTTGTTGTGGCAGGGACTGTAACTATTCGTTGATGTACTGTTCTTTCCCAAGCGCTCAGTACAGTACTTTATACCCAGAAAGCGACTGAGTGAATGACTCCCGGTATCAACTAGGCCTGAAAGGGCCGCCAACCAACCCCAACGCCACGTATCCCTAATTGTTATATCTGCAGCCCACATTAGAACAATGACATTAAATGACAGGGACTCAGGAGTTTCCGATCTAATCGGAGAAAATCTACCAAAGGCCTAAGAATTGCGAGAGGGGGATTTGGGATACTCACTTCATTCATGGCCGGAAACCTGAGGGGAGCAGAGACCTTCTGCTGTCCATTCACGTAGATGAAGACAAGGCTCTGACCAAAGGGTCTCTTCCCCGGCATGTGAACAATGGTGATGTTGTGCTGGTTAAGCAATAGCAGGATCCGGTTAGAAAGCTCTTAACGCCCAATCTCCCTTTGAAATTTACGAATGGCCGTTGGAAAACCACATAGTGTCAGCATTAGGGGGAAAAAAAAGGCCGTTTTTAAATATCATCAATTGTATTTCAGGGGTAGGCCAAGGGAAGCAACTTTTCTACTACGGTTAAAGAGCCCTCGATAACGAAGCACTGCCTACAGAGACTGTAGGCATCATGTGTAGCCGCAGACGTGTCAATGAGGAGGGAGCCGCCTGACTTCTGATAACTTTAGTCGTAGCCTCCTATGTTCAGTTTTGTTTAAAGAAACTGAACGGCACTTCTAGAAAACGTGGAAGAATCCACAATACGGCCATCTTCTCTTCCCTAACGGAGAACAACGGGTGGATCCCCAGTCAATTATAAATTAAGCTCAGTGAAGAGTTTAAGGAATGACTTTGGTAAAGAGAGTTCGGAAAACGAAGCCATTTGGACAGAGTTCTTCGGACGCTAATATGCGATTGACTAAAAGACCAAATTTATCGGTCAAAAAAGCTGTTGATGCATCTCTTGAGGTAGACGAATTAAAAAGTTACATCCAGCAGGGACACACAAACCTTACCCAGAGGGAGTCGCAGAAACTATGCTCAGGAAGGACAACTGTTGCATACTCTCTTTTGGTACACACCGCGACCACCAACATTCCAGAATTAGTGATAAAGGCTTCAAAACCCATGCCATTTCCTGTAAAAAAACTACCGGAAAAAATGTCATAAGAAATTGGTTGAGATCAATTGGTCTCTTCGATTGCATTAGGAGCGGCGACGTGGTCTAGTGGAAAAAGCACGGGCCTGGGAGACAGAGGACCTGGGTTCTCCGCCTCCTGTGTGCTGCGAGACGTTGGGCAAGTCACTTAACTTCTCTGTGCTTCAGTTTTCCCTCCTCTGCAAAACGAGGATTACATACCTGCTCCCCATCTGATTTTGACTGTGCACCCCAGGTGGGACCTGATCATCTCGTATCGGCCCCAGGGCTTAGTACGTTGCTTAGCGCACAGTAAATGCTTAACGATACCAAAATTATCATCGTCATCATCAGAATCTACACGTACTGATAGTGTATGCAACGGATGCATAGTGCTAGACGGTAGGGGGATTTCCTGGCAGACCAGACCAATCCCTGTGCTGCGGAACGGCCCAGAGAGACAGGCAGAATCCATAGCTATCTCTGTCACCACCACCTCGAGACACAGCAACGAGTCGTAAAAACATTTCAACGGTTGAAGACGTTCATCGAAGTCAGCAGAGTAGTTAATTAGAAAAGGACACAACCAATAATATTCACTTTAATTAGAGCTAAAAAAGCCAGCGCCGTGGGATTAACGCATCAGCCCAAGAGGAATGGGGGGGAATGCTTCCAACAGCCTTGGGTTCTCTCCAATGAAGACAACCAAATTGGTGAAGGTGGTTTGACATGAGCCAAATGGCAGCCAGGTGGCAGGTACAAATCCCATAAAAGAGTTTTGCACCATGGGTACAGACACCCCTGGGGGTATTTCAAATAGCTGTTAACACCCGTTCTTCCTCATACTTAGAAAGTGCACCCAGGTTGGGTCAGGGACTGTGTCTGAGCTGAATACCCCGGCACTTAGTACAGTGTCTGGCAGTCAATAGTAAGCGCTTATCCTTGACTCCTCTCTCTCATTCAACCCACACTTTCAATCTATCACTAAATCCTGACGGTAAAACCTTCGCAATACTGCTAAAATCCGCCCTCTCCTCTCTATTCACACTGTTACCAGGCTATTTCAAGCACTTACCCTATCCCTCCTTGATGACTGTATCAGCCCCCTTGCTGACCTCCCTTAACTCCCGTCTCTCCCCGCTCCAGTCCACTCACTCTGCTGCCCGGATCATTTTTCTATAAAAACGTTCAATCTATGTTTCCCCACTCCTCAAGAACTGCCAATGCTTCCCCATCCACCTCCACATCAAACAGAAACTCCTTACCATCGGCTTTAAAGCCCTCAATCCCCTTGCCCCCTCCTACTTCACCCCGCTAATCTCCTACCACCACCCAGCCCGCACACTTTGCTCTTCTAACCCACCGTACTTCGATCCCGTCGATCTCATGGCTGACCTCTCGCCCGCGTGTTACCCCTGGCCTGGAACGGTCTCCCTCCTCAAATCCGCCAGACAATTACTCTCCCTTCCTTCAAAGTCTTACTGAAGGCACATCTCCTCCAGGAGGGCTTCCCTGACTAAGCCCTCTTTTCCTTCTCTTCCCCTCCCTTTCGCATCCCCCCCTTTCCGGCACCTCAGCACATATGTATCTGTCATTTTTTTTAGCGATATTAATGTCTGTCTTTCCCTCTACACCGTAAACTCGACATGGGCAAGGAAAGTGTCTGTTATACTGCAGTCCCCCGAGGACCTCGTACAGGCTCTGCACACAATAAGAGCTCAATAAATGATTGATTGATTGATTGATTATTATTTTAAGGTGACTACATATACTCGTCAAAGCAGCGGTGGTAGCCGGAGCAGCACTCTGGCTTTGCAGAGCTGCTTCTTACCGGATTCCTCCTGAACAGGCCCAAATTCCAGGGATCCCAGAGAGAAGGGACAGCAGGGAGCCACAGAGGGCGAGGTAATAAAAATAATAATGACGATGATGATGATAGTACTTGTTAAGCACTTACTGTGTGCCACGCACTCTTCTAAGCACTGGGGTAGATACGAGCTAACCCGCTTGGCCACATTCCCTGTCCCCCATGGGGCTCACGCTCTAAATCCCCATTTTACAGATGAGGTAACTGGGGCACAGAGAAGTGAAGTGACTTGCCCAAAGTCACACAGCTGACAAGTGGCGGAGCCGGGATTACAATATTAATAATAATAATAGTGCTTGTAAGTGCTTACTCTGTGCCAGAACTCTTCGAAGCACTGGAGCAGATACAAGTCAATCAGGTTGGACACAGTCCCTGTCCCACTGGGGGTTCACGGTCTTAATCCTCATATTATAGATGAGATAACTGAGGCCCGGGTAAGTGAAATGACTTGCTCAAGGTCACACAGCAGACAAAGGGCAGAGCCAGGGCTGGAGTCCAGGTCCTTCTGACTCCCAATCAGTGCTCTCTCCACTAGACCATGCTTCTGAATCCCAGCCCGTGCTCTAACCGCTAAGCCACGCTGCTTCTTACCAAGGAAGGGACTGTTTCTGCTGACACCCTCACTAACTCCACTGAGTAGTGGGTGTCAGAGGGCCTGCTTCGCCACTAGCCTGCTGTATGACCTTGGACCAGTCACTTCACTGGGCCTCAGCTTCCTCACCTGTAAAACGGGGATTCAGTGATTTCCCTCCTGCTTAGATCGGGCACCCCCGTGAGGGACTGGGACTCTCTGATCTGCGTTTACTCTATCTACCCCTGCGCTTATTACAGTGCTTGGCATATAGTAAGCACTTAACGCACACCACAGTTCTTATTATGCTTCTGCCAACAATCAGGCATGTAAAAAAGGCTGCCAAGAAATAGTATTTAACTGAAGTCCTCTTTTCCTCTTCTTCCACTCCCTTCTGTGTCACCCTGAGACTGCGAGCCCGTCGTTGGGCAGGGATGGACTCTGTTGCCGAATTGTACATTCCAAGCGCTTAGTACAGTGCTCTGCACACAGTAACCGCTCAATAAATATGACTGAATGAATGAATGAATGCTCCCTTCATTTCCCCCCGTCCCAGCCCCACGGCTCTTACACGTCCATATCTGTCATTGATTTATCTTAATGTCTGTCTCCCCGTCCCCCAACACACCGCATGCTCGCTTTGGGCAGGGAATGTGTCTGTTTACTTTTATTTTGGTACTCTCCCAAGCACCCAGTACAGTGCTCTGCACACAGTAAGCGCTCAATACGTACGATCGACTGACCGACTGTTCTTGGAAACCGTCACGTCGACCTTTATTCCAAACGACTCGCACCAATACCTGTACAGCTGCTTTCTCTTTCCGCCCTTGCCGGAAATGCCAGTGGTCAACTGGTCCTGGTCTAGGCACAGCCACGCGTTGAAGGAGAAAGCAGAGCCCGGCCATTTCTGAATGCACGGCACCGAAATGCCCGCCATACTGTGGGACAGGTCGAAATACTGCAGCGCGCTCTCCAGGCTCTGTTTGCGAGCCATCGTCAGAAGGGCCCGCATCACCGGGATGGCGTACGGGTGAACCTGCTTGGGCTCGTCAACTCGGAGCAACCTTATGAATCGATGGAGCTCTTCGGAACTCATCGACTGGCTCCCCAGAGAGCCCTGGAGGGCGATCAGGTTCTCCGCGCACAGACGATGGAGGGCGGCGTGGGAGCCCAGGGTCTCGACGATTTGGACGCCCATGTGGGCGTTGACGCACGTAGTTCGACTCTGCCTATTGATACAGCAGATTCGCTTCAGCCAGTCGGAGATGAAGATCTGTAGGTCAGGCGACTCGAGCTCTGGAAGCCACTGAATAAGCAGCAACAGGGGCTGGACGTTGCTAATGCCCAGAATCCCAACTGAGGTGTGGTCTCCTTCCACGGCCTGGAAAGGAGCACACCGGACAGAAACTGAGTGAGGCGAAGGGGTCACGTGGCCGCTACCGAAAAGGAGGAGAATCGAACCCGCCTCACCATGTTCATGAGTTCTTTCAGCAGCTCTCGGGAAGGCGGGCCCAGGGATTTCAGTACCTCGAACATGTGAGCGTAACCAATCCGTTCTTTAAACACTTCCTGAGAGGAGAAGAAAATCGAGAGTGTATTCGGCGAAGCCAAGAGTCACATATATACTCGTCACCGGTGAAGAGTCACACTCTGAGATTTAGTTCCGAAAATGTGACTTGTAGAATCCGTGCACACTGACGACAAGACACGGGGGAAAGGAGCCAAGCTTTCTTTTGCCGGGTATTATTGTCGAAGGTCAATAGCGACTGCTGAAAATGAACACTTCAGACTGATATTGGAGCTACCTTCGGGACATTTCTGGACCGCCAAATTTTGTTCTTTCCCTTCCTCTCCTTCGCCTCTCCATCGCTGCCCCGGAAAAATCTGGGTTCCGCCCCTGCGGCTGGGAGTCTTTGATGTGGTCGGCCAAATGAGTTGATTAGAAACAGACCGTCCTTTATGGATGCCCGAGAACCTGAGAGTTAGGCTACTTTGCTAAAGAGACTTGAGAAGCCCCATGGCCCAGTGGAAAGAGCACAGGCCTGGGAGTCAGAAAACCTGGTTTCTAAACCTGGCTCCGCCCCTCGTCTGCCGTGTGACCTTGAGGGCAGGGACTGTCTCTATCTGTTACCGATTTGTACATTCCAAGCGCTTAGTACAGTGTTCTGCACATAGTAAGCACTCAATAAATAGTACTGAATGAATGAATTTCACTTCTCGGAGCCTCGGTTTCCTCAAGCCACAAAGTGGGCATCAAATCCTACTCCCCCCTTCTTAGACTGTGAGTCCCCTTCTTAATAATAATGTGTTTTTTGTTAAGCGCTTACTATGGGCCAGACACTGAAATAAGCACCGGGGTAGAGGCCAGGTAATTGGGTTGGACACAGTCCCCGTCCCACATTGGGTTCACGGTCTTAATCCCCATTTTACAGATGAGGCACCTGACGCACAGGGAAGTGAAGTGACTTGCCTAAGGTCACATGGCGGACGAGTGGTGGAGCCAGGATTAAAACCTAGGTCCTTCTGACTGCCGGGCCCGTGCTCTATAATAATAATAATGCTGGTATTTGTTAAGCGCTTACTATGTGCCAAGCACTAAGCGCTAGGGCGGATACAAGGTGATCAGGTTGTCCCACATGGGGCTCACAGTCTTAATCCCCATTTTACAGCTGAGGTAACTGAGGCACCGAAAAGTTAAGTGACTTGCCCAAAGTCACACAGCTGACAGGTGGCAGAGTCGGGATTAGAACGCATGACCCCTGACTCCTAAGCCCGGGCTCTTTCCACTGAGCCACGCTGCTCTATCCACTAGGCCACTCTGCTTTCCATTGACTGAGAGATGGGAAGACTCACCTGATTAACCTCTCACCTCTTCATCCTATTCTCCCTCCATCGGCACTACCTATATCCCTTAAGCAATTTGACATTCCCGTCATGAGCACAGCATTTATGTACATATCCTTTTATAGCCCGTTGGTTTCCTTAACCGCCATTTATTTTCATGCCTGTCTCCCCCACTAGATTTTAAGCTCCTTGAGGGTAGGGACTGTGGTTACCAACTCTGCTGAATTCTCCCAAGTGCTTAGTACAGAGCTCTGGATACAGTAAAAAAAACCACTCAGGAAATACCATCGATTGATGCTGTTTTGCAGCATATTGTCCCAGTGGAAAGAGCACAGTCCTGGGAGTCAGAGGACCTGGATTCTAATCCCAGCTCTGCCAGATGCTTCCTGTGTGACTTCGGGCAAGTCACTCAACTTCTCCGTGCCTCAGATCTCCTGTCCTCCCTCCTCTAGACTGTAAACTCATTGCGGACAGGGATCGATTCTGTTTATTGTTGATTGTACTCTCCCAAGTGCTTAGTATAGCGCTCTGCACACAGTAAGGGCTCAATAAATACAACTGAATGAACGTGGGTTCTAATCACGGCTCCGCCGCTTGTCAGCTGTGTGACCTTGGGCAAGTCACTTCACTTCTCTGTGCCTCAGTGACCTCATCTGGAAAACGGGGATGAAGACTGTGAGCCCTAGGTGGGACGACCTGATTACGTTGTAATAATAATAACGATGGCATTTGTTAAGTGCTTCTTATGTGCAAAGCGCCGTTCTAAGCGCTGGGGAGGATACAAGGTGATCAGGTTGCCCCACGTGGGGCTCACGGTCTTTAGCCCCATTTTACAGATGGGGTGACTGAGGCACAGAGAATAATAACAACAATGTTGGTATTTGTTAAGCGCTTACTATGTGCAGAGCACTGTTCTAAGCGCTGGGGTAGATACAGGGTAATCAGGTTGTCCCACGTGAGGCTCACAATCTTAATCCCCATTTTACAGATGAGGTAACTGAGGCACAGAGGAAGCTAAGTGACTTGCCCAAAGTCGCACAGCTGACAAGTGGCTGAGCCAGGATTTGAACCATGACCTCTGACTCCCAAGCCCGGGCTTTTTCCACTGAGCCACGCTGTATCTACCCCAGCATTTAGAACACTGCTTGGCACACAGTAAGCGCTTAACAAATACCAACGTTATTTTTTAAGACTGTGAGCCCCATGCTGGACAGGGACTGTGTCCAACCTATTTAGCTTGTATTTTCCCCAGCGCTTAGAACAGTGTTTGACACATACTAAGTGCTTAACAGGTACCATCAAAAAAACTTGGTCAATGTCACTTGGAATTTTATTTATGGCGTTGAACAAGGAGTCGAGTATAATCCTGTTCCCTCCGACCGAGTCAAGAATAAGAGAACCAGGCCCAGCTCTGACCTCTGCTGATTCTCTTAAATATTTTCATCGAAGATCTAGGTTGATGCCAAGCCGACCTAACCCCCATTTGGGTGTGCCTCAATACTACATTTAAAGCTAGATTTTAAGGACATCCTAATTGTCAGTAGCAGAATCAAATGCCTTTCTATAGGCTCGAACTATCCCGTTCCCTTTACCTGACCTCTCGCTATTTTGGAGGGACATTCAATTGGGTCTGGCAGGATGTACTATTCACCAAGTCATGCTGCTTTCTCTCTCCGCTAGGCATCTGGGTCTGGTATCTTCCCAAATAGTTGACTGTGACACCTTAGAACACTTTACTAATAAAACATTTTAAAAACAGCCATGCGCTGCCATGTCCAAGCCCATGATACCGATAATGATAATAATAGGATTTGTTAAGCGTTCGCTATGTGCCAGGCACTGTACTATATTTTACTGATATCTCTGGCATGGACGGTGCAGTGGATGGCTGCTCTTAAATAATTTTATGCTTTGACCATAAAAATATAATTCTACTTTAAGCCCCTGAATTGAAAAATGACAAATTCCTCGCAGCAGTCGCTATGCGGCTGTTTGTATACTGCAGAAGAGCCTGTTGTTTTGTAGGATGCTTTGAAACTAATTTCCATAAAGGTCAGAGTGCCCCACCCACAAAGATCCTGTTGTCCCACCATTATTTTGGAATGTGTTATGTTCAGTCAAATTCCATTTCCAAATAAAGGTGGTCATTGGGAAACTGTTAGATGGAAAGCTCTGTGAGGGCAGGAACCGTTTCCTTTAGATACCTTTTTCTCTCCCGATCCCTTAATAAAACACTCAATAGGCAATCAATAAATCCTATTGATTTTTTTATTGGTCTCTGTCAAGCGCTTATATGTGCCAGGCCCTGTATGAAGCACTGGGGCAAATACAAACTAATCAGGTTGGACACCGGTCCCTGTCCAACATGGGGCTCATGCTCTTAATCCCCACTTGAAATATCAGGTAACTGAGGCCCAGAGAAACCAAGTGATTTGCCCAGGGTCCCACAGCAGACGAGAGGCAGAGCCGGGACTAGAACCCAGGTCCTTCTGACTCCCAGGCCCATGCTTCTTCCATTAGGCTACATTAATAATAATAATAATGTTGGTATTTGTTAAGCGCTTACTATGTGCAGAGCACTGTTCTAAGTGCTGGGGTAGATACAGGGTAATCAGGTTGTCCCACGTGAGGCTCACAGTCTTAATCCCAATTTCACAGATGAGGTAACTGAGGCACAGAGAAGTTAAGTGACTTGCCTACAGTCACACAGCAGAACCCTTTTCATTACCCTATTTATTTTGTTAATGAGATGTACATCACCCTGATTCTATTTATTTGCTATTGTTTTAATGAGATGTTCTTCCCCTCGATTCTATTTATTGCCATGGTTCTTGTCTGTCCGTCTCCCCCGATTAGACCGTGCGCCCGTCAAAGGGCAGGGACCGTCTCTATCTATCTGTTACCGATTTGTACACTCCAAGCGCTTAGTACGGTGCTCTGCACATAGTAAGCGCTCAATAAATACTATTGAATGAATGAATAAACCCATGACCTCTGACTCCCAAGCCCTGGCTCTTTCCACTGAGCCACGCTGCTTCTCTAAGCATTGCTTCTCTATCGATCGAGTGATTCATTCGTTCATTTCGGTCACGAAACTACACTGATATCTTGCATATTGAGGAGTCCCTCAAGAGGGGATAACTGTTAAACGTCACAAGACTGAAATAATTAAATACAACTGGGTAGGGAGGTGCTTCACCTTAGCAGCGGGGGACTTGTGCATCACTGCTGTCAAGGCCTGAATGGCTGATCTGGCCAGACTATCCAACTGCTCCTGAAACACCTGGAACAGAAGCAGGAGAGGTCAAACACAAGGACTTGAGAGATTCCACCCAGCAGGCCGTCCTGTGCTCTTCTGCTCCTTTACATTCAACGTGCACCGTAAATTCTTTCCCCAACAGGCCACGCGTCACGATGCCGCGGCCTGTAGAAAAGATCGCTGAACCGAAATAAATGAAAGCGCGAGGTTATAATCGTACAGGTCATGCTTCGAATGGACCAACTCAAAGAGGGAGGGAGGTGTGACAGAAAATGCTAACAGATTTGAATTTCCAGGTAAGACTACCCTTCAACTTTCTGGGCTAAATTTTCCAAGGCGGGTGCAACAGCTAGAATGAGTTACATCCAGGGCCGAACCGGCCCAAGAAAATCCGAGCGGACCTCTGCCCGAGCCTGCGTGGGCCATGCCAGCCTTGCCTGTCCCTGAAGGACTCTTTACTTCATTCAATCGTCTTTATTGAGCGCTTACTGCGTGCAAAACACTGTTCTGAGCACTGTACTTAGCACTTATTTTGCTGGCTTTCTTTACTTCCTCTCAGGGGTAATTAAGGAGCCACTCAGAGTCAGAGTCAGTTTACAACCATCGTAAACTGCGAGGTTCCTGCTCCTAAAGCCCCTGTTCCCCTTCCCGGCTCTCAGACCTTCCTACCGGGATTTCTCCGGAAAGCATTTCAGAACCAAGGGCGGATTACATCTACCGCTCTCTGGAGCCTGTGTCTTTGTAAAGGATGAAATGACATTGACACACGCTAATCGGATCATTAGCCAGACAAAGAACTGAGCAGTTAAACATCTACTGCATATGGAAAAAACTTGGGCTTTCAGGCCCTAGGGGGACATGCAGTTTTTTTTAAGAGGCGTAAATATTGTTCAGGCCTTTGAGAATTTAACCTGGAAGGCCAGAAGTTCATTAACTTCAAGCGTTACAAACTGTGATTGTCCCATCAACCCTAACGCAACATAGGTGGGTGTCCTTTTCAGTGTTGGTGTGCTATATTCAGGTACACACTGGGAATGACAAATTGTATGATGCCAAATCCGTAATTGTGATTTGCAGAAGTCCCCAAGGTTGAAAGAACTGACAGCCTTTAAGAGGCACAGAAGTCCACAAGCCATGAATCAGACTTCTGGTCAGTCTTGCAATAGTAATTATTATTGTAATAATAATTACAGTACTTGTTGAGCGTCTACTGTGTGCCAAGCACTGTCCTAAGTCCTGGGGTAGATACGAGCTAATCGGGTTGGACACGGCCCCTGCCCCACACAGGGTTGGTTCACGCTCTAAGTAGGAGGAAGTATCATTTAATCTCCATTTTACAGAGCTGAGGAAACTGAGATACAGTCAAGTGAAGTGACTTGCTCAAGGTCACGCAGAAGACAAGTGACGGAGCCGGGATCAGAACCGAGGTCTTCTGTCTCCCAGGCCTCTGCTCTTTCCACTCGGCCTCGCTGATCTCAGTAAACGATTTTTTGCTCCACAGTTTGGAAAACAAAGTGTGGAGGCTGGGCTGTTGGGGGTTTTAGAGGCCCAGAAGTGCAAGCACGGATCACGAAACCGTAGTCCTTTTTCAAACTATCTTCTAAATGGACCGAGCTTTCCATCTATTTTATGTAACGGAGGAATGTAAAGGGAACTAGTTAATGTGAGCAGAGTGAAAAGAAGCTATCCACTGTTCATGTGGGCAGAGTGGAGAGAAGCTATCCACTCCCACTCCTATTTTTCTGCTACTAGTTTCTGGTTCCAAAGAAATCGTTTCCAACGGAAAATGATTCCTACTCCTAATTATGGTCTCTAAATGGGGACATTAAGACAAGACCATGCACGTAAGTTAGATATCAGACACTAACGATAATAATAGTAATAATGTTGATATTTGTTAAGTGCTTACTTTGTGCAGAGCACTGTTTTAAGTGCTGGGGGAGATAGAGGGTAATCAGGTTGTCCCATGTGAGGTTCACAGTCAATCCCCATTTTACAGATGGGGTAACTGAGGCCCAGAGAAGTGAAGTGACTTGCCCACAGTCACACAGCTGACAAGTGGCAGAGCCGGCATTCGAACTCATGACCTCTGACTCTCCAGCCCGTGCTCTTTCCACTGAGCCATGCCGCTTAAGTTTTGGGAGGTAATAAGCAACAGGCGAGCTGACTGGCTTATGCAGATTTTGTTTTTCCAATTAAACGCGATCGCCGTTAACCTAGAAATGCTTTCACCGGTCTTACCCTGGTTTACCCATTTGGGATTGAGTGACTAAGTCTACCAAAAATCCAACGAAACTTCGAGTCCGATGGCTTCCGTTGCCTACTGGAAAACAAACCTCAAAAGGTCAGCGGGCCAAAGGTTCACCCTTCCTCCCAGATTCAGTGTGTCCATTGCATAATGATCATTGGTTGTCCACAAGAAGCAGAGAATCAAGATTTGAAAACCGACTACACAGATTCGCAAATAAAGCCCTAGGATCCCAGTTCACCACGGTGAATGAGTAAAAAAGAAAAAAAAAAAGGAAAAAGAAAAATCACCACCGGGTCGACAGCACGAAAATCAAAATCCCATTTCTGTACTTCACATCTCCTCAAACACGTGGAGCGATGAAGATTCTCCAATTTACGGATTTGAGAAGCATTCCAGTAGGCTTCCCATGCAAGCGATTTTACTGGTTGCGTCTCTCAAAGGTTAATAGGCAAACAATTTTATTCCCGGGTGGGGTAGATTTTGTAAAGTGCTTCGGTTTAAGACAGGAGAGGAAAAGTACAGAAATAGTTACTCCAACTGACTGCGTCTGGACTTAGCTGAAGCAAAATGCAGGCTCTGTAGGTACCTGGTCCTCATTCATTTCTGTCAGTAATTTGTTGGCAAGGTCTTTCTCGTTCTTGTCTGCCACCTTACTGTTAGCATTTAAAAATAGCTGTTAAAAACAGAGACAAGAATAATGAAGAGAAAAGCATTAAATAGTTACCTGCAAGCCAGGTTAGGGAGGCTTGAACGGATCGCTGATTCTCGCGGCGGGAAAGCCAAGAATGCCCGTTGGTCAGGTCTATCACTCTTAGACATTTCTGTTTAGTTCTTTTCAGCTAACGGATGCTTTTCATTCATTCGTTCAATAGTATTTATTGAGCGCTTACTATGTGCAGAGCACTGTACTAAGCGCTTGGAATGTACAAATCGGTAACAGATAGGGACAGTCCCTGCCCTTTGACGGGCTAATCGGGGGAGACAGACAAGAACAATAGCAATAAATAGAAACAAGGGGATGAACATTTTACTATTTTCTAATATCTTAATATCAAGAGATGGCTTTCTTTCCCGGGAGCATCTCCGATCTGACGAGTGCTGGGAACGAGGACGGGCAGCTCTAAGCAGAAAGAGTACGGGGGGCTTGAGTGCTTGAGTAACCAGGGGGATTCTTCCAAAGGGAAAATAATATTTACGGAGCTGACGACAATGTTTCGATCGGATATATCAGCTCTGGGGGAAAAAAACCCATACACCCCTCAACAGATACTCCTCAAGAAATCAAGCCCCACATCTGACCTGCCCCGAGATATGTGGTGGCCTACAATTCCATAAGGAAAAACTTCAAAAACCCAGAAAACCTCACCGGTACCCTATGTACGTGGAATCGAAATAGCCTGCTTCTCTGCAGAGGTTGTTTTGGGGGCTGGATCCTTCGAGGGTACAAAATATCTAATATATATATACACATCTATATATGTAACCCTCAAACTGTATGTTTTATGGAAGCAAAGCTTCTTTCTAGGTAGGTGTAAACCCTAATACTTCTAGGGCCAATTATTAGAAAATAGGTAGAAATGGCCTTGAATCTACACCTGAAATCCCCGGTGACTGGTGCCTTCTAATGCCTATCTAATGTTTGCATTTGTTAAGCGCTATGTGCAGAGCACTGTTCTAAGCGCTGGGGTAGATACAGGGTCATCAGGTTGTCCCGCGTGGGGCTCACAATCTTCATCCTCATTTTACAGATGAGGTCGCTGAGGCCCAGAAGTGAAGTGACTTGCCCATAGTCCCATAGCTGACAAGTGGCAGAGCCGGGATTCGAACCCATGACCTCTGACTCCCAAGCCTGGGCTCTTTCCTCTGAGCCACGCTGCTTCTCTATTTGTGTCCATCTTCCTTTCACTATTAACCATGATTCCCCTTAGAAGCAGCGTGGCTCAGTGGAAAGAGCACGGGCTTTGGAGTCAGAGGTCATGGGTTCAAATCCCGGCTCAGTCACTTGTCAGCTGTGTGACTTTGGGCAAGTCACTTCACTTCTCGGTGCCTCAGTTACCTCATCTGTAAAATGGGGATGCAGACTGTGAGCCCCACGTGGGACAACCTGATTCCCCTGTGTCTACCCCAGCGCTTAGAACAGTGCCCGGCACATAGTAAGCGCTTAACAAATACCAACATTATTATTATTATGTTCATTCAATAGTATTTACTGAGCGCTTACTATGTGCAGAGCACTGTACTAAGTGCTTGGAATGTACCATATCTGCGTTATCTATCCTCCCTCCCTCAAACGGTCCTTTTTCCACAAGAGGGAGCTCAAAGCGGCGTGGCTTAGTGGAAAGAGCACAGCTTGGGAATCAGAGGTTGTGGGTTCTAATCCCGGCTCCGCCACTTGACAGCTGGGTGACTTCGAGCAGGTCACTTCGCTTCTCTGTGCCTCAGTTCCCTCATCTGTAAAATGGAGATTAAGACCGTGAGCCCCACGTGGGACCACATGATGACCTTATATCTATCCCAGCGCTTAGAAGGGTGCTTGGCACATAGTAAGCGCTTAACAAACGCCATGATTATTATTTCAAGCGATTAGTACAGTGCTCTGCACCCAGTAAGTGCTCAATAAATACGACTGAATGTATCTCCTCTCCTCCAACTGTCCTGCGGCCTCACCTCCCGCCGCCTCTTATCCACCGCTCTCCCTTTTTCATTGGCCTTGCCCCTTCCCTGGCTCTTACCTCTCCCCTGCCCACTCCTACCGGGCCACCCCCATATCGGAACTGCTTCTGAGTCAGACCACTGGGAAAGGCAAATACCTCATCTCTATCTCCCTCACACATATGTACATACTAAATATAAAAATGAATATGTAAAATAATTTTCGAGCAGAGCTCAAGAGATGGGAAAAAGAAGCTGAACTGCAGCTAACAGGAGAAACACAAACTAATCCAATCAGGAAAGAGTTGGATTGGATTAAATCCAATTCAGTTATCGATGCCCGTGCCCGTTACCCCCTCAAGACTGCAAGCTCACGGTGGGCAGGGAACCGGTCTACCGATTCCGTCGTAGCGTACTCTCCCAAGCGCTCAGAACAGTGCTGTGCACACGGTGAGCGCTCAACCAACACCACCGATGGATTAATTAGATCACATCAACATTGACATGACTGGCCATAACATCGTGGGGTCCTGTGGGAACTTCCGAGAGGCCCAAATTCCCTTAAGTAGCTCCGGGAGCCTAGAATACGCCTTGAGAGAAAAAGACTTTGAACAAGCCACTGGAAAATGTTATGGGTCTTGATGTCGTACTCTGCTCGTTCGTAATCCGGGTGGTGTGTGCCGGAGCTGGCTGGAGAGGGATTAGCCCAGAAGCACTTTGCTCAGGGTTCGCTGGTAGCGAAGAGTAATGAGACTTTCTAGACCGGAAGCTCCTTGTGGGCACGGAACGTGTCTACCGACTCTGCTGCACTCGACAGCGGAAGCCTTCTCTAGCCTCCCTCCCTCAAACGGTCCTTTTTCCTCAAGAGGGAGTTCAATGCGGCATGGCTCAGTGGAAAGAGCCCAGGCTTGGGAGTCAGAGGTCGTGGGTTCTAATCCCGGACCCGCCGCTTGCCGGCTGTGTGACTTTGGGCAAGTCACTTCACTTCTTAACTTCTCTGTGCCTCAGTTACCTCATCTGTAAAATGGGGATTAAAACTGTGAACCCCACATGGGACAACCTGATCACCTTGTATCCCCCAGCGCTTAGAACAGTGCTTTGCACATAGTAAGCGCTTAATACCACCATTTATTTATTTTTTATTTTATTTATCCTCCCAAGCCTTAGTACAGTGCTCCGCACACAGTAAGCCATCTCTTTCAAGAGGCCTCCCCCAACTAAGCCCCCATTTCCTCTTCTCTCACTCCCGCTCACGTCGTCCTTGCCCTTCGATTTGAACCCTTTATTCACCCCTCCCTCAGCACTCATGCACATATCTGTAATTTGTATAACGTCCATCTTCCCCCTCTAGACCGTAAGCTCATTTGGGGCAGGGAAGGTGTCGATCAATCGAACAGTCAACAGTGACCTCAGAATCTTTTCTAAGCATCTGACCTGCCATCTATTTGAAATGCCTATTTACACTGGCAATCGAGTCAACTACATCCCTCCTCTCTCCGCCTCTCCTCCGGTGACTCCTAGTTCCTACCTTATCTAAACTCTGTCTCTCTGCGTCGTCGCCTCACTGATGCACTGAGAACGTGAAGCGCCGCCCGCTGCTGAAGCCACATTTCAGAGAACGCTCGATCGGTGATATTTAGCGAGTGCTCGGTGTAGAGTTCTGAGCACCGGGAGACTATAATACGACAGAGTCGGTAGACGCGTTCCCTGCCCTCGAGGAGCTTCCAGATTAGAACGGGGAACAGACGATATAAATAAATGAATCGGGGCCGTGAACGTAAGTGTCGCGGGGCTGAGGGAGGGGGGAATATCAAGTGCTTAAAAGGCACAGATCCAAGTGCACGGGTGACACGGAAGGGAGAGGCAGCAGGGGAAAAGACAGCTTAATACGGGAAGAACACTACGATGAATGTAACGGCAAATACCAACCGCCCAGAAGATGTGAAGGGGCAAAACGTTCTGGCAGTATACGACTGTGCTTTTTGAAGCGATTTCCAAGCACTTTCATATCGATTATTTCATTCCGTCCACTCAACATCCCTGTGAGTCGGGGATTATTTTGCCCATTTTACAGATTAGGAAACGGGGGCCCGGAGGGGCTAAACAACTTGTACAGTACCAGAGACAGAGACCAAACTGAGATTCAGATTTACTAAGATTCAGATTTTCTGCCATCTAATGTTCTTCCCAACAGACCCCACCGCCACACAACTGAAAGGACGTGATCTCTTTAAGTTGACAAAATGCAAAGCGCTGCAGCTACAAAACAAAAAGCCAGGCGGGGAGGAAAGTTAGTACATTTAAACAACTCAGTTAACTGTTTCCTTCATCACGGACAGCATCAGCTGCACTGATGAAGCCACTACATTTGAAGGAGCAGAAGAAAGGAGAATATTGTTTTCCGGTAGAGTAGCTAAGCGTGCCTCCGCTAAAGGCAGGTGAGCCATCCAAAGACCGGAGCCACGACTGAAACATTACAAACCACGAGCCGCTTCTCTGTCGATTCGACTGTCTATCTAGCTCTGCTTGGATAGTAACATACACAGATTGAATAGACGGGTGGAGGGAAAAGGGAACACGGAGAGAAATACAGACAAATATCTACGACCGAATGACTCCGTGAGGTTTGCGCTCAGCACATATACTATGTGCCAAGCACTGGAGAAGATGCAAGATAATGAGCTACCACATGGGAGAACAAGAAAGTGAATCCCTATTATGCAGATGAGGGAACTGAGGCCCAGGGACGTCACACAGTAATAATAATGTTGGTATTTGTTAAGTGCTCACTACGTGCCAAACACTGTCCTAAGCACTGGGGGAGTTACAAGTTTACGAGTCCCACCTGGGACTCACAGTCTTCACCCCCATTTTGCAGATGAGGGAACTGAGGCATAGAGAAGTGAAGTGACTTGCTCACAGTCGCACAGCTGACAAGTGGCAGAGCCGGGATTTGAACCCGTGACCTCTGACTCCCAAGCCCGAGCTCTTTCCCCTGAGCCATGCTGCTTCTCGGTAGGCAAGTGGCAGAGTAGGGATCAGAACCCAGGCCCTCTCACTCCCAGGTCCGTGCTCTTTTCACTCGGCCACGCTGCTCGGAGCTGGGTTCTAATCCCAGCCCCGCCACTTTTCTGCTCTGTGACCCTGGGCAAGCCACTTAACTTCTCCGTGCCTCAGTTACTTTCTCTGTAAAATGGGGATGAAGACTGTGAGCCCCATGTGGGACAACCTGATGACCATGTATCTATCATCTGCCACTTGTCAGCTGTGTGACTGTGGGCAAGTCACTTCACTTCTCTGTGCCTCAGTTACCTCATCTGTAAAATGGGGATTAACTGTGAGCCTCGCGTGGGACAACCTGATGACCCTGTATCTACCCCAGTGCTTAGAATAGTGCTCTGCACAGGGTAAGCGCTTAACAAATACCAACATTATTATTATCCCAGCGCTTAGAACAGTCCTTGGCACATAGTAAGCGCTTAAATACCATAATTTTTATTATTATTATTAGAGGTAGCAGGAACAAGCAAATTCGTTCAGGAGCATGATGGAAGTCCCCAGTGTCGCGTAAGTCTGGTCTAAACGCAATTTTTTCTCTCGGGAATCAGTCTCCATCGCCAGAATCTCTTCCAGGTTGGCTCCTCCCAGCACTCTGCATGGCGTGCTCTACTTAGAAGGAAAACCTGCTTGGCTATAAAAAGGAAGTTTCAAAATTCATTTAAGATGTCCAGACACTGGCTATCTGTTTAATGATCAATGCAAATTCAATATCTGGATACTAGCTTAAACTCGGACAGAAGTTTCGACCTAAAATACTGATTCAACTCGCGCCGGTGGTCAACGGTGTACTTAAAGCCAAAAATAAGAATGCCAAATGACACCTAGCTGGGCTGAGGAAAAAAAACAGACTATGATGAATAAAAGGGAAGTTACCTTGCAGTTCTGCAGCAGCCGAATGAGATGTTCAAAGCAGTTACTGTTTAGGAAAATTGCCTGAAGGACGGGCCTGTCTGTGCAATCTAACATAGCTGTGATGGTATCTGAGAAAAGAAAGAGAAAGCTTTAGAGAAGCAGCGTGGCCTAGTGGATAGAGCCCGGGCTTGGGAGTCAGAGGTCATGGGTTCAAATCCCGGCTCCGCCGCTTGTCAGCTGCGTGACTTTGGGTAACTCATTTCACTTCTCTGGGCCTCAGTTACCCCATCTGTAAAATGGGGATGAAGACTATGAGCCCAGCGTGGGACAACCTGATCACCTTGTATCCTCCCCAGTGTTTAGAACAGTGCTTTGCATATAATAAGCGCTTAACAGATATCATAAAAAAAAAAAAACGAATCAGGTGCCATAATGATAATTATGGCATTTGTTAAGCACTTACTATGTGCCAGGCACTGTACTATCTGTACTGTACTGCACTGTACTTTATTGCTATTGTTATTGTCTGTGCCTCCCTCTATTAGACTGTGAGCCCGTCAAAGGGCAGGGACCGTCTCTATCTGTTCCCGATCTGTACATTCCAAGTGCTTAGTACAGTGCTCTGCACATAGTAAGCGCTCAATAAATACTATTGAATGAATGAATACTGAGCGCGGGGGCGGATACAACCAAATCGGGTTGGACACAGTCCCCGTCCCACCCAGACGGGGCTCACGGGGTCAATCCCCATTTTATAGGTGAGGTCACCGGGGCCCGGAGAAGTGAAGTGACTCGCCCCAAGTCACACAGCAGACAAGGGGCAGAGCCGGGATGAGAACCCACGACCTCCCGACTCCCAGGCCCGGGCTCTATCCACTCCGCCTCCCAGGCCCGGGCTCTCCCCACACTCCGCCACGCTGCTTCTCCAATTTATTCCATCCGCCCATCGCAGCGAGGACTACATCACAAAGCGAGAGCGAACGCTCCTCCTCAATCACTCACCTAACATTTGGACTTGCAGGGCTATGAACCGGCTCTCCCACTGCCTGGATCTCCTCTGCTTGGGCAGGGCGGACTGGTCCGAGTTTAAGAGCTTGAAGTAGAACTCCAGAAGAGTGCCGGTCTCCACCTGCCGCTGATCCGAGCTACTCGTCAGGAGGATGTGCACCACTTCCGTCAGGCACCTGAGGGTCAGTTCCGCCTTTTTGCTCACTTCCTCGGGATCTCTGTCGGCCCAGGTGTCACAGTCCGCCAAGACTCGCATGAGGACTTCCATGGTGGCCGGAGAGATAGCCTGTAGGGCGTTCCTCTGAAACGGCCAAGAAAATACGCGGACCGTAATACGAGGGCACCGAGCGACGTCCAATATGAGAGCCGGCACCGCTTGGCTCTGGGACAGCGCCGCTACACGAGAGGTGCCGGGCGAAGGGAGGAAACCCCGCCGTCCTCTGACGATAATAATGTCGGTATTCGTTAAGCACTTACTATGTGCAGAGCACTGTTCTAAGCGCGGGGGGAGATACAGGGTCATCAGGTCGTCCCACGTGAGGCTCACAGTTAATCCCCATTTTACAGATGAGGGAACTGAGGTGCAGAGACGTGAAGTGAATTCCCCAAGGCCACGCGGCAGATGAGCGGCAGAGCCGGGACTACAGCCCGGGTCCTTCTGACTCCCGGGCCCGTGCTCTATCCACTAGGCCACTTCTCGCCGCTAGCGTCAGTTAACAGAGAAGCAGCGTGGCTCAGTGGAAAGAGCCCGGGCTTGGGAGTCTGAGGTCATGGATTCGAATCCGGGCTCTTCACTTCTCCGTGCCTCAGTGACCTCAGCTGTAAAATGGGAATTAAAAAACTGTGAGCCCCACGTGGGATAACCTGATCACCTTGTATCTATCCCAGCGCTTAACAAATACCAACATTATCATTATTATTATTATTATTAACTCCGAAAGGCCAAGAGGCTCACCCCAACCATTTTACTGCCTCATCGGCCTGAAAAAACGAAGACAGTTTGCAGACCTGCGGTTTATAGTTCCTAACACTAAATTTACATGAAAGGGGGCTGAAAAGTGCCTTGAGGGTTTTACTGCCTGGGTGAGGGACATAAGCCTGCAGAGGCCTAGCACTAACAACAGACCCCCAAACGGCTTTGCAAAAATATGAATTATTTCTTCTCCTAGGAGACTATATTCAGAATCTGCTTGAGGGAAGGGCTCGGAACCAAAAGTCTGCAAGGTACAGAAGCAGCGTGGCTCAGTGGAAAGAGTCCGGGCTTGGGAGCCAGAGGTCATGGGTTCGAATCCCAGCTCCGCCACTTGTCAGCTGTGGGACTGTGGGCAAGTCACTTCACTGGGCCTCAGTGACGTCATCTGGAAAATGGGGATTAACTGTGAGCCTCACGTGGGACAACCTGATGACCCCGCATCACTCCCAGGGCTTAGAACAGTGCTCTGCACATAGTAAGCGCTTAACAAATACCAACATTATTAGTATTAATCTCCAGGAACATCAGAAAGGGAACCATACTGACCGATTTGCACTATCCGGTGAAATCGTAATTATTTTTACTTCCGCCTTCATCACAAACTCTGTACAGAGAGTGGTGAATTGTTCTGAGTTGTCTGCAGATCAGTGCCAATTATTTTCGAAAGGGTTAAGATTCTATTCCGTCGGGTGTTCCCCTCACCTGACCGCCAGCTACGATGGCTCCGAAGAGATGCAACAGGCAACACTTGAGACTTTCCTTGAGATGCTCGCTTTCCTGAAAACACTCTAGAAATCAAAGAGAAAAAAAGAGTTTCTCACAAGCAAATAGAACTATTACTCATTCTTTACGCTCACGAGTGAGAAGTATTCGTATTTATTATAATGCTCATTATATAAAATATTATTTGATTCTAATATAGTTATATTATTGATAATAACACTTCTCAATTGGGATAATAGTAGGATGATGGTATTTCTTACAGGCTAATTAGCTGTACCACTGAAATTCCCAAGTGAAAATGAACTTTTCCCTACACTGGAGGGACCTCAGTGTACTCAACCTTTAGCCCCCTAACATTTATAATATCCTTTACTCCTCCTCTTCGCCCCTGTAACATCTGTTGTGAATCACATACAAAGACAGTGTCTTAAATTCTTGGTGGAAATGAACATTAATTGGACTGCTGTTGCCATAGAGATAATCTTCAAGCACCAGAGTTAAATCCACAAAAGGATTATTTTTGCGTAGGATCAAAAATAATTGTGAGAACACTTCAGTGTTAAAAGCCAGCATCACTGCAATGCTCTCTTTTACAAATGAACTACCGAACTTGAACAATTGGGGAAAAAAAAATGCAGTCTTCCTGGGCCTGACACACAGTAATTACGGTTTGTTATAATTACACAATAGCGAAAGGGCCGGAGACGTCGTGAAAAGCCACGTATTTTACCGTTTTTTCTCCGGGAAAGCATGAATTCGGTATAATAATGTTGGTATTTGTTAAGCGCTTACTATGTGCAGAGCACTGTTCTAAGCGCTGGGGGGAGATACAAGGTAATCAGGTCATCCCAAGAAAGAGTGCTATTTTCCCTTTTCTTACAGTCCACAAAAGAAGCTCCCAAATAAATCTCCTTTACTACCACATTGCCACATCCCACCCTCCAAAAGGTCCTGAAGAAGGTGATCAACTTAGAGTAGGACCCAAGCTGGGAAGCACCACCATCCAGTGGAAACTGCCCGGGGGCCTAGCAATCAGAGGATTCGGGTTCGAATCCCACCTCTGCCCCTTGCCTGCTCTGTGACCTCCGGCAAGTCGCTTAAATTCTCTGTGCCTCGGTTTCTTCATCTGTGAAATGTGGATTAAATACCAATTCTCTCTCCCACTCAGTCTATGAGCCCCATGTGGGACAGGGATGATGATGACGATGTTGGTATTTGTTAAGCGCTTACTATGTGCAGAGCCCTGTTCTAAGCGCTGTGGGGAGATACAGGGTCATCAGGTTGTCCCACGGGAGGCTCACAGTTAATCCCCATTCTACAGATGAGGCAACTGAGGCACTGAGAAGTGAAGTGACTTGCCCACAGTCACACAGCTGACAAGTGGCAGAGTCAGGATTCGAACCCATGATGGGTGTGACTCTTGTATAATAATGATTATGCAGTGTGGCTCAGTGCAAAGAGCCCAGGCTTGGGAGTCAGAGGTCATGGATTCAAATCCCAGCTCTGTCACTTGTCAGCTGGGTGACTGTGGGCAAGTCACTTCAATTCTCTATGCCTCAGTTCCCTCATCTGTAAAATGGGGATGAAGACTGTGAGCCTCACGCAGGACAACCTGATGACCCTGTTTCTCCCCCAGCGCTTAGAACAGTGCTCTACACATAGTAAGCGCTTAACTAATACCAACATTATTATTATTATGGTATTTGTTAAGCACATACTCTATCCCGGGCACTGTACTAAGCGCTGGGGTGGATATAGGCAAATCGGGTTGGACACCGTCCCTGTCCCACGTGGGGCTCACAGTCTCGATCCCCGTTTTACAGATAGGGTAACAGAGGCACAGAGAAGTGAAGCGATTTGCTCAAGGTCACACAGTAGACAAGTGGCGGAGGCCGAATTAGAACTCGTGACCTTTTGACTCCCAGTCCTGTGCTCTGCCCACTACGCCACGCTGCTTCCAGTGTTTAGTTCAGTGCTTGGCAGCTAAGTAAGTACTTAACTAGTACCACAACTATTATTTCTGTTCAGCCTAGAAGGTTGGGGTACTTCCTCCTGCCTCCCACAGCCCTCTGACCCCAGGGCCTGATACAGTGGCCAAAAGAGCTGAGGGATTGCCAATCACTGGCCTTCCCTCTCCCCTTTAATAATAATAATAATAATGGTCGTATTTGTTAAGTGCTTACTATGTGCAAAGCATTGTTCTAAGTGCTGGGGGGATACAAGGTAATCAGGTTGTCCCACGTGGGGCTCACACTTTTCATCCCCATTTGACAGATGAGGTCACTGAGGCACAGAGAAGTGAAGTGACTTGCCCACAGTCACACAGCTGGCAAGCGGCGGAGCCGGGATTCGAACCCATGACCTCTGACTCCCAAGCCCGGGCTCTTGCCACGCTGCTCCTCTGCAAATAATAATGGTATTGGTTAAGCGCTTACCATGTGCCCAGCACTGTTCTAAGCCCTGGGGGAGATACAGGGTAATGAGGTTGTCCCACACGGGGCTCACAGTCTTCATCCCCATTTGACAGATGAGGTCACTGAGGCCCAGAGAAGTGAAGTGACCTGCCCACAGTCACACAGCTGATAAGCGGCGGGGCCGGGATCAGAAGCCACAATCTCTGACTCCCAAGCCCGGGCTCTGTCCACTGAGCCACGCTGCTTCTCTCTTCTTCCCTCCGCAACCCCTCAAACCGACCCCAGCCCCGTCTCCCAAAGGAGGGGGACACCAGGTTAAACTTGGGAAAGGGGAAGTCTGTCACCAGTGTTCCCCTCCCCTGCCATCCACCTCATCACCCCCACCAATTGCCCATCTCTGTAAGAGCGCTGGGGGTGGGGGGCGGGGGGGAGAATGGGAAGGGAAGGGGACACTGGACACCAAGAAAACTCAGGTAACTGGGTGAGGTTCTTCTTTGCCCCTCCTCTTAATGACAGTCGTAATAATTGTGGCATTTATTAAGTGCTTACTATGTTCCAGGCACTGTAAAAATATTAATGATGGTACTTGTTAAGCGCTTACTATGGGCCAAACACCGTTCTAAGCGCTAGGGTGGATACAAGGTCATCAGGTCGTCCCACCTGGGGCTCACGGTCTTCATCCCCATTTTACTGATGGGGGAACTGAGACCCAGAGAAATGAAGCGACTTGCCCAAAGTCACACAGCTGACAGGCGGCGGACCCGGGATTAGAACCCACGACCTCTGACTCCCGAGGCTCTTTCCGCTGAGCCACGCTGCTTCTCGCTGTACCCCGGGCTGAGGTGGATGCAAGTGAATCAGGTTGGAGTCAGTCCCTGTCCCACGTGGGGCTCACCGTCTTCATCCCCGTTTTACGGATGAGGTAACTGAGGCCCAGAGGCAGTGAAACGACTTGCCCAAGGTCACACAGCAGACGAGTGGTGAGGCAGGGAGTAGAACCCGTGACCCTCTGACTCCCAGAGCGGGGCTCTATCCACTATGCCATGCTGCTTCTAATTCTCACTATCCCCCTGATCCTCCCCTCCGCCTCTCCTCCATTCTCTCCACTCCCCCGAAATTATCCTTCTGCCGTCGTCCTCGTCGTCGTCTCCGACCCCCGGGGCGACGCCGAGGAGCCGCCTCCCCCACCACGCCCCACCTCCGTCTGCAGTCGTTCTGGGATTGGATCCACAGAGTTTTAACTTACGGTAAAAAAAAGGGATAAACTCCACTGTAAGGCAGGCTGGTTTATATTTTTGTCTGCTCTTCTCTACCGAACTCAGGATTCTTCTACAGTGAGACAGGAAAGAAAAAGAATACAAGCGATATTGAGACGAGCAGTTTGAGATGGCGCAGGTTTCTCAGATCATCACAGAGGTACTACTGAGATAATAATAATAATAACGTTGGTATTTGTTAAGCGCTTACTATGTGCAGAGCACTCTTCTAAGCGCTGGGGTAGACACAGGGGAATCGGGTTTTCCCACGTGGGGCTCACAGTCTTAATCCCCATTTTACAGATGAGGTAACTGAGGCACAGAGAAGTGAAGTGACTCGCCCACAGTCACACAGCTGACAAGTGGCAGAGCCGGGATTCGAACCCATGACCTCTGACTCCAAAGCCCATGCTCTTTCCACTGAGCCACGCTGCTTCTCCGAGATGAGGTAACTGAGGCACAGAGAAGTTAAGTGACTTGCCCACAGTCACACAGCTGACAAGTGGCAGAGCCGGGATTCGAACCCATGACCTCTGACTCCAAAGCCCGTGCTCTTTCCACTGAGCCACGCTGCTTCTCCGAGATGAGGTAACTGAGGCACAGAGAAGTTAAGTGACTTGCCCATAGTCACACAGCTGACAAGTGGCAGAGCCGGGACTCGAACCCATGACCTCTGACTCCAAAGCCCGTGCTCTTTCCACTGAGCCACGCTGCTTCTCTGGAATGTCATCCTTAAACATTCGGCACAACTAACAGCATGAATCTCTTGAAACCAAAATTCATACCAGCAGGCTAAAGAACTACCGCGTTAGATATAACCTACAGATAACAAGAACAACTCCCTTGGCTACTGAATTTAAAAATTATAACAAATAAAAAAGGGGTGGGAAATTATTTCGAATCCATTAAAGGATAAACCTCTATAACTGCGTGAATTGAACTGAAATTGAGTACGTGATTTTCATTACATTTTAAGTTCTTGGAGAACAGATATAATAATAATAATAATGTTGGTATTTGTTAAGCGCTTACTATGTGCAGAGCAGTATTCTAAGCGCTGGGGGAGATACAGGGTAATCAGGTCGCCCCACGTGAGGCTCACAGTTAATCCCCATTTTACAGATGAGGGAACTGAGGCCCAGAGAAGTGAAGTGACTCGCCCACAGTCACACAGCTGACACGTGGCGGAGCCGGGAGTCGGACCCATGACCTCTGACTCCCAAGCCCGGGCTCTTTCCACTGAGCCACGCTGCTTCCCCTAAGCTATCTGACAACTAACCTCATACGACGCCCAAGAGGTTAGCGAGCGCTGCTGAATATTACATAAAAACGGTTTAATGACGATTCCAGGATGGGCCCGGACATCACGTTGTCCTCTTTTCCATAGGAGCCCCAGGGATAAATGTCAATGGTCTCCTAACTTCAGACTCATTTAAGGAAACAGGAAAGTATCTTTGGAAAAATGAGACTGTTCCAACGCAATTATCTTGTATCTACCCTACTGTGTAGTATAGTGCTTGGTACATACTAAATGCTTAAATATATATTAATAATAGTTATGGTATAATAATAATAATAATAATAATAGGATCTCTCTCCCCCTCTGCAGTCTCGCATTTCCTCCGCCTTCAAGCCACCTCTATCTGGATGTCGTCTCGTCACCTCAAGCTTGATACGGCTGAAACTGAACTTCGTATCTTCCCACCCAAAGCCCGTCCTCCTGCTCACTTTCCCATCACTGTTGACGGCATCACCGTCCCCCCGTCTCACGAGCCCGTACCCTTAGCGTTATCCTTGACTCCTCTCTCCTTCCACCCACGTATTCAAGGCATCGCTAAATCCCGTCAGATCTACCTTCACAATATCGCCAAAATCCACCCCTTCCTCTCCGTCCAAACGGCTACATTAATGCACGTACTTCTCCTATCCCATCTAGATGGCTGCAACAGCCTCCTTGCAGACCTCCCTGCCTCCTGTCTCTCCCCATTCCAGTCCTTACTCCGTTCTGCTGCCCGAATCACTGTCCTTCAAAAACGTTCAGACCACGGTTCCCCGCTCCTCGAGAAACTCCAGGGATTGACCATCCACCTTTGCATCAAACAAAACCTCCTCATCATTGGCTTTAAAGCACTTACTCACCTTGTCCCTCCTACCTCACCTCGCTACTCTCTTATTACAACCCAGCCTGCGGATTTCGTTCCTCCGACGCTCATCTTCTCACTGTGCCTCGATCTTGTCTACGTCTCCGCTGACCTCTCGCCGACATCCTACCTCTGGCCTGGAACTGCCCTCCCTCCTCATGACAGACAATTCCTCTCCCCGACTTCAAAGCCTTATCAAAGGCCCATCTCCTCCAAGAAGCCTTCCCAGACTAAGCCCTCCTCTCCTCTTCTCCCACTCCCTTCTGTGTCGCCAACTTGCTCCTTCACTGATTCTCCCTCCCATCCCCACAGCTCGTATCTGTATATATCTGTATTTTATTTATTTCTATTAATGTCCGTCTCTCCCTTTAGACTGTGATCTCGTTGTGGGCAGGGAATGCGTCTGTTGTTATATTGTACTCTCCCAAGTGCTTAGTACAGTGCTTTGCCCACAGTATAAGCGCTCAATAAATACAACTGAATAAATGAGAACGAAAGAAAGGAAAGGAAAAGGAAGAGGAAGAGGAAGAGGAAAGGACAGGAAGGAAGGAAGGAAGGAAGGAAGGAAGGAAGGAAGGAAGGAAGGAAGGAAGGAAGGAAGGAAGGAAGGAAGGAAGGAAGGAAGGAAGGAAGGAAGGAAGGAAGGAAGGAAGGAAGGAAGGAGGGAAGAAAGAAAGGAAGGAAGAAAGGAAGGAAGGAAGAAAGGAAGGAAGGAAGAAAGAAAGGAAGAAAGGAAGGAAGAAAGGAAGGAAGAAAGAAAGGAAGGAAGAAAGAAAGGAAGAAAGAAAGGAAGAAAGAAAGGAAGGAAGAAAGAAAGGAAGAAAGAAAGGAAGAAAGAAAGGAAGAAAGAAAGGAAGGAAGAAAGAAAGGAAGGAAGAAAGAAAGGAGAGTCCCACCCCCTTCAACTGACTCACAGTCGGGTTTCGATTTCCCGATAGAAAAAGCATTTATTTCAAAATGGTTGGTTCCTTGGTCACCCCTCATTTATCCTGTACTAACCAAGTTTTTCCCTGCCCTTTTATTTCCTGTCAGGCTGTTTTGATAATACACCAGGATGGACTGGGGAAAAAGGTCAGGCAGAAGCATCTTTTCCTTACGTGCCTACGAATTTTGTAACGAAATCTGTTCCAATTCCCTATTATATTCCGAAAACTGAAATGAGTCTTGAGAGCTTTGCTTCTGAGACACTGTTGAAGTCAGTAGACTTCTACTTTACTTCTAGAGTTCTTTCCCTTCTCTTAAATTTACAGGAAATTCTCCAAAGGCAGAGCAAGTGATTCTCTAAAGGTGGTACTAGGCTATCAGTAATCATACTGAAGAAGCTTAAGCAGCTTGGCCCAGTGGACGGAGGACCAAAGGAAATCCAACTGTGTTGTAATTAACCGACGTTACATGTCATACCCTGCAATTCTATGCCTCCAGTTGCGATACGGGTCGTAGAGGCTCTCACAAAAAGCCAGGGCATGTCGTACAAATTCTTCAACCGACGTTTGATCGGCCACCTCTTTCTCCTTCGTTTTGCTCTTCAACTGAGGAAAAACACAAAGATGTAAATGGACCAGTGCTTTAGTGAGATGAACATCTCAAATCAGAATGCGAGTGACAGTTATTCCTCTCAAGATAAGTATCTTAAGATAACATAAAATCTTGAGATGAGGTCCCCGTCGAAGAGGGACCGGGAGCGGGTCCAAGGGATGGGTTGGATAAAACAAGGAAGATACGATCAGACAGTCGGAGAGGGGCCAAGCGTGGGAAGTAAAGACAGTGACAGAGTGTAATAATAATAATAAATAATAATGTTGGTATTTGTTAAGTGTTTACTATGTGCAGAGCACTGTTCTAAGCACCAAGGTAGAAACAGGGTAATCTGGTTGTCCCACGTGAGGCTCACAGTTAATCCCCATTTTACAGATGAGGAAACTGAGGCCCAGAGAAGTGAAGTGACTTGCCTACAGTCACACGGCTGACAAGCGGCGGACCCGGGATTAGAACCCATGACCTCTGGCTCCCAAGCCCGGGCTCTTTCCACTGAGCCATGCTGCTTCTCTGCTACTGTTCTAGCTACTCTAGACCATTAGATCCTTGCAGGCAGGTAACACGTCTAGCAATTCTGTTATATTGTATTCTCTAAAACGCTTAGTACAGTGCCCTGCACTCAGGAAGCACTCAATGAATGATTTGACTGGTTACATCTGGTAAGCCCTCTCTATGTAATAACAGTAACAGTGGTAATAATTATAATTATTATTAATAACCGTGGTATTTTTTAAGCGCTTACTACGTTCCAGGCACCATACTCGGCGCTAAGGTAGATTCAAGTTAGTCAGCCCGGACACGTCCCTATCATTCAATAGTATTTATTGAGCGCTTACTATGTGCAGAGCACTGTACTAAGCGCTTGGAATGGACAAATCGGCAACAGACAGAGACAGTCCCTGCCCACTGACGGGCTTACAGTCTAATCGACCGTATCCCTCGTGGGGCTCACAGTCTTAAATGCCCATTTTACTGATGAGGGAACTGAGGCACAGAGAAGTTAGGCAACTTGCCTAAGGTCACCCAGCAGCAGAGGTGAGATTAGAACCTAGGTCCCTCTGACTTCCAGGCCCATGGTCTACCCACTAGGCCATGCTGACAGTGGGGAGCTCCCTGCAGAGCTCCAGTAGAGGGATGGCCGCGACCCGTCGCATTTGGAGGGCAGAGGGATGGTGTTCCAAACTAGGGGAACGGTGAGGGCGAGGGGATGGAGGGTGGGAGAGTCGAGTGCTAATTCCTCCTCCAAGATAAAGCTCACCTCCTCCAAGAGGCCTTCCCAGACCGAGCTTCCCCTTTTCCCTCTGCTCCCCTTCTACCTCCCTTTCACCTCTCCTCTGCTAAGCCCTCTTTTCCCCCCCTTTCCCTCTGCTCCTCCACCTCTCCCTTCCCCTCCCCTCAGCACTGTACTCGCCCCCCTCAACTGTAAATATTTTCATTACCCTATTTATTTTGTTAATGAGATGTAATAATAATAATGTTGGTATTTGTTAAGCGCTAAGTGCCGAGCACCGTTCTAAGCACTGGGGGAGATACGGGGTCATCAGGTTGGCCCACGTGGGGCTCACACACTTTTAATCCCCATTTTACAGATGAGGAAACTGAGGCACAGAGAAGTTAAGTGACTTGCCCACAGTCACACAGTTGACAAGTGGCAGAGCCGGGAGTCGAACTCATGACCTCTGAATCCGAAGCCCAGGCTCTTTCCACTGAGCCACGCCGCTTCCTCGATTCTATTTATTTGCTATTGTTTTAATGAGATGTTCATCCCCTTGATTCTATTTATTGCTATTGTTCTCGTCTGTCCGTCTCCCCCGATTAGACTACGTGCTCTGCACGTAGTAAGCGCTCAATAAATGCTATTGAATGAATCAATCTTGTACTCTATTCTCCCCAGTGTTTAGTACAGTGCTATGCACACAGTAAGCACTCAATAAATACCATTGAATGAATGAATGTAGAGTTAGCTTGGGCGGAGCGAAGAAAGTGGGTCGGAGAGTAGCGGGTGAAGAGAGCAGCTGTGGAAGGTGGGCCGAGTGGGTGAGGGGCCTAGATGTCACTTGGGAGTGTTTCCTCTAATAATAATAATAATTACGGTACTTGCTAAGCGCTATGTGCCAAACAGTGTTCTAAGCGCTGGGGTAGATACAGCGTGGCTCAGTGGAAAGAGCCCGGGCTTGGGAGTCAGAGGTCATGGGCTCTGCCACTTGTCAGCTGGGTGACTGTGGGCAAGTCACTTCACTTCTCTGGGCCTCAGTTCCCTCATCTGTAAAATGGGATGAAGACTGTGACCCTCACGTTGGACAACCCGATTACCCTGTATCTACCCCAGCGCTTAGAACGGTGCTCCGCACATAGTAAGCGCTTAACAAATACCAACATTATTATTATTATTACAACGTAGTCGGGTTGCACCCAGTCCCTGTCCCACGTGGGGCTCGCGGTTTCAATCCCCATTTTACAGATGAGGGAACTGAGGTCCAGAGAAGTGAAGTGACTTGCCCAAGGTCACACAACAGCCGTGAGGCCGGGCCGGGATGAGAACCCGTGACCTTCTGACTCCCAGGCCCGGACTCTCGCCACTGAGCCGTGCCTCTGGGCCGAGCGGAAGGGCCCGGGAAGCCAGTGGAGGTTTTTGAGGAGCGGAGATCTGTGGCCCAGACGACGCTTCCCGAAGATGATCCCGGCGACAGCGTGTAGCGAAGGACCAGGGAGAGGAAGGGGGAAGGAAAGGAGGGAGAGTGGGCTGATGCTCGTCGACCGATGCCCTTTATCGAGCGCCGACTGTGTGCAGAGCACCGTACTAAGCCCTTGGGAGAGTACGTTATAACAACAGACAGACCCATTCCCTGCCCACTTGGAGCTGACAGTCTACACTCTGTCCAAAGCGCTCGGAGGAGAACAACAGAGTTGGTAGACACGTTCCCTGCCCGCAACGCGCTTACGGTCAAGAAGGGGAGAAGGTCATAAAGATAATGAGAAGCACGAAAAGCAGCGTGGCTCAGTGGAAAGCGCCCGGGCTTGGGAGTCAGAGGTCGTGGGTTCTAATTCCGGCTCTGCCGCTTGTCAGCTGTGTGACCTTGGGCAAGTCACTTCACTTCTCTGGGCCTCACTGACCTCATCTGGATGAAGACTACGAGCCCCACCTGGGGCAACCTGATTACCTTGTATCTCCCCTAGTGATTAGAACAGTGCTTGGCACATAGTAAGCGCTAAACAAATACCAACATTATTTTTTCAGCACTCAGAACAATCCTTGGCACACAGTAGGCGCTTAACAAATACCAGCATTATAAATAAATTACCCTTCAACACCCACTGCTATCTGGAGCCGCAGCCTAGCCCGGGAACTGTTGTGCTCCAAGAACACACCTTGCCCGACTTGGACCGAGGCAGTCGCTCGGTCAGTCAATGGTATTTACTGAGCGCTTACTGGGTGCAGAGCACTGTGCTAAGCGTTTGGGAGAGTGTGCTAGAACGGTCTTACCGATGCGTTCCCCGCCCACACCGAGCTTACGGCCTAGAGGGGGAGACCGCCATGAATAGAAATAAAAGCACTTAAAACACTGTCATTATCATTAGCTCCACACGTGTTAATACTATTAGTATTGTTTTTGTCTGTCTGTCTCTCCCGATTAGACTGTAAGCCCGTCAAAGGGCAGGGACTGTATCTGTTGCCGATTTGTACATGCCAAGCGCTTAGTACAGTGCTCTGCACATAGTAAGCGCTCAATCAATACTATTGAATGAATGAAGCCCAAGTCCTTCGGACTCCCGGCCCCTGTTCTATCCACCAGGTCACGCTGAATTGTTTTGGGTCCTGGGGGAAAACGGCTTTCTGTGGTTAATAAAGCAGGCTGCGCTAGAAAACGGTCATCGAGCTTCAAATCAATCAGCGCTCGTTCCACCTGGCGCTTTCCCGCTCCCGAGCCCCAAGCCCCAGTCTTGGATTCGGGCAGGGCTACAGGGCCCTCCCCTCGATTTCTCGTCCTGCTTCTCCGCTCCTCCGCCGCTCACGTGGAGAGATGAGCACCCTCCCATTGGCGGAGATGGCCACACTCGGTCGATGACTTTCGGGGAGGCACACGGATCCTGAAGAACTAGAGTCGGAGCTGGGACAAACCGCTACGTTCTAGGGTTGCCCCTGTGTCCGGGAACCGGGACACCTGATTGATTTTCAGTTGGATGACCGTTTTCAAGCTCAAGCTGCTTTATTAACCAAAGAAATCCGTTTTTTCCCCAGAACCCCAAACAGTTCAGCGTGACCGAGTAGATAGAACATGGGCCCGAAAGACCTGGGTTTTAATCCTGGCTCCATCACTTGTCTGCTGTTTGGCCTTGGGCAAATCACTTAACTTCTCTGTACTTCAGTTTTCTATAAAATGGGGATTAAGACAGTGAGCCGCATGTGGGACATGGACTGTGTCCAACCTGATTAACTTGTATCTACCCCAGAGCTTAGAAGTGTGACTGGCACATAGAAAACTCTTAACGATTTCCATTCGTGAGAAGCAGCGTGGCTCAGTGGAAAGAGCCCGGGCTTGGGAGTTGGAGGTCATGGATTCGAATACCGCATCTGCCACATCTCAGCTGTGTGACTGTGGGCAAGTCACTTCACTACTCTGGGCCTCAGTGAGCTCATCTGGAAAATGGGGATTAACTGTGAACCTCACGGGGAACAACCTGATGACCCTGTATCTACTCCAGCGCTTAGAACAGTGCTCTGCACATAGTAAGCGCCTTACAAATACCAACATTATTTTTATTATTTTTAAAAGTAATTGAGAGATGATCAAACTGTCCAAAATGCACAAGGACACTACACTTTCAATAATGACTTATTTCTATTGGAAATAGTTCCATGTACCACATCTCCTATAAGGATGCAAATGATAGGAGTAGTGAATATTTAGTAAACTAAATTATCTGTCACGTTTAGTTAACTGTACACTTCAGAGGTGAAAAGAGGTATGTACTATTACCTGCATAGCCTGTCACTACTGAGTTCTCCAACGTGGTACAAAACAAAATGGAGTTTTAGTGTGTTATTTGAGGATTTGAATATATAAGCTCAATAACGCATCAGAAAAAACCTTAAACTGAATTTTGAAAAAATGACAGATTCTTTTGGAAAGCTTAAATCATCCTTCAAAATCATAAAAATCACACACTGGTTATTTAAAATGGAATAAATGAAGAGTAATAATGTGGCTTCGGGTACATTTCATTAATTCTTTCTCAGTTACTCAATCTCTTCTGCATATATTTTAGTCAATCTACTCTAATAAATCTTAATATCTGAATTTCTATTAGTTTTCCTCCTAGAAATGCCGAACGGGAAAAAATTATCCTTTATTCTTACTTGCTGAACATAAAACGTTGTCATGGTGATGACATGGTTAATGTAGGAGCAGGTACCAATTTCTTCTACATTTGATAGATTTCTGCAGGAAAAATCAAACCCATGTCACTTGATAAAGTAATACGTAACATGCTATATAACTATTTTACAATGAAAAGGACACGCTCACATATTCACATACAAAAGGTTTAATGTTAAAATGCGTTCAAAAAACCAAATGTCAAAGGCTTTCTGTTCATTTAAGGAAATACTGAACCTCAGAGGGGTCTTCAACCACAACCACATTCCAGAAAAGACAGAAGCTGAGATTTCCGACACTAGTCCGGTCCCTAAAAAGTAGAGTAGGGAATTCCTCCCTGAGAACTTTTTCATCCAGACGGTGACTGCGCCAACCAACCTTCTTCGGCTATCCTGGAAAAATCCTCATTTGCAAACCATCCTATTACAGGGGCTTCTGGCAGAGAAATTCTGGACCACCAGATTACTCTGAGGGGGCCAAACAAGGCCAAGGTGAGACATCTGGCTCAGAGGACTAACACGGGTAAGAGGTAGTGAGGAATTCATTCATTTATATTAACGTCTATCTCCACCGCTAGACCGAAAGCTTGTTGTGGGCAGGGAATGTGTCTGTTTACTGTTCTACTGTCCTCTCTCAAGTGCTTGGTACAGGGCTTGGCACACAGTAAGCGCTCAATAAATATGACAATGAATGAATATTGAGGAGATACTGCAGCTCGCGGGATAAAAAGGACACTGTCGAAATTAGAGTTGACTTGAAGGGAACCCACCAGAGAGACTGGACGTATCGGTCAGTGCATGATATTTTTGGAGTGCCTGCTCTGTGCAGAGCACTGAGCTGAGCACTTGGGAAGATACAAGAGAGTTGACAGACATGACCTTACAGTCTACTGAAACGTATCGGCAGAGCTATCGGTGGACATAGCAGCATCCAACTTGGCCAGAGCCCATGCTCAAGGTAACGGATAGACTTGAACTGGTCATAAAAGGACCGATTCGTAGCCCTAAGACCATCTCCTCCAGCGGGAGGGATGCCATCTCAAAACCAAACCAGCGTTCCCTGGAGGAGAGTGGCTGCCTTCCGGAAACTGAAGATCGATCGGTTCAGGATCCGTGTCACCCGCGGGAGGGTGGATGCTACCACGGAGATCAGCTGCTGAAGGATCAGTCATATTTACTGAGCGCCTACTGTGCACAGATCACTGAACTAAGTTCTAAGAGCCCCCCTTTTCCTCTGCTCCTCCTACCCTCTCCATCGCCCCGACTCCCTCTCTGTTTTATCCCCCACCCCGCCCCACAGCACTTGTCTATATGTTCAAATTTATTATTCTATTTTATTAATGATGTGTATATATCTATAATTTTTTTATTTATATTGATGCTATTGGTACCTGCCTTCTTGTTTTGTTGTCTGTCTCCCCGCTTCTAGCCCGTGAGCCCGTTGCTGGGTAGGGACTGGATCTATTTGTTGCCAAATTGTACCTTCCAAGCGCTCAGTACAGTGCTCTGCACACAGTAAGCGCCCAATAAATACGATTGAATGAATAAGTGCTTGGGAGCGTACAATGTAACAGAGTGGGTAGACATATTCTCTGCTCATCCTGAGCTTAAGAGACTAGAGGGATGATCCTTTTTATTATATTCATTTGGGAGTGAGATTTCCTGACTACCATTCTTAAATGAAAAGCTCGCCAACTATCCACCCTAATTTAGTTTGGGTTCTCCGCATCACTGTACAACTATTACTACAGCTGACCCGACAAAGTATTTCCAACACCAAAGTGACTGCCCCTTACATCACCACATTTTTTTTAATCAAATTTAAAAACCTTGAAACAGTGAAAAACTCCTCAGATTCGAGAAATCACAGAACACTAATGGAGGAGAAACGAGAATTGCTTATATCCTGTCTGGCTCACACAGCGTAGTGCTCAAGCATTCTACCAGTTTCATTACGAGTATTATTGTCGGGGTAAATGACTCGACCTAGATTAGCGTATTTTGGACGGACAATCAGGAGGACTAATTCTCTGGAGAAGGTACTGATGCTAGGAAAAGTCCAGGGAAAATGTGGAAGTGGCAGACGGGCAGCTAGATGGAGAGAGACCTTAACAACGATAACGGAAGAACCGTTGGAAAGGTTGAGGATTATGGCAGAGGACAGGACGTTCTGGAGAAAGTATATCCACGGAGTCGGGGGGAACAGGAAACGACTCCACGGCACGTAATAATAATAATAATAATAATAAATGAACTTGAGGAGAGATACCTGCAAAGGATGATGAAGAACTTGACCAAGAGAATTGAAAGGGCTTGTTGGGGTTCTTCCAGCCCATCTGCCATTTTCTGGACACATTGTAGCAGCTGAATCCTCAGAACCTGTAAAATGTTATCTGGAAGGAGGGATATTCCAGGAGGTACATCATCTACTCTACAAGTACAGAGGGAGACAAAAAGCAAAAAAAAGAGGTGAGGCTAGGGTACAAATGGCCACAATTATTTCAGAATCAATCAACGGTATTTCTTGAGCGCTTACTGCGTGCAGAGCACTGTACACTACAGCAGAGTTGACAGACACGATCACTACCCAGAGGGAGTTTAGAGTGGAGAGGGGGAGAAGTACACTCAGCTCTCCGATAACGCAGGCGTTGTGTTGCTGACAAAGCCCGTGTGACGGAAAACTTGGGAAAGAGTTTGCACCTTAACCCAGAGAAGCAGCGTGGCTCAGTGGAAAGAGCCTGGGCTTCGGAGTCAGCGGTCATGGGTTCGACTCCCGGCTCTGCCACTTGTCAGCTGTGTGACTGTGGGCGAGTCACTTCACTTCTCCGTGCCTCAGTTCCCTCATCTGTAAAATGGGGATTAACTGCGAGCCTCACGTGGGACAACCTGATGTCCCTGTATCTCCCCCAGCGCTTAGAAGAGTGCTCTGCACATAGTAAGCGCTTAACGAATACCAACATTATTATTCACCCGCACCTTGAGAAGCAGCAGAGCTCAGCGGACAGAGCGGAGTCGGGGAAGCCGGGGTTGGGTAGCATTTCCGAGAGAAGGGGACGGTCAACAGTATCCAAGGCAGCGGAGCGGGCGAGGAGGATTAGGATTTTGTAGTTCGTATCCTCATCCGGGAGAATTTCCCACCCAGGGAACGAGAAGCAGCGTGGCCTAGGGGATGGAGCCCGGGCCGGGGAGGTGGAAGGACCTCCCTTCTCTCTGACCTCCCTTCCTCCTCTCTCGCCCCGCTCCAGTCTATTCTTCACTCCGCCGCCCGGCTCATCTTCCTGCAGAAACAATCTGGGCGTGTCACTCCCCTTCTTAAACAACTCCAGTGGTTGCCTATCAACCTCCGCTCCAAACAAAAACTCCTCACGCTAGGCTTCGAGGCTCTCCATCACCTTGCCCCTTCCTACCTCTCCTCCCTTCTCTCTTTCTACCACCCACCCCGCACGCTCCGCTCCTCCGCCGCCCACCTCCTCGCCGTCCCTCGGTCTCGCCCGTCCCGCCGTCGCCCCCCGGGCCACGTCCTCCCGCGGTCCCGGAACGCCCTCCCTCCTCACCTCCGCCAAACTGATTCTCTTTCCCTCTTCAAAACCCTACTTAAAACTCACCTCCTCCGAGAGGCCTTCCCAGACTGAGCTCCTCTTCTCCCTCTACTCCCTCTGCCATCCCCCCTTTACCTCTCCGCAGCTAAACCCTCTTTTTCCCCTTTTCCCTCTGCTCCTCCACCTCTCCCTTCCCATCCCCACAGCACCGTACTCGTCCGCTCCACTGTATATATTTCCATTACCCTATTTATTTTGTTAATGAATTGTACATCGCCTCGATTCTATTTAGTCGCCATTGTTTTTACGAGATGTTCTTCCCCTTGACGCTGTTTAGTGCCATTGTTCTTGTCTGTCCGTCTCCCCCGATTAGACTGTAAGCCCGTCAAACGGCAGGGACTGTCTCTATCTGTTGCCGACTTGTTCATCCCAAGCGCTTAGTACAGTGCTCTGCACATAGTAAGCGCTCAATAAATACTATTGAATGAATGAATGAATGGACCTGGCTTCTAAACCCAGCTCTGCCACTGCACTTCAGTGGGCCTCAGTTACCTCTTCTGCAAAATGGGGATTAAGACTGTGAGCCCCAGGTGGGACATGGATTAGGTCCAATTTACTTGGCTTGTATCCATCCCAGCGCTTACTACAATGTCTAGCATATAGTTAGCGCTGAACAAATACCAAAAAACAAAACAAAATTACCAATAATATTTATTCCCCACCTCCCCATATTGTTTTATATGAAACTTAAATATAAAAATGACGATGATATTTGTTAAGTCCTCACGGTGCGTCAAGCACCTTTCTAAACACTGTAACAGATACAGGTTAATCAGGTCAGAAACAGTTTATTCTTCAACCCCAAGTTGTGCTTCGGTGTCTCTTTGTACAATCCCTTTAAACTGAAGACATCGTCACGCCTCATGCTTTCAAGAGTTCAGACAGTTCTTCTATTGAAGGACCTGGGTTCTAATCCCAGTTCCACCACTTATCTGCTGTGTGACCCTGGGCAAGTCACTTCACTTGTCCGGCCTCAGTTCCCTCATCTGTAAAATGGGGACTGAGACTGTGAGCCCCAGGTGGGCCACGGACTGTGTCTCCTCTGATTAACAATGTTGGTATTTATTAAGCGCTCACTATGTGCAGAGCACAGTTCTAAGAGCTGGGGTAGATTTACAGCGTGATCAAGTTGTCTCACGTGAGGCTCACGGTCTTAATCCCCATTTGACAGATGAGGTAATTGAGGCACAGAGAAGTGAAGTGACTTGCCCACAGTCCGACAGCAGACAAGTGACAGAGCTGGGATTCGAACCCACGACCTCTGACTCCCAAACCCTGGGCTCTTTCCCCTGCACCACGCTGCTTCTCTAGGGGGAAACCACAGGACAAAGTTCTCCCACTGCTGCCATAATTTCCTCCCTACTTCCCCCCTCCCTCAGTCTCACAGCCCGCGCCCGTCCACCTCCGCAATCCATTTATTTACGTTCACGTCCGTCTCCCCCTCTAGACTCTAAGCTCGTCGTGGGAACGCGTCTACCGACTCTTGTCATTTTGTACTCTCCCGAGCGCTTAGTATAGTGCTCGGCATACAGTTAGCGCTCCACAAATGAGAAGCAGCACGACCTGGTGGTTGAACCGCGGCCCTGGGAAACAGAAGGACCCGGGTTCTAATCCCAGCTCCTCCACCTGTCAGCTCTGTGACCTTGGGCAAGTCACTTACCCGTAATTGTGCTTCAGTGACCTCACCTGGAAGAAACGGGGATTAAGACTGCGAGCCCCATGTGGGGCAGGGACTGGATCCAACCCAATTACTCTGTGTCTACCCCGATACTTGGAACAGTGTTTGGCACATAGTAAGCACTTTACAAATACCATTAAAAAACTAAATAAATACCATTCAATGGTTGATTGCTAGGGCAGGGCGTAGGCTCTGGTGCCCCTTCCCTAGTTAGGGCAAATGCCTATTTGAAGCAGCGTGAAGCAGTGTGGCTCAGTGGAAAGAGCCCGGGCTTGGGAGTCAGAGGTCATGGGTTCGAATCCCAGGTCCGGCACTTGTCAGCTGTGTGACTGTGGGCAAGTCACTTCACTTCTCTGTGCCTCAGTGACCTCATCTGTAAAAAGGGGGTGAAGACTGCGAGCCCCATGTGGGACAATTTGATGACCCTGTATCTCCCCAAGCACTTAGAAGAGTGCTCTGCACATAGCAAGCGCATCGCCTTGATTCTATTTAGTCGCCATTGTTTTTACGAGATGTTCTTCTCCTTGACTCTATTTATTGCCATTGTTTTTGTCTGTCCGTCTCCCCCGATTAGACCGTAAGCCCGTCAAACGGCAGGGACTGTCTCTATCTGTTGCCGACTTGTTCATTCCAAGCGCTTAGTACAGTGCTCTGCACATAGTAAGCACTCAATAAATACTATTGAATGAACAAATACCAACATAGTAAATGCCTACCTGACAATCGCCTAATTCCACCACTCTTTAAAAGTTTTCTCCATTTACTTAGTCTTTGAATTCTGTGTGGAACAGGGACTGTGTCCAACCTCTACCTAAACTCCAACAAAGTGTAAGTACACATGTACGTGGAGAAGCAGTGCGGCTCCATGGAAAGAGCCCGGGCTCGGGATTCAGAGGTCGTGGGTTCTAATCCCGGCTCCGTCGCTTGTCAGCTGTGCGACTCTGGGCAAGACACCTAACTTCTCTGGGCCTCAGTGACCTCATCTGTAAAAAATGGGGATGAAGACTGTGAGGCCCACGTGGGACGGGGATTGTGGCCAATCTCATTAATTTCTACCTACCCCAGCGCTTAGAACAGTCCAAGAGGCCTTCCCAGACTGAGCTTCCCCTTTTCCCTCTGCTCCCTTCCCCCCTTCCCCTCCCCTTAGCTAAGCCCCCTTTCCCTCTGCTCCTCCCCTCTCCCTTCCCCTCAGCACTGTGCTCATTTCTATATATTTTATTACCCTATTTATTTTGTTAATGAGGTGTCCATTCCCTCGATTCTATTTATCTTGATGGTGTTGTCTTGTTTTTGCTCTGCCGTCTGTCTCCCCCAATTAGACTGTGAGCCCGTCATTGGGCAGGGATGGTCTCTATCTGTTGCCCAGTTGTATTCCAAGTGCTTGGTACAGTGCTCTGCACATTCATTCATTCAATAGCATTGACTGAGCGCTTACTATGTGCAGAGCACTGGACTAAGCATTTGGAATGGCCAATTGGGCAACAGATAGAGACCGTCCCTGCCCATCGACGGGCTCACAGTCTAATCGGGGGAGACAGACAAAAACGATGGCAATAATCGAATCAAGGGGATGGACATCTCATTAACAAAATAAATAGGGTAATAAAAATATATACAAACGAGCGGACGAGCACAGAGCTGAGGGGAGGGGAAGGAGCAGAGGGAAAGGGGGGGAAGGGGGCTTAGCTGAGGGGAGGTGAAGCGGGGGGCAGAAAGGGAGCAGAGGGAAAAGGGGAACCTCAGTCTGGGAAGGCCTCCTGGAGGAGGTGAGCTCTCAGTAGGGCTTTGAAGAGGGGAAGAGAGTGAGTTTGGCGGAGGTGAGGAGGGAGGGCGTTAGTAAGCGCTCAATAAATACTAGTGAATGAATGAATGAACGGCGCTTGGCACATAGTAAGCGTTGCTCCTGTGATACCAAGTGTGGCCGGTAGGTGGCGGGATTGGATGCGGTCTAAATAGCCGCTTGGCTCCGTACTACATCTGGGGCGCCCCATCAATCCTATTTACTGAGCGCTTACTGTGTGCAAAGCACTGTACTAAGCGCTTGCGAGGGTGCAGCATAACAGAGTTGGTAAACCCTGTTGTCTACATTCATTCATTCGCATTTATGGAGCGCTTCCTGGGCGCAGGGCACTGTACCAAGCACTTGGAAAGAACAATTCAGCAACAGAGAGAGACAATCCCTGAGCGAGAGGAGCACAGTGAGTAGGATAATAATAATTATAATGATAATGGCATTTGTTAAGCGCTTACTATGTGCCAAGCACTGTTCTAAGCACTGGGGGGATGCAAGGTAATCAGGTTGTCCCACATGGGGCTCACAGTCTTAATCCCCATTTTACAGATGAGGTAACTGAGGCACAGAGAATTCATTCATTCATTCATTCAATAGTATTTATTGAGCGCTTACTATGTGCAGAGCACTGTACTAAGCGCTTGGGATGAACAAGTCGGCAACAGATAGAGACAGTCCCTGCCGTTTGACGGGCTTACGGTCTAATCGGGGGAGACGGACAGACGAGAACAATGGCACTAAACAGCGTCAAGGGGAAGAACATCTCGTAAAAACCGATGGCGACTAAATAGAATCGAGGCGATGTACAATTCATTAACAAAATAAATAGGGTAACGAAAATATATACAGTTGAGCGGACGAGTACGGTGCCGTGGGGATGGGAAGGGAGAGGTGGAGGAGCAGAGGGAAAAGGGGAAAATGAGGCTTAAGCTGAGGAGAGGTAAAGGGGGGATGGCAGAGGGAGTAGAGGGGGAAGAGGAGCTCAGTCTGGGAACGCCTCTTGGAGGAGGTGATTTTTAAGTAAGGTTTTGAAGAGGGAAAGAGAATCAGTTTGGCGGAGGTGAGGAGGGAGGGCGTTCGGGGACCGCGGGAGGACGCGACCCGGGGGTCGACGGCGGGATGGGCGAGACCGAGGGACGGCGAGGAGGTGGGCGGCAGAGGAGCGGAGCGTGCGGGGTGGGCGGTAGAAAGAGAGAAGGGAGGAGAGGTAGGAAGGGGCAAGGTGATGGAGAGCCTCGAAGCCAAGAGTGAGGAGTTTTTGTTTGGAGCGGAGGTCGATAGGGAACCACTGGAGTTGTTTAAGAAGGGGAGTGACATGTCCAGATCGTTTCTGCAGGAAGATGAGCCGGGCAGCGGAGTGAAGAATAGACCGGAGCAGGGCGAGAGAGGAGGAAGGGAGGTCAGAGAGAAGGCTGACACAGTAGTCTAGCCGGGATATAACGAGAGCCCGTAATAGTAAGGTAGCCGTTTGGGTGGAGAGGAAAGGGCGGATCTTGGCGATATCGTAGAGGTGAAACCGGCAGGTCTCGGTGACAGATAGGATGCGTGGGGTGAACGAGAGGGACGAGTCAAGGATGACGCCGAGATTGCGGGCCTGCGGGACGGGAAGGATGGTCGTGCCATCCACGGTGATAGAGAAGTCTGGGAGCGGACCGGGTTCGGGAGGGAAGATGAGGAGCTCAGTCTTGCTCATGTTGAGTTTTAGGTGGCGGGCCGACATCCAGGTGGAGACGTCCCGGAGGCAGGAGGAGATGCGAGCCTGAAGGGAGGGGGAGAGGACAGGGGCGGAGAGGTAGATCTGCGTGTCATCTGCGTAGAGATGGTAGTCAAAGCCGTGAGAGCGGATGAGTTCACCGAGGGAGTGAGTGTAAATGGAGAACAGAAGAGGGCCAAGAACTGACCCTTGAGGAACTCCAACAGTTAAAGGATGGGAGGGGGAGGAGGCTCCAGCGAAGGAGACCGAGAATGATCGGCCAGAGAGGTAAGAGGAGAACCAGGAGAGGACAGAGTCCGTGAAGCCAAGGTGAGATAAGGTATGGAGGAGGAGGGGATGGTCGACAGTGTCAAAGGCAGCAGAGAGGTCAAGGAGGATCAGAATGGAGTAGGAGCCATTGGATCTGGCAAGAAGGAGGTCACGGGTGACCTTAGAGAGAGCAGTCTCGGTAGAGTGGAGGGGACGGAAGCCAGATCGGAGGGGGTCTAGGAGAGAATGGGAGTTAAGGAATTCTAGGCATCGATTGTAGACGACTCGTTCTAAGATTTTGGAAAAGAAGGGTAGTAGGGAGATAGGACGATAACTGGAGGGGGAAGTGGGGTCAAGAGCGGGTTTTTTTAGGATGGGGGAGACGTGGGCATGTTTGAAGGCAGAGGGGAAGGAGCCCTTGGAGATTGAGTGGTTAAAAATAGAAGTTAAGGAAGGGAGGAGGGCAGGGGCGATGGTTTTAAGAGAAGTGAAGTGACGAGAAGTGAAGTGACTTGCCCAAAGTCACCCAGCTGACAGCGGTGGAGCCGGGATTAGAACCCATGACCTGTGACTCCCAGGCCCGGGTTCTTTCCACTGAGCCCCCGCTGCTTCTCAGCTACGATGGTGTCAGAGGAATAAAATGTGTGGGACGGGCTGTCCCGAGCGAGGAGGGAGGATCGGTAGAGAAGCAGCATGGCTCATTGGCAAGAGCCCGGGCTTGGGAGTCAGAGGTTATGGGTTCTAATCCCGGCTCCGCCGCTTGTCAAGCGGGCTGACCTTGGGCAAGTCACTTCACTTCTCTGTGCCTCAGTGACCTCATCTGTAAAATGGGGATTATGACTGTGAGCCCCACCTGGGACACCCCGATTACCTTGTATCTACCCCAGCACTTAGAACGGGGCTTGGCACATAGTAAGCGCTTAGCAAATACCAACATTATTATTATTATTATTATGAAGGGAGTTAATTTACCGCCCTAAAGTCAACGGTGAGGAGTTTCTGCTTGACGCGGAGAAAGATGGGAAACCACTGGAGACCGCTGACGGGTGGGAAGATGAGCAATCTCCAATTTGTGGTTTTAGAAGAAACGATCCGGGCAGCAGAGTGGAGTACGGACTGGAGGGGGAGAAGCCAAAGGTAGGAATGCCGCTCGGGAGGCTGATGAAGTCATCGGGGTGGGATACGGCAAACGCTTGGGCCGGCAAGGTAGCGGTTCGGATGGGAAGAAAGGGTGCGATTATATCGTACGCTCCCAGCCGCTTAGTACAGTGCTCTCAACACACTAAGTGCTCAAAAAATCCAATTGTTCCCCACCCACAGTGAGCTTAGAGTCTAGATGGGGAGACAGACATCGATATAAATCGCAGATATGTACGTAAGCGCTGTGGGAGGGACGAATCAAGGATGCAAATCCAAGTGCCAGGGTGATGCAGAAGGGAGAGGTAGTCCTACAGAACAGTAACATCAATTGCGATATCTGTTAAACGCTTACTAGGTGCCTGGCACTGTACTGAGCGCCGGCGTGGATACAAGCTGGGAAACGACCACAGTCCTCCCGAACTTCACTCTGGCTTGAATCCTGATGCCTTGTAGGCGTCACTCTGTGTCCCGAAGGGCACGGATCTAGGCTTAGAGGTCACGGAAAACTTGAGAAGACTGTGCTGGCCCACCAAGACCAAGGTAGCGTGCTGGCTCACAAGTTCATTCAGTCGTATTTATTAAGCGCTTACTGTGGGCAGAGCACCGTATTAAGTGCTTGGGAAAGTACAGTGCAACAATAAAGAGCGACAAACGCTGCCCACCACGAGCTCACAGTCTAGAGGGGAAAATACTAATTATGGCATTTGTTAAGTGCCAGGCACTGTATTGCGGAGGGTCCTCAACCTAAAAATAGATTGTGGTATTTGTTAAGCGCTATGTGCAAAGCACTGTTCTAAGTGCTGGGAGGGGGAGAGGGGAACTGGGGACAGATACCTAACATTTAACATTCTAGATGTTAAATTATTCTAGATAACGTAACAAGTCAACATTTAAGCCACATAAAGACAAAAACAAAGATCAGCAGGGAGCTGTGGCTGAGAGGCAGAATTCCAGGTTCCTCGCAGCTTGGTTAATCGCTCGACCGATTCTCTTTATGGAGTGCTTACTGTGTGCTAAACCCTGTGTTAGGCGCTGGGGAGAGGACAATTGAGCAATATTGGAAGCAGCGTGGCTCAGTGGAAAGAGCCTGGGCTTCGGAGTCAGAGTCGTGAGTTCGACTCCCGGCTCTGCCACTTGTCAGCTGAGTGACCGTGGGCAAGTCACTTAACTTCTCTGTGCCTCAGTTGCCTCATCTGTAAAATGGGGATTAACTGTGAGCCTCACGTGGGACAACCTGATGACCCTGTATCTACCCCAGCGCTTAGAACAGTGCTCTGCACATAGTAAGCGCTTAACAAATCCCAACATTATTAATATAACAGACACATTCCCTACCCACAATGAGCTGACAGTCCAGAGAAGGGGCGTAGGTCAACGAGGGCGGCCTGCAGGACCCGGGGCAGGCGGGGAGCAGGGTGGAGGGGTACCGTGTGCTAAGCACTGTGTTAAGTGGTAGGGAGAGGACAACAGAGCAATATAGTAGACACATTCCCTACCCACAATGAATTTACAGTCCAGAGAAGGGACATAGGTCAACGAGGGCGGCCTGCAGGACCCGGGGCAGGCGGGGAGCAGGGTGGAGGGGTACTGTGTGCTAAGCACCGTGTTAAGCGGTGGGGAGAGGACAAAAGAGCAATATAACAGACACATTCCCTACCCACAATGAGTGTACAGTCCAGAGAAGGAGCGTAGGTCAACGAGGGCGGCCTGGAGGACCGGGAGCAGGCGGGGAGCAGGGTGGAGGGGGCCGGGGACGGATTAGCAGCGGCCTAAAATCCACTGGGCCAAGGTGTGCAGGACACGGTGGGAGCCGAAGCCTGGGAGCCATCGTCGGGAGGGGCTGAGAGGGAGGCCTGCCAGAATCTAATTGTCCCCAGTCAAAACCCCACCCTCACACTATTACACTACTATTTCTTCCGCTCAAATCACTTTTAATTCAGAGGTTACCGCCCCACCGACAGGCTGGACCACAGGTCTGACAAATCATCCTGAGGTCTGCTCTGTGAACGGCTCTGCCTCCCAGATTATGGTTTCTGGCTCGTTTATTTTTCCTGCCTTTTCTCTCGGCAAAAGTTATCCGTCTCACTGTTTCACCCTCAGAAAGATATAAATGGAAATGAGAATCTACAAACCAGCCTGAAAACGAAAAGCACGGCTAGCAATTTTTCGGGCGTCTCGATTCCAATTTCTGAGGGGGAAAGCCCAGAAGGAAATGAAATTTATAAACCACTGTTTAAGGTTTGCAGGAATGTCCTTTCCACCATCCTCCTGCCTATTTACCTGTGCATGAGCTCCCTTTACAAAAAATCTCCATGACGATTCATTTAAACTACCTCACTTCTCTTTAACCTCATAAAACCCACTAGAGATTAACTACGTGAGCTTGCCGGGCTCAGAATGCATAATGGCTCTTGCTAGTTAAGAAGCGGCGTGGCTCAGTGGAAAAAGCCCGGGCTTGGGAGTCAGAGGTCATGGGTTCGAATCCCAGCTCTGCCACTTGTCAGCTGTGTGACGATGGGCAAGTCACTTAACTTCTCTGGGCCTCAGTTACCTCATCTGTAAAATGGGGATTAATAATAATAATAATGTTGGTATTTGTTAAGCGCTTACTATGTGCAGAGCACTGTTCTAAGCGCTGGGGGAGACACGGGGGAATCAGGTTGTCCCACATGGGGCTCACAATCTTAATCCCCATTTTACAGATGAGGTAACTGAGGCCCAGAGAAGTTAAGTGACTTGCCCACAGTCACACAGCTGACAAGTGGCAGAGCTGGGATTCGAACTCATGACCTCTGACTCCAAAGCCCATGCTCTTTCCACTGAGCCACGCTGGATTAAGACTGTGAGCCCCATGTGGGACAGGCTGATTACTTTGTAACTACCCCAGAGCTTAGAACAGTGCTCTGCACATAGTAAGCACTTAACAGATACCAACATTACTATTATTATTCCTCTTTCAATAGGAGATTTCACCCGAACTCACCTCTATATTTCATCAGCCGAAACAAGGGTGTAGAAATAAGATCTGGATTAGTGAATTGATAATAATGATAATAATAATAATAATATTTGTTAAGCGCTTACTATGTGCCGGGCACTGTTCTAAGCGCTGGGGTAGATACAGGGAATCAGGTTGTCCCATGTGAGGCTCACAGTTAATCCCCATTTTACAGATGAGGTAACCGAGGCCCAGAGAAGTGAAGTGACTTGCCCACAGTCACCCAGCTGACAAGTGGCAGAGCCGGGATTTGAACTCATGACCTCTGACTCCCAAGACCGGGCTCTTCCCACTGAGCTCACCTTCTTGCCTGGCATTTCCCAATCAAAATTAATCTCACACAGCATCACCTCTCCGAAACCTAATGAAGTCGTAATCAGCACACAAGGCATTGTCTGAATCCTCAATGCTTAAACTACTAATGAAGCTAACAAGTATCATTAAAACACCTAGAAATATAAATGGATTTGAGCTGATTACATCTGTACTAAGTGAACTCCTTCCCCTGAGTCTGGGAACCCCACGTGGGACAGGGAGGCAGCGTGGCTTAGAGGCAAGAGCCCGGGCTTGGGAGTCAGAGGATGTGGGTTCTAATCCCGCCTCCGCCACTTGTCAGCTGTGTGACTTTGGGCAAGTCGCTGCACTTCTCTGGGCCTCAGTGACCTCATCTATAAAATGGAGATTCAGACTGTGAGCCCCACGTGGGACAACCTGATTATCTTGTATCTACCTCAGTGCTTAGAATAGGAATAATAACAATAATAATAATGTTGGTATTTGTGAAGAGCTTACTATGGGCAGGGCACTGTTCTAAGCGCTGGGGGAGATAGAGGGTCATCAGGTTGTCCCACGTGAGGCTTGCTGTCTTAATCCCCATTTTACAGATGAGGTAACTGAGGCACAGAGAAGTGAAGTGACTTGCCCACGGTCACCCAGCTGACAAGTGGCAGAGCCAGAATTTGAACCCATGACCTCTGTCTCCCAAGCCCTCGCTCTTCCCACTGAGCCACGCTGCTTCCCATAATAATGATGGTATGTGTTAAGCGCTTACTATGTGCAAAGCGCTGTTCTAAGCGCTGGGGTATATACAAGGTAATTAGGTTGTCCCACATGGGGCTCACAGTCTTAATCCCCATTTTACAGATGAGGCAACTGAGGCCCAGAGAAGTGACTTGCCCAAAGTCACACAGCTGACAAGCGGTGGAGCCAGGATTAGAACCCATGACCTCTGACTCCCAAGCCCGGGCTCTTTCCACTGAGGCACATAGTAGGTATTTAATAAATGCCATTATTAAAAAAAAAAGACTGGGACTGCGTCTGACCTGATTATCTTGGAACTAACCCAGTGCTTAGTACAATGCTTGACACATTAGTCCCTAAGAACATAATTATTACTACTATAATAGCTCCGATCTGCTTGACAAGGTAAATCGAATTAAAGCCGAATTAATCAGAATTAAATCGATAGAACTGATTGAGCATCTACAATAAATGCAGAGCAACTGTGGTATTTGGTAAGCGCTTCCTATGTAATCAATCTACCATCCAAGGGGATTGCGTGACTCTTCGCTGTGCGCGGTCACTGAACGAGGCATCTGGGAGAGTACGCTACAAATCAGAGTTTCTAGGCCAAATTCCTGCCCAAAAGGAGCTTTCAGTCCCTGGGCAAGTTGCTTAAATTCTCTTCGCCACAGTTACTTCATCTGTAAAATGAGGGTGAAGAATGTGAGCTCTAAGTGAAACAGGAATCGGGTCCAACCTGATTAGCCTGCATCTACTCCAGTCCTTAGTACGGAGCCTGGCACATGGAAAACGTTTAACAGATACCAAATACCACAGCTAAATTGTTTTGTCTTTTTTAGGTCAGTGGTATTATAATTATTACTGTTATTATGGTATTTGTTAAGCAGTTACTCTGTGTCAAACACTGCTTTAAACGCCTTACCCTTAATACTTAGGTACAAATCCTTATAGTCTGCCATTTCCCCTATCCGTGACTGACTTGAAAGTCTGCCTTTCCCTCTAGTTCATTCATTCAATCGTATTTATTCAGTGCTTACTGTGTGCAGAGCACTGTACTAAGCGGTTGGAAGTTACAATTCAGCAATAAAGAGAGACAACCCCTGCCCACAACAGGCTTGCAGTCTAATTCCCATTTTACAGTTGAGGAAACTGAGGCACGGAGAAGCGACTTGCCCCAAGTCACACAGCCCCCACAGCACTTGTGTATACACATGTACGTATTTATTATTCTGTTTATTTTATTAATGATGTGTATATCTATCTACAATTCTATTTATTTATATTGATGCTATTGATGCCTGGAAGCAGCGTGGCTCAGTGGAAAGAGCCCGGGCTTGGGAGTCCGAGGTCAGGGTTCGAATCCCGGCTCTGCCACTTGTCAGTTGTGTGACCGTGGGCAAGTCACTTCACTTCTCTGGGCCTCAGTGACCTCATCTGTAAAATGGGTAAGTGTGAGCCTCACGTGGGACAATCTGATCACTCTGTATCTACCCCAGCACTTAGAACAGTGCTCTGCACATAGTAAGCGCTTAACAAATACCAACATTATTATTGTTTTGTTTTGTTGCCTGTCTCCCCCTTATAGACCGTGAGCCCGTTGTTGGGCAGGGATTGACTCTGCTACCCAACTGCACATTCCAAGCGCTTAGTACAGTACTCTGCACACAGTAAGCGCTCAGTAAATACGACTGAATGAATGAAGATTAGAGCCCAGCTCCTCTGACACGCAGGCCTGTGATCTCTCCGCCAGGCCATATTACTTCAGCCGGTCAATGAAATGGATGAAAATGCAAAGCCCCCATGGATGTTTTAGACCAAAGTGATGAACTTCATAATAATGTTGGTATTTGTTAACCGCTATGTGCAGAGCACTGTTCTAAGCGCTGGGGGAGATACAGGGTAATCAGGTTGTCCCACATGAGGCTCACACTCTTAATCCTGGCTCTGCCACTTGTCAGCTGTGTGACTGTGGGCAAGTCACTTCACTTCTCTGTGCCTCAGTTACCTCATCTGTAAAGTGAGGATTAACTGTGAGCCTCACGTGGTACAACCTGATTACCCTGTATCTACTCCAGTGCTTAGAACAGTGCTCTGCACATAGTAAGCACTTAAACACCAACATTATTAATCCCCATTTTACAGATGAGGTAATTGAGGCACAGAGAAGTGAAGTGACTTGCCCACAGTCACCCAGCTGACAGGCGGCAGAGCCGGGATTCGAACCCAGGACCTCTGACTCCCCACCCCATGCTCTTTCCACTGAGCCACGCTGCTTCTCTGACAACTCATGCAGACAACTTCATGCAGACAACTCACCAGGACCGGAAACTAGGCAAAGAAGCTGCCGAATTCTTGGCAAAAACATGTCACCTATCACTACAGCCATGAGAGCGGAAGACTGATAGACAGCCAACGCGACTCCTAGTTATGGAAGACGCTCCAAATATGAACCTGGGAGTTATAAGCTACTTAGCCTCATTTTTTTGTGAGGAAAAATGATAAGACTAAGTTTAGGGTCACTTAGCAAAGCACAAAAGGACAAAAGAGGAGGAAATGCCTAATTAATCTGCTCGAGTTCTTTCACAGGACTCCAAACGCACGTGGGTAGAGAGAAACCAGTGGGAAGGAAAGAGAAAGGAGGAATTTGAGAAGGGATCAAAATGATTTAGAAAGCCGGAGGTGGGGTCTGAGGGTCGATAGGGGATTGGGGCAAGTAATTGGAGTGGTTGCTAGAAGCAGATGATATAGGCTTCAAAGGTAGGAAGACGGAAGGAGGAAATGGGATGGAGCAGAAGCAGCCTTGGAAAACTTTCCATCCCCTTGCCCCTCCTACCTCACCTCACCTCCATATTTCCTCCTGTCTTCATTCAGGACATTTTTTACTTGGATATACCTCTGACACCTACAATGTAACATATCCAAAACAGAACAGGGGAAGCAGCGTGGCTCAGTGGAAAGAGCCTGGGCTTCGGAGTCAGAGGTCATGAGTTCAACTCCCGACTCTGCCACTTGTCAGCTGTGTGACTGTGGGCGAGTCACTTCACTTCTCTGTGCCTCAGTGACCTCATCTGTAAAATGGGGATTAACTGTGAGCCTCACATGGGACAACCTGATTACCCTGTATCTACCCCAGTGCTTAGAACAGTGCTCTGCACATAGTAAGCGCTTAACAAATACCAACATTATTATTATTATTATCGTTAACTGCTCCTCTTCCATTTCAAACCCTGTTCTTCCCAACACCGTAGACACCACCATCAGGCTCCCTCTATCACTAGGCTACAAACTTGGCATTATCCTTGACTCGGCTCTCTCATTCAACGCACGCCACTCTCCCCACGTCAAAACCCTCCTAAAATCAGTAGAATCACTTGCATATAGTAAGTGTTTAACAAATACTATTATCTTCTCCGAGGAACCTTGTGAAGTCTGTGTCTCTGCTATTCACCCTTTTTTTTGCATCATCTATGCTCCTGTTTCTGTAACCCTTAAACTCTTGACACTCGCCTTAACCTTAATACTTAAGTACAAATCCTTATAATCTGCCATTTCCCCTATCCGTGACTGATTTGAAAGTCTGCCTTTCCCTCTAGTTCATTCATTCAATCATATTTATTCAGCGTTTACTGTGCGCAGAGCACTGTACTAAGCGGTTGGAAGTTACAATTCAGCAATAGAGACAACCTCTGCCCACAACAGGCTTACAGTCTAGAAGGGGGAAGACATAATAACGATAATGTTATTTGTTAATAATAATAGTAATAATTATGGTATTTGTTAAACGCTTACTGTGTGCAGAACACTGTTCTAAGCGCTTGGGTAGATAAAGGGTAATCAGATTGCCCCACTTGGAGCTCACATTTTTTTAATCCCCATTTTTACAGATGAGGTAACTGAGACACAGAGAAGTTAAGTGACTTACCCAAGGTCACCCAGCAGACAAGTGGCGGAGCCGGGATTAGAACCCACGACCTCTGACTCCCAAGCCCGGGCTCTTTCCATTGAGCCACGCTGCTTCTCTAAGCACTTACTACATGCCAAGCACTGTTCTAAATATCAAAACAAGTAAGCAGACATCAGAATAAATAGAATTATAGATGTGTGCATATATACACAAGTGCTGTGGGGCAGGGAGGGGGGTAGAGCAAAGGGAGTGAGTCGGGGAGACGCGGAGGGGAGGGGGAGTTGAGGAAAAGAGGGGCGTAGTCTAGGAAGGGCTCTTGGAGGAGGTAAGCCTTCAGTAGGGCTTTGAGGGGGGGAAGTGTGATTGTATGGCGGAGGTGAGGAGGGAGGGCGTTCCAGGCCAGAGGTAGGACGTGGGCCAGGGGTCGACGGCGGGAAAGGCGAGAACGAGGCACAGTGAGGAGGTGAGCGGCGGAGAAGCGGAGTTTGCAGGCTGGGCTGTAGAAGGAGAGAAGGGAAGTGATGTAGGAGGGGGCAAGGGGATGGGAGCTTTGAAGCCAAGAGTGAGGAGTTTTTGTTTGATAGGCAACGACTGGAGATTTTTGAGGAGGGGGGTGACATGCCCAGAATGTTTCAGTAGAAAGATAATCCGGGCAGCAGAGTGAAGTATGGACTGAAGTGGGGAGAGACAGGAGTTTGGGAGGTCAGAAAGGAGGGTGATGCAGTAATCCAGTCGTTATAGGATGAGTGATTGCACTAATGTTGCGGTTTGGATGGAGAGGAAAGGGCGAATCTTGGTGATGTTGTGAAGGTGAAACTGGCAGGTTTTGGTGTTGGACTGGATGTGTGGGGAGAATGAGAGAGTGGGGTCAAGAATGACACCAAGGCTGTGGGCTTGTGAGACGGGAAGGATGGTTGTGCCGTCCACAGGGATGGGAAAGTCCGGGAGAGGACAGGCTTTGGGAGGGAAGATAAGGAGCTCTGTCTTGGACATGTTAAGTTTTAGGTGTCCGGAGGACATCCAAATAGAGATGTCCCAAAGACAGGAGGAGAGGCGAGACTAGAGGGAGGGAGAGAGAACAGGGGAAGAGATATAGATTTGGGTGGCATCCACACAGAAATAGTTGAAGCCGTGGGAGCCGATGAGTTCTCCAAGGGAGTGAGTGTAGATGGAGAATAGACGGGGACCGAGAACTGAATCTTGAGGGACCCCCACAGTTAAGGGATGGGAGGGGTAGAAGGAGCCCGCGAAGGAGACCGAGAATGAACGGACAGAGAGATAAGAGGAGAACCGGGAGAGGACGGAGTCAGTGAAGCCAAAGTCGAATACCCTGTTGAGGAGAAGGGGGTGGTCCACAGTGTCAAAGGCAACTGAGAGGTCAAGGAGGATTAGGATGGAGTAGGAGCCGTTGGATTGGGTAAAAAGGAGGTCATGGGTGACCTTCGAGGGGGCTGGTTTCAGTGGAGTGGAAGGGGGGAAGCCAGATTGGAGGGACTGCAGGAGAGAGGTGGAGGAGAGGAATACGAGGCAGAGAAAGGAAGGGTAGGAGAGAGATGGAGCGATAACTGGAGGGGCCTGTGGGGTCAAGGGAGGGTTTTTTTAGGGTGGGGGAGGCGTGGGTATGTTTGAAGGCAGAGGGGAAGAAGCCGTTGGACAGTGAGCGGTTGAAGATGGAAGTTTAGGCGGGGAGGAGGGAAGGGGTGAGCGTTTTTATACGGTGCGAGGGAATGGGGTCCGATGCACATGTGGAAGAGGTGGCACTTGAGAGCAGGCAGGAGATCTCCTCTGAAGATACTGCTGGGAAGGATGGGAAAGTTGAAAAGTCTAGTCTGTAAGCTCCTTGTTGGCAGGGGTCCTGCCTAGAAGCAGCACGATCTAGTGGATACAGCCCAGGCCTGGAAGTCAGAAGCACCTGGGTTCTAGCCAGGTATATATCTGGTATATATCTACGATTCCATTTATTTTGATGGTATTGATGCCTGACTACTGGTTTTGTTTTGCCGTCTCCCCCTTTTAGTCTGTGAGCCCGTCGTTGGGCAGGGATTGTCTCTATCTGTTGCCGAATTGTCCATTCCAAGTGCTTAGTACAGTGCTCTGCACACAGTGAGCGCTCAATAAATACGACTGAATGAATGAACCCCAGCTCTGCCACTTGCCTGCTGTGTAACCTTGGGCAAGGCACTTCACTTCTCTGTGCCTCAGTTACCCCATCTGTCAAATGGGGATTAAGACTGTGAGCCCCATGTGCGACATGGACTGTGTCCAACATGACTAGCTTGTATCCACCCCAGTGCTTAGTAGAGTGCCTGGCGCGTAATAAGTGTAGCGAACACCATCAAACCCTACCCCCCACAAAACCTCTACTGTATTGGAGTCTCTCAAGCACCTAATAGCCAATGCCGTACACAATAGGCACTCAATAAATACCAAATACTGATTGACCGGATAGTGGGCCTTTTTAAAAGTCTTCGACAAGAGTTCACCCCAAAGGCTTTTCTGAAAATCTTGGGACCTGCAGGAATGTTGTTGTCATGGACAGAGAGCTGGCTAAAGAAAAGAAAACAAAGGGAAGGGATAGGGGCCCAACGCTCTGCAGCATCCAAAAGGGTTTCCGATTAGCCCACATCTGGACGACTACATGAAGTTTCGGTCACTGGATCTTCGAAAGGGTGTTATCAAATTGGAGAAATTACACAGACGTGCCGCCCAACTGACGGCGAGAACTAGAGGGGCTTGGTTGCGGGTTTAGATGACAACATTAAGACTCTTCAGTCAAGAAAGAGAAGGCCCAAGAGACGCTATTGAAATGGATAAAATCGTGAATGTGTGAACGGTTTGGAAGGGGAATTGTAGTTCCCCTAAGTCAAACACCACCAGACAAGAGAGCGCTTATTTAAATTTGAAGATGGAGAACTCGGCCTAGGATGAATGGTCACTGCAGATCTGGTTGACCCCTTGTTGCTAAACAAGGCTTTTCTTAGGGGAAAAAAACCAACCTAAGATCACATAAAAGGACCAGTTCAGGGGCACAATTGGAGTAATCTTCCAAAGAATGTCATGAATGCAAAAGAAAAGTACTGCATTTGTTTGTTTTGGATTCTTTAATGTCGTGCCTTTTTTATGCAGTAAGCAAATTTTCTCAGGCTTGTGCACACAACTCCCACCGCAAAGCTGGTGGCTTGCAATGGTAAGAGAACTTGGACTGTATCAAAGTTCCCCCTCCGTTGTAATTAAGAATTCGAAACTAAACTGACTAAATGCATATCGATAAGGATATGGTGCTTCTCGCTTCATACTTTTTTGAAATTAATACATGAGGCAGGTCTTCCAGCAAGCTTGAGCTCTGGGGGGGTAAAAAGGAGAATGAGATGAGGCAATGACGAGAAATGTGGAGAGGAGAAAAGAGAGGCAGACAGAGAGAGGACAAGGAGGAACTGAACCACATTTAAAGGAGAGAATAAAGAACAAGTCGTTGAAGTAACACCAAGAGGTCGCCGACCAATGGGCAGAGCCAGGGCCTGGGAGTCAGGGGACCCTGGTTCAAATCCCCGTCCCACCACTTGCCTGCTGTGTGGCTTTGGGAACATCGCTTCACGTCTCTGTGCCTTAGTTACCTCATCCGCCAAACCGAGATTAAAACTGTGAATCCCATGTGGGACATGGACTGTGTCCAATCCGATAATATTGCATATATTTAGGCCTGGGAGTCAGAAGGACCCGGGTTCTAATCCCAGCTCCAACACTCGGTGGCCGTGTGACCGTGGGCAAGTTGCACCACCCGCCCTCTCTAGACTGGAAGCCCGTTGTGGGCGGGGATTGTCTCTCCCTACTACTGCTGTATTGTACTTTCCAAGCACTTAATACAGTGCTCTGCACACAGTAAGTGATCAATAAATACGACTGAATGGATGGATTTTCTGGGCCTCAATTACTTCATCTGTAAAATGGGGATTAACACTGTGAGCCCCAGATGGGAGAGGGACTGTAACTATCTTGATTACCTTGTATCTACTCCAGTGCCTAGTACAGTGACTGGTACACAGTAAGCACTTAAATTATTATTATTATTATTATTATTATTATTATTGAGCTTACAGCCTCTACTTCACAACCCCACCACGGGACAGGGAACACGGATGTCTGAGCAAAGTCGGAACCCGCTGGCCTGCCTGACCCTGCAAAAACTACCAGCTGACCCAAATCCCGCGACTGTCCCATCCGCGCAGTGACAACCGAGGACCTTGAAAATGCCGACTGGCGGCAGCTAAATATGAAATCGAGCCTGAGAGAGTCAGACGGGACCTCGAAGTGGAAGCAAAACTTAGGACAAGTTAAATGCTTCTGTACCTTCTGAACAATTGAGAGATACTGCAAATTTCAGGGGGGAAATTTAAGTTAATCAGCCAATCCTATTTACTGAGCACTTACCGTGTGCCTCTGTACACTCTACTAAGCACTTGGGAGGGTACAACAATGAGCTCGCTGTCTAGAGGGGCAGACATTAATAGAAATAAATGACAGGTATAAGGTCTTAAGCGCTGTGGGGTTGGGAGGGGAGATGAACAAAGGGAGCAAATCAATTCATGGGCACTTGATGAAACAGTCCTTGGACCGAGGTTACCAACTCTGTTGCACTGTACTTTTCCAAGCTTTTAGTAATAATAATCATAATGTTATTTGTTAAGCGCTTACTATGTGCAGAGCATTGTTCTAAGCGCTGAGGTAGATACAGGGTAATCAGGCTGTCCCACATGAGGCTCAGAGTCTTCATCCCCATTTTATAGATGAGGGAACTGAAGCCCAGTGAAGTGACTTGCCCACAGTCACACAGCTGACAAGTGGCAGAGCCGGGACTAGAACCCATGACCTCTGGCTCCCAAGCCCATGCTCTTTCCACTGAGCCCCACCCAGCAATCACTCAATAAATACCAGTGATGATTAACTTTTTTAATGGCAATTATTAAGCCCTTACTATGCGCCACGCACTGTACTAACCGCTGGGGTAGATAGAAGATAACCAGGTTGAATTCAGTCAACGTCCCATGTGGGGCTCAGAGTCTCAATCCCCATTTTACAGAAGATCATGGGCACAGACAAGTGAAGTGACTTGCCCGAGACCACACAGAAGACAAGTGGAGGCACAGGGATTAGAAACCAGGTCCTCCAATAGCAGAACCTCCTGAACTCTTCAAATCAGGAGGCGTGATGATGTCTTCGAAGGGAGTGAACAAAAAAACACTGAAGCCCAATTTGGGGTTGAAAAGTGAACTTTCCAGAGTCACTCTGGTACAAGAAATCTTCGACGTTTGATACTTCAGATTCAGCTGAGATGGGAAGAGCTTTTCGGCTGATCCCACTGACCCGCCTTGATGCTGAACTCAAGATAAATTAATGTGGATTTCTTTGTTGCCCTGACATAGAGAAGAGGCGTGGCTCAGAGAAGTGGCATGGCTCAGTGAAAAGAGCACAGGCTTCGGAGTCAGAGGTCATGGGTTCGAATCCCAGCTCTGCCACTTGTCAGCTGTGTGACTGTGGGTAAGTCACTTTACTTCTCTGTGCCTCAGTTCCCTCATCTGGAAAATGGGGATGAAGACTGTGAGCCTCACGCAGGACAACTTGATGACCCTGTATCTACCCCAGTGCTTAGAAAAGTGCTCTGCACATAGTAAGCGCTTAACAAATCCCAACATTATTATCTTGAAAGGAAGAGGCTGTGTGTGGTTTCCACTAATCCCAGAGATTAACCTTCATGCTACATGCAATGCAGTTCCCCTCTCCACTGTGTGTCTCATTAATTGAAGAGTTCAGCCTTGGGCCGGCAGTTTGGAACTACGGAAGGTAAGATATATTTGTCTATTACTGACTTTCACAGCATTTTGAATGCCATATTGTATTGTACTGTCCCAAGCACTTAACACCCTGCTAAGATGGAGAAGCAGCGTGGCTCAGTGCAAAGAGCCCGGGCTTGGGAGTCGGAGGTCGTGGGTTCTCACCCCGGCTCCGACACTTGTAAACTGTATGACTTTGGGCAACTCACTTCACTTCTCTGTGCCTCAATTTCCTCATCTCTCAAATGGGGATTAAGACTGGGAGCCCCACTGGGACAACCCGATCACCTTATATCCCCACCACCCCGGCGTTTACAGCAGTGCTTCACACACAGTAAGCAGTTAAATACCATTACTATTATTACAGTGCTCTGCCCAGAATAAGTGCTCGGTAAATATTACCGATTAGCTGATTATAGATTCACCACGGTCTAGAGTCGGGTTCCTGGGTTCTAACCCCAGCTCTGCCACTTGCCTACTGCGTGACCCTGGACAAGTCATTTAACATCTCTGTTAAATGGAGATTCCTGTGGCTCCCTCCTCCTTAGATGGTGAGCCTCATGTGAAACAGGGGAAGGGGTTCTCTCTGCATATGTTGTACCTACCTCGGTATTTAGAACAGTGCTTGGCACATTGTAAGCACTTCTAAAGCACAATTATCTTTATTATTACATGAGGAGGATTTAACAACATGGCCGTTCCTTGAAGCAGATAAAACGAGAAGCAGTTGAGAAGCAGCGTGGCCCAGTGGCAAGAGCCCAGGCTTGGGAGCCAGAGGTCATGGGTTCGATTCCCAGCTCTGCCGCTTGCCAGCTGTGTGACCTTGGGCAAGTCACTTTACTTCTCTGGGCCTCAGTGACCTCATCTTTAAAATGGGGATTAAAACTATGAGCCCCACGTGGGACAGCCTGATCACCTTGTATCCCCCCAGCGCTCTGCACATAGTAAGCACTTAACAAATACCAGCATTATTATTTTTAACAATGATGCCCCTCCCACCACCACCACTCTACGGCCAGCAGAGGAGCGCCGTGGTCTGGGAGACAGAGGACCTGGGTTCTAATCCCACCTCTGCCAGCTGCCAGCTGTAGGACCTTGGGCAAGTCACTTAACTTCTCTGTGCCTGTTTCCTCCGCTGTCAAATGTGGATTCATTGCCTATTTTCCCCCCTCCTTAGATGGTGAGCCCTTTGTGGGACAGGGATTATGTCCAACCTCATTAAGTTGTATTTATCCCAGCACTTGCAACAGTGCTTGTCAACTACTAAATGCTTAATAAATAAAACAACTATAACAATAATAACGCTTGTCAATGATATCTGCTTCTCCTTCCCCCATTAGGTTTGGACAACCAATCGGAAAAAATAAAATTCAGCCCTGCTCAGGGCAAAACCTATTGGGGAAGAAGTGACTGTTTGCTGTTTCTTGTTGTTTCTGCTACTCTGCTCTGCACCAGGGACATCTTTGAGACTAAATATATCGGGTTTGGTTTTGTTGTTTTTTTTTTAGAATTACCATATTAATGTGAACTGGCACTTTTTAAAATATTAAGGATCCAGCCACTCTCTAAAAATGTCTGAGGACACAATTGTGGCATTTGTTAAGCACTACTTTGAGTGATGCACTGTTCTAAACGCTGGGGCAGACAGAAGATGGATAGAAACATGGGGCACACGGTTTTCATAATGAAGCAGGGTGGTCTAGTGGATGGAGTAGAGGCCTGGGAGTCTGAAGGAGTTGAGTTCTAATCCTCCTCCACCACTAGTCTGCTATGTGACCTTGGGCAAGTCACTTCACTTCTGTGTGCCTCAGTTCCTTCATCTGTAAAATGGGGATTAAAACTGTGAGGTCAATGTGGGACAGGGACCATGTCCAACGAAATTACCTTGCATCTACCCCAGCACTCGATATAGTGCCTGGCACAGAATAAGCACTTAAATATCATGATCACTATTATTTTAATCCCCATTTTACAGATGAGGTTAACCGAGGCCCAGAGAAGACTTGCCCAGGGTCACAGAGCAGACGTGTGGCACATTCGGGATTAGAACCCAGGTTCTCTGACTCTTAGACCTGGGCTCTTTCCACTGAGCGACCCTGCTTCCTTATCGCTCATCCTTATGAGGCTATTACTCAAAAAGAGGGGTTCCGTGAGAACAGTACACCACACTAGCCTCTCCTTGGCAACTGACACCCTGCTATTAGTAGGGAGGCCGCACGGTCCGAGGTGGTTTTTTTTACCAGTCCTTAGCATGTTTCCTCTGCTCTCTTGGCTTGTGGTTCCTCGATTTCTACTCTCCACGCAACAGCTGTTTGGGAATCGTGTTATCATCCTTTGTCCTCACGCATCCCACCCAGCAGAGCTGCGCTGAGGTGAGTCTCGCTCCCTCGCTAGGAGAATGACCTCATTCCAGAACTTTGATGTCTGGGATCCCATCTCGCCATCTGATGCTAGAGAGCATTTGTTTGTTGTGGATTAAGTGAATAATGCAAACAATAAAAGCCTCCTAGGAGATTCTGTTTAGCCATGTTTTCAATTTTTGTCAGGAAAGTCTGATTGTAAACAGGGGTGAACACACTTTACTTCCATTTGCCACAAATTAGAGAAATGGTTCTAATGAACAATGGGCCCAAGAAAGCTTCATTTACACAAAAAATTTCTAAGTCCTCATTTAATTGAAGGAAAAATTCAGCGGACTCAACAAACTAGGCCTCTTCAAGTACTTTCAAAAAAATGAATCACATAAAACCTTACTTCTACTCCCAAATTGTTCTTATAGAGAACTTATTAGGTTGCTCATGAGGAACGACTAGGTTTGAGTAAAAGCACTCATTGGTTCTTTCTTGCACTTTTGCTTTTTTGAGGGGCTTCAGAATGAATGAGAAAAGCAGCAAGCAAGGATGCAAAAAAGGAAGCGGTTTTCACCGAAACAAAAAAATACAACTTGCAAATGAAGTTTACCTGGGGGAAGATTTGGAAAAGTTGTCGAGTAATTTAACATAGGGACGTCTCTGTGCAGACAAAAGGGAAGGACAAGAACACTTAAGGGTAGTGAAGTTGGCCGTTTCAGCTAGGTCCAAATTGAAAACCCTAATGATGGTAAACTTTCAGAAGGCAGATTGGGTCACGGTCGTTAAAGCTACATGCCTGAAAAAATGCCCATTTTTAGACCTGATGATTGAAAACAAGAGGATTTGGACAGAGGACAGAAGAGTGGTGACTTTGAAGCTAGCAGTTTCCATTTTAGAAAAAGCAATGGAATTGTTTTGAAGCAACTGTGTGTGGGTGTATCGACACTGCAGTTGTGCGAGCAGAACTACCGCAGGAAGAAAAACCGTGAACAATGCGGTCTGATTTGAAAATATCATTGGCAATCTAATGAAGACCCGTAAGATATGACTTGATGCCTTCAGTTTTTCACCTCGTCTGTGAAATCTCACTGCCAACGACAAGTGGCCCTTCGATGAAAAATATCATCCATGGATTAAAACAGTGAGGAGCAGGAAAGGACTTTACTCTTAAATCCAAAGCTAGAGACCAGATTGATTATTCCTGGAGACCTCAATTAGGAGAAATAGAATGCGACTCAGTCCATTTCCTCTTACCTGGTGGGCAGTTTCTCAAAGTCCACATCCAAGAATTGCTCGTAGCTGGATACAAAACTGTCCAGCCATAATTTCAGGTAATCTGGGTCTTTCTAAAATGAAAAGAAAAGGATTAGCAATCTATCTTTCGGGAAGCAACCAACAGTACTTATTTAGCGCTTACTGTGTGGAGAACACTGCACTAAGCACTTGGGAGAGTACAGTACAATAGAGCAAGTAGGGTGGCCAAGTGGATAGACCCCGGGCCTGGAGTCGAAAGGGCCTGGGCTCTAATCCTTTTCTGCTGTGTGACCGTGGGCAAGTCACTTAACTTCTCTGTGCCTCAATTACCTCATCTGTAAGTACGGGGATTAAGATTGTGAGTCCCATGCAGGACAGGTACTGCGTCCAACCCAATTTGCTTGTATCCACCCCAGCACTTAATACAGTGCCCTGGTACATAGTAAGCGCCAAACGAATACCATCAGATAAGTAGATAGACACGATCTCTGCCCTCAAGGAGTTTACCATCTAGCATGACATTCAAATTTTTCCCTCCTATTTAAACTGTGAGTCCCATTTGAACAGAGATGGTGTCCGATCTGATTAATTTACACCTAGCCCAGCAGTGAGAACAGTGCTGGACACATAGTAAGTGCTTAACAAATACAATAATAATCCTTATAACTAAGATACAAATGCATGTTCCTATAAAAATGAGATGGAGTCACATATGTATTTAGAGAAATTGGAAGACAAAGACAGTTATCCCCAACTCTGACTTTAAAATCTCATCATTCCGGCTCACCTTTCAAGCAATAGATGTTCTAATACAAAACAAGCATATCTGGGGGAGAGGTTTTCCAATAAATTTCCTTTTGCCCTGAATCATTACCAAAAAATGCACCAAAAAGCCAACAGAAGGGATGAAATATTAACAGACCCCGAGTCACAGAGACAAAGATACATTAATGGAGCCACTGATCATCGTCATCAGTCTTCCCTGTGAGTTTATCCCGTAAGTCTGCCACGGAAGGTATCTTCGGTCTTTTCGCCAATCTACCAATCGAATTATTGAGTGCTTACTGCGTGCACAGCACTGTAGTAAGCACTTGCAGGAGTCCAATAAAACAGAGGAGGTGATCCCTGCCCATGAGGAGCTTACAGACTAGAGGGGTTTCTATGTCTGCAGTCCCAAGCATCCAAATCTCAGCCCTGATTCTGCCCTTCCCCTAGCTCCCGAGTTTTCTGAAAAGTTTATTACATGCCAATTTATACTAGGGGATCGTTTCCCCTCTGAAGCCGAAATCTTCTAGGCCCATTTTTGTTTGGTATTTTTGGCCTATTCCTCCACTAAAACCACAACAGGTTCAGCGAGCCGAGTAACACCACGGGGGTTTGGGCTCAGAGCCGCTGGGTGCTGACTGCAAAGCTCCAGAGGAGGACCAGAAGCAGTGTGCCCTAGTGAATAGAGCACGGGCCTGAGAGTCAGAAGTACCTGAGTTCTAATCCTGGCTCCCCCAATTTACCTGTCGTGTGACTTTGGAAAGTCACTTCTCTAGGCCTCAGTTATCTCATCTGTAAAATGGGGATTGAGGCTGGAAGCCCTGTGAGGGACAGGGACCATGTCCAAGCTGACTGACTTGTACCTACCACGGCACTTATTACAGGGCCCAGCACATAGTAAGTGCTTAATACCATTAATTAATTAATTGATACCAATCTTGATTCTATTTATCGTGATTAAGTTGCTTTGTTTTTGTCCGTCTGCCTCCCCCTATTAGACTGTAAGCCCATCAGTGGGCAGGGATTGTCTCTATCTGTTGCCGAATTGTACGTTCCAAGCGCTTAGTACAGTGCTCTGCACATAGTAAGCGCTCAATAAATACTATTCAATGAATGAATGAATTAAAACACAACAAAACAACCCCCCAGCCCCAGCCTCTCGCCTCCACTTTCTCCTCTTACATAGAGTCGGCAGGAGATAGTAGCCGGTGGGGTAATGAGCCTCAGGGGCGGGGGGTGGTCACAAGGACTGTAAAATTTTAGGAGTGGGGGGATCCTCCAATTCCTTGACGAAGTTTCAGAAGTGGAGGGTTAATCTCTCTTTCCAATTCTGGTTGTCAAGGGGTTCCCGGCGATTCAGAGTTTCAACCACTAACTGCCATCAGCCATTAATCTTTAGTTGCTCTACGGGTGGGTGAGCAGTTACCGTGACACCTTGGGAAGGCAGGAAGGAAGCCAGACAGAAAAAAAGCTGACGGAGAATGAATGGAGAGAATAAAGCGAGGGGAGAGACAGGCTAGGCCAGGTGGGATGAAGACAGTGGCAAAAGAAGAAAGAAGAGAGAGCAGGATTGGGAGATTGGAGTGAAAGAGGGGCTGTTGGGGGCAGCAGGAGCTGCAAGAGGACGAGAAGAAAATGGGGAAAGCAAAGGAAAACCAAGAAAGAAATGGGGGTGGAGAAAACTAGGAGGAAAAGGAATGGGGGAAAACTGCAGAGAAGCAAAAAGAAAAGGCAACAGCAAGAAAGAGGGAAGCACCATGTCGAAACTGGAAACAAAAGAGCGGGAGACAAAGGCATCACAAAAGGGAGGAGCCAAGAATCCAAGAATTTTCCAGGTCTCAACTAGTCCTTTCCTATGTATAAGTGTGTGGAGGAATACCTGAACACCCGAACTTGTTCATCTGCCTACATACATAGAAAAATTCCTTCACCCTGTATTCTTTGTATGGGGAGAACAGAGGCAGGACAGTCTCTTTCTTTAAAAAAGAACTTTTTTTTAAACGGATGAATCACTACCAAGATGAGCCGATCCCCTTCCACGGAGACCTTCTAAAATAGAATGGGTTCTCACTTATCTAATAATAATGTTGGTATTTGTTAAGCGCTTACTATGTGCTGAGCACTGTTCTAAGCGCTGGGGTAGACACAGGGGAATCAGGTTGTCCCACGTGGGGCTCACAGTCTTAATCCTCATTTTACAGATGAGGTGACTGAGGCACCGAGAAGTTAAGTGACTTGCCCAAAGTCACACAGCTGTCAAGCGGCCGAGCCGGGATTCGAACCCATGACCTCTGACTCCAAAGCACGTGCTCTTTCCACTGAGCCACGCCCTAGTCAGGTAGGGTGACCCAAGAGGTCTATTCCAGGCCTGAACTGCCCAAATGGGATTGCATTTTTATTTAAACTGGCAAATGCACTTCTACTGCCCACTTGAACTTTGATCAGGGTGAGAAAGAAAGCATCAAGATCAATGTAGGACTAACTGCTTTCCTTCCAATAAAACAAAGCACCAATTCTATCATTAGGGTACTGACAAAGCCAGCTGATATGGATGAGAGATTTATAACTTTGTGTGAACAGTGTCTCCGTGGAACTCTGCCTCCTAGGTACAGATCTCACCCCCACTCCTCTTTCCCTCCCTTAATTGCTCTGGCCTCACCTCCCAGCTCAAACCCTTTCTTCCTCCCCTCCACCACCAGTAATCCCCCTCTCTCTCAGCTCTTTACTCATCCATCAATGAGAGTGTGCTTTAATAAATTATGGCACTGGTTAAGCGCTTACTATGTGCCAAGCACTGTTCTAAGCGCTGCGGTAGATCCAAGGAAATCAGGTTGTCCCACTTGGGGCTCACAGTCTTAATCCCCATTTTACAGATGAGGGAACTGAGGCACAGAGATGTTATGTGACTTGCCCAAAGTCACACAGCTGACAAGCAGCGGAGCGGGGATTTAGAACCCACAACCTCTGACTCGGAGACTACAACTGAGTGATTAGAATAGAGATTTTAAAAAAAAACACACATTCACACACACCTATCTAATGAAAACCATTCCACTCAATTATTGACTCCTAGGAGACTTTCTATTTTCTAGATCACAGTGCCTCTAGCTATCGCTAACTGCCTGGGGAAAAGAACAAAACGATGTTTTTCCCGGGGAGAAAAAAATAGCCCAGATCTTATTTCAGATCCTATTCCAGAAAGGTTTCCTTCCCCCTTGTGTCCAGAGTTCATTTTCCAAAAAGGGATCATTTCTGCAAATGTTTTTTTTTTTAAATTAAGTTGCAACAGGTTGTGTAGTTAACTTGTTACATTCAAAGAATTCAAACAACGAAGGTAATTAACACACATTTTAATTTCCCTTCACTTGATAATCTCCTGATTGTAAATTCCTCATGAGCAGCGAATGTGTCTACCAACTGCACTGTATGGTAATAATAATAGCAGCAATAATTACGGTATTTGTTAAACACTTACTATGTGCCAGGCACTGCACTAAGCACTGGGGTGGAAGCAAGCAAACTGGGTTGGACCCAGTCCCTGTCTCACATGGGCTCACAGTCTCAATCCTCATTTTACAGATTAGGTAACTGAGGGACAGAGAAATGAAGTGACTTGTCCAAGGCCACACAGCAGACAGGTGGCAGAGCCGGGATTAGACTCTCCAAAGCACTCGGTAAAAGCCCTCTGCACACAGGAGGTGCACAATAAATACCCCTGACAATCAGTGCTATCTATTGAGCAGCTACTGGGCGAGAAGTCCCACAGTAGAGCAAGACCCAAAGTCCAGGCTACAAGGATTCTGAGCAGAAACAGAAAATCATCTGCAAATAGCGAGAGCAGGAGGAAGAGCAACAATTTGGAAGAGGCAAATTAAAACCAAAGCACAGAAATACCGCAAAGGGGCATCTATAGAAGGAATGAATTTCTATTAGAGCTGACAAATCAGTTTGATAATAATAACAACAGTATTTAAGAATTTACTCTGTGCCCGGCACTGGGATAGATACAGGTCAATTAGGTTGGAAACAGTCACTGGCCCATATTGAACATTTACTATGTGGAGAACACTGTACTAAACACTTGGGAGAGTATCATAAAATAGAGTAAGAAGTGTGGCCAAGTGGACAGACCCAGGGCCTGGGACTCGAAAGGACCTGGACTCTAATCCTTGTCTGCTGTGTGACCGTGGGCAGATAGATCGCTTCGCTTCTCTGTGCCTCAGTTACCACATGCATAAAAATGGGTATTAAAACTATGAGTCCCATGCAGGACAGGGACTGCGTCCAACCCAATCTGCTTGTATCCACCGCAGCACTTAGTACAGTGTCTGGCACATAGAAAGCATTTCATCAATACCATTAAAAAAAAAACCAACTGGGACTGTGCCCAAACTGATTAGCTTGGATCGACCCCAGCGCTTAGGACAGTGCCAGGTACATAGTAAGCACTTAAATACCAAAAAAAAGTAAAGAGACACGATCTCTGCCATCAAAGAGATCGTAGAGAAGCTGTGTGGCTCGGTGGAAAGAGCCTGGGCTTGGGAGTCAAAGGTCATGGGTTCTAATCCCAGCCCTCCCGCTTGCCAGCTATGTGACTTTGGGCAAGTCACTTCACTTCTCTGGGCGTCGGTTACCTCATCTGTAAAATGGGGATTAAAAACTGTGAGCTCCACATGGGACAACCTGATCACCCTGTATACCCCCAGCGCTTAGAACAGTGCTTTGCACTGAGTAAGCGCTTAACAAATACCACCTTTATTATTATCAAGGCATTAACCCCTGGCCAGTATCTCATCCTTATTTGACAGATGGGGAAACAGGGGCCCAAAGAAGTCAAGTGACTTGCCCGAGGTCACACGGCAGGCAGGTGGTAGAGCCCGGGATTAGAACCCAGGTCCCCACGCTCCCTCCTGTTCTTTCCGAGAGGCCACACTGCTTCTTGGTATTCGGGTGGTCCCGAGCCACTGAAGTGGGCCGAGTCAGGACGAAGACTGGGTGAGGTTCGGACTCCCCCCTTCTCCCACTTCACAACATCCACTAAGGGGGCTGGTTTCTCCTCCAAAGAGCAGGCCCTGCCCAATGGGCCCGACATTTGCATTTCTCTCCACTGTTCCCATGAGCTCCTCGCTCTACAAAGCGTAGATACTTAATCACCGAAGCAAGCAATTTCAAATTTTAGGAGGCAGAGAAAAGATGACGGTTTGGATTCGTCTGTGGGTGTTTTTAATGAGTTTCCTGGAAAAAAAAAACACTCTCTCGGTGTTCTTAAATCCAAATGAGGACAGTCTGTTACCGCGGCTAGGACGAGCTGCAAAGGCCAACCACTCAGTCATAAACAAGCATGTGCATGAAAAAGGGAATGGAGGCTTAATCACTCAGCTAAGACATGGAAAAGAAAAGAAGCAGGAGAATAGATTCCTGAGGCTCCCCCACTGCCATGCCTTTCTATAGGAGCCAACAGATGTGTGGAAAACTTCCACGTGCAATCCATAACATGGCCAGAAAACCACTTTAGAGGCAACAAATGGTATTCATAGACTACTTCAAAGCTCAAGATAAAGTTCCTGGAATAAATTCACTGCATCTACGGATATACCGGGGAGCAGTGACTTAACAGAGAGCTTTTACTAATAGTTTGAACACCAGACCAAAAAAGACAAATTAAGTCTGAAATCAAACTGAAAATACAAAATTGAAACAGCTTCGACTGGGTCAAGTCAATTCCTCTTCTAGATTCCTCTCTATAAAGCAGGATGGTGTCAGAAAATGGTGATATTAAAATGTTCCACTGCTGCCTTCGATATCTGGCAGTATATGAACAGCTTAGGATCAGTCAGTCGTATTCAATCGTTGCTTTCTGTGTGCAGAGCACTGTACTCCTCCCCAGTGCTTAGAACAGTGCTTTGCACATAGTAAGCGCTTAACAAATGCCACCATCACTATTATTATTATCACTAAGTGCTTGGGAGAGCACACTATAATACACAGGCTGAAGAGTCTTGCCCCATTTCTTTGCCCAAAGGAGAGCTTTGCACCCAAAACTTATCTTATGCCAGGACCCAAAACCAGAGTGGATTTCCTCATTATCTTATTTTGCTGATTAAAACTTTTAAAAATGCTTCCATACAGCAACTTTCAAGGGGGAAGATAAAGCTACAGTCACACTGTCTCTCAGAATGAACTTGAGACTCCCAGGGTCTGAAGTGAGGGTCACATTTCTCTGCTGCATGACCTTAGGCAACTCACAACTTCTTTGGGCCTAAGTTACTTCCGGCAGTAAAATGGGAATCGATACTGAGCCCCCCCATTTGGGACGGGGACTGTGCCCAGCCCGACTGGCTTGTATCTACCCCAGCGTTTAGGACAGTGCCTGGCACAGCAGATGCTTAATAATAATAATAATAATAATAATAATAATGTTGGTATTTGTTAAGCGCTTACTATGTAGAGAGCACTGATCTAAGCGCTGGGGTAGATACAGGGTCATCAGGTTGTCCCACGTGAGGCTCACAGTCTTCATCCCATTTTACAGATGAGGGAACTGAGGCACAGAGAAGTGAAGTGACTTACCGACAATCACACAGCTGACATGTGGCGGAGCCGGGGTTCGAACCCATGACCTCTGACTCCCAAGCCCGTGCTCTTTCCACTGAGCCACGATGCTTCCCTAATAAATACTTAATCAATACCACAATTCATTCATTCAATAGTATTTATTGAGCACTTACTATGTGCAGAGCACTGTACTAAGCGCTTGGAATGTACAAATCGGCAACAGATAGAGACAGTCCCTGCCCAGTGACGGGTTTACAGTCTAATCGAGGGAGACAGACAAAAACAATAGCAATAAATAGAATCAAGGGGATGAACATCTCATTAAAACAATAGCAATAAATAATAAATAATAATAAATAACAATTATTACTATTGCAGTCTCACATTTCCACCTACCTTCATCTCAGGTTGGATGTCCTGCCAACACCTCCCAAACAGAACTCATGTTCCCACCCAAATCCTGTTTTCCCAGTGATTCTCCTATCACTGTTGACACCACCATCTTCCTTGCAAGAAGAAACCTAAAATCTTGGCACCTTTTTTTTTTATGGCATTTGTTAAGTGCTTACTATGCGCCAGATGCTGTACTAAGCGCTGGTTCAATACTCACTTATCAGGTTGGACACAGTCCCTGTGTCCACACATCTTAATCCCCATTTTACAGATGAGGTAACTGAGGCCCAGAGAAGCTAAGTGACTTGCCCAAGGCCACACAGCAAACACGTGGCAGAGCTGGGATTAGAATACAGATCTTTGTGACTCCCGGGCCCATGCGTTACTCACTGAGCCATGCTGCCTCTCTTGGATCCTTGACTCATCTCTTTCATTCAATCGTATTTATTGAGCGATTACAGTATGTAGAGGACTGTACTAAGTGCTTGGAAAGTACAATATAGCAATAAAGAGAGACAATCCCTGCCCACAACGGGCTTACTGTGGAAGCAGCGTGGCTCAGTGGAAAGAGCCCGGACTTGGGAGTCAGGTCATGGGTTTGAACCCCGGCTCCGCCACATGTCAGCTGTGTGACTGTGGGCTGGTCACTTCACTTCTCTGTGCCTCAGTTCCCTCATCTGTAAAATGGGATGAAGACTGTGAGCCTCACATGGGATAACCTGATTACCCTGTTATCTCCCCCAGCACTTAGAACAGTGCTCTGCACATAGTAAGTGCTTAACAAATATCAAGATTATTAAGTGTCTGCTGTGCCAGGCACTGTACTAAATGCTGGGGTAGATACAAGCCAGTCGGGCTGGGCACAGTCCCCAACCCAAATGGGGGGCTCAGTATCGATTCCCATTTTACGGCCAAAGTAACTGAGGCCCAAAGAAGTTGTGAGTTGCCTAAGGTCACGCAGCAGAGAAATGTGACCCTCACTTCAGACCTTGGGAGTCTCAAGTTCATTCTGAGAGACACTGTGCCTGTAGCTTTATCTTCCCCCTTGAAAGTTGCTGTACGGAAGCATTTTTAAAAGTGGGGTTCGCAGTCTTCATCCCCATTTTACAGATGAGGTCACTGAGGCCCAGAGAAGTTAAATGATTTGCCCACAGTCACCCAGCTGACAAGTGGCAGAGCTGGGATTCGAACCCATGACCTCTGACTCCCAAGCCCGGCTCTTTCCATTGAGCCACGCTGCTTCTCTAAGACTGTGAGCCTCACGTGGGACCATCTGATCACCCTGTATCTCCCCCAGCGCCTAGGACAGTGCACATAGTAAGCGCTTAACAAAAACCAACATTATAATTCATATAGACTATGAGTCCGTTGTTGGGCAGGGATTGTCTCTGTTGCCGAATTGTCCATTCCAAGCGCTTAGTCCAGTGCTCTGCACATAGTAAGCACTCAATAAATACAACTGAATGAACGAACCTTCAGTGGTTGCCCATCTACCTCCAAAACAAAGTCCTTAACATCGGCTGTAAGTGACCCAGTGGGCTCCCCCCTTCATACCTTACTTCGCTGATCTTCTACGACAATCCAACCCCCGTACTTCACTCCTGACAGCCTAATCTCTGTACCTCAGTCAAGCACACAGTGGCATTTATTGAGTGCTCACTGTGGGCACAGCAGTATATGAAGCAATTGGAAGACTATAATGTAACAGATTTGGTAGCCATATTCCCTGACCACCCGGAGTCTAGAGAGGGGAGAGACAGACATTAAAGTAAACTACGGTTATTGAGAGAAAGTGCTGTGGGGCTGGAGGTGGGGTCAATATCAAGTGCTCAAAGGGTACAGACCCAAGGGCAGAGGCCACGCAGAAGGGAGAGGGAGTAGGGGACATTCATTCATTCAGTAGTATTTATTGAGCGCTTACCATGTGCAGAGCACTGGACTAAGCACTTGGAATGGACAATTCGGCAACAGATCGAGACCATCCCTGCCCCATGACGGGCTCACAGTCTAATCGGGGGAGACGGACAAAAACAAGACAACTTAATCATGATAAACAGAATCAACGGGGTGGACACCTCGTAAACAAAATAAACAGGGTAATAAAAATATACATGAAAGCAGTATGGCCTAATGGATAGCACACGCACCTGGGATTCAAAAGGACCTGGGTTCAGTTCTGCCACTCGTCTGCTGGGTGACAGTGGACGAGTCATTTAACTTCTCGGTCTCAGTTACCTCATCTGTAAAATGAGGATTTAGTCTTAGGGCCCCATGTGGGACAGGGACTGTGTCCAACCTGATTATCTTGTATCTACCTCAGCGCTTAGGACAGTGCCTGACCCATAGAAAGCTCTTAACAAGTATCATAAAAAAAAAGGCGAATGCAGAAGGGCTTTAAATACGGAGAGGGTAATCATCTGTTGGATATGACGGGAGGGGTGGAATAATAATAATCATGTTCGTATTTGTTAAGCGCTGTGTGCGGAGCACTGTTCTAAGCACTGGGGTAGATACAGGGTAATCAGGTTGTCCCATGTGAGGCTCACAGTCTTCATCCCCATTTTCCAGATGAGGGAACCGAGGCCCAGAGAAGTGAAGTGACTTGCCCATAGTCACACAGCTGACAAGTGGCAGAGCCGGAGTCAAACCCGTGACTTCTGACTCCCAAGCCCGTGCTCGGTCCACTGCGCCAGACTGCTTCGCTGGGGGAAGGGGGTGAGCAGGAGGTGAGCAGCAGGAGAAACCCGGAAAAAGAAGTGAGTCGCTTGGCTTGAAAGGAATGCTGCTTGTAATCTTGTGTGGAGTGGGTGGAGGAGGGGAGGGAGAGAGGGAAACAGAGAGAAAGAGAAAATATGCTTGGGGGGTGGGAGTGAATACATATTTTGCCAATTCACATTCCTATTCTCAGGCCTATTCTAAAAATCAACCGCCAATGAAAACACTTCAATCGTCTTACAGATTATCAGTTAATGCACCCTAAAAGATCTTCTCTCCTTCACCAAAATCTGGATTTTGACCCCAGTCAGAAATTTATAATAATAATAATAACAGTGTTGGTATTTGTTAGCACTTACTATGTTCAGAGCACTGTTCTAAGCGCTGGGGTAGATATAGGGTAATCAGGTTGTCCCACGTGAGGCTCACAGTCTTCATCCCCATTTTACAGATGAGGGAACTGAGGCCCAGAGAAGTGAAGTGTCTTGTCCACAGTCCCACAGCTGCAAGTGGCAGAGCCGGGATTGGAACCCGTGATCTCTGACTCCCAAGCCCGGGCTCGTTCCACTGAGCCACGTTGACTTAAATCTTCAAAATTATGTTAAGTTTGGGGAAAACATAGAACGTGCATTACTTTTTTTTGTCCCAATAAAAACATTACACTGTAAATCAAAACTTAAAGGAATGTTCCCAGAATTGAACTTTGACCCTTTGTATATTTATTTTTCTTATTAAAATGTCTCCACTACAACTCACAAGCTACCGATACCTATATACCAGCATGGGTAAACAAGAAGTTAGGAATGCCAAAAAACTAATATCCCTTTTTAGAAGAAATTTGTTTTTTTCATTTTTTTTCACTTATACCTTGCTCAACAAGAGAGAAACAGTATGGTCTAGTGGAAAGAGCACAGGTCTGGGAGTCAGAGGGTTGTAATCCTGGTTCTGCTACATGTCTGGCAAGCCATTTAACTTCTCTGTGCCTCAGTTGCCTCATCTGTCCAAGGGGGGGTTAAAGTGGAGAACCCCACTGTGTGGCATGAACTTTATCCATCCCGATTATCTTCTATCTACCCAGGTGCTTACTGCTGGGCCTGGCTCAGAGTAAGCACTTAAAGAACACCATAAAAAAAATTCTATTTCCTTCAAAGGAGAACAAAGGTAATTTGGAGCTATAATCTGGGTTAATTTCTCCTATATATACTCACTGTAAATACCTTGTGAGCCAGGATTCATTCAATAGTATTTGAGCGCTTACTATGTGCATTGCACTGTACTAAACGCTTGGAATGGACAATTCGTCAACCGACAGAGACAATCCCTGCCCAATGACGGGCTCACAGTCTAAATCATATCTACCGACTCTATTGTACTCTCCCAAATGCTCAGTAGAGTGCTCTGCACATAGTAAGTATTCAATAAATACCACTGTTTTTTTAATGGTATCTGTTTAAGCTCTTTGCGCTACGCACTGTATTAAACTCTGGGGTAGACATAAGCTAATCAGGTTGGCACAGTCCATGTCCCACATGGGGCTCATAATCTTAATCCCCATTTTACAGACAAGGTAACTGAGGCAGACAAAAGTTAAACTACTTGCCCAAGGTCACCCAGCAGACAAGTTTGCGGAGCCAGAATTAGAACCCAGGTACTACTGGCTCCCAGGCCTGTGTTCTATCCACCAGGCCACGGACTGGCTGAATGTTTGACTGCCTGGCTACAATTTTTAAAAGAGGATCTTTTGCTAGCCAGAAACCAATTCTCCTTGAGGGGAAGGCCTCATGTCTACCTATTCCCTTGCACCCTGCAGCGTGGCTCAGTGGAAAGAGCACGGGCTTTGGAGTCAGAGCTCATGGGTTCGAATCCCGGCTCGGCCACTTGTCAGCTGTGTGACTTTGGGCAAGTCACTTCACTTCTCGGTGCCTCAGTTACCTCATCTGTAAAATGGGGATTAAGACTGTGAGCCCCACGTGGGACAACCTGATTCCCCTGTGTCTACCCCAGCGCTTAGAACAATGCTCGGCACATAGTAAGCGCTTAATAAATACCAACACCCTGCCCCAAACTGAACACAAGTCATGAGCTCCATAAAATTCCACTGATTAAGCACCCAAGGGAAGAGCATTAAGTGTAAAATAGAGTAAAATAAAATTAGTAAGCACCATCCCTGTCCTCAAGAATCTTACCATCTAAGGGCAAAAGCACAAACTAAAATTATGGACAGGTGGGAAAAAAAATGGAGTATAAACCCACAAATGAAAGTGCTACGGAGGGAGACCGGAGGGGTGTGATTACCCAAGTGTTTAAGTGGGTGTCACGGAAGTGCTTTGGGGGCCGTGTGGGAGCTGGATTGCAAACTGAAAAATAGTAGGTTTAGCAATGTCAGGTAGGCATGTGCTAATAAAATTGGGCCTATGCCCCCCTTCACATTGCCCAACTCTATTTTTTCTCTTTTATTATCAGAGAGCTATCCTAGGCTCGGGTCAGGGTTGAACAACCAATATTTGGACAACTGACTTTTGCACTGCAGTATAATGTGCGGTGCTCTGTAGCAGAAACCAACTGACAAGTTTAAATCTTCCCTGAAGGTGAATAACTCAAACAGGGGGAGGAGGAAGAGTCATCAGTTGATAATCTGATAAGGAGGGAATCTAGCTACTTGCTTACCTGGGCTGACCAGAAGAAATTCATTCAAAAAACTTGATTTTAACAGCCCTCAACTCAAACCCATTTTGATCAATATAAACTCCTCCAGCTGTGTGGAAATGGCCCCCTTGAGGGATGGCTCAGCCAAGATTGTTCATCTATGGGGGAAGACCAGAAATCCCAGATATTAATAATAATAATAATGTTGGTATTTGTTAAGCGCTTACTATGTGCAGAGCACTGTTCTAAGCGCTGGGGTAGATACAGGGGAATGAGGTTGTCCCACGTGAGGCTCACAGTCTTCACCCCCATTTTACAGATGAGGGAACTGAGGCGCAGAGAAGTGAAGTGACTTGCCCACAGTCACACAGCTGACAAGTGGCAGAGCCAGGATTCAAACCCCTGACCTCTGACTCCCAAGTCCATGCTCTTTCCACTGAGCCATGCCACTTCCCTAATTATTAGAGCTTTCCGGTCGGTAAAATGCAGAATGCAAGTGGAAAAAACTATGGGGTTGCTGTGTAATTTTGAGCTGTGTGACTTAACCTCTCGGTGCCTCAGTTTACTCATCTCTAAAATGGGGATAATGCAGACTGTGAGCCATTTGAGGGCCACAGACTGTGTCCAAACAGATATTCTTGTATTTTCTCCGGTGCTTAGTATGTGAGATGATTCCTTACTATGTCTAGCTAGATCTGGCTGAGAAAAAGGTCTAAGAGATGGTGACATTAAGGAAGAACCCCTATTTAACCTACACAAGCAATCTTTGCCAACAGGCAAAATTAGCTCTAGTGCCTTAACAGGTATATTGGGCAATTTCTCAAAATCAGACACCATCATTCTGTGATATCAAGTTCAGAACCTTTGTTTCTTTTACAGATGTGACAGGAGCAAAATCAAATGAGTCAGCAATGAGAGGTGGGAGTTACACAACAACCATATTGTGGGGTTGTTTCTGAGAACAGAATTTTTTATCAAAACAAAAACAAAAACCCAAAAAACACTAAGCGTGGACAAGGTGGTATATCTATCAGCTGTTAACCCTTCTAAAAGAACAATATGACAGCTGACAAGCGCTTAGAACAGTGCACCACACATATTAAGCACTTAAATAGCATCATTATTGTTGTATCCTTTTCTTTCAGAATGGTGGCCTTTAATATTACAATGCCATGGACAATTTAGCATTCAAAAACTATGTGGCCAACTAAGATTCGCCCATTCCTTGGACGAAAATTTCGGACAGACAAGCAGCAGAAAAGTCTCTGTGCCTCATTTTCCTCATCTTTAAAATGGGGATCATGTAGACCGTGAGCCCCTTGAGGAAGAGACTGTGTTCTACGAAAACCTCGGAAATGAAGCTTAAATTCTTCAATTACATGACAAGTTTTGATCTCCTTACCATACGAAACGACGTCCTAATTTACCGCGGGCAAGTGGCCAAAGGCCAAATCGGCAACTCCTGGCCCAAAGTTTGCCCAAACACTGCCCCTCATCTCCACTCATATAGCCCCAATCTTCTTTCCCCTGACTCAACTTGGTGATACGTTAATGTCTTTATTGCTACACTGTACTCTCCCAAATGCTCAGTACAGTGCTCTTCCCACCGCTAGCTCTCAATAAATACGATTGAATGAATGAATTTCCCACCATGGAGGGGGGCAAGCGAGTGTCTTGTTAAAAAAGAAAGAGTTAGACTTGAAAGGTCAAGTCCAAATTGCCATGGACAAAATGGCACCACCTTTAACGGAGAGTCATATGAAAGAGGCTACCTTTTTGGAAAGAAGACCCAATGGGAAGAGCCCCAAGGTGGCTTCTTATACTGACCTGTGGCTTGCAGCTCTTCACAGAGGCCCAAAAGACAGGCCATTTTGCAAAGCACAGTCATTCTGCAGTGTTGGTTGGGATTCTGGGCTTTAACTAGACTCCGGCTACACCTTTCGATATGCCATTTTGTCAGGGATTCATTCATTCAATTCATTCAATAGTATTTACTGAGCGCTTACTATGTGCACAGCACTGCACTGAGCGCTTGGAATGAACAATTCGGCAACAGATAGAGACAATCCCTGCCCGACGATGAGATCCCAGTCTAATCGGGGGAGACGGACGGCAGAGCAAAACAGAACGAAACAAAAATAAGACAACGATAAATAGAATCAAGAGGAAGGACACCTCATTAACAAAATTAAGAGGGTAAAGGATGCAGCACTTCAAGGGTGTTGTCATGGTGCCTTTAACTCAAGTGCACACTTGACTACTGCTTCAGATTGGAAAATCCCTTCATTTCCACGGGCCAACATACCCACCACTGAGGGACACGGATTTTGCTTCCCAAGACAAGAATCTCCCGAAGATGAGGCCCTCGGAGATCCGAAAAACCAGGGCTAATCAACTTTAAGATTCTCTCAAGACCTAAATCCACACAGGATGGGTTAACGCCAAGTACCGTACAGCAAATATTTCGATACCCTGCTGCCATCCATTAGCCTCACAAATTACATCTAGGGCAACGGGATTGAAGCACACATAACTATAATTCTATGAGGATGACTTGAGTACTTCCCTTATTGGTGAGCCCACCTTGCTAATTGACGTGGCGTATATCCCGTGTGTGATGGCGTAATAATAACGATGGTGTTAAGTGCTTACTATGTTGCCAGCCACTGTACTAAGTGCTGGGGAGGCAGCGTGGCTCAGTGGAAAGAACACTGGCTGGGGAGTCAGAAGTCATGGATTCAAATCTCAGCTCCACTGCTTGTCAGCTGTGTGACGCTGGGCAAGTCACTTCACTTCTCTGGGCCTCAGTGACCTCATATGTAAAATGGGGATTAAGACTGTGAGCCCCATGTGGGACAACCTGATCACCTTGTATCCTCCCCAGCGCTCTGCACATAGTAAGCGCTTAACAAATACCATCATTATTATTATTACTATTAAGTGAATCGGGTTGGACACGGTCCCTGTCCCACATGGGGCTCACAGTCTCAATCCGCAATTTGAGGCAACTAAGACCCAGAAAAGTGAAGTGACTTGCCCAAGGTCACCCAGAAGACAAGTGGAAGAGCTGAGATTAGAACCCAGGTTCTTATGACTTTCAGGACCATGCTCTATCCACTAGGTCACGCTACTTCATTTATTCATTCAACCGTATTTTTTGAGCACTTACTTTGGGCAGAGCACTGTACTAAGTGCTTCAGAAGGAGTAATACAATGAAGAGACACGTCCCCTGCCCGCAATGAGCTTACAGTCTAGAGAACTGCTGCTTAGGAGAAGCAGCGTGGCTCACTGGAAAGAGCCTGGGCTTGGGAGTCAGAGATCATGGGTTCGAATCCCAGCTCCACCACTTGTCAGCTGTGTGACCTTGGGCAAGTCATTGCACTTCTCTGGGTCTCAGTGACCTCATCTGGAAAATGGGGATGAAGACTGTGAACCCCACGTGGGATAAACTGATGACCTTGTATCCCCCCAGAGCTTAGAACAGTGCTTGGCAGATAGTAAGCGCTTAACGAATGCCATTATTATTAGGGGGGGAGACAGACATCAATTAATAAGTATAAGTAATAAGACATAAATTATAAGTATGTACATAAGTGCTGGAGGGCTGGGAGGGGGAAAGAACCAGGGGGGCAAGTTAGAGCAGAAGGGAGTAAGAGAAGAGGAAAGGTGGGGGACTTAGTCTGGGAAGACTTCTTGGAGGAGATGGGCCTTCAAAAAGGCTTTGAAGTAGGGGAGAGGAATTGTCTGTAGGATTTGAGGAGAGAGGGCCTTCCAGGCAAGGGGCAGGACGAGGGCTAGGGGCCGGCGGTGAGACAGGTGAGATCTGAGATCGAGGCACCGTGAGAAGATTAGCATTAGAGGAGCAAAGAGTGCGGGCCGGGTTGTAGGAGGAGCGAGGTGAGGTAGGAGGGGATAAGAAGGTGGAGGGCTTTTAAACCAATGGTGAGGAGCTTTTCTTTGACGTAGAAGTGGATAGGCAACAAATAGAGTTTCAGGAGCGGCGTGATATATCCTGAACTGATCCGGGCAGCAGAGTGCAGTATGGACTAGAGTGGGGAAGAGACAGGAGGCTGGGAGGTCTGCAAGGAGGCTGATGCAGTCATCCAGGCGGGATAAGATGAGTGGCTCATCTTAGAGAAGCAGTGGGACTCAGTGGAAAGAGCCCGGGCTTGGGAGGCAGAGGTCATGGGTCCGAATCCCGGCTCTGCCACTTGTCTGCTGTGTGACCTTCGGCAAGTCACGTCACTTCTCTGGGCCTCAGTTACCTAATCTGGAAAACAGGGCTGAAGACTGTGAGCCCCACGTAGGACAACCTGATGACCCTGTATCTCCCCCAGCGCTTAGAACAGTACTCTGCACATAGTAAGCACTTAACAAATACCAACATTATTAGTATTATGATGATGAGTGACTGCTTTAACATAGTGGCGGTTTGCATGGAGAGGAAAACATGGATTTTAGTGATGTTGCGAAGATGGGCCCGAAAGCATTTAGTAATGGATTGAATATGTGGGTGGGACGTACGATTGAAAGAACGAAAGAGAGGAGTCGAGGATAACACCCGGGTTACGGGCTTCTGAGCCAGGAAGGATAGTGGTGCCATCTACAGTGATGGGAAAGTCAGGGGGATGGCAGGGTTACTGACCTTTTAAGAGCATCCAAATTAACTAAGCAATTTCCAGAGTCTAGATTTACCGATGGTGACGAATGCTTTGGGAAGTTGAATGAAAACTGTTATGCAGGCCTTGTTGTTGCTCCCTGTACTTTCCTATACCTGAAATTATTATTATTGCTGCTAATAATAATCATAATACTACTCCTTAAGCATTTATCTTGTGCCAAGTACTGAACTAAGCACTGGCAATATCATCAGGTAGAACACGGTTCCCATCCCACAAGGGGCTCACGGTCTAAGAGGGTGAAACCTCGTTGTGGGCAGGGAATGTGCCTGCCGACTCTGTTGGGCTGTATTCCACCAAAGGCTTAGTACAGAGTTCTTCATTCAGTCGTATTTATTGAGTGCTCTGCACACAGCAAGCGCTCAAGTACCGTTGATGATGATTAGTACAACTTTACTCACCATTTCACAGATGAGGAAACTGAGGCACGGAGGAAGTAAAGTGACTCGTCCACGGTCAGACGGCAGACAAGGACCTGAGTTCTAATCCTCACTCCACCACTTTTCTGTTTGGACAAATCATTTTTCTCTGGGCCTCGGTTCCTTCTGTAAAATTACCTCAAATCTTCCGCAGTACTTAATACAGTGCCTGGCACGTAGTAAGTGTTTAACAAGTACAAAAAAAAAGTGGGAGAGCTGGGATTGGAACCCAAGTCCTCTCACTCCCGAGACTGTGTTCTTTCCACTAGGCCATGCCTCTTCCCTACCAGTCATTACTGTTATTATGCTGGAAAGATCATGTCTGCTGCTAATTCCTTCTAATTCACTGCACAAAGTAAGCGCTCATGCTGAGAAGCAGCATGGCTTAGTGGAAGGAGGCCGGGCTTGGAAGTCAGAGGTCTTGAGTTCTAACCCCACCTCTGCCACTTGTCAGCTGTGTGACTTTGAGCAAGCCACTTAATTTCTCTGTGTCTCAGTTACTTCATCACAGGGAGACTGTGAGCCCCACGTGAAACAACCTGATGACCCCTGTATCTACCCTGTATCTAGAAGAGTGCTTGGCACATAGTAAGCGCCTAGTAACGATGGCATTTGCTAAGCGCTTACTATATGCCAAGCACTGTTCTAAGTGCTGGGGTAGATACGAGGTCATCAGGTTGCCCCACATGGGGCTCCCAGTCTTAATCCCCATTTTACAGATGAGGGAACAGAGGCCCAGAGAAGTGAAGTGACTTGCCCAAAGTCACAAAGCCGACAAGTGGCGGAGCCGGAATTAGAACCCACGACCTCTGACTCCCGAGCCCGGGCTCTTTCCACTGAGCCACGCTGCATCGTCATCATCATCAATAATTACCACTGATCGATTGACTGATTGGGGCGCCACTCTCTGACCTGAAGCCATGCTATGCTTCTGGGAGCATTCGGTCTACGATATTTTTCAGGAACCCATCGAAAAGTCTTCTGCAAAGGATCAAGCACCTACTAGTCATGAGGTGATTTGATAACTATCACAATCCCATCTCTTATTGTACTTTCCAAGCGCTTAGGGGAAGAACAGAGTCTCTGACGACGGCATTCCTGTTGAAAACTGGAAGTCAACTGTAGCCGACAGACTGCGTGTCTACACTGCAAGCAGGAAAGGAGTGGCTTCTTTGGAGTAGAAGCTTCCGTAAGTTCACGACATAGGGGGCACAAGTGAAAACAGTCAGGGGAATCACGATCGTATGTTGTTGGGGGTGATGGGTCCCACATTAGCCCCTTCAACCCCAAATGCATCCTTATGTGAATTTCACTGCCAGTACCATAGTCTTTAAATACAAAGCACAATTATATGTAGCAATCCTTCATTTTCCACCTCGATACTACCAACAGCTGAATATCATCCCTGCACTTGGATTTATTACCCTATTTATTTTATTAATGAGGTGTACATCCCCTTGATTCTACTTACCGTGATTAAGTTGTCTCGTTTCTGTCCATCTGTCTCCCCCGATTAGACTGTGAGCCCGTCAATGGGCAAGGATTGTCTCTATCTGTTGCCGAAATGTACATTCCAAGCACTTAGTACAGTGCTCTGCACATAGTAAGCGCTCAATAAATACTATTGAATGAATGGGGCTGAAAAGATGGCTGTGCAGTCAACTATTTTAGACCTAGGGTTCTCACTTTAAATGGCCCACAAGGAATTAGATTCCGAGCTTCAACAGAATTCTTTTGAAATTCACTCAGGAGAAGACAAAAAATGCCCGTCCCAATGCCCCAACAAAAGGAAGTTATTGACTGGACATAGAGCCATTAAATTGTAAACTCTCACTGACCCTTCTGCTTCCACCATCCAACTCCTCCTGGCCTCAACTCTGCAGCAGCAGCTGGCTCCAGCATCATCTGATTTATCATTCAATAGTATTTATTGAGCGCTTACTATGTGCAGAGCACTGTATTGAGCGCTTGGAATGGACAATTCGGCAACAGACAGAGACAATCCCTGCCCAGTGTCAGGCTTACAGTCTAGTTGGGGGAGACAGACAGACAAAAACAAGACATCAGCACTTCCGCCTCCAGGCGCATAGGGCTGATTCCTCTAACTGCCTCAACAACATCCAAACCACTCTCTGGGTTTTTTTTTTTTATTATTACCTGTTTGCTATTATTCTCACCGCTTCTACCCCTCCATTCAGGTGAAAAAAAACACCCACAGGTGTAGGTAACTCTCAAACTACTATCAGCAAAAGGTTAAATAGGCTCTGATTTTCTTGGTAACTTTTCTTTCCAAAGTCCTATATATAAAATAACCTTGAGGACAGGTCAACGTACGGGTCACAAAACTGAGCTCTAGACTCCCGTTTGGCTAAATAACTCACTGGCAACAGTAGGCCAAGACCCTGCGATAAGTGGATCATTTCATCACCTTGAGAAAAAGTGTATATATTACCTGACTGTTGGCTGGGGCCTCGCGGTAGCCCTTGTGGGTCAGGGACTGTGTCCAGCCTGATTATCCTGTACCTACCCCAGGGCTTAGTACAGTGTCTGCCAATAGTAGGAGTTTAACAAATACCCCAAAACAAATACAGACCTTTCAGGGAGTAAGAAAAACCAAACACTATTTTTATTGATCCAACAATCTAATGGATGGTGATAAAGACCATAAATTATTATGGAAATTGACCATAAAATAGGCACTGAGCCAAGAGGGAACACAACTTTCAAAATATAGCCTCTCCACCATGAGGTCTTCCCCAAATATTTCTAAACCCCCCATTTGCTATCCCCACCTCCCATATCAGAACTTCTCTATTTCAGTATTCACACGCCCACTTAGGACTATTGTACATATTTTGAGCTCATTAACTTCCTGCTTTCTAAAATAAACAGACTTCAGCAGATCCCTAAGCAACTGAACACATGGACGTGGGAAATATCTTTTTCACTTCATCCAACATCCTTGAATAGGAGATCCCGACAACATCAGGGGAAGCAGCACCGTCTAGGGGATAGAGCAAGGACTTGGGAAACAGAAAGAGCTGGGTTCTAAACTCAGCTCCATCTCTCGTCTGCTGTGTGAGCTCGGGCAAATCATTTTACTTCTCTGGGCCTCAGTTCCCTAATCTGCAAAATGGGGATTAAGAGTGTGAGCCCAATTGGAACATGGACTGTGTTGAACCTGATTAGTTTGTATCTACCCCAGTGCTTAGTACAGTGCCTGGCACAGAGGTAGCACTTAAACACCACTAAAAAAATCAGTTGCTTTGCAGATCAGGAAATGTGGAGTGCTAAACTGCCAACTTTATATCCTTACATCCTTTGGGCACTGACAAACCTGGAATTTCCCAAATTGGAATTTTTTCGGTCCCTTCGAGCTGGCCCCAGAAAATGGAAGGGACTTGTTTGGGCTAAGGCTGGGAATCAGCAAAGGCAGATCAAATAGAACAGAAGAGATGGGGGCTCAACAGATACAAAAGAATCAGAAATAAAAGAAAAGTTTCTCAACATTTAATCTTGGTTTTTAAAACGATTCAACAAAACGACTCACCGTACCTGCACATTAACAGCATAAATATTTTGAGTGCCGGACTGAATTATCAGTGAAAATGCTCTCCACTCTAATCAAATCCACTTCCCAGAAACTGAGACTGTAGTTCAGTCTCATCTAAATAGTCTACTTTCCCAGATGAAATTTACACATTACTAAAATAAGTCAAAATCCTTCAGGAAAACTGTAGTGAAGAAAAGCAGCTCTAGACTGGTTCGACTGTTGACAGGTTTTTCTGACTATGATAAACCTTGGTGGATTTTTCTAGGATAAATACTGACTTCCTGTAGCTGTAAATGATGGGTTTTGAAATTTACAATAGCAACAACAACCGCGCCGAAATCCAAATGGCACAAAAGGAAAATCGAGATCTTAGAAAGGAAAACAAAAAGATCTGTTCTCTCTGGGATTCTGGTGTAATGTCAGGAAAGATTATACTGTAGGGTGGTTAAATTGCACCCTTGTCCTTACAACAAACAACATGATTTTATTAGAGGCAGTTTTGTTGGCTTAGCAAACCTCTCCTACGAAGGGTCTGAAATCGACTGACTTGGCTCTGCAGTGATTTAGATGAGCCCAGCATCAGAGCCGTCTGGTCGGTCAGTCAGTCAACTGTATTTATTGAGCACTTACTGCGTGCAGAGCCCTGTACTGAGCGCTACGGAGAGTAAAACGTACCAGTAAACAAACGCAATTCCTACCTCCCACAACCCAGGGTGAATTCACTCCGTAAGCAATAAGAAGGCCCCGCTAAAGAACAATTTTAGCATTCTTTCGAAAGGGAAGAACTGCTTTTCTTTTGAAGAGCAGCAGTCTATTCAAGGTCAAAGGCACCCTATTTTCCAAGTTAATGCATGGGGGCCAACACAGACCCCTCTCCCCCGCCAACCCCCTCCTTAAAAAAATGGCTCTCGGAAACTACCAAGAGAATTTGGGCCCCTGCGAAGAGTGGAACGTGTTTTCATCATCCAGTTGTTTCCCAGAGCAACCAGGAGAATTTGAGATCCTTACAAAAGGTATTTTTGCACCATTTGTGGATCCTGAGAAAGAAAGGATTCCAAGACGTTTAGAGCTGAGGAGAGCAAGAGGAAGACAGGAGAGCCAAAGAAACGTGTTTAAGAGTCACCTGCGGGATGGCATTATAATAATAATGTTGGTATTTGCTAAGCGCTTGCTATGTGCAGACCAATGTTCTAAGCGCTGGGGGAGATACAAGGTCATCAGGTTGTCCCACCTGAGGCTCACAGTTAATCCCCATTTTACAGATGAGGTCACAGGCACAGAGAAGTGAAGTGACTTGCTCACAGTCACACAGCTGACAAGTGGCAGAGCAGGCATTCGAACCCATGACCTCTGACTCCCAAGCCTGGGCTCTTTCCACTGAGCCACGCTGCTTCTCTAATAATGTTGGTATTTGTAAAGCGCTTACTATAAGCAGAGCACTGTTCTAAGCACTGGGATAGACACAAGGTAATCAGGCTGTCTCACCCGAGGCTCACAGTTAATCCCCATTTTACAGATGAGGTCACTGAGGCACAGAGAAGTGAAGTGACTTGCCCAGAGTCCCACAGCTGACAAATGGCAGAGCCGGGATTCGAACCCATGACCTCTGACTCCCAAGCCCAGGCTCTTTCCACTGAGCCGTGCTGCATCCATCACAGCTCTGCTACTTCCCTATGTGACCTTGGGCAAGTCACTTAACTTCTCCGGGCTTCAGTTTCCTCCTCCCTAAAACAGGGACTAAATACCTATCTCCCTCCCCCTTAGACTGAGAAGCAGTGTGGCCTAGTGGAAAGAGCACAGGCTTGCGAGTCAGAAGACATGGGTTCTAATCCTCGTTCTGCCACTTGTCTGCTGTGTGACACTGCGCAAGTCACTTCACCTTCTGTGCCTCAGTTGCCAAATGGGGATGAAGACTGAGCCCCAAGTGCGACAACCTGATGACCTTGTCCCTATCCCAATGTTTAAAACAGTGCTTGGCACATAGTAAGTGCTTAAATACCAAAATTATTATTATTATTAGACTGTGGGCCCCATGTGTGGGGCCTGGCGGCAAGAGCTCGGGCTTGGGAGTCAGAGGATGTGGACTCTATTCCTGGCTCCGCCACTTGTCGGCTGTGTGACCTTGGGCAACACTTAAATCCTCTGGGCCTCCATTACCTCATCTGTAAAATAGGGATTAAGACTGTGAGCCCCACGTGGGACAACCTGATTACCTTGTATCTACCCCGGCGCTTAGAAGAGTGCTAGGCAGATAGTAAGCGTTTACCCCATCAAACGGCAGGGACTGTCCATCTGTTGCCGACTTGTTCATTCCAAGCGCTTAGTACAGTGCTCTGCACATAGTAAGCGCTCAATAAATACTATTGAATGAATGAACAAATACCAAAATTATTGTTACTATTATTGTATTGTAGCTCCCCTCTACGATGTAAACTCTGTGTGGACGGGGACTGAGTCTATCATTCTAGCGTATACTTCTTTCGCAAGCAAATATCACTGACTGACTTAACCCCAGCACTTCACAATATTTAGTATGTTAATCAATCGTATTTACTGAGCACTTACCGTGTGCAGTAATGATGATGTTGGTATTTGTTAAGCGCTTACTATGTGCAGAGCACGTTCTAAGCGCTGGGGTAGATACAGGGTAATCAGGTTGTCCCACGTGAGGCTCACAGTTAATCCCCATTTTACAGATGAGGTAACTGAGGCACAGAGAAGTTAAGTGACTCGCCCACAGTCACACAGCTGACAAGTGGCAGAGCCGGGAGTCGAACCCATGACCTCTGACTCCGAAGCCCAGGCTCTTTCCACTGAGCCACGCTGCTTCCCCGTATAGCCGGCAGTTTAATAGACCCAATCCCTGCCCACAATGAGCTTGCAGTCTAGAGGGGGAGGGTATATATCAGAGTACGTGGCATTTAGCAAGTGTTTAAATACACAATTAACAACAATCTGAATGTTGTAGTGGGCTGAAGGATAATAGAAAAGAGCCCTGGACCTGGTTGCCTGGGCATGCGTTAGATCATGAACTAATAATAATAATAATTATGGTATTTGTTAAGCGCTTACTATGAGCTGAGCATCGTCCTGAGCGGTGGGGCAGATACAGGGTCACCAGATTGTCCCATGTGGGGCTCACATTTTTTAATCCCCATTTTTACAGATGAGGTAACTGAGGCACCGAGAAGTTAAGTGACTTGCCCGGGGTCACACAGCAGACAGGTGGCGGAGCCGGGACTGGAACCCACGACCTCTGACTCCCAAGCCCGGGCTCTTTCCACTGAGCCACGCTGCTTCTCTAAAGATGGGGGCGGGAGAGGATAAAAAAGGGATCATCTACAGCGAGAGAAATTCAGGTACCCACAAATTACTGGGAATCCAATAAAGATTTATGATCTGTCCGAGATTTTCAAGCCCTCTACAGATGAACATTCTGCTCAAAAGTCCATTAAGACAGTGGTATTTGGTAAACATTAGGTGCTTCTTTGTGCCAGGCACTCTACTAAGCGCTGAGGTAGATACAAGGCTATTCAGCACAGCGCTTATGTACATATCTTTAAATTATATACAATAAATTACTTATTCATATTAATGTCTGTCTCCCCTTCCAGACTGCAAGGTCATTATGGGCAGGAAATGCGTCTGCTAATTCTGTTGTATTGTATCCTCCCAAGCATTTAACATAGTGCTCTGTATATAGGAAGTGCTCAATAAACACCACTGACTGATGGATTAGCAGATAATCGGGTTGGACACGGTCCATATCCCATAATAGGCTCACAGTAGGAATCTTCATTTTACTTTAGAGGGAACCGAGGCCTGGAGAAGAGAAGTGACTAGCCCAAGGTCACACAGCAGTTAAGCGGCAGAGCCAAGATTAAGACCCAGGTCCAGGTTCTAGCCACTAGACCGTCCTCCCTAGGTTCAAACGGGAGAGGCGGTGAGCTCTTTGTGAGCAGGGACTGGCGATCTTTAGTGTTGCACTGTAATAATAATGTCAGTATTTGTTAAGCACTTACTATGTGCACAGCACTGTTCTAAGCACCGGGGTAGATACAGGGTAATCAGGTTATCCCACGTGAGGCTCACGGTCTTCATCCCCATTTTCCAGATGAGGTCACTGAGGCACAGAGAAGTGAAGTGACTTGCCCACAGTCACACAGCTGACAAGTGGCAGAGCCGGGATTCGAACCCATGAACTCTGACTCCCAAGCCCAGGCTCTTTCTACTGAGCCACGCTGCTTCTCTACTTTCCCAAGCATTTAGTTCAGTGCTCTGCACACGGTAAGCGCTTAATAAACAAGACTGAATGAATGCATTACAGAGCAAGCTTCCTAAGACAACAATTTACGAGTGCTTTTTCTGATTATTTTTAGTTCACCTGGAACGCTAACAAAGAGAAAGCAGCCAGTGTTCAGGAAATCCAAACTGCCATATGGGATTACAGTGAGTGGGCAAGGTCCACCTCCATAATTCTTTTCTTCCTCATAGTGAATTTGGTGTTTACTAAAAAGAGCCAACTGACAGTAGAAACGACTAAAGTCCACTCCACGGCAAGAAGAGAGAAAGCCAGTCTGTCTACTTGGAGCTTAAACAGCGCCGCATTAGAGGAGTGATTCCTTCAGGAGAGGGATTCTAGATAATTAGCGGCAGAAACTGGATCGCCCGATTCCGAAACTACATGCTTTAAAACCGCAATAAGGATTATGGGTCAAAAGACACTTCGGAACAATTGATCCAAGGCCTCTTAAAATACACTCATTAGTTGTTTTTTTATGGCATTTGTTAAGTGCTTACTGCTCTAAGCTCTGGGGTAGGTACAAGTTAATTAGGTTGGACGCCATCCCAGTCCAGCATCGGGCTCACGTTCTAAGAAGACGGAAGACCTGGAAAACTGAGGCGCAGAGAAGTTAAGTGATTTGCCCAAGATCACACAGCAAGCATTTGACAGCGCTGATATTAGAACCCAGACCCTCTGACTCCGAGGCCCAAGATCTTTCCACTAGGCCACGCTGCTAATTATATATCAGGTAATATCCAACTATGCATCTAGTTGAAATTTCATCGTAAATGGGATGATTACAGTCCCGATTAGACTGTGAGCCCGTCAATCGGCAGGGATTGTCTCTAACTGTTCCTTATTGTACATTCCAACCGCTTAGTACAGTGCTCTGCACATAATAAGCACTCAATAAATATTACTGAATGAATGAATGATTATGGCTATAGTAACTCCCACTATAAACTTACCATCCAAAGAAAATCAGTACCCTTAACTTCCCTTCGTAGGTTAAAGCAAAGAGGAAACTAGCTATAAGTTACCCCAACACAAAATTCACCCATCAAAAAAAATTTTTATAGATCTAATGATTTCTAAAAAGGATTTCCAAGGCTCAATTTGTGTCTCCCATAAGGTATATATCCTATTCCTTACAATTACCAAAAGAAACTTTTAGACTTTCCATCCACATCCTTTTCATTTCCATTTATGTCTCTACGGTGAGTTGTCGGGAAGCAATGTGGCCTAGTGGAAAGAGCATGGACCTGGGAGTCAGAAGGAAGTGGGTTCTAATTCCGACTCTGTCACTTGCCTGCTAGGTGACCTTGGGCAAATCATTTCACTTCTCTGTACCTCAGTTACTTCAACTGTAACACACAGGGATTAAATACCTGTCCTCGCTCCTACTTAAACTGTGAGCCCCATGTGGCCCAGGGACTGCATCCAACCTGATCAATAATAATAATGATGATGGTATTTGTTAAGCGCTTACTATGTGCCAAGCACTGTTCTAAGCGCTGGGGTAGATACAAGGTAATCAGGTTGTCCCACATGGGGCTCACAGTCTTAATCCCCATTTTTCTGATGAGGGAACTGAGGCACAGAGAAGTTAAGTGACTTGCCCCAAGTCACACAGCTAAGTAGCTTGCAGCTAAACCAGTGCTTAGTACAGTTCCGGGCATTTAGTAAGCGTTTAACAAATACCACAAAACAAAATTAATCATATTTACTAAGTACGTTCTGTGGTCACAGCACTGTACTAAGCACTTGGGAGAATACGACAGACACATTCCCTGCCCACAAGGAGCTTCCAGTCTATAGGGGAGAAAAAGAAAGTTTCCACCATTATCAATTACTATCTACTGAAGACCAATATATTCATATGACTACACACTGCTGTTTTGTTTTTTTAAGTACTAAAGGATAAAACTTCATCACTTCACCTAGCGCTCAATCACTGCAGCAACACGACCGAGGAGAACGAGCACGGGCCTAGGAATCATAGGGCCAGCATTTGTTGTGTGACCACAAGTTACTCAACTTCTCTGTGACTCTGTTGTCCCATCTGTAAAATGGGAACTAAATCCTATTCCTTCCTATTTAATAATAATGTTGGTATTTGTTAAGCGCTTATTATGTGCAGAGCACTGTTCTAAGCGCTGGGGTAGATACAGGGTAATCAGTTTGTCCCACGTGAGGCTCACAGTTATTCCCCATTTTACAGATGAGGGAACTGAGCCCCAGAGAAGTGAGGTGACTCGCCCACAGTCACCCAGCTGACAAGTGGCAGAGCCGGGATTGAAACCCATGACCTCGGACTCCCAAGCCCGGGCTCTTTCCACTGAGCCACGCTGATTGAGCCCCTTGAAGAGTGGAACTGCCTGATCCGATTAGCTCGTATCTACCCCAGTGCTTGGTATTGTGCCTGGCACGGAGCAAGTGCCACCCTACAGTTCTAATCCCAGCTCCGCCACCAGTCCGCTCTGGGCCCTAGGGCGGTGGCAAAGCCGGGATTAGAACCCAGGTCCTTCTGACTCCCTGGCCCGTGTTCTATCCACCAGGCCAAGGTGGTTCTCGTCTGCCCGGAAGTGCTTCAATTCCGTCCACCAAGTCAGGTTCATTTCCAATCCCCAAACACCCTGCCCGCGCAAGAGAAAAGCAAACCTGAAGTCATATCCTACCCAATATCAATGTAGCAAGAGATCCGATGTGGCTCAGCGGCAAGAGCCCGGACTTGGGAGTCAGAGGTCATGGGTTCAAATCCTGGCTCTGCCACTTGTCAGCTGTGTGACTGTGGGCAAGTCATTTCACTTCTCTGTGCCTCAGTTCCCTCATCTATCAAATGAGGATTAATAATAATGTTGGTATTTGTTAAGCGCTTACTATGTGCAGAGCACGTTCTAAGCGCTGGGGTAGATACAGGGTAATCAGGTTGTCCCACGTGAAGCTCACAATTAATCCCCATTTTACAGATGAGGTAACTGAGGCACAGAGAAGTGAAGTGACTTGCCCACAGTCACACAGCTGACAAGTGGCAGAGCTGGGAGTCGAACCCATGACCTCCGACTCCGAAGCCCAGGCTCTTTCCACTAAGCCAGACTGTGAGCCCCACATGGGACAACCTAATGACCCTGTATCTAGCCCAGTGCTTAGAACAGTGCTCTGCACATAGTAAGTGCTTAAAAACTAACATTATTAACTGGATCCCATCTGAGAGAGATACTTCTCAATTGCCAACAGATTCCTAAAATCTAAACAGGAAATGGGAATAAGACTCGGGTGTTCTGCACACCAAGTAGGTGCCTAATAAATGCTACGAATAATGAAACCCCCTATTTCAATCCATCAATCAGTGGTATTTATTGAGAGCTTACTGTGTGGAGAGCAGGCGGGATTTTCTGGGAATAATTATAGTTTTTTGCACTATCTTTGAAGGGGGGGGGGACAAGGACTTGGGGGGATTTCCCACCACAAAGAGGCCCCCTCCAGAAACACATCCACATTTTGCCAATGCAAATTTTTCAGAGGGTGCCCTCCCCACCCAGGAGTCGGCCTGACCTGAGTAGCAGCGTGGCCGACTGGACAGAGCTTGGGCCTGGCACTCAGAAGGACCTGGGTTCTGATCCCAGCTCTGCTACTTTCATTCATTCATTCAATAGTATTGAGCGCTTACTACGTGCAGAGCACTATACTAAGCACTTGGAATGTACAAATTGGCAACAGATAGAGACAGTCCCTGTCCTTTGACGGGCTTACAGTCTAATCGGGGGAGACAGGCAGACAAGAACAATGGCAATAAATAGAGTCAAGGGGAAGAACATCTCATAAACATAAACATCTCACACACTTGTCTGCTGTGTGCCCTTGGACAAGTCACTTCACTTCTCGGTGCCTCCGTCACCTCCTCTATAAAGTGGGATTAAGATCGTGAGCCCCACGTGGGACATGGCCTATGTCCAACCTGACCGGCCTGTATCTACCCCAGGGCTTCGTACAGTGCCTGTCACCACGGTGTGCGCTTACCAAATACCATTAAAAAAACCGTCCTCTCATACCTTCCACCCAGCACTAGAACTGGGGTCTGCACACAGTGTTTCAAAAATGTTCGTGGCTGAGTGGAAAGAGCCCGGGCTTGGGAGTCAGAGGTCGTGGGTTCTAATCCTGGCTCTGCCCCTGTCTGCTGTGTGACCTCGGGCAAGTCACTTAACTTCTCGGTGCCTCAGTTACCTCATCTGCAAAAATGGGGATTAAAAATGTGAGCCCTACGTGGGACAATCTGATTATCTTGTATCTACCCCAGTGCTTAGAACAGTCTCCGCACACAGTAAGCGCTTAACAAATACCATAATTATTATTATACACAACAGAAATAATGATAATCTTAGAACGCTTCCACCTCCAATCTAAAAGGAAGAATCGTAACATAAGGTCGATTCTCTCACACCGAAAAGAACTCTCCCTAACACTAAGCAACGCCGGATAGGCTCAATCACTGACTGACTGCATGCTCCTAACTACTTTACCGATAAAAATCCAATGTTTCAGGACATTGAATCTCCTTCACAACCTCTACTTCAATTCTTTGAGAAATCCCTGCTTCGGATAAAACGGATAAAATAATCCCTCCTAAGCCACGCCGATGCTATCAGTCACAAATAGCACAAAGCTCACGCTTTCCGAAAGGGTGACGGATGGATCTAAAGAGGCATAGCGGGCAGAAGGCGGAGGATTCAGAGGTGAGTAGAAGCTAGAGATGAGCTGTCAGAGGGCCAGCAGCGAGGAAGAGAAAAAAGACAGAAGTTTGGGAATGTTTGGGGGGGCTGGAGGACGGGGGAACTAGATCACTGTCTTATTAAGCAGAGAAAGCAACTGGGATGGAGGTAAAAGGGAATACAATCTTGGAAGTCACAGCAACGGATCTGAGAGGAAATTCATTCATTCGATCATATTTATTCAACTCTTACTCTGGGCACAGCACTGTCCTGGGAAGCAGCACAGCTTAATGGAAAAAGCGCAGGCTTGGGAGTCAGAAGTCGTGGGTTCTAATCCTGGCTCCGCCACTTGCCAGCTGTGTGACTCTGGGCAAGTCATTTCACTTCTCTGTGCCTCAGTTACCTCCTCTGTAAACTGCGGATTGAGACTGTGAGCCCCATGTGGGACACCCCAGCGTGGCTCAGTGGAAAGAGCCCGGGCTTGGGAGTCAGAGGTCATGGGTTCAAATCCCAGATCTGCCACTTGCCAGCTGTGTGATTTTGGGCAAGTCACTTCACTTCTCTGTGCCTCAGTTACCTCATCTGTAAAATGGGGATGAAGACTGGTGAGCCCCACGTGGGACAACCTGATCACCTTGTATCCCCCCAGCGCTTAGAACGGTGCTTGGCACATAGTAAGCGCTTAACAAATACCACCATTATTAGTATCTATCCCAGTGCTTAGAACAGTGCTTGGCATTGGGAGAATACAATATGACAGTCACATTCCCTGCTCACAAGAGGCTTAGTCTAGAGGTGCAACAGACATTTATATAGATTAATAAATTAGGGATATGTACATAAGTGCTGTAGGGGTGGGAGTGAATAAAGGGAGCAAATTAGGGTGATGCAGATGGGAGTAGGAGAAAAGGAAAAGAGGGCACAGTCAGGGAAGGTCTCTTGGAGGAGATGTGCCTTCAATAAGGCTTTGAAGGTGGGAAGAATTCTCTAAGAGAATTGATGTGAGGGAGCTCAGCCTTGCTACGTTTTTTCAGTTTTTCTGGCCCAGCCCTCTTCCTGACCATCAGGCTACCCCTGAGATAGGTCACACACATCCACGTTTCTCACAACACAACACTGATGCTATAGGGAAGATGTAGACTACCTTTTAGACTCTTGCTTGGGACAAAGTTTTTCAAGTCAATACCTGTGATACTAAGAGTACTTGTCAAGCAGGCCAGGCTCTGTACGAAGCGCTGGGGTAAGTACAAGATAATCAGCTCCGCCACAGTCCTTAACCCACAGAGGGCTCACACAGGAGGGTGACTCAGTGAAAAGAGCAGGGGCCTGGGAGTCAGAGGTCATGGGTTCTAATCCCAGACCTGCCACCTGTCAGCTGATTCTGGGCAAGTCACTTAACTTCTCTGGGCCTCAGTACCTCGTCTGTAAAATGGGGATGAAAACTGTAAGCTCCACGTGGGACCACCTGATTACCTTGTATCCCCCCCAGTGCTTGGCACATAGTGAGTGCTTAACAAATGCCATCCATGCCATCCTCATCATGGGAGGGGAGAAATCCCCATTTTACAGATGAGGAAACAGAGAGTCACAGAAGATACATGACACGCCCAAGGTCACACAGCAAACAAGTGATAAAGCGGGAGTAGAACACAGGTCCTCTGACTCCCAGACCTGTGTTCTTCCCACTACTCCATGCTGCTTTAACCCAACCCAGCCCAAGCTGAGCCCCAGGGCTATGAAAACCGGGTTTGGCCTGAGTCAAATTAGAACGAGAAGAGGAAGCTGGCTTCGCCTACCTGGGACTAGTCATCTTTCTCTCCAAACCTACTCCTAACTTTCCAAACCTACTCCTAACTTTCCCACCTTAGCGGATAACACCACCAGCCACCCTGATCCAGAAGCCCACCGTCTTGGTGTCATCTTACCTACTGCCTCTGCCGTGATCTTAGTCCCAACCCCACAGCATTCGTGTACATCTCCTAATACTCCGTTTCTACTTTTACCTCATTAATTTATTTTAATGTCCGTCCTCCCCATTAGGCTGTAAGCTCCCTGAGAGCGGGGACTGTGTCTCCCGATTGTTTTTCTTCCGATGTTATCTGTTAAACACTTACTATGTCCCAGGCAGTATACGAAGCACTGGCAGATACAAGCTAATCAAGTAGTTCTCGAACCCTGTCCCACATAGGGCTCAGAGTCTTCATCTCCATTTTACAGATGAGGCAACTGAGGTCCAGAGAAGTGAAGTGACTTGCCCAAACACACACAGCAGGACAAGTGGCGGAGCAGGGATTAGGATCCAAGTTCTCCTGACTCCCAGGCCCATGCTCTCTCCACTAGGGCATGTATTGTATTGTTCTCTCCCAAGCTTTTAGTACAGTGCACCACAGAGCAAGCACTTAATAAATACCACCCATTGATTGACACTAATCCTACTTCCAGGGAGCCAGGTCACATGAGCTATAAAGACTTACACAAATGGAACCGGTTTTAAAAATAATAATAATGTTGGTATTTAAGCGCTTACTATGTGCAGAGCACTGTTCTAAGCGCTGGGGGAGATACAGGGTAATCAGGTTGTCCCACGTGAGGTTCACAGTCTTAATCTCCATTTTACAGATGAGGGAACTGCGGCACAGAGAAATTAAGTGACTTGCCCACAGTCACACAGTTGCCAAGTGGCAGGGCCGGGATTCGAACCCATGACCTCTGACTCCCAAGCCCGGGCTCTTTCCACTGAGCCACGATGTAAGCAGGGCTGAACAGCCCAAATCCTCCTGAAACGTCAAAAGAGAGCTGAGGACAGGAGTGTGCCAAGTGGCCTTAACTAGTGGGCAATTTGGGGGGGGGGGTGGAGGGAGAAAAATCAAAAAGGGGTCCTAGTCCAGTCCTATAATTACTTTTTTGGCCCACTATCTAGGTACTTTTAGACTGATTTGATCTCATACCTGTGCTCGTTTACATAGGACTTCTAAAATAATAATAATAATAATGTTGGTATTTGTTAAGCGCTTATTATGTGCAGAGCACTGTTTTAAGCACTGGGGTAGATACAGGGTAATCAGGTTGTCCCACGTGAGGCTCACAGTTAATCCCCATTTTACAGATGAGGTAACTGAGGCACAGAGAAGTCAAGTGACTTGCCCACAGTCACACAGCTGACAAGTGGCAGAGCCGGGATTCGAACCAATGACACGTGATGTGATTCTGCCACTGCACTAGAAATGTGTTTGCACTAGGAAAGTGTTAAGACTTTAATTAAGCAACAACAAGAAAAAAAATCACTACAGCACAGCTACCCTGATCTCATCTAAGCTGGATAATTGCAACTTTCTTTACTAGTTATTGGATTTTTTAAGTGCTTCAAGCCCTGTTGCCGTACTAGGACAGATATAAGATAATCAGGTTGAACACGGTCCATGTCCCCCATGGGCCTCACAGTCTAAGGAGGGAGGGGGATTTAATCCCCAATTTACAGACGAGGTAATTGAGACCCAGAGAAGTGACTTGCCCAAGGTCACACAGCAGACACGTGGCAGAATTGGTATTAGAATCCAGGTCTTGACTTCCAGGCCTGTGTTCTTTCCACTAGGCAATGCTACTTCATAAATACAATTGATGTATTGTATAAATACATAAATACAATTGTCTGACCTTTAACTCCAAGAAGATCTAATCTTGCTCACCTAACATCTCTTTCAATCTTGCTCCAGAGTTACAGGGCAATGAGCAGTGAAAGGAAACAGAACCTCAGTGAGTCGATCAGTGGTATTTACTGAGCGCTTTACAGTGCGCAGAGAACTGTACTAAGCGTTTGGCAGAGTACAATATAACAGAGTTGGTAGACAGTGAGTTCACAGTCTGGAGTCCCAAAGAAAGAAAGAATGAAAAAAATCCAGTGGAGTACTTAAAATATGCAATACACTTGTGAAAATCTCATGAGATTCTGCAGAGACAGTATGAGACTTCACAAACCCAAACAGTTTGATAAGGGGTCAGTGAGAAAAAATTTGCTACCATTAATGAAAAGAAATGGAATAAATTTGTTGTCTAAAAAGGGGTCCAGGGCTCTCCTCTCTTCCCAGCTCTTGGGGAGAAGGGGGTTCCCTTTAGCATCCATCCCACTGGAGCCTGAAACCTCAGTTAACCCAGAGACGCCTGGGTCCCGTTTCAAGAATAAACAGGCCAAAGATTTACAGCCTGAAAAAAGGAAGTTGGGGTAAGAGGGAGAAAGGTGGATGTGATTAACAAAAAAATGCAGAGGAAGATAGAAATTGGACCTGAAAAGGGATGAAAGGAGATGGGCAGCTAAGAAGACAATCTTAGAGGGACAGCAGAGAAAAGGACAGTCAGGGGAGGAGCGATATAGGAGAGATAGAGAGAGGGGAAAGGAGAGGCCATAAAAAAAGGACCACCTTGGGGGACAAAGAGAGAGGCAGGTATTAAAGAAATCTACTCCAGATATTAAAGAAATCTACTCCAAATGGAAGACGAGAAAAATAAAAAGTATACAAGGAGGGAAAACAAGAAATCATCATCATCTTTACAAACCACTTGAAGAAAACATGCTCCCACTGTCAGAAAAAATTAAAATTTCCTGAAATCTTCATGAAAATGGACCTGCAAATTCCCCTGGCCTGGCACTCCATATACAAGCGACCACCACGCTCACCTCCAAAGCCCTCCTAAAAGGCTCATCTCCTCCAAGAGACCTTCCTCGACTAAGCCCTCATTTCCCCTACTCCCTTTTCTGCCAGTGCACATGGATTTGCACCCTTTATTCACCCCACCCTCAGCCCCACAGCACTTCCTTGCATATCCGTAATTTATTTACTCTAGATGGTAAACTCCTTTTCGGCAGGGCACAAGTCTACCAACTCTGCTGACTTGTATTCTCCCAAGCATTTAGTACAGTGTTCTGTACACTAAGTACTCAATAAACACCATCGATTGATTGATAGTGTTCTGTTGAAAGAACACATATTAGCTCTCCTAGCTCCCACATCATCTCACTCGAGCACTTTAATCAGCCAACAACCCAAAGGACGTCCCAAAGTGCTAAATATCGATTCAATAGTCCAAGATAAACACTAAACTTTCATACAGCCTAAAATAATATAAACATAAAAAGGGAATTATTTTTTTCTATGACTATATGCTATCAAGAGGTAAACTCCTAGAAGGCAGAAAGCCTTATGTTCTAAAAAGCCATAAGCAGAGTGATAGATGAGAATCACTGTATAAAACATTAAGAACATGAGTCTCTTGTCTTTTGAAGGAGGCACTTTCAGGGAATGAATAAAAGTGAAAGAGTTAAAGGTTACCAGTTTGATAAGTTCTCAAGTTGTCCAAGGCACATTGCTACGTAGATTCCAATTGGTTCAAAAGGGAACCACAATTATATTTCATTTCTCTCAAGTCATGATTATCACTTCCATTCGGTATTACATTGCCGTTCCTGCAGTAAAGCTGACTTCTTTAAAACATTATTGAAGAACAATAAGGTTACCACTGCCTGGCCAGCATTCCATACTTCGTCAAAATATGCGATGAAAATTTTTAAAATGTCATGTTGTGAGGAGAAAACGTATTTTTGTCTTATTACACAATTACAAATTGAGGAACATTTGAGGGCAGGGATCATACTTTCTAACCCTCTAGATTGTAAACTCCTTGTGGGCAGGGAACACAATCTGTTATAATGTACTCTTCCAAGCATTTAGTACAGTTCCTTGGCACACGGTAAGGGCTCAATTAATACCACTATATTTCCTTTGTCAGCTATGTCTAGCAACTCCATCGTACTGTATGCTCCCAAATACTTAGTGCAGGGCTCTGCAAACAGAAAGTTGTCAATTAATACCATTTGTAAGCTCCTTGAGGCCAGGGATCCTGTCTACCAACTCCATTGAACTGTACTCTCCCAAGAGCTTAGTCCAGTGTCCATCACACTGTAAGAGCTCAATAAATACTAAGTGCTTAATACAATGCTCTGCACCCAACAGGCCCTCAATAAATTGGATTTTTTCTTATGGCTCATTAGGCCCTTACTATGTGTCCCACACTGTTCTAAGCGGTGGGGTAGGTGGAAGCTAATTAGGTCGGCCACAGTCCCTGTCCCACATAAGGCTCACACTCCGAGTAGGAGGGAGAAGAGGTATTGAATCCCTACTTTACAGTTGAGGGAATTGAGGCCCAGAGAAGTTAAGTGACTTGCCCAAGGTAACACAGCAAGCCATTGGCCGATCAGGAATTAGAAGCCACGATCTTTGACTCCCAGGCCCACGCTTTCTCCACTAGGCCACACTGTTTCTTCTTGATTCAATTTTAACGTGCAATTTGGATGTCAAAATTGAAGAATTTTCCAAGGCTGCCGTGAAGCCAGTGATTTCCACACATCCCTGAAGGAGTTACACGAAAGGATAAGAAGGTGGAACTGCCCCTCGCTGCAGAGAAGACCAATTAGACTGTGAGCCCATCATTGTCTCTGTTACCGAACTGTACATTCCAAGCGCTTAGTACAGTGCTCTGTACATAGTAAGCGCTCAATAAATACTAGTGAACGAACGAACTGGACACATTACACATTACTGGACACATTACATATTTTCTGCCAAAGATAAGAGCCTCATAAAGCAGAGAAAATCTGACCCTGCAAGGACGTAACTCTCTAACTCCCGAGAGAGTGGTCGCCGCCATGGGCCGAGAAACACGTTCTCAGGCCAGCTGGCCTAACTGTTGAGAGATACAAGGACCCTACTGTTCAAGTACTGACACAAGCACCTCTCCTCAGCACTGCAAAGATGCCAAAGATTCCACCATCATCACCGCTGAGAAGAAACAGAGTCAACAAGAGAAACTCTCACTATTCTGCATTGCTGGCAAGGAATTAATAATAATGATGGCATTTGTTAAGGGCTTACTATGTGCCAAGCACTGTTCTAAGCAATGATTAATGTATGAACCCATAAAATAAAAATAAAAGTTGGTATTTGTTAAGCGCTTACTATGTCCAAAGCACTGTTTTAAGCGCTGGGGGGATACAAGGTGATCAGGTTGTCCCACGTGGGGATCAAAGTCTTCAACCCTATTTTACAGATAACGCTAACGTTCTTAGAATAACATCACCGTAAAAATTCATCATCATCATCATCGTGACTTGCCCAAAGTCACCCAGCTGACAAGTGGCGGAGCCGGGATTAGAACCCACCACCTCTGACTCCCAAACCCGGGCTCTTTCCACTAGGCCACGCTGCTTCTCCAATTAGCCAGATCTGGTTTGGACTGGCCACTAAATAAGATTGTTACCCATCTATTTCCATCACCGCAAAATGTATTTGGACCCCAGCATGCCAAAGCAGTGGTGATCGTGGCTGCATATCATACGTTAGGCGTCAACACTTCTGTTCTGCCTTCCCAAACCTTAAAAAGCATGATATATGTGTGTCAAATGGACTTTGGCCGCTAATAATAATAATAATGCTGGTATTTGCTAAGCGCTTACTATGTGCAGAGCACTGTTCTAAGTGCTGGGGTAGATACAGAGTAATCAGGTTGTCCCACATGAGGCTCACTGTTAATCCCCATTTTACAGATGAGGTAACTGGCACAGAGAAGTTAAGTGACTTGCCCACAGTCACACAGCTAAATGGCAGAGCCAGGATTCAAACTCATGACCTCTGACTCCCAAGCCCGGGCTCTTCCCACTGAGCCACGCTGCTAATCAATCAATGGTATTTACTAAGCACTTTGTGTGAACAGCACTGTACTAAGCGCTTGAGAGGGTCTAATACAACAAAATTAGTAGACATGTTCCCTGCCCATAACGAGTTTACAGTCTAGAAGACTTAGTAATTGGGGTTGCTCTGAGATTGTGTCAGAGTAGTGGGACCTGCTCTGACTCGTTAGCCACCACTAATGGAGCGAAGCAGGGTGGTGTGATGGGTTTGGTCCTGTTACACTTTACCACGACCCTGCGTGGCGGCCAAGTTTGGCAAGGGACCTAGACGCTGGTGTTGGAATATTCCTCTGATTCACGCCTCCTAATTAGTCTTAGCGGTAGTCATTAATGAGCAGATATACATGGTTGACTGTACCCTGAAGGCAAAAATGCAAGACCTGAAGAAACACTGAACCACGGCAGATTCGGCTCTATGGACTGATGGTAAACGAGCAGGAAAATGAAAGAAAGGCGAGGCATCGGGGAAACTCCTACTACGACCCAGGCCGCACACTTCGCTTCTCCAACTTCTTCGCCTGCTCACTGTATTTCAATCACACCCATCTCACCAACGACTCCTCCCTCTGGCCTGCGTTTCTCTCCCCTTTCAAACCCGACAGACCCGCCCTCTCCCCATCTTCAAAGCCATCCTAAAAGCACATCTCCTCCAAGAAGCCTTCCCCGACTAATCAACCCTTCACTTCCCTCTTCTCCCTCCCTGTGCACTTGGGTCTGTACCTCTTAAGCACTTTCCACCACACGACCCACATCACCTTTAAGCATTTTGATACCCCTGCCCACACCCCAGCCCCACAGCATTTAGGTACAGTCCATTATTTTCTGTAATATATTTTAACATCTGTCTACCCCCACTAGACTGTAAGCCCCTTGAGGTCAGGAATCTTGTCTACCAACTCTCTCGATTTGTACTCTCCCAAATGTCTAATACACTGCTCTGTAAACATTAAGCACTCAATAAATACCACTGATTGACTGAAACAACACTGCCCACATCTAAAGAGCTATCACAGGCTTTAGTCATTTCCTGTCCAATGATATGTTGCTATTTCCTGGGCCGTGATGTGAATCAAGGCCGTCAGCATAACCTTTGGCAGACTGTTAGTGAGAGCTTGCAGATGACAAGCAACGAGTTTCAGGCCAAACCGAAGGTCCGCGGAGCTTCTGCAGACAGGACGGTAAACACTCAAATACCACTGATGACGATGTCCACAAAGACGTCTGCTTTCTGGACTCATGCATCGGCCCCTCGTATGCTCTCTGATCAACGATCCATTCATTCGATCACATTTATTTCACGCTTACTGTGTGCAAGACAATTAACCAAGCACTTGGGAGAAGGCAATACAATAGCGTTGGTATAAACGTTCCCTGCCCACAACGAGCTTAGAGTGTAGAGGGGGAGATAGACATTAATATAAATAATAAAACATAAATATTCCACATCAAACTGTCGGATAGGATCGCACTCAATAAAGACTAGCAGTATCAATCAATGGTATTCAGTGGTTCCCCCCAAATATCCCCCCTTCTAGACCGTGAGTCCGCTGTTGGGTAGGGATTGTCTCTACCTGTTGCCGAATTGTACTTTCCAAGCGCTTAGTACAGTGCTCTGCACATAGTAAACGCTCAGTAAATACAATTGAATGAATGAAAAGCACTGTGTGCAGATGAAAAGCGCTTACCGTGTGCAGAGCACTGAACTAAATGAAAGTAAATGGAATTAATACCCATCTCAAACTGCTTCAATAGTAGGAGTGTGGCTCAGTGGAAAGAGCAGAGCAAGGGCTTGGGAGTCAGAGGTCGTGGATTCTAGGCCCAGCTCTGCCACATGTCTGCTGTGGGCAAGTTACTTAACTTCTCTGTGCCTCAGTTACCTCATCTGTAAAATGGGGATTAAGAGTGTGAGCCTCACCTGGAACGACCTGATAACCTCGTATCTCTCCCAGTGCACAGAACAGAGCTTGGCACATAGTGAGCGCTTAACAAATACCTACTGCCAATCCAGTCTACCACGGTCGCTGTGGATGGCCAGTTGAAATGGAGAAAGCAAAGCAAAGGACATAAAGGAAACACAAAGGATCCAGTGAAGTGTAGCTTCCAACAACTGAATGGTGGGAGACGATTAGGAGGGACTAAAAAAGGAATGCTTTTTTTTTAAGAAGAGATTAAGCTCCTTGGGACAGGCAGGGTTCACACCTACCATTTCTATTGTATTTTCTCAAGTGTCTAGTACAGTGCTCTGCAGCAATCAGTGCTCCGTAAATACCACCGACTGATTAATAATAATAATGATGATGGTATTTAAGCGCTTACTATGTGCCAAACACTGTTCTGAGTGAGGATTAATTTATGAGGCATATAAGACTAAGGGGCAGCACCAAATCCTTTCCAGCCATTGCAAAAAAGCCAAAACAACAGGGGGACGGTGCCTTTAGTAAGATTCAGCAGGTTCACTCTGGCTTTAACAGCCACTCTCAATGACGGCATCTTTGAAAAATCACACAATTTGGACTGCTTAAAGGAGAACATTGAAAGTTCTTTCTATAGTTGGTGTTATCACTACAATGTAACACTCTCTATACAAAGCAATCCAAGGACAAGTTTATCTATCTTCCATATGATTTCCCTTATCCCTAATTTTACATCCGCCTTCCCCAGAGTCTGTAAGTTCCCTATGGGCAGGGATCTGGCCTACCAACTCTGTTTTATTGTACTTCCCCAAGCGCCAATCCAGTGTTCTGCACAGAGTAAGCACTCCGATACCACTGATTGATTGACATTCAAGCAGTGTTGATTTTGCACTGCAGCAAAGGTAATTTTTTTTTAATTTTATAAAAAATGGTTAAAAAAATGAACGTTCCCCTTGGGGCAACTCCTTTTAGGCCTCTGTAAGGCAAATAGGGAAACTCTTTAAAGGCAAAAGGACTATCTGGGAAATTGTCAGATAAATCCTTCCATGACTTGGGGACTATAATGCAGAAGCTCATTTTGAGGAGCCATTTAACATTTCATTCTTTCAATCGTATTTTTTAAGCACTTACCGGGTTCAGAACACTGTACTAAGCCCTTGGGAAAGTACAATACAACAATAAAGAGGGACAATCCCCGACCACAATGAGCTCACAGTCTAGAGGAGGAGGGAGAAAAAGACCTAGAAGGCCACACAAGTGGGGTTAAAAGTCTGAGAATGAATCCAGGCGAGGGCTGTTGGAACTGCATGCTACAGACAGAACGGCAAGAACCTAGCGATACACCCGCTTGCATCTTTTTCTTTGTTTCTTGTTTCTTTGGCCAGTTGGAAAAAGAACAATTAGGGAAATGACTCAGAGAAGGAAGGAGAAAAGAGGAAAAGCCACAGAGAAAATTCAAATCAAGTAGCACGGTCAATTTTTGGCCACTGGTCCCATTTATTTCCGGGGTGAAAGTATTTTCTCGCTTACATCCATTTCACCTGTACTCCTTTGGAACAGGAGTACATTTATAAGCACTCTGCTGATCTGTAAGTCATCTTCAAGCCCTTCTGAACTCACATCGCCCCCAAGAAGCCTTCCCTGATGAGAAAATAATCCCCCCAAATCTCAGCAACACTTTCATCTTACTTGCTCTGTTTTGCTGTCTGTCTCTCCCCCTTTTAGACTGCAAGCCCGCTGTTGATCAGGGATTGTCTCTGTTGCCGAGTTGTACATTCCAAGCGCTTAGTACAGTGCTCTGCACACAATAATCGCTCAATAAATACAATTGAATAAATGAATGAATCCTACCTGAGCTCCTGACCTGCCCATGATCTCCCTCCCGCCCCTACTTCTGGTAGCACTTATGTACATATCTTATGTCTTCTCTTACTTCCTCCTTCCTGAAATGTACTTTGATGGCTGTCTCCAGTAAGGTCTTTGAAGGCAGAGGTCCTGTTTACTAATTTTATTGTACTCAACCAATAGTGCCCTGCATACCATAGACACTCAGTAAATACTACTGAGTTAAACCACTTGTAAATTTCCCAAACAAGGGGGTATTTTTTGGCAGACTCCCTGTTTGGAGAACCAGGAAAGCCTACTCTGTCATTTCTTCACACTAAATTTGTACTCAGATAATACTGCTTCATAATCAAATGCTACACTTAATATATTAACAATCAGAGGAAACATCTTCAAAGATATGGAGAGGTTTCAAATTTGAACTTAAGATCACTAAAAAAGTTGAGACACATATAGGACAAAAGATGCTTTTCTATATTTGATAGAGAAACGCCAATTAAGATAACGCCACTTAGCCTCTAGTAACATTTTCGTTCCACTAGGTTTGACAACAGCATTTTATGATTGCTTTTCAAGCTCAGCAGAAATGCATTGTCATTTCTAGGGGCTAAATTTGTAACCGATAACGAAGTTCCTCAGCTCCAGGCTTCTAAATCATCCTGAGTATTAGATTACTTTTTCATTATTAATAGGATGGGAACACCGGTACTCCTTTTACAAAGGAGAGAAGCTTTCAGACATTACACAAAAGTCTACTACATTAAGTTTATTTAAAAGATTTTTTCTTTGCAACCCAAGTAGCATCTGAACCAAGACGACAAATCCTAGAACGAATCCCAAAACGGTCATACGATTCACCACTAACAAAATATATTTATTTCTTTAAGAAACAAAAGGGAACAGAGGGCCATGTCAACTATATAGACGATGTGCAACCTCACACTCGGCCAGCAGGACTTGGTTTGGTTCCCACGTCCTGTTCTGAATAAGTATTTTAGGAACTATGTACTTAGAAGCAGGGATCAAAATAGGACATTACTCTGTATCCACTGCCAGCCCCTCCTAAACCACAGCCATTAACTGTAATTTAAAAAAAAATATGCACACTGTATGACTAACATCCTAAGGAAACTCTAGAGTGGCCAAGAGTGGGAGAGAAGTAAAGAGATATAAAAAAAGATTTTTAAATAATTAAAAACGAGACAGTCCCCATTTCTTTTAGTATATCTCTATCTACTTCCACTTGGGGAGGAAGAAAATACAAACCAAACTATACTTTCCTTTTCAACTTGTGAATTCACTTGAACAAAACTAAGTTTGTGAGTCCAAGCATTAAAAAAAAATCACACATCGTGCTTTTTCATTGGTAAGGTGGGCAAGAGGGTAGTCTGAAATGTGAAAACAGAATCAAGAAGGAAATAAAAAAAATCAGAGAATGTAATTTGCTCTAAACAAGGCTTCAGTTACCGACACTTTCAAAACAACACATTTCTATCAAACGTACTTGTAATTGTGGCTGCTAAATCAGGCCACATCAGAAAACGGTATAATCGCTTTAAATTAAGAAATAAAAAAGTAGTTACCTTATTACAATAAAGCATCCAAAGTTCAAAGAGCCTCTCTCTGGATGCCATTCCTCTTTTACCTCCTCCAGTTTACTTTTTCAAAAAAAAAGTATTCAAGACGTTACCAAGTTCATTTTATTTTCCACTTTTCTAGTGTTTACATAAAAAACTCAACACAGTGGCAAAAAGAAATGGGCCGCGTCTCCTGGGTAATTGCAACAGCTTCTCAACTTCTTCCCCAACGGCACTCTGGAGGCGAAAGAGATCTGCGAAAGAGAAAATACCCTTAGGTTTATGCTGCAAAAAGGTGTCCCCTTCCCCTCAGCACTGTGATTATTTGTGCATATTATTTATTACCCTGTTCATTTTGTTAATGAGGTGTATATCTCCTTGATTCTATTTATCTTGATGATGTTGTCTTGTTTTCCTCTGCTGTCTCCCCCGTTTAGACTGTGAGCCCATCGTTGGGCAGAGATGGTCTCTATCTGTTGCCGAATAGTACATTCCAAGCGCTTAGTACAGTGCCCTGCACATAGTAAGCACTCAATAAATACTACTGAAGCAATGATTCAGGTCCAAATAAAAAAGTCTAGCTCGCTGGAGAACAGTGAAGAGCAATTTAACACCTCTTCAATCCCCTAGGAACGAACATTAAGCTAAACATCCATTTAAAGATCACGAGAGCGGGTGTTTCTGACACACCTTGCAATTACTTAGCAAGCGGCCAAATCCAATTCAAAGTCGACCCGGAACTTGGGTCGACAGGGCTAAACAGCTGAGAAGCAGCAGAGCTCAGTGGAAAGAGCCCGGGGTTGGGAGACGGAGGTCATGGGTTCGAATCCCCACTCCGCCGCTTGCCAGCTGGAAGTCGCTTCGCTGGGCCTCCGTTACTTCATCTGGAAAATGGGGATTAAGACTGTAAGCCCCACATGGGACTACCTGATCGCTTTGATTCCACCCAGCGCTTAAAACAGTGCTTTGCACAGAGTAAGCGCTTAACAAAAACCAACTTTTATTTTTATTTTATGGGTTCTAATCCCGGCTCCGCCGCTTGCCAGCTGTGTGACTTTGGGCAAGTCACTTCACTTCTCTGGGCCTCAGTTCCCTCATCTGGAAAATGGGGATGAAGACTGGGAGCCCCACGTGGGACAACCTGATGATCTTGTATCTACCCCAGCGCTTAGAACAGTGCCTGGCACACAGTAAGCGCTGAACAAATACTTGAGAAGCAGCGTAGCTCAGTGGAAAGAGCCCGCGCTTAGGAGTCAGAGGTCATGGGTTCGATTTCCACCTCCGCCACTTGTCAGCTGGATGACTGTGGGCAAGTCACTTCTCTGTGCCTCAGTTCCCCCTTCTGTAAAATGGGGATCAAGACTGTGAGCTCCACCTGATGACCCTGTATCTACCCCAGCGCTTAGAACAGTGCTCTGCACATAGTAAGCGCTTAACCTATACGAACAATATTATTATTATTATTATTAAAATGGGGATGAAAATCGTGAGCCCCACGTGGGACCATCTGATCACCTTGTACGGGATCCCCCCCAGCGCTTAGAACAGTGCTAGGCACAGAGTGAGCACTTAAATACCACCAACATAAACGGTAAAAATGGGGTTTTTTTGATGTCGATAATTCCTCTAAGGGGGGGGGGGGGAAGAAACCAGCAGCACGGGAGGAACGAAGGGCCACATTGGCCCTTTGGCTGGTTCTGGTTCTCCTCCCTTTCCCTCTGCTCCTCCCCCTCTCCCTTCCCCTCAGCACTGCGATCATTTGGATAGATTTTTATTACCTATTTATTTTGTTAATGAGGTGTGCATCCCCATGATTCTATGTATCGCGATTAAGTTGTCTTGTTTTTGTCCATCTGTCTCCCCCGATTACACTGTGAGCCCGTCATTGGGCAGGGATTGCCTCTATCTGTTGCCCAATTGTCGACTCCAAGCGCTTAGTACAGTGCTCTGCACCTAGTAAGCGCTCAATAAATACTACTGAATGAATGAATGAATGAATTCTGGGGAGGCTTAGAAAGAGTTGTCAGGGCGTTCAAGGGGCAAGAGCCCGGGCTGGGGAGTCACAGATCCTGGGTTCGAATCCCGCCGCTGCCACTTGTCGACTGTGGGCAAGTCACTTCTCCGGGCCTCAGTTTCCTCATCTGCAAAATGGGGATGAAGACTGGGAGCCTCACGTGGGACAACCTGATGACCCTCTACCGCAGCGCTTAGAGCAGTGCGCTGCACCTAGTAAGCGCTTAACATATACGAACAATATTGTTTTTCTGTCTCCGAAGCAAAAACCTGATGGGGGGAAGGGGGGGAGCTGTTTGGAGAGGAGATGGGGGGGTGGGGGGTCTTTAAGCCGGACCAGAGAGTGGAAGCGCCCCTGGGGCCCCGCCAGCAGTGGAAGGGCAGGGGCGAGTCCCCCTCCCGCCCCCGTCCCCGATCCCACCCCCGGCCGCTCTCACATTGGGGTCGGCGGAGCGGCCGCCGCCGCCGCCTCCTGCTCCCCGTCTGTCGGTCGGTGGTTCGGTGGATCGATCGATCGATCGATCGGTCTATCGGTCAGTCGGCGGACGAACCCTCCCCTCCGCCCGCCCCGGGCAGCCCGCGGCCCCCACGGCGCCTGCGCGGCCCCGGCGAGGGGCGGGGCCCGGAGGGGGGGCGGGCCCCCCGGCGGCCACCAATAGGCGCAGCCCGTCCGATTACGCCGCGGCTCCTCATTGGCCGGTCCGGGGGAAGGGGCGGGGCCTCGTTCCCCCTCCCGCCCCCCCATTCCCGTTCCTCCGCATTCCAGCCGTCGCCATCGCTGTGGGAGGGGATGGAGGGGGGGCTGCGGGGCTGACGTCACCGGCCTCCTCGGGGAGGGGGGAGCTGGAGCCGCCCCGCGTGACGTCATTTCCTGCGGCCATCTTAACTGAGGGCGGTGAAGCCCGGGTGAGGGGCGGTTCGTCTGCCAGTCCTAATGATAATCATCATGTTGGCATTTGTTCAGCGCTTACTAGGTGCAGAGCACCGTTCTAAGTGCTGGGGGAGATAGAAGGGCATCAGGTTGTCCCACGTGGGGCTCACAGTTAATCCCCATTTTACAGATGAGGGAACTGAGGCACAGAGAAGTCAAGTGACTTGCCCACAGTCACACAGCTGACAAATAATAATAATGTTGGTATTTGTTAAGCGCTTACTATGTGCCGAGCACTGTTCTAAGCGCTGGGGGAGATACAGGGTCATCAGGTTGTCCCACATGAGGCTCACAGTTAATCCCCATTTTACAGATGAGGGAACTGAGGCACAGAGAAGTCAAGTGACTTGCCCACAGTCACACAGCTGACAAATAATAATAATAATGTTGGTATTTGTTAAGCGCTTACTATGTGCCGAGCACTGTTCTAAGCGCTGGGGGAGATACAGGGTCATCAGGTTGTCCCACATGAGGCTCACAGTTAATCCCCATTTTACAGATGAGGGAACTGAGGCCCAGAGAAGTGAAGTGACTTGTCCACAGTCACACAGCTGACAAGTGGCAGAACCGGGAGTCAAACCCATGACCTCTGACTCCAAAGCCCAGGCTCTTTCCACTGAGCCAAGATACAGGGTCCATCGGGTTACCCCACATGAGGCTCACAGTCTTCATCCCCATTTTACAGATGAGGGAACTGAGGCACAAAGAAGTGAAGTGACTTGCCCACAGTCACACAACTGAGAAGGGGTAGAGTTGGGATTTGAACCCATGACCTCTGACTCCCAACCCCGGACTCTTTCCCCTGAGCCACAAGAACCCATGTCCGCTGACTCCCAAGGCCATGCTCTTTCCACTAAGCCACGCTGCTTCTCTGCATGGGGCTCACAGTCTTCATCCCCATTTTACAGATGAGGTAGCTGAGGCCCAGAGAAGTGAAGTGACTCACCCAAAATCACACAGCTGGCAAGTGGTGAAGTCAGGATTAGAACCCATGACCTCTGACTCCCAAGCCTAAGCACTGGGGTGGATATGAGCAAATAGGGTTGGACCCAGCCCCTGTCTCATGTGGGGCTCGCAGTCTCCATCCTCATTTTACAGATGAGGGAACTGAGGTCCAGAGAGATGATGATAGTGGTGGTATTTGTCAAGCGCTTACGATGTGCCAAGCACTGTTCTAAGCACTGAAGGAGATACAAGGTCATCAGGTTATCCCACGTGGGGTTCACAGTCTTCGACCCCATTTTAATGATGAGGGAACTGAGGCACAGAGAAGTTAGATGACTTGCCGAAGGTCACACGACAGACACGGGGCGGAGCAGAATAAGAACGCATGACCTTCTGACTCCCAGGCCTGGGCTTTATCCACGACACCATAGACAAGCTGAGATTTGTCATCCCTTCCTGGGCACGAGCTCCGCCCTCCTATACTCTCGTCTTCAATTGACGTGATTTTAGTGGCTCTCTCTTCAGTCAATCAATCGATCAGTGGTATTTATTGAGTGCTTACTGTGTACAGGGCATTGTACTAAGCACCTCGGAAAAGACAATGCAATATTCATCCTCCTCATCAAATGTCCCCGATGCCCAAATAAATGACTGTCACATGGCTGTCATCTCCATGGCGCTTCACCTCTAGGGGAAGGAAAGCGTCAAAACCATTGAGCCTCCTGATAATAATAATAATTATGGTACTTTTTAGGCGCTTACTATGGACCAAGCACTGTCCTAAGCGCTGGAGTAGATACAAGTTAATCAGGTTGGGCACAGTCCTTGTCTCACATGGGGCTCACAGTCTCAACCTCAATTTTACACAGATGAGATGAATAATAATAATGGTGGTATTTGTTAAGTGCTTACTAGGTGCAAAGCACTGTTCTAAGCACTGGGGGGATGCAAGGTGAACAGCCTGTCCCACATGGGGCTCACAGTTTTAATCCCCATTTTCCAGATGAGGTAACTGAGGCACCGAGAAGTGAAGTGACTTGCTCAAAGTCACACCTCTGGCAAGCAGCGGAGCGGAGATTAGAACCCATGACCTCTGACTCCCAAGCCCGGGCTCTTGCCACTGAGCCACTCTACATCTCTAAGCACAAAGCAGTTAGAACAGTACAGTTAAGTGACTGGCCCAAGAAGCAGCGTGGCTCAGTGGCAAGAGCCCGGGCTTTGGAGTCAGAGATCATGGGTTCGAATCCTGTCTCTGCCACTTGTCAGCTGTGTGACTGTGGGCAAGTCACTTAACTTCTCTGTTCCTCAGTTACCTCATCTGTAAAATGGGGATTAAGACTGTGAGCCCCACGTGGGACGACTTGATTCCCCTGTGCCTACCCTAGCGCTTAGAACGGTGCTCTGCACATAGCAAGCGCTTAACAAATACCAACATTATTATTATAACTGGTGGAGGGGGGATTAGAACCCATGACCTTCTGACTCCCTGACCTGTGCGCTAGCCACAGCACTATGCTGCTTGTCAATGCCACTTAGTGTTCTCAAGATACACTGTTCCTTTCTTTTCCTCCAGGCCCCTGACCGCCACCCTCCCGACCACCGGGGAGCCTCTTCTCATCAACATCAGTGCTATCTATTGAGTGTTTACTATATGCACAACATTCATTCATTCACTCAATCTTATCTATTGAGCGCTTACTATGTGCAGAGCACTGTACTAAGCTCTTGGAATGTACAATTGGGCAACAGATAGAGACAGTCCCTGTCCAACAACGGGCTCGCGGTCTAAACGGGGGAGACAGACGGCAAAACAAAACAGAACAAAACAGAACGAGTAGTCTGGCCTAAATATCAAGATAAATAGAATCACAGATATAGACACATCATTGACAAAATAGAGTAATAAATGATGTATACAAATGTACACAGTGCTGTGGGGAGGGGAAGGGGAAGAGCAGGGGGCGGGAGAAGGGGGGGGATGGGGAGGGGAGGAGGAACAGAGAGAAAGGGGGGACTCAGTGTGGGAAGGCCTCCTGGAGGAGGTGAGCTCTGAGTAGGGCTTGGAAGAGGGGAAGAGAGTGAGTTTGGCGGAGGTGAGGAGGGAGGGCATTCGGGGACAGCGGGAGGATGTGGGCCGGGGGTCGACGGCGAGATAGGCGAGAACGGCGAGAACAGGGGATCGTGAGGAGGTGAGTGACAGAGGAGCGGAGCGTGCGGGGTGGGCGGTAGAAAGAGAGAAGGGAGGAGAGGTAGGAAGGGGCAAGGTGATGGAGAGCCTCGAAGTCCAGAGTGAGAAGTTTTTATTTTGTGTGGAGGTCGATAGGCAACCACTGGACGTTTTTAAGAAGGGGAGTGACAGGCCCAGAGAGTTTCTGCAGGAAGGTGAGCCGGGCAGCGGAATGAAGAATAGTCTGGAGCTGGGAGGGACAGAGACAGGAGGAAGGGAGATCAGAGAGCAGGCTGACACGATAATCCAGCCGGGATATTGTGAGAGTCTGTAACAGTGAGATAGTCGTTTGGGTGGAGAGGAAAGGGAGGATCTTGGCGATATTGTAAAGGTGAGACAGGCAGCTCTCCGTGACAGATCGGATGTGTGGGGTGAATGAGAGAGCCCAGTCAAGGAGGACACCGAGGTTGCGGGCTTGAGAGGCGGGAGGGTTGGTCGTGCCGTCCACCATGACGGGGAAGTCAGGGAGAGGACAGGGTTTGGGAGGAAAGATAAGGAGCTCAATCTTAGAAAGGTAAGATTTTCATCAACATCAGTGATATTTATTGAGTGTTTACTATGTGCACAGCACTGTACTAAGAGCTTGGGAGAGTACACCAGTCGGAGCAGACATGTTTTAATAATAATAATAATAATAATGTTGGTATTTGTTAAGCGCTTACTATGTGCCGAGCACTGTTCTAAGCGCTGGGGTAGACACAGTGGAATCAGGTTGTCCCACGTGGGGCTCACAGTCTTAATCCCATTTTACAGATGAGGGAACTGAGGCCCAGAGAAGTGAAGTGACTTGCCCACAGTCACACAGCTGATAAGTGGCAGAGCTGGGATTCAAACTCATGAGCCCTGACTCCCAAGCCCGTGCTCTTTCCAATGAGCCACGCTGCTTCCCTGCCCCCCGCCCCATTCACCTAACCTCCAACCACGCCGCCTCTCCAGGAACCGGCACTGGCTCTCCTCTGGACCACGGGGAAGACGCCATCCCAATCAATCACTGCTATCGATTAAGTGCTTACTGTGTGCAGAGCACCGTCCTAACCAGCGTCCTCCCGTCACCTCACCACATATCCAATCTGTTACCAAATCCTGTCAGTTTCACCTTCACAGCGTCGCCCAGATCCGTCCTTTCCTCTCCATCCAAACCACTACCACATTAGGGCAGTCCTCATCCTATCCCGCCTGGCTTACTGCATCAGCCTCCTTGTGGACCTCCCAGCCTCCCGCCTCTCCTCACTTCAGGTCTTCGTTCACTCTGCTGCTCGGCTCATTTTTTTACAGAAATGCTCAGGACACGTCCTCCGCTCCTCAAAAAACTCCAGTGGTTGCCATCCACTTCTGCAACACACAAAAACTCCTCACCATTGGCTTTAAAGCCCTCCATCTTCTTACCCCCTCCTACCTCACCTCGCTTCTCTCCTCCTATAACCCGACCTGCACTCTTCGCTCCTCTAATTCTAATCTTCTCACTGTGCCTCGGTCTCGCCCATCTCGCGCCGACTCCTAGCCCACGCCTGCCCCTGGCCTGGAGTGCCCTCCCTCCTCAAACCCGCCAGACAATTACTGTCCCTTACCTTAACCCTTCAAATCCTTACCGAAGGCCCATCTCCTCCAAGATGCCTTCCAAGACTAACCCCCAGTTTTCCATATCTCCCACTCCCTTCTGCATCACCCTGACTTGCTCCCTTTGCTCTTCTCCCCTCCCAGGCCCACAGAATTTATATACATATCTGTCCTTTTATTTATCTATACTGATGTCTGTCCTCCCCCCTCTAGAGAAGCAGCGTGGCTCAGTGGAACGAGCATGGTTTTTGGAGTCAGCGGTCATGGGTTCGAATCCCAGCTCTGCCACTTGGCAAGTCACTTAGCTTCTCTGTGCCTCAGTGACCTCATCTGGAAAATGGGGATGAAGACTGTGAGCCTCACGTGGGACAACCTGATTACCCTGTATCTACCCCAGCGCTTAGAACAGTGCTCTGCACATAGTATGTGCTTAACAAATACCAACATTATTATTTATTATTAGACTGTAAGCTCCCTGTGGTCAGGGAATGTGACTGCTTGTGATATTCTCTGAAGCGCTTAGTACAGCTCTGTGACTTTGGGCAAGTCACTTCACTTCTCTGTGTCTCAGTTACCCCATCTGTCAAATGGGGATGAAGACTGTGAGCCCCACGTGGGACAACCTGACCTCCTTGTATCCTCCCCAGTGCTTAGAACAGTGCTTTGCACATAGTAAGCGCTTAACAAATGCCATCATTATTATTATTATTATTACAGTGTTCTGCACACAGTAAGCGTTCAATACATCCAATTGAATGAACGAATTAATGCGTTGGAAGGAGAAGGGGTGTCACTTAATGGAGAGAGCACAGGACTGCGAGTCAGAAAGACCCGGGTTCTAATTCTGGCTCCGCCATTGTCTACTGTGTAACTTTGGGCAAATCACTTCACTTCTCTGGGCCTGAGTTACCTCATCTATAAAAATGGGGATTAAGACTGTGAGCCCCATGTGGGACAGAAACTGTGTACAACCTGATTGGCTTGTATCCACCCCGGGATTTAGTAAACTGCCAGGCACATTGTGAGCACTTAATAAATACCAAAGTTATTAATCATTATCATTATTACCTGGGTTCTAATCCCAGATCCGCCACTGGTTTACTGTGTCAATTTTTCTAGGTCTCAATTACCTCATCTGTAAAATGGGGATTAAGAGTGTGAGCCCCATGTGGGCCAGGGACTGTGTCCAATTTGATTAGCTCATATCTAGCCCAGAGTTTAGTACAGGGCCTGGCATATAGAAAGAGCTTAATAAATTCCATAAAAAAAAAATGGGAGAGTACAAAATAACGGAGTTAGTAGATGTGTTCCCTGCCCACAAGGAGATCGTTCCACCCTCACCACCACCCGGGAAGGAAAGAGGAAAACACTCACAGCAAGAGACTTCCACAAGCCCCAGGAGACTGGTGGCTGCTTTAGTGGTTGCTGTGGCTATGGGTGTGTCCTCAAGGAGCCTGAAATTCTGCTGCTTTAGCCACAGCACCCTGCTGATAGGGCTTCTATTTTTTGTGTTTTTCTCTGCTGTGTTTTAACATCTCATCAATCCCGATGTGATTTGAGCTCTCCGAGGAAGGCCAGAGAAGCAGCGTGGCTCAATGGAAAGAGCCTGGGCTTGGGAGTCAGAGGTCGTGGGTTCTAATCCCTGCTCTGCAACTTGACACCTGGGTGACTCTGGGCAAGTCACCTCACTTCTCTGTGCCTCAGTACCCTCATCTGTAAAATGGGGATTAATAATAATAATTATTATTATGGTATTTGTTAAGTGCTTACTATGTGCAGAGCACTGTTCTAAGTGCTGGGGTAATCAGATTATCCCACGTGGGGCTCACATTTTTTAATCCCCATTTTTACAGATGAGCTAACTGAGGCACAGAGAAGTTAAGTGACTTGCCCAAGGTCACCCAGCAGACAAGTGGCAGAGCCGGAATTAGAACCCATGACTTCCAAGCCCGTGCTCTTTCCACTAAGCCACGCTATTTAAGACTGTGAGTCCTGCGTGGGACAACCTGATTACCTTGTATCCACCCCCCAGTGCTTAGAACAGTGCTTGGCACTTAAATACCATCACTATTATTATTATGTCTAATTCTCAGCCAGTACTTAGTACTGTGTCCTTACACAGTGAGCACAATAAATACTATTACTATTTTGCTAGGAGTTCACACAGTACTTATGGGCCTTCTGAGGGCACCACAATGTACTAAGCATTTGGGAAAACACAACTGAAGCAAGGGACGCTGACATTCATCAGTGTTATTTACTGAGTGATTACTATTTACTTAGGGCTTGGGATGTATTGTACCTTTCCTGATTTGTGAAGCGCTTACCATGTGCCAAGCATGAGCCTAAAGTCTAGAGACCATGGAAGGTTATACTCTAAATCACTGAGTGGGACAGTCAATCAGTCAATCAATGGTATTTATTGAATGCTGACTTTTTTTTTTGATAGTATTTGTTAAGCACTTGCTATGTGCCAGGCTCTGTACTAAGCACTGGGGTAGATACAAGCTAATCAGGTTGGACACACTCCCTATCCCACATGGGGTCCATAATCTTAAGGCCCATTTTAGAGGTGAGGTAACAGGCCCAGAGAAGTTAAGTGACTTCCCTAAGGTCACACAGCAGACAAGGATTAGAACCCAGTTCCTCTGACTCCCAGGCCCAGGTTCTATCCACCAGGCCATGCTACTTACCGTGTGCAGAGCACTGTACCAAATGCTTGGGAAAGTACTGTACAATAGAGTTGGTAGATACAATTCCTGCCCACAAGGAGCTTAGAGTCTAGAAGGGGAGATTCACATTAATGCAATTACAGATAGGAGAAATGGCAACGTATAAAGATATTCATTCAGTCAATTGTATTTTTTGAGCACTTACTGTGTGCAGAGCACGATGCTAAGCAGTTGGAAGAGAACAACGCAACAATATAACACGTTCCTTGCCCATAGTGAGTTTACAGTCTAGAAGGGGAGCGAGACATTAATATAAATACATAAAATTACAGATATGGACATAAGTGCTGTGGGGCTGGGAGTGGGGGCTGAATAAGGGATGAAAATCAGGGTGATGCAGAAGGGAGTGGGAGCAGAGGGCTTAGGGAAGGCCTCTTGGAGGAGATGGGCCTTCAGAAAGACTTTGAAGTGAGAGTAATCGTCTGGCAGATATGAGGAGGAAGGACATTCCAGGCCAGAGGCAGGATGTGGAAGAAAGGTCGGCGGTGAGATAGATGAGGTCAAGGTACCGTGAGAAGGTTAATTTTATTAGTGAAGTGGGCGGGTTGGGTTGTAATAGGAGAGTAGAGAGATGAGGTAGGAGGGGGCAAGGTGATTGACTGCTTTAAACTAAATGGTGAGGAGTTTTTGTTTGATGCAGAGGTGGTTGGGCAACCACCAGAGTTTCTTAGGGAGTGGGGAAACAAGTCTTGAATGTTTTTGAAGAAAAATGATCCGGGCAGCAGAGTGAACTATGGACTGGAGCAGGGAGAGGCAGGAGGCGGGGAGGTCGGCAAGGAGGCTGAAGCAATAATCAAGGGGGGATAGGAGAAGTGACTGGATTAACACTGGATGGAGAGGAAAGGGTGGCCTTTAGCAGCATTACGAAGGTCAAACAGAAATACTTCCGCCACTAGCGAGTCTGCCCGCCTCAGGAATTCTCTCCGGATTCTGCCGTCAGGATCCTTTGCCAGCAGCGCCCAGGTTCCGAAAATTGGGCCCTGACAGCCACATGCTGCCATGATCCAGTGGGACTCTCCCTGCCCCCTTCAAAATGCAGCCGGCAGATCTCTAGCTGCCTCTAACCCCTGAGTCCATCCCATGAGAAGCAGGAAAGGCCTTCAGGGAACAAACACAGGCCTGGAAGTCAGAGGAACTGGGTTTAATCCAAGCTCTGCCAAGTGCTTGCCGTGTGATCTTGGGCAAGTCACTTCACTTCTCTGGGCCTCAGTTTTCTCAACTGTAAAATGAGGATTCAATCCTACTTCCTCTTACTTAAACTGGGACCCCATAGTGAGATTAGGACTGTATCCAACCTGATTAATTTATATCTTCCCCAGTGCTAAGTGAGCTTAGCGTTTAAACAAATATAATAATAATAATAACACTATAACATAATAATAAACAATGGGTTCTTATCACTGTCAATGTGCAGCGAGCGGTGAAAGCAATAGCAGCAACCAAGATAGGATAGATGAGTTTTTTTCTTCCCTCTCCTTCCTTCTGTCCTTCTCTCCCTCCCTATCTCCCTCCCTTTCTCCTTTCCTTCCTTCCTTCCATTTTTTCCCAACCTTCCACTTCTGCTCCACCTTCCACTTTGTCCACCATTTCTCTATCCTCCATCCATTCTTTTTTTTTCTATATTTTTCTCTTTCCTGCCATTTCATCCCCACCCCCGGAGATCTCACTAGTCCCCTCTCCTGTAAATTTCATATGATAAAAACAAATGCAAAATCATTAAACAAGCCTTTCTGTAATAGTGTCCTTAGCGATAAAGCAGCAAAGCAGCTGGGAAAAGCAAAGCAGAAGGTCTGCAAAAATCCTCAATTGTGAAATCTACGAACAGCTGGAAGTGGGTGGATTATTACAATCTGGGACCACATAGTAAAAAGATATAGATATCTGGAGTTTTTCCAAGCACCCAGTCCTCAATTAATATTCATCATCATCATCATCACCAGTGATTTACTGGTGCTTTCTGGGCTCAATGGGGGCAGGTAGCTCTGAACAAGACACTTGGGAGTATAAATTAAAAGTAAACGAGCCCCAGTCCTAGTCTTAGGAGAGCTTTCAATCAAATAAGCTCCTTAAGAGGAGGGAACATGTCTTACCTACTCTGTTATATTGTACACTCCCAAGCGCTTAGTACAGAGCTCTGCACACAGTAAATGCTCAATAAATGCCACTGATTGACTAGATAATTTGTAGATGATTCCTATAAATGCAGAATATGGAGTGGGAGTTATACCAGTTGCTTAATTTGTCCTGAAATAGGCGTGACTGTTTGAAACACAAATAATAATAATAATAATTATGGTATTTGTTAAGCGCTTACTCTGTGCCAAGCACTGTACCAAGCCCTGGGGTAGAGACAAGGTAATCAGGTCACCATGTGTGGGGCTCATTTTAATCTCCATTTTATAGATGAGGGAACTGAGGCACAGGGAAGGTAAGTGACTTGCCCAAGGTCACACAGCACATGAGTGGCAGAGCCGGGATTAGAACCCACCACTTCTGACTCCCAAGCCCGTCCTCTTGCCAGTAGGCTATGCTGCTTCTCTATGCAATGGGTCTTGTATCAGAGCAGCAGAAATACAACACTCCCAGAGGGCCCAGGGCTAGCAGTTATTAATTCCAGAAGTCCTGGTGTTGAGCCCTGGGAGAAATGAATACTCATTGTAACATAATGAGGGGTTTAATCAGGGAAACTGAGTTCTAATTCCGACTTCACCACTTTCCTGCTGGATGATTTTGGCAAGTCACTTAGTTCACTTAGTCACTTAATTGTGCTCAGTTTCCTCATCTGTAAAATGGGGATTCCCCCTCTCAGGATGGCACCTGGAGAGTTTCCAGTTTCCAGTACTTTACCAATCTCGACTATAGGAGCGAGAGTCAAGCAGAGGCATACACGTTCCATGGTGAAGCAGCGTAGCTTAGTGGATAGATCACGGGCCTGGGAGTCAGAAGGTCAGGGGTTCTAATCCCAGCTCTGCCACTTGTCTGCTGTGTGACCCTGGGAAAGTCACTTGCACTTCTTTGGGCCTCAGTTACCTCATCTGTAAAATGGAAGTTAAGAGTGTGAGCCCTAGATGGGACAGGGACTGTGTCCAACCCGACTAACTTGTATCTATCCCAGTGCTTAGAACGGTGTTTGGCATGTAGTAGGCACTTAACAAGTATCATCATTATTACTGGGCAGTGGCTAGCGAATGGAAAGCAATCTGCACCAAGTTAAAACTCCCCTGTGCTGAGCAGCAGCGGCACGGGAGGGAGTCGAGGACGGAGACTCAAGTTTATTGTGCGGAAGGTGGCAATGGAAAAACCACTTCTGGATTTTTAATCAAGAAAATTCTCTGGATCCACTACCGGAACGATAGCAGATGGAGGTGGGACATTCTGGGAGAGATGTGTCCGTGGAGTCGCTAAGGGCCGGAGACAACTCAGCTTAAAACTAGAGACGAGGGGGATTAAACACCTGTTTTCCCTCCCCCTTTCCTTCAACTGTGAGCCTCATGTGGGACAGGCACTGTGTTGGACCTGATCATTTTGTATCTACATAGTAAGCACTAAACAAGAGTAGCTTGGGAAACAATGTGACCTAGTGGAAATAGCACAGGCCTGGGAGTCAGAGGACCTGGGTTCTAATTCTGATTCTGCCAAGTGACTGCTGTGTGACCTCAGCAAGTCACCTAACTTCTCTGGCCTCAGTTACCCCATCGCGAAAATGGGGTTTCAATCCTACTCCCTCCTACTTAGACTGTGAGCCCCATGTTAGACAAGGACTGTGTCTAATCTGAATAATTTGTATCTACCCCAGTGTTTAGAACAGTGCTTGGCAGTGTGGCCTAGTGAGATGCAGCGTGGCCTAGTGCATAGAGCATGAGCCTGGGAGACAGGAGGATCTGGGTTCTAATTCTGGCTCTGCCACGTGTCTGTTGTGCGACCTCAGACAAGTCACTTAATTTCTCTGGGGCTCAGTTACTCCATCCCAAAAATGGAGTTTCAATCCTACTCCCTCCTACTTAGATTGTGAGCCCCTTGCCACTTCTCAATTACCTCATCTCTAAAATGGGGATTAAGATTGTGAGCCCCATGTCCAATAAGATTATCCCAGTACTTAGAACGGTGATTAGCACATAGTAATCGCTTAAGAAATACCATAAAAAAAATAAGTGGTCGATAGGTACTAGCATTTAACAAAGACCGTAATAATCCTCTTCCTCCTCTCTCTGATTGAGAGGATTAGCTGTCCCAGACTTGCAACAAAGGTGTATGTATAAATACATAGTTGTTCTTTGCACTCCAAGGAGATGTTACTGCCGGTGAAATTTTCCGTACGTGGGTGCATGGCTTGACAAACAACAGAAGTACTAATTTGAGACCTATGAGATCCTGCTCAGTTTTAAACCCTGATTTACAGGTAGTTTGTATGCAAGAGCAAAGGAGTCACATAACTAAATTAAGGCTTTAGAAAAAACCCATTCATATGTCTGAACAGAATTGTGGGGCAATATTTTTAGACCAAGACACCTACATTTTGATTCCACCAAAGAGATGTGGATTCAATGAAAATTATAGGAAAGGGAGGTTGAACATGTTTATTTTATGCCTTTTGGGAACTTTCATGCAACCTAAATGGATTTTAGTTTTCCCCAAATGTGGAAGGCATTAAACTTCTGGAACCAATTTGTGGTACTGTTCATTCATTTTTTCAAGAATTATTAAATTATATAATTATTAAAGTATGAATAGTAAATGATCTATTTATATTAATGTCTATCTCCCCTCTAGACTTTAAACTCACTGTACACAGAGAACCTGTCTAACAACTCTGTTGTATTGGACTCTCCCAAGTGCTTAGTACAGTGCTCTGCACAGAGCAAGGGTTCAGTAAATACCACTGATGATGAAGTATTTCATCTAATTCAAACTTCAGTTTCCCAGGTCTCCTTAATATACAATCACCAAGGTCAAAAGGATAAAACATTTGGCAAGCTGAATTTTCCTTTAGTTTTTTCATAAGACCTATCGTGGGACTATGGTTATTTCTTTAAAGTACTCTGTGGCTGTTTATGAAAACAAATAGAAGAACGTAAGATCTATAATGGATCAGAACATTGGTCCCTAGTTATTGCCAGCATTCTGTCCCTGGCACTGGATGCTGGGGAAGAGTGAGATGTTTTGCCATCTTTGACATCCATTTTGCCAACTCTCTATCAATCAATGATATTTATTGATATTTATCGTGTGCAGAGCACTGTAATGAGAGCTTGGGAGAGTGCAGTAGAACAAAGTTGGTAGACATGGTCCCCGTCTTCAAGGAATTGAGAGTCTAGAGGGGGAGACAGATGTGAAAGTAAATTATAGATATGTATATAAGTGTTGTGGGGCTGAGGGTGGGGTGAATTTCAAATGCTTTAAGGTTACAGATCCAAGAGCATCTAATCATTCAAAACCCCTCATTTTTTTTCCCTCTACAATACAATTTTGTGGTATTCGGTGAATGACAATTCCAGGATTGGCCTAGCCGTACCGCTCATGATTTGATAAGCTTCCATCATGCTCCTTTCTCTACCTTCATCTTTCCAGTCTGATGAGTCCTAATATCTTCAGACTGTCCTCAAGTGAACAGCACCTCGTCCCCCCAGTCATTTTGTTTGTCCCTCTTTGTACTTTCTCCAGCTCTGTTATATGTCCTAAGAAGTGTGGCCAAAATCACGCAAAACAATGTAGATGCAGACATTCTTTTTTGTTTTCTAAACTCTTCCTCACCGTGCCTAACACGGCGATTCGCCTTTTGGTCTGTAAACACACACTGGATCAGTTTTGTGACGGCACAATCAAGAGTGACTCCAAGATTATTTCCAGAGTCAACTGATCAGCGCAGGACCCATAATCGTGTGATTGGAGTTGGATTGTTTTCTTTAGTTGCATCACCTCACATCTGCTCACACTGAAATTTAGCTGCCCCTTCATCCAGCTTTGGATAGTCTTCCAACAGCTTGGGCCCATCTGCACAGCATTTCACCACCCCGAAGAGATTAGTATCACCTGCCAATTTGGAGTTGCCTTTCCTGACTAAGCCCTCCTTTCCCCTTCTCCCACTCACTTCTGCGTCGCCTTGACTTGCTCCCTTTGTTCATCCCTCCCCAGCCCCACAGCACTTACGTACTTTTCTGTAATTTATTTATACTAATATCTGTCTCTCCCCATGTAGATGTAAGCTCACTGTGGCCAGGGAATGTGAAAATTTATTGTTGTATTGCATGCTCCCAAGCATTTAGTAAAGTGACTGACTGACTGACTGACTGACTGATAAGTGCTTACTATGTGTCCAGCACTGTTCTAAGCGCTGGGTAGATACAAGTTAATCAGGTAGGACACAGTGCCTGTCCCACAGAGAAATCATAGTCTCAGTAAGAGGGAGAACAGGTATTGAGGTATTGAATCCTCAGTTTGCTGTTGAAGAAACTGAGGTATGAGGAAGTTAAATCTCTTTCCCAAGGTTACACAGCAGGCTAGTGGCAGAGCAGGGATTAGAATCAACCGATTAGTGGTATTTATTGAGTGCTTAGTGCATGCAGAGCACTGTATAAGCACATGGGAGAGCACAATACATCAGAGCCGGTAGACACCGTCCCTGCCTATAGTGAGTTTACCGTCTAGAGGGGGAGACTGGCATTAGTATAAATAATTTATAATCCATAATTTTTAGGTAAACACATAAATGCTGTGGGGCTGAGGTTGGAGCAAATACCCAATACCCAAAGGTCGCGATCTAAGTGCAAAGATGAAGGGGGAGGGAGAGAGAAAGGAGAGGAAGGGAGAGAAAAAGCCCAGGTCCCCTGGCTTCAAGGCCCATGCTTTATCCAGATTTCACTTGTAAACTTCTTTTTTTCGGATTATTTATGAAAGTTTCAAATAAAACTGGCCCTAATGCCAAGGCTTAAGTAATTACTATACTCTATGCTTCTCCATCCCCCCAAAGAGGTCTTCTATTACTATCCTTTGTTTCCTATCTTTTAGTCAGTTTGCTGTATCCACTGGTTCTCCTCTAACCATCAGAGACTTCAAAAAACACCAGCAGGCTAGAAAGGCATACTTTTAAAAAAATCCATCAGCATTATCAAATCATAAACCTTCTACTGAACTCTTACATCTGCTACAGTAGATAGATTGGGTTGGAAAGACAGTCTCTGCCCACAAAAGCTCATAATGCAGGGGAATCGGAGCTGAATGGAAAAAACAAACAATTAAGCATTAAAAATTGCATATCAAAAATTAAGCAAAATCACCTAACAAGTTGCACTGAGCAATTCAGACCTCTTCTTTATTCTATTCCCAACGTCAAGGAAACAGAATTTCCCCAACAAGTTGTCTAAATGATCCTGATCCTAAACTTGATTATCAATTCTACTGATTTGTCTGGTCTATAGAAGTGAGTCCTCTAATTCCCTGGGTCACTTTCCAAACCTTTTCTTCTCAGAGTGGTACTGATAACCCTAAATGATAAATGACCACAATAAAGCTAGAAGTATAGGAAACTCCTTTATAGATTTATTACTCAAAACAAAATAAATACTTTTCCATTTCATGTTCATTCAGATCTTCAGTGGTGTAAAAACGGGACCAACTTTTCTTCCCCTAAGATATTTGAAAGTGAATTTGCCAACTGAATCTTCCTAAAACCTAGTAGTTTTTTGATTTCATATCCGATCCAAAGAGATCCCACTAGAATCAAGTCCTTTGTGAAGCTAAGAAAAATTAGGGAGCCTCTAGTAGAACTGAATGTAAAATCCACCCACAAAGTTACTCAACAATTTATACTTGGCTCATACTTTCTGCACATTTTGGAAATGGATTTCCAAACAAATCTAAATATTTTCTTACATTGCTGATATGCTCACTTTTTTCATTAAAGTGCACCGTTGTGGAAAAATATCATTATTCCTTGAGAATTCCATCTGTTTCTCATATTTATTCCCCTCTGTAGAAATCATTATCTTAAGTTTGTCATGTGACTAGATGCTGAGGAACTGATTAAGATGTCTCAAACATCATGATTTCAAGCTGAAAACAAACAACAGGAACAGCACAGTACTGGAGAAATAAAACGGTAAAAAGGACAAAGGCTTTGTTTCTAGGAAAGTCTAGAAGGAATGGGGAAGTGCAATTCAAAAAAGACACATTTAAAAACTTAATTTTTGACGTTTGCTGTGAGAAACAGGTCTAAAGCAGACCATCAGGACTCTAATCAATCTTGACCCATATGTGCTCAATCCTGAAATTTTAGGACCAAAATTTGGCTGCCAATCTTGCCAGGGAACTCCAGCATCAAGATTGAAATCACCAAGGCAATTAATTAAAGGCAAAATCGTTACAAAAATTTATGTTCCTCTCTCTCTCTCTCTCCTCCCCCCCACTTCTCCTCTCTCTCTCTCTCTCTTCCCCCCCATCAAAAGGTCATGGGTTCTAATCCTGACTCCGCCACTTGTCTGCTGTGTGACCTTGGGCAAGTCACTTCACTTCTCTGGGCCTCAGTCCCCTCATCTGTAAATCTGTAAAGTGGGGATTGAGACTTTGAGCCCCATGTAGGGCAGGGATTGTGTCCAACCCGATTTGCTTATATCCAGCCCAGCGCTTAGTAGAGTGCCTGGAACATAGTAAGTGCTTACAAATACCATTATTATCTTTAGCATCAATAATTATTATTGATAATCATTATTATTAATAATGATAATATAAATTATTAATGATAATAATGTTGGTATTTGTTAAGCACTTACTATGTGCAGAGGACTGTTCTAAGCGCTGGGGTAGATACAGGGTCATCAGGTTGTCCCAAGTGAGGCTCACAGTTAATCCCCATTTTACAGATGAGGTAACTGAGGCACAGAGAAGTGAAGTGACTTGCCCACAGTCACACAGCTGAGAAGTGGCAGAGCTGGGATTCAAACCCATGACCTCTGACTCCCAAGCCCGGGCTCTTTCCACTGACCCACACCGCTTCAAGCAGTCTCACTACCGACTCAGTTACATCATTTGTGTTTAAATATTTAGCTGTGCATTAACTGGACATAATTCTGACTTTTAGGAAATATATTTCAGAAGGAGTTCCCTTCTGAAAAAGGCGCCTCCAAAATGCATTCATTGCTGGTGCCAATACCTAAAACAGGATAAAGTGGAAAACTCCGAGGGCTCTACAGAGGGATTCTACAGTGTAGAAGCGAAAAGGTTTCTGAGGAGGAGAGAAATTGGTGGTGAAAGCTGTGTTGGTGACAGAGCCTAGAAGAGAGAAATGGCAACGGAGGAATTTGAGGGAGGAGCAGCAAGAAACACTCCAACAAGAAAAGGCTCCCTGCTTCCACCTCCATCTCCCTCTCCCTTCCCCCCTCCTCCACAGCTCTTCTCCCTAGCCCTTTCTGTCCTGATTATTAATTGTACAGAAACTCTTGTCCCATATGTACAGTTACAGAATTAAGCCACATCCTTGTGGCATTATAATAATCATGTTGATATTTGCTAAGTGCTTACTATGTGCCGAGCACTGTTCTAAGCGCTGGGATACATACAGGGTATTCAGGTTATCCCCCATGAGGCTCACAGTCTTAATCCCCATTTTCCAGATGAGGTAACTGAGGCACCAAGGAGTCACGTGACTGGCCCAAAGTCACACAGCTGACAGGTGGCGGAGCCGGGATTAGAACACATGACCTCTGACTCCTAAGCCCGCACTCTTTCCACTGAGCCATGCTGCGTCTCTACATTCTCAAGTGCTTAGGACAGTGTCCTGCAATCAATAGAACAATCATATTTACTGAGCACTTACTGTGTGCAGAGCCCCATACTAAGCACTTGGGAGAGTTGATAGATACGGATCCTGTCTACGTCAAGCTTACAGTCTGCAGAGGAGGCAGGCGTTAATATAGACAAATAAATTGTAGATATGCTCGTAGGTGTTGGGGGGCTGAAGGAGGGGTGAGTGAAGGGTGAAAATTCAAGTGCAAAGGCGACACACAGTAGTCCTTCAATAAATAATAATAATATTGGTATTTGTTAAGTGCTTACTATGTGCTGAGCACTGTTCTAAGCACTGGGGTAGATTCAGGGTAATCAGGTTGTTCTACGTGAGGCTCACAGTCTTCATCCCCATTTTATAGATGAGGTAACTGAGGCACAGAGAAGTGAAGTGACTTGCCCACAGTCACACAGCTGACAAGTGGCAGATCCAGGATTCGAACCCATAACTCCCAAACCCGGGCTCTCTCCACTGAGCCAAGCTGCTTCTCTAATAAATACCACTGATGGATCATGTTAATAAGGTAGAGGATGATTATTATTCATTACTGAAAGACCTGTGGTTTATAACAACCATCCACACTTTTAGGGTACTCAACAATTTCAAAGGAGTGAATGGATCCCATGGTGACTGGGTACAAAAAGAGTAGGGGAGGTTGGGGTTTGGCAGTAATAATTGTAAGTGTTCCCTGCTGGAGGGGTGGGAAGAGGATGAGGAAAAAATAGTTTTGAATGAACGAATGAATATAAGGTCGTTATGGGCAGAGAATGTGTCTGTCTATTGTTAAGACTCCAAAGCTGGAAGTAAAATGATCTTGGAAAGGAGCGGTTCAGAGACCAAAGTTTAAGTTTAAATTTGGGGGTGGTGGGTTTGATGGTATTTGTTAAGCACTTACTATGTGCCAGGCACTGTTTTAAGCGCTGGGGTGGATACAAGGTAATCAGGTTGGACACAATCCATGTCCCACATGGGACTCACAGTCCTGATCCTCATTTCATAGATGAGGCAACTGAGGCCCAGAGAAGTAAAGTGACTCGCCCAAGGTGACACGGCAAACAAGCGGTGGAGTTGGCATTAGAACCCAGGTCCTTCTAATTTCCCAGGCCCGTGCTCTATCCAATAGACGACATGAGAAACTGAAGGAGGCCCTTCTCCCCTCTGTCCTTCCTCTTCCTCCTAAGGTCTTGGGCATCCTAGGCAGGTCATCTGGGGCCCAGTTCCTGGTGCAGAAGATCCCTAGTTTGGCAGTCCAATATGGCCCGAGGACTGTGTCTGATCTGCTTGTATTGCAAAGTGTTTGCCACAGAGTAAGTGCTTAACAAATACTATGATTATTATAAATCCCAGGATTCTATTATTCCCCCCAACACCTGGGCTTAAAAGCACAAGAGAGTAGACAGATCTACAGACTGCCACTCTTAGCCCTTAGTGGTCCTTCCAGAGCCCTTCAGGAAAAGACCCCAAGGTCTGTAGTCTGCCAAGCGTTTAGTACAGTGTCCTGCACAGAGTAAGCCCTCAATAAATAGAATTAATTGATCGGACAGGGGGAGAGCGTGGGGTGGTGGGGTGGGTTCAATGCATTCTACTAAACATTTATAATACCTGTGGTATTCGTTAAGCACTTACTATGCGTCAAGCACGGTGCTAAGTGCTGGGGTAGATAGAAGGCGATCAGGTCAGACCACAGTCCCTGTCCCTGCAGAGGGTCACAGTCTAAGAAGGAGGGAGAACAGGTCTTGAAAACCCCACTTTACAGGTGAGGAATCTGAGGCCCAAAGAAGCGAAATGACTTGCCTGAGATTACACAGCAGGCAAGCAGTGGAGCCAAGATTAGAACTCAGGTCTTTCAACTCCCAGGCCTACGTTCCCTCCAGTGTTCGTCCATTCATTCGGTCGCATTTATCGAGCGCTTACTGTGTGCAGAACACTGTACTAAGCACTTGGGAAAGTACAATTTAACAATAAACAGACACGTTCTCTGCCCATAACGACCTTAGGTTCATTCATTCATCCATTCATTCAATCGTATTTATTGAGCGCTTACTGTGAGCAGAGCACTTTACTAAGCACTTGGGATAGTACAATATAACAATAGACACATTCCCTGCTCACAACGAGCTTACAGTCTGGGAGATCGGGACAGAGACAGACATTAATATAAATAAATAAATGATAGAGAAGTACATAAGTGCTGTGGGGTTGGAATGGTGGAAGAACAAAGGGAGTGAGTCAGGGCGACGCAGAAGGGAGTGTGGGAAGAGGAAAGGGGGTTTAGTCAGGGAAAACCTCTTGGAGGACTTGGGCCTTTCAGTAAGGCTTTGAATGAAGAGACAGAAATTGTCTGTCAGATCTGAGGAGAGAGGGTGTCCCAGGCCAGAGGCAGGACTTGGGCGAGGGGTCAGTGGCCAGATAGAAGAGATCGAGGCACAGTGAGAAGGTTGGCATTAGAGGAGCAAAGTGTGCAGGAGACAGACACGAATATAAATAAATAAATGACAGATATGGACTTGAGTGCTGTGGGGCTGGGAGGGGGGATGAATAAATGGAGCAAGTCAGGGTGATGCAGAAGGGAATCGAGGAAAAGGAAAGGGGGATTTAGTCTTTTAGGGATTTAGGGAGATTCATTCCCCTGCCTGGATTATCTTTCTACAGAAATGCTCTGGAGAGGTCACTCCCCTCCTCAGAAACCTTCAGGGGTTGCCTATCAACCTTCACATGAAGCAAAAACTCCTCACTCTTGGCTTCAAAGCTCTCCATCACCTTGCCCCCTCCTACCTCATCTCCCTTCTCTCCTTCTACAGCTCAGCCCATACACTCCGCTCCTCTGCCGCTGCTCACCTCCTCACTTGGCCTGATTCGCACCTGTCCCGCCGTCGACCCCCGGCCCATGTCCTCCCACTGTCCTGGAATGCCCTCCCTCCTCACCTCCGCCAAACTAACTCTCTTCCCCTCTTCCAAGCCCTACTGAGAGCTCACCTCCTCCAGGAGGCCTTCCCACACTGACCCTCCCTTTCCTTCCGCCCTTCCTCCCTCCCTCTGCTCTACCCCCTTCCTCTCCCTACAGCACTTGTGTATATTTGTATATATTATTTATTACTCTATTTTATTAGTGATGTGTATATATCTATGATTGTATTTATCTTGATGGTATTGATGCCTGACTACTTGTTTTGTTTTGTTGTCTGTCTCCACCTTTCAGACTGTTATCCCACTGTAGAGCAGGGATCGTCTCTATCTGTTGCCGAATTGTACATTCCAAGCGCTTAGTACAGTGCTCTGCACACAGTAAGCGCTCAATAAATACGGTTGAATGAATAGTCAGGGAAGGCCTTTTGGAGGAGATGTGCCTTCAGTAAGGCTTTGAAGGCGGGAAGAGTAATTGTCTATCAGATATAATAATAATAATAATGTTGGCATTTGTTAAGCGCTTACTATGTGCAGAGCACTGTTCTAAGCGCTGGGGTAGATACAGGGGAATGAGGTTGTCCCACGTGAGGCTCACAGTCTTCACCCCCATTTTACAGATGAGGGAACTGAGGCACAGAGAAGTGAAGTGACTTGCCCACAGTCACACAGCTGACAAGGGGCAGAGTCTGAGGAGGGAGGGTGTTCCAGGCCAGAGGCAGGCAGATGGGAAGTATATTGGTAATTGGGCTAAGTGAGGGAGACACTAACTCATGCACTGATTAACTTCTGGTAATGCAGTGCTCTCCTGCCACCTCAAAAGTACATAACAAGAACCTTAAAAAAGAACAAACCCCTCCCCCTCCCCAGTCTCCTGTTACAATATTTGCAGTGGGCAGAGCTGACACCGGCATTCATCTGTCTCTCACCACACGCTAACACTGCTTCATATTATTCCTAAAGTGTGTGGATTTTGTTCCAAACAGCCAACTTTGCATAAAGGGACTCTGTTCCCAGATGATTCATTACCTGTGGTGGTAAGTACCCTATCCAGTCAGTCTGCGGGAGGATAATTGAAGTCCCCTGCTATTATCACTGTCCCTTGTTCTGCAACTTCCTCAAAATGTCCAACATTTCCTCTTCAACTTCCTCATCCTGGACACATCTGTAGTTGTTCGACTACAATCGTTTCGTTGTTTAATTATAGATTTTCTGCCCACGGGTTTTGCGTGCTACTCTTCTAATCTGGTAGTATTTATAGGTCGTTCCTCACGTCGCACACTAGTTTCCCAGTTCCCCCATCCCACACTACCGAAGTTGTCTCCTCTCGCTATTTAAAGGAATTAATGTTCATTCATTGATTCAATCCTATTTATTGAGCTCTTACTGTGTGCAAAGCACTGTACTAAGCTCTTGGGGGAGTACATTATAAAAACAGACAGGCACATTCCTATCCACAACAAGCTCAGAGTCTGGGGGGGCAACAGACATTAACATATATAAATAAATAGACAAATAAATAAATTACAGGTATATACAGATATAAACACAGTGTTATAAGGCAATATGCCTGGCCAGATACTAATGACCTGCAAATGTTCAGGTCAAGCTAGGTATTCCACTGCCATGGACTGGCTTTGAACAAGTCGAATGAGAGCAGCATGGCCTAGAGTATAGAGCACGAGCCTGGGAATCAGGGCCATTTAGGTTTTAATTCATTCTTTCAATCTTATTTATTGAGCATTTACTGGGTGCAGAGCACTGTACTAAGCGCTTGCCAGCTCCTCCACTTGTCAGCTGCGTGACCGTGGGCAACTCACATAACTTCTCTGGGTCTCTGTTACCTCATCTGTAAAATGGGGTATAAATATGTGAGCCTCAGGTGGGTTAGGAAAAGAGTCTAACCTGCTAAGCTTGTATTTTACCCCAGTGCTTAGTACCAATAAAAAAATGCCATATAAAAAGTCCCTGGTAGGTTGTGCCCAGGCCTAAAAATAATGATAATAATTGTGATATTTGTTAAGCACTTACTGTGTGCCAAGCACTGTACTGAACACTGGGGTGGATACAAGCAAATTGGGTTAGACACAGTCCTTGCCTCATATGGGTCTCACAGTTTCAATCCCCACTTTACAGATGAGGTAACTGAGGCAAGGAGAAGTGAAGTGACTTGCCCATGGTCCCAGAGCATGCAGGTGGTGGAGCGGGATTAGAACCCATGACCTTCTGACTCCCAGGATCGTTCTCTATCCACTATACCATGCTGCTTCTCCAAGACACCTGTCTGGCATCACTGTCCCTTACTCTCTCACTGTCCCTTTGCACGCACGCTGGCCAAGTGACTATTCATTATCTAAATTATTCCAGTCCCCAAAATACAGTTTTGATCTCAATTTTTAAGATATTTTTGGTGAAAATATGACTTGGGGCCTGACATCGAGATAATTTGCTAGTTTACTTGTGAATGTGTTTTAATTTCTAGGAAACATATATAGACTTGTGGAAAGGGGGCCTTAATCCCAAAAGAGTTGTGTGTTTTAGAACAACAATTATCAAATGTTTTTACGAGGCCGCCATAATAAAGATAACTGATTTTTCAGGGCGAACCTTACCTTTCAAGAGTAATGCTTCAAAGAAACTGGAAAGCCAGTTTAAATTCCATTATTCCATTTTTTTGGTTTGCAACTGCACGAAAGAAATAATCCCATCTCCACTCCAAGTGTGGTTTATCGCTTTATCTCCCTGTTCAAGGTCCAGGTAACGTCTCCCCTCCCATCTCTAAACAAGCGATTCAGCATTAATCCCACCCAATTTTGAGAAAAATCAATGCCTGGAGTTTTGCATTAGGATGTGGCAAATTGGTAAAGAGCTTATTTTGGGAGCAGTCAAAGAGTAGTATTCCAAAGAAAGTTTTAGCATGATGATTCTTTGAAGAGAGGGAGAGTTCCTGAGGGGAAGGAAGTGTTGAGTGACACTATACCCCCTCCTACCTTACTTTGCTGATTTCCTACTGCAATCCAGTCTGCACACTGGCCTCCTCTAATGCCAACTTCCTCACCATCCCTCCATCTCACCTAGCTTGCTGCCAACTCCTTTCCTCGTCCTCCCCCTTCCTATGTGACAGACGACCACTCTTCCTACCTTTAAAATCCTCCCAAGATCACATCTTCTCCAAGATGCCTTCCCCAACCCCAATTAAGTCCTTCTTCTTTCCCCACTCTCTCACCCTTCTGCATCGCCTAAGCACTTGATACGCTTTAAGCACTTGATAATTGGCCCACCCTCAACCCACAGCACTTATGTATATATCCCTAATTTACTTATTTATATTATTGTCTGCCTCCCCCTCTAGACTGTAAGCTTGGACAGGGAATGTCTCTGATTATAATAATAATAATGTGGCATTTGTTAAGCACTTACTACGTGCCAGGCACTCTACTAAGCGCTGGGGTGGATACGACCAAATGGGTCCCTGTCCCACTTGGGGCTCACAGTCTTAATCCCCATTTTTCAGAGGAGGAAACAGAGGCACAGAGAAGTGAAGTGCCTCACCCAGGGTCACACAGCAGACAAGTGGCAGAGTGGGGATTAGAACCCGTGACCTTCTGAGTCCATGGCCTGTGCTCTATCCACTATGCTGTGCTCCTTCTCACTACTCCATGTTCCTCTGTTGAAGTATACTCTCCTAAGCGTTTAGAAAAGTTTTCTGCACGCAGTAAACACTCAATAAATACCATTGGCTGACTGATTAATTGATTAAAAGAGAATCCTCAGAAGGTCACAGTATTCCTAAGAAAGGTTTACACTACCCAGTGTCTACCCCAGTGTTTAGACAGTGCTCTGCACATAGTAAGCGTTTAACAAATACCAACATTATTATTATTACTAGAGCCTGTAAATAGTTATTATGACCTGATAGAAGCAGTGTGGTCTGGGAGTCAGAGGACCTGAATTCTGCCACTTAACTACTGTGTGACCTTGGACAAGTCACAGTTTCTCTGGGCCTCAGTTCCCTCATTGGTAAAATGGGGACACATCACCTGTTCTCCCACCTACTTAGACATAAGCCTCACGTGGGACCAGGATACCTTGTATCTACCCCAGTGTCTAGTACCGTGAAGCAGTGTGGCTCCGGAGAAATAGCCCGGGCTTGGGAGTCAGAGGCCGTGGGTTCTAATCCGGCTCCGTCACTTGTCAGCTATGTGACTTGGGCAAGTCACTTAACTTCCCTGTGCCTCAGTTACATCATCTGTAAAAATGGGGAGTAAGAAAATGGGGAGTAAGACTGTAAGCCCCACGTGGGACAACCTGATTACCTTCTACCTCCCCCCCACGCTTAGAACAGTGCTTGGCATTTAACAAATACCATCATTATCATTACAGCACTTTGCACCCGAATAACTGCTTAACAAATGCTACAACTATTATCACTATAGTAACCTAGAGATTTCAGGGCTATTGTTTACTTAAAGGGCAGGGGGTTGGGGTTGTAAATGCAAATAATATTTCAGCAACTTCATCGTGTCAACTCATGCTGTCATTTATCAATAGTTCTTCTGCCTGCTCCCTCTCTCTATAAATAATTTATGTCTGCCCGACTCCTCCATTGGACTGTACGGCCCAGTACTGTTTCTTTTGCTTTAGGAATCATCTCCCAAGCACTTAGTTCAATATTCTGCACAAGGTAGGCACCCAACAGATACTATGTTTAATTGAGCTAAAATAAATCCAACCTGGAATAATGGAATAACAATAATAGTGATAATAATAATAATAATGATGTTTGTAAAGCGCTTATTAATAATAATAATGTTGCTATTTGTTAAGCGCTTACTATGTGCAGAGCACTGTTCTAAGCGCTGGGGGAGATACAGGATAAGCAGGTTGTCCCACGTGAGGCTCACAGTCTTCATCCCCATTTGACAGATGAGGGAACTGAGGCCCAGAGAAGTGAAGTGACTTGTTCACACCCACACAGCTGCCAAGTGGCAGAGCCAGGATTCGAACCCATGACCTCTGACTCCCAAGCCCTGGCTCTTTCCACTGAGCCACGCTATTATGTGGCAAGCACTGCTAAGCACTTGGGTAGATACAAGATAATCTGGTCCCACTTGGGGTGCATAATCTAAGGAGGAGAAAAGAGTAGGAGAGAGGAGCTGGGTTCTAATCTCAGCTCTGCCACTTGCCTGCTCTGTGACCTTGGGCAAATCACTTAGCTTTTCTGGGCCTCAGTTCCCTCAAATGTAAAATGGGGATTCAATACCCATTCTCCCTCCTACTTACACTCATGTGGGACAGGAACTGGGTCTAAGCTGATTGTTTCGTGTCTATCCCAGTGCGTAGAACAGTGCTTGACACGTAGTGCGCGCTTAACAAATACCATAAAGAGAGAAAAAAAAATGGGGCAGAATGGTAGTTGAGAGGTTTTGACCTGGGGAAGATGTCACCAAAATGGACCTGTCAGGGAGAGCCGGAGTGGTAAAACCTGCTGCGGCCCTCCCATCCCTTGATCATCCTGGGAATGCTGGCTCCATCTATTGCTCAAAAGCCCGAGGGCCCCGCTCAGAGAGGGATCACTCATCGCTGGCCTCACGCTGAACAACCCGAGTCTCCGGAGAGAATCCCTGATACACGCTCTCCTGTTTTTCTGAGAAAGACTGCGAGGGAAAGCCGGAGCCCAAGACCGAGGATGTCCTAGACTCTCCGGGTCCCTCTCCCAGCGAGTCTCAGCTCTCCTCCTCCTTTTCAGATCGCAAAACCCCTTGGGGCCAGGGACCAGCGGGGCCGATTCGATATCCGTGAGCCTTTCCCTAGCCCGAGCACTGAAATGTCGGAAAAGATAATAATTAAATGTTATCTTCTTGGCCCTTGGACCCGTTCTGATCATCTCACTCTTCCTCATTTCCCCTGAAGGAATAATGAACCGTTCTGCTTCCGAGGTTTTATATTAATCTCACGGGCCTTTCCTGGTACAGTTAGGCACACGGAGAGAAAAGAGAAAGCTCCCGAGGATGGGCTGGAGTGGCAATTTATAGTCCGAAATGTCGCGGCAGGGTACTTACCTGGTTCTAATAATGATGATGGTCATTTTCTTAATCCACATGTGGCAAGCACCGACCTTTTCTCGCAAGCAGCGTGACCTAGTGGCTAGAGCATGGGTCTGGGAGTCAGGGGACCCGGGTTCTAATCCACACTCTACCATTTATCTGCTGTGTGACCTTGAGCAACTCACTTTAGTTTTCTGTGCCTCGATTACCTCATCTACCAAATGAAAATTAATACTGTGAGCCCTACGTGGAACAGGGACTGTATCCAACTCAATTATCTTGTATCTACCCCAGTGCTTAATACAGTACCTGACACATAGTAAGTTTTTAAATACCATTTTAAAAAATCCTCACATCCAGGATGAAAGTGGACACGGAACACGTCCGCTAATTCTGTTGAATTCTCCCAAGTGCTTAGTACAGTGCTCTGAAAATAGTAAGCACTCAATAAATACCACTGATGGACTGAAGCTCCATTCTCCTTAAGATGGAAGAGAATCTTGAATAGAATCCCATTATCAGTAACGTCATCTTTGACTAAGCCCCCGTTTTCCTCAGCTCCCCCTCTCCTCCCCATCTCCCTGGCTGCTATACCACCCCTCCCACCCCAGCACTTGGGTATATATGTACCTATTTATAATTATGTTTACTTACATTAATGATGTGTAGATATCTGTAATTCTATTTATTGATATTGATGCTACTGATGCTTGTTTACTTGTTTTGATGTCTGTCTCCCCCCCTTTTAATGTTGGTATTTGTTAAGCGCTTACTATGTGCAGAGCACTGTTCTAAGCGCTGGGGGGGATACAAGGTGATCAGGCTATCCCTCATGGGGCTCACAGTCTTCATCCCCATTTTACAGATGGGGTAACTGAGGCCCAGAGAAGTGAAGTGACTTGCCCACAGTCACACAGCTGACAAATGGCAGAGCTGGGATTCGAACTCATGACCTCTGACTCCAAAGCCCGTGCTCTTTCCACTGAGCCATGCTGCTTCTCTTTTAGACTGTGAGCCCGCTGTGGGCAGGGATTGTCTCTATTTGTTGCTGAATTGTACTTCCCAAGTGCTTAGTACAGTGCTCTGCACACAGTAAGCGCTCAATAAATATGATTGAATGAATGAAATCTTGGAATATGAAGGAAAGAGCTTCCTCAATTCTTGGCATCTTTAGTACAGTAAGCAGTCTGAGTGGTGGGGTTGGCGGTGGGCTCAAGCTAGGTTGCTGTTTGGCTAAGACTAGGCTCTTAATAATAATAATAATTATGGTACTTGTTAAACGCTTACTATGTGCCAAGCAATGTTCCAAGTGCTGGGATAGATACAATTTAGTCAGGTTGGACAGAGTCCCTGCCCATTTAGGGCTCACGCTCAATCTCCCATTTACAGATGAGGTAACTGAGGCCCAGAGAAGTGAAGTGACTTGTCTTCTCTCTGACCTTGGGCATGTGGCAGAGCCAGGATTAGAACTCATGATCTTCTGACTCCCAGGCCCTTGATCTTTCCACCAAACCGTGCTGCTTCTCTTCCTTAAGTCATCCCTTTGTCACCTGTAAGCTCACTGCGGGTAGGGATCACGCCTACCAACTTGGGAGAAGCAGCACGGCATAGTGGACAGAGCATAGGCCTCGGAGTCAGAAGGTCATGGGTTCTAATCCCGGCTCCGCCACTTGTCTGCTGTGTGGCCCTGGGCAAGTCACTTCGCTTCTCTGTGCTTCAGTTACCTCATCTGTAAAATAGAGATTAAGAGTGCGAGCCCCATGTGGGCCAGGGACTGTGTCGTTCAACCCGATTATGCTTGCTATGTGCTTGCCTGGCACATAGTATGTGCTTAACAAATACCACAATTATTATTGTTGTTATTATACGGTACTCTCCCAGGCGCTTAGTACAGTGCTCTGCACCACTGATTGAGTGATTGAACAGCCCTCCTTTCTCCAGCTGGTCCTCCCTTTGAAAAAATTGGGGCTTTCTTTTCATTAGACTTTGGATTATGGCTCGGCTCCGGGGGGTGGCGGGGTGGGGCGGTAACATTAACCAGAAAGAGCTTCCCTCTGACATGGGGTACAGTAAATATTCTACACTGTCCGTTGTCAAGAGACAGGATTCAGCAGGAAAACCGTGGCCATAAAGGTAGGGAAACGATATGCCAATAGCCATTGCAAACGAATAGCTGCTTAGAGCACCACTGACTTCCGTGAACCTCTCGGAATCTTCCCTGGATGGTTGGCGGAATCACCAGCTCTGCCTTGAGAATCTAGGAGCGAGGCCGATCCTACCCGAGGACTTCAGTTACTGTGGCCGGAGAGGTTTTCCGTGTTCCCGGTTCCCAACCAAACCGTCCCTCCGCTATCTCCCCCAATTTGTAACTGCTTTTCATGTCTGTCTCCCTCTGTGGATGGTAAACTCTTTGAGGGCAGGGATCGCATCTACCAACTCTGTCCTACTCAACAGTTCCCAAACACTTAGCGTGATGCTCTGCACACAATAAGCAGTCAAGAGATACCACTGATTGCTCAAAGGCCTCAGGGAACCAGGTGTTTATTTTACATTATCAAAATAAACCACCACCACCTCAACCTCAAGGGAAAATAAAAATGAAACTGAACATGCTTTAAAAAAATAACAGGCTGTTTCTTTAAAAAACGTGTACATTAGAACATAACGAGAACACTGTACATTAAGTTACAGTAAATATACATTTTTGTACAGTTTGAAACACAATCTTCCTATCCACACGATGAAGTGTGCTTTCTTTACAGCATGTACAAAAAACAGATGACACGTGGGCTTGGTCAGCGTCATTATTAGAAGCAGCACCGGAACCAAAGACCCATGTGTTCTACATCACTTCTCTGTGTTTTAGTCACCAGCTTTCGCATGCATTCACCCGCTCTCAGAGGCCTGAACTGCCTTCAGAAGACACTGCCACTGAGAGAAAGGCTGGCCACTGGCTTGCCATCTTTAGTTGCCTACTGTGGACCTGAATAGTTGGCACAGGAAAGCGAAAATAAAAATAAAGCAACGGTTCGGAAAGGATGCCTCTGTCGGCTTCTTTCCAATGTGTAGATCGTTATTACCCTTTGGCAGTCCGCCCAAATGAGAAACCACGGCTCCAAAGAGCAACTGTAGACGTCGGCTGTCGAACGGCTAATACAGTGGACCATTCGGGGACTGAAATCTTTTGTCCCTTTCTCCCAGGTCATCGCGGGTGGTGGCAATGTTTTGACCAAACAGGAAAACAGCTTTCTACCAGAGATCCAGGCCGTCCTGAAGACGATCCTGAGATAATTTGGGGCAGGTGCCCTACTGACAGAGAATGAAGAGGCCTTAGAAATAGACATTCACTTGCAAGGCACTCTACTGTGAAAAACGGCCAAAGAAGGAGTGACATCAAAATGTTGGGATTTCCATTTTGACTAGAAACCCAAAAGAGGAAACGGAGTGTTCAACGAAAGATTTAAAGCTTCCTTCTTCAGGTTCCCTTTGAAGGTATTCTGTAACTTTCTATCCTTCAGGAGAGAAGAGTGTGAGGAAAGATACTGCTCAGTCAAAAGGGCTGAAGGGAATATTTATATAACGCTCCATGATAACGAATAAAGCTCTCGACCTCCTGACAGATCTCTTCGGCGTAAAGTAACGGTGTGCCGCGCCGCAAGACGAGGCCACATCTCAAGTGCTGACCTACCGAGGACTGACCTAGCAGTTTAAAAATCCATCACCCCAGTCACTGGCTAGGTCTGAAGAAAGAAGGGTGAGTGAGAAGGTGACTATGAGTAGGATGGGTGCCGGGACAGGAATAGAAATAGTATTGACAAAGAGAAGAGTAAGGGGAACAGTGACTCCAGGATGTGGGATCTGCACCACCCACTCTCAGAGGAGAAGGCAGTTTAAATTCAGGCCCCTTGCTCTTCTGATCCCTGATGAAGCCACTGGACTTTTACCCTCCACCTACTCACTTTCCTTTAGCTGCACTTACGACCCAGAGTAACTGCACGATCTCTGCAGCCCTGCTATCAAGGTTGGGGCAGGCCTAAATCTAGTCCACTAACTACTCCCCAATATGGCCAGGAGAGTTAGGGTTGGGGAAAAGTTTGGATTGGGATACGGCCAGACTTACTCTTCAACAATAATAGTATTGGGGTCACTGCCAATTCAAGAAGTGAAAGTTTGGATTTGGGGTTCTGTTGAACTTTGAAGGCGGGGCCTTCCACTCGTTCTCTTTGGCTTTCCTGCCTTGCCCGGCGTTTTCTAATCAATTAATAAGTGGAAGAGAATAACAGCAGTTATTTTCAGCGTCTGTGATTACGGTGAGTGCACAATTTTAACAAATTCATATCAGTGTGGACACTCTGCAGCAACCCTGATCGCTCCACTGGAGACTTACAGGGCTAGCTCAAATCTTAGGAAGGAGGGATAGATAGAGCACTTTGAATGACACATTGGGCAAAAATGTCTGTTTTCCTATCAAGGACATGGGAAAGGGGAGGGTAGACCTGCACTCAGGATACATCAAAGCTCCAAATAAAGTGGGAAGGAGCTAGATAAAATGTCCCTACTCTTAGTTTAAGAGAGTTTATCATTGAATCTGCCAAAAGAAACGTGTATCAAATCCCAACACAAGATTTGAGTTTTGGGTAACAGAATTCAATAAAGCAGAACTGGTACATCTACAAATGCCCACACGAAATACTGAAAAACTTCCCAGGAAAGGAGAATTGATCCTTACTGAAAAGTCTAATGCACCATCTTCACATTTTCAGTAATGTTTGAGGGGGGAGACTAAAATCTACAGGAGCACAGACGTTTAGAATCAACAACGAGGCTCCACACTTTGTCTGTTGGGAATGTAAGAACTCCCCGCATTTTGAGACTCCCCAAGACTACTGCAAACAACGGATATGGGTTATGGCTAGGAGCCTAGTTTGAAATATATAAAAAGTGATTCAGAATGATGTCAGAATATAACCCTTAAGCATCATTTTGCCTTGGACATGTTGCATTTGAATATTAACACTAGACACCACTTTCAATTTCGGATTCTGAACACATACAAGGACCTAACACTGATGAATCCTCATCTGTACTGCTGTGGGAAAAACAAAACAAAACAAAAAAAATAGTAAAAAGTGTTTTTAAAGAAAAAATAGGCTGAGATCTTATATGGCTGAGTTGCCAATGGCTGAAAATAGAGGCTTAAATTAAGAATGTCAATAACACCACCTTAGTTTTTTTTCGGAGCACTTATTCCCAAAGCACTCTCACATAACTTAGCTCCAGTTTACCCTCACAACAGCCCTGTGAGGTAGGTAGAAAGGAGGTATTATTATCCCCACGTTGCAGACGAGGACATTTGAGGTAAAGACAGATTAAGTGACTTGCCCAACAACACACAACAAGCAGGTAGGAGAGCTTGGACTAGAACCCAGGTCTGCTGGCTTCCAGAACGGCACTCTTCTCTGCATCCCACTGCCTCTCCTAAGAATCGCTGATGCGTTCAACATGTTAAAGTGCTCAATGTTTGATACCAGCTACTCGGTTTACTTTGCTGCTTTAAGCGCTAAAGTTTTAGGTATAACTATTATATTCTTAAACCATCAGCAATTTGTTAAGAACTTTGGCACAGGAAAAGGTACGTCAGACTCCGTGACCGTCATCGATAAATCTTCAGTGAAATTCAAAGAATCCTTTAGCGGCTATTCAAAAAGCCCTACAGATAGACATGTAAATATCGGGAAACTATCCTTTTTTTCCTCCTGACTCGCTCTGTTTTTCTCCCTGTCTGTCTCCTCTCTCCCCATTCCTTCAGGATCGTATTCTGCCTACATATGCTACGTATATTTCTACTATCCCTATGAATAACCCAAGTTATTTAAAAATAGAATATTCTACATATGTAGCATAACACTAGAGGTATCAATCTATCAACATCCTACTATTTGACCGGCTTTTCCAGAAGCACAGCTGTAGAAAATAACTGGAATATTACTGTTGTTCTATCTTCCCAAACAAGCGAAGAAGCTGGTTCATCAATGATATTAAAAGTAATCTTCAAAGCATAAGACCCTTTGTATTTCACACTTGGAGTCTAGATGTTTTCCTTCATCTTCTTCTCAGCCTGCAACACAATCCTCTCCCTCACATTAAATTCCTTCATCTTTGCATCATTAAAGTGAATCGCTGCTACTCAGAAACTTAATCAGAGTGGGTTCTTCAGTGTTTTTACACCCAGATTCTGGTTCTCAAAAAGGGGTGGGAAACAATTAATGTGCTACTATTGATGTTCTCAAGGACAAGTTTTATTGGCTCTGAGGCCTCCAAATCGGCTGAGGCTTCCCACAGGGCAAGTGTGAGAAGGAATTTCATGCTAAGGAGTTTCATACTAACTACCTCCTGAAATACTGGCATCTGAAAATATCAAAATGACCTAGAATTGGGAAAGAGAGGAGGAGATGTGAGAGACTGGAACAGAGAGTGCACCACATCCATTGTAAATCAGAGCGACTTTCCTTGCAAAGTCACTTACAGTGAAAAACTCATCATGCCATCTTGAAGAATGGTGCTCTTTTGAGAACACCTGCCTTCTCGTCCAGGATAAAGTCCCCAAACTGCAGACCTTGAAAAGCCTTCTGAATTTTAAATGGAGGAGGCACTTCGGCAGTCCATGATTTTTTCTGTTTCCAGGGACAGGGCTTGTTCGCTGGGTTCTTGCTTAACTCGGCTTATGCAGATAGCTCCCTCTGGATTTTCTTCAATTTTGGAACAAAAGAAAAACATTAAGATTAGAGTTCAAGTGATAGCTGTAAGCTCTTCAGAAGCGAAATATAATAACAGTAGTTTAGCGAGTAGTCGTTTATAAAAACGGCTCCCAACTTTTTAAAATGAGCATTTCCATCCCTTTATAATAGCGATGTAAGCAATTTTTATTTAAGGGTTAGAAAAGATCATTTTTAATTATTTCATTATGATTCTAATAATAAAATCAGGGAAGGGGCAATTTTTTTGGACATAAGCAATAACTGGAGAAAATAATCTCTATGATCCATAAGAATATTTCCTAGCAGATGTTTATCAATCTGGCCATCTATAGCATAAGAGAGAAGCAGCGTGGCTAAGTGAAAAGAGCACGGGCATGGGAGTCAGAGGACATGGGTTCTAATCCCAGCTCCGCCACTCATCTGCTGGGTGACCTTGGGCAGGCCACCTAACTTCTCTGTGCCCCAGTTACCTCATCTGGAAAATGGGGATTAAGACTGTGAGCTTTCTGTGCGACAAACTGATTACCCTGCATTTACCTCAACGTTTAGAACAGTGCTTGACACATAGAAATCGCTTAACAAATACCACCATCATTATTAAGAGAGAACTGGAAGGTTCCTGGGCCACTGACTGTGCGCCCTCTGACAGGGAGCAGAGGTGCCAACTTCCCTTTTTGAATGTCGGGGGCCAAAGAGGAAGCCGGCCTCTAAGAGAGAGAGAAGGAGATAAGAAGGGGAAGCAGGCAGGCTTCCACCAACTAATGGGAGAGAGAAAGCAGAGAACAAATTTGGGGTCTGGCTGAGCTTTCCTGGAAGTTATTGAAGCCTTACTGAAGGCCCATCTCCTCCAAGAGGCCTTCTCAGATTAATCCCCCTTTTCCTCATTCATTCAACAGTATTTATTGAGCACTTACTATGTGCAGAGCACTGTACTAAGCGCTTGGAATGTACAATTTGGCAACAGATACAGACAATTCCTGCCCATTGACGAGCTCACAGTCTAATCGGGGGAGACAGACGGACAAAAACGAGACAACTTAATCACGATAAATAGAATCAAGGGGATGTACACCTCATTAACAAAATAAATAGGGTAATTAAAATCTATAAAAATGAACACAGTGCTGAGGGGAGGGGAAGGGAGAGGGGGAGAAGCAGAGGGAAAGAAGGGGAAAGGGGCTTAGCTGAGAGGAGGTGAAGGGGGAGCAGAGAGGGAGCAGAGGGAGCAGAGGGAAAAGGGGAAGCTCAGTCTGGGAAGGCCTCTTGGAGGAGGTGAGCTCCTCATCTCCCACTCCCTTCTGTGACACCCCGATTTGCTCCCTTTATTCACCCTCCTCCCAGACCCATGGCACTTCTGTCCCTATTTATTTATTTATTTCTATCAATGTCTGTCTCCCCCTCTAAACTCTAAGCTTGTGTGGGCAGGGAATGTGTCTGTTCTCCTATACTCACCCAAGCGCTTAGTACAATGCTCTGCACAAAGTAAGTGCTCCATAAATATGACTAATTCGCAGTACAGCTGGCATGAGGGAGGTTGGAAACTGGGCCCACCAGGTTGTGTAAGGGAAAATAAAGCTTCACCCCCTCAGCTGGCAAGTCCAGGCCTAAACGTCCTCAGTCGTCTCTATGAAGTTGGTACACAGGCTTGGCAGTTGACTCTTAGAGAGTGAATGGTTGGAAGGGTTGGGGCCCGGGGTGGCCCCCAAAGTGGTTTTTTATTCGCCTCCTCGCTGACCTCCCTGCCTCCAGCTTTTCTCCTCTTTGGTCCATATTTCACTGTACCGTCTGGGTCATTTTCCTAAAACAACATTTGGGCACATTTCCCCACTCCTCAAAAGCGTTTGACAGCTGCCCATTATTCTCCGCACCAAGCAGATGCTCCTGTCCATGGGCTTTAAGGCACTCAATTAGCTCTCTCTCTCTTCCCTACTTATCTTCGCTCCCCTCCCACTAAAACCCAGCCTGCACACTTTGCTCCTCTAATATACTAACTGGCCCTTGCTGTGGCCTCTCTTACTGTTGCCCTCTTGCTCACATCCACTATCTTGCCTGTAACTCCCTCCCCATCACATCTGGCAGACCACTACTCTCCCCATCTTCAAAGCCAACTAAAATCCCATCTCCAGAAAATTTTCCCCACCTCATCTCTGCCCTCCAATTCCCCACCCCCACCCAGCAATGTCCCTTTCTGGGTCACACCTGGAGAGTTTCCTGTCCTCTACTGGTCTCAGCTACGGGAGGGAGAGTCAAGCAGAGGTCTACCCATTCCATTCCTAGCTTGGGCAGTGGCTAGCAAGTGGCAGGCAAGTCAAAACTCACCCATGCTGGGCAGCGGCAGCAGGGGAGAGAGTCGAGGGCGGAGACTCGAGTTTACTGAACGGAAGGTGGCAATGGTCAACCGCTTCCGGATTTTTACCAAGAAAACTCCATGGATCCACTACCAGAACGACTGCAGATGGAAAGCGGGGCGTTCTGGGAGAGAGGTGTCCGTGGTGCCGCTATGGTTCAGAAACAACTCGACGGCTTAAGACAAGACAAGACCCGGCAACGGCATCACCTCTTCATCTGAACCCTCACTTCCTAAGCACTCACTCCCCCCACAGCACCTATGTACATAACTGTAAACTTGGTTGCTTTCCCCTACCTGTAATTTATTTTAGGATCTGTCTCCCCAACTAGACCATATGCTTCTGAAGGACAGAGATCATTTCCAAACCCTATTGTACTCCCCAAGTGCTTAGCACACTGCATTGCACACAGCAAGGACTCAATAAATACTACTGATTGATAGACTGCCGCATCTCCGCTACCCAGGAGAGCGGGGCCACAATTTATCCCCCTCTCCCTTAAAGGTCTTCTCCTCTGCCTTGGGCCAGGGTGTCCGTGAGGGTCTTTGGGCCTGTCGGAATACAGCTCTGGGTAACCTCGACATCAAGCTTGAGGCTTTTGCTAGTAAAAAGCAAAAAGCTCTCGGTATCTGACAGTTTAAATGAACTGGTATACAGCAAGTTCTGGTTACAGAAATCCCCCTTAAACGGATTAACCCGCACATCCACATACGCTCAGAAACGTTTTTGGAGACTAATAGCTGCTCTTCTGACCTCAATCCTGTCACTTTGCCTAGGAATATAGCCTGCTTGCTGCTTTACCCATCTCTTGTTTCTGCAAGTTCTTCCACAGTGCACCTTTCCATTACCTTTGTTCTTTCCCCCTCCCAGCCCCACAACCCTTGGGTACATATCTGAAATTTATTTGCTTATATTAATGTCTGCTTCCTCCCCCCACCCCTTGTCCCCAGACTGTAAGCTTGCTGTGGGGAGGGAATTGTCTGTTTACTGTCATATTGTACTCCCCCAAGCGCTTAGCACAGTGATCCGCACAAAATTAGTGGTCAATAAATACAATTGAATGAATGAATGAAAGTCTCTCCCTTTATGTCTACTAAAAACTGCTTTCCTCTCCTTTTTCACATCTCACATTGAATCTACTCTGATCCACACAGTATTAATCATCATCATCATCGTCAATGGTATTTACTGAGTGCTTACTATTTGCAGAGCACTGTACTGAGCACTCGGGAGAGTGCAATAAAACAGAGTTGGTCGATACCCTTCTCTGATGGTTTACTTTAATAATAATAATAATAATAATAATGTTGGTATTTGTTAAGCGCTTACTATGTGCCGAGCACTGTTCTAAGCGCTGGGGTAGACATAGGGGAATCAGGTTGTCCCACGTGGGGCTCACAGTCTTAATCCCCATTTTACAGATGAGGGAACTGAGGCACAGAGAAGTTAAGTGACTTGCCCACAGTCACACAGCCGACAAGTGGCAGAGCCGGGATTCGAACTCATGAGCCCTGACTCCAAAGCCCATGCTCTTTCCACTGAGCCACGCTGCTTCTCTACTTTGAAGGCAGAGGTAGAATGAAAAAGTAAATTAATGTCAGAGAGAGAAATTTGCTCATTCCACTCTACTTTAGAGGAATTTACCGCTAAATTGTGAGCTTGTTCTCCGCCCTCCTGGAATCTTAGTCGATCCGTCACATTTGTGGCATTAGCACACTGAATGGGGACCGACTTCTCTCCTGCCTTTGGAATGGATTAGAGTCCTGTTTGTATCTCATCACCATTCAAAAGAAGACGATAATATCGAACGACTTAGACCTACCGAGCGCGGGATGGCTGTCTACAATACGGATCGGAATGGTCTGCACATCCCCCAACAGAATCTGATGAATGCTTCCCTCGAGGCTTCCTGAGTCCTCAACCCCTCCAACTGTCACCAGCTGGCCCATTGCAACTAGGCTCTGCTCTGCTCCTGGAAGGTTATTGCCAGAGGAGGCCTGAGTCCTGTTGGTCTGATTCAGACAAGCTCCTGCTCCGCCATGGAGGTTATGACCCTGACTGAGGATTAGCGAACGGGTGGTTATGGCACTCCCCACGCCATCCAGAAGACTCGCAGAACCGGGCGGGGGGTGGTTGTTTACTGAGATCAGTGCAGTCGCTCCGTCGGTCGGGGGGAATGTCGGCTGCAACTGTAAACCCTTTGAAACAGAAAAGGATACGTCAGCACCGCTCTGTTCACTGTTTGGCTTATAAGGGATGACACTGACCTTCCGGTCTTCATTTTTCATCAATTAAGGTGTTTGTGAAGTTTCTACTCTGTGTCAGGTGCCGCGCTAAGCGCTGGGGGAGATACAAAATAATCGGGTAGGACCCAGTCCCTGTTCCTCAAGGGGCTCATGGTCTAAGTAGGAGGGAGAACAGGGACTCCCCATTTTACAGAGGACGGAGACAGGAAAAAGTGAAGTGACTCATCCAAGATCACACAGCAGACGAGTGGCAGAGCTGGAGCTAAAACCAAGGTCCTCTGACTCCCAGCTCTTTCTATGAGGCCACACTACTTCCACACTCTTTGACTGTAATGAACTAACATCTGGCCCAGAACCAGAACGATGGGAAGCAACATGGTGTAGTGGATAGTGCACCGGCCTGGGAGTCAGAAGGTCATGGGTTCTAATCCCTGTTCCTCCATTGCCTGCTGTGTGACCTCAGGCTAGTCACTTCACTTCTCTGTGCCTCAATTACCTCATCTGTAAAATGGGAATTGAGACTGTGAGCCCCTTGTGGAACAGAGACTGTGTCCAACCCGATTTGCTTGTTTCCACCCCAGTGCTTAATAAAGTGCCTGGCATATAATAAGCGCTTAGCAAATACCAGTATTATTATATTTGCCAAAGGCATTCAATATATAATTGCTGGATGAAATAAGACTATTATATAGAGGAAAATATGAGTTGAGCTGAGGGGCAGTACAACAAACTCTGACAGCACATACACAGATTTAAGCTTTTGTGACTGGTAGCTCATTTAGAATTTCTCTCTCCAATTACAACAGATAAAAGAGCTAGGATACTTTCCCAATGATGACTCATAACGGGAATGATTCTCTGCAAGAACGATCAACATCTTTTCCATTATGAAACACAGCAAAAGAACAACAACCCTAACTCTGAAAACCAGTGTGGAAGCCATTAAAACTGACTGATCTATTGACACTTACCTGTAACTGTGCAAATATTTTGGGCTGAAGAGAGGAGAGGGAAGAGAGCAACTGGGCTGTCTCTGTAGACAAAGATTCCCCCGTCTGACTTGCTTCCACTTTGGTGACAACTGATTCCCCTGGTGAGCTTCCTAGAGCACATCACACCACCAATCAACAGTTAAGCAATCAATCAATGGTATTTATTGGGTGCTCGTTGTGTGCAGAGCACTGTACTAAGCGCTTGGGAGAGTGCGATATGACAGAGTTCCCTGCCCACAGTGAGCTGAGGACAAATTACACTGGGATCTTACTAGTTGAGTTTGTGAGGGAAAACAGAATCTTTGGGCTAAAAAGGGTTCTCAGATCAGCTAGTCCACTGCAGGAAGGGCTCTAAGCCACTTCAGATGGATCAATCAATCAGCAGTATATCTCACCCACTTGCTGGGTGCACAGCACTGCCCTAAGCACTTGGGAGAGTACCGTATAGTTTGTAGAAATGATTCTGTCCTCAAGGAGCTTTCAGGTGTGAATTTATCTTGTTTTCCAATATTCTCAGAGGACACTCCTGGAGAACTCTTCAAGAATCCTAAAACTTAAGGTAACCAGATCATCTCTGTAGTTCTGAGAGGAGTTGATTGGAAGTCGCCCTTTCAGTTGGCATCGTGGGAGGGCCCGTGATCGTTAAGACAGTGATAGCAGTGACACAGCAGCAAGGCAGTGGAGAGGAGAAACTGTTCTGCCTCTCTTAACTCCCTCTTTCTCCTCCTCCTCCACCTCTGCGTCAAACAGATGCTCCTTACCACTGTTAGCTTTAAAGCTCTCAATCAGCTCTCTCCCTCCTACCTCACCTCTCTAATTTCTCATTACAACCCAGCCCGCGCACACTTCATTCCTCTAATGCCAACCTCCTCATTGCACCTCGCTCTCATCTAACTTGCCACTTACCCCTTGCCCACAGCCTACGTCCAGCCTAAAGCTCCCTCCCCCTTCACACCTGACAGACAATCGCTCTCCCCATCTTCAAATCTCCATCTTGAAAACTCACCTCCTCCAAGAGGCCTCCATCACTGAAGCCCTCATTTCCTCTTCTCCTACCCTTACACTTCTGCGTCACCCTTACGCAGAATAAAGAATTAAAAAATTACATAGAATAAAAAATAAAGGTATTGCATCCTTTATTCACCCCACCATCAGTCCATGGCACTTGTGTACATATCTATCATTTATTTACATTAATGTCTGCCTCTTCCTACAGACTGTAAGCTCCTTGTGGGCAGGGAACACGTCTACCGACTCGGTTGTATTGTACTCTCCCAAGCGCTTAGTAAGGCGCTCTGCACACAGTAAGTGCACAATAAATATGATTGGTTGATCTTCCGCAGAGAGGGAGCAATCAGCACCACAGCTGAACTGCCCCATCTTGAGCTGGATCCCAGGAATTCCCAACTGAATGGAAAACCTTCACAATCCAGCCTGCAGTAGTACTGGAATCTGCAGGTGTGGTGTTCCAGTGCACATGATAGCGATGAAGGGGGAGCTGGGTGAAAGATGATTCTGAATGTGAACCCTTGGACACCCTGCCCCTGACAGACTCCGGCTTTGTATCTTGCACAAATCTTTCCATTTCAATTTCAAACATCATGTTGTCAATTCTTGCATGCAGCAAAAATATTTCACTGCCCAAACGCTTTCCTTAAGTGACCTATGTAGATTAAGGAATGAGAGTTGGTGGCGAAAGAGGAAATACCTCCCATAGCTTGCAAAGCCTCTACATTTCTGGATCAAAGGGCATTGATATGAATGCCAATTAACTTTGCTACTGATATGTTTGAGTGGCTAGTTACAAGCAAAGCATCCAAAGCCTCAAACACCAATTAGCTTTGTGGCTATATTTCTGACATAGTTGAGAATATCTTTTCATTGTATTCAACACGACCTTACCCTCTCTGGGTGGTGATGCCAATGTAACGGTGACGGTCTCTGTGAGAACATTTCCACTATCGGTGGTCCACTGAAGCTGAAAGGAAAAGTAGACCCATTCAGGAAGACTGAATCATGGCAACCGAATAATATTTACAAATCATCAATACTCAAACATCACCCTGTGTACTGTACTTGCCTACTGCTTTCTTGCCTAAGTGCAACTAAGTCAGTCACGGTACACATAACCATTGTCTGTTTCTTTAGATACAATCACATTCAAATAATTAATATTAGCCAACAGGCTACAGTTGGACATGCGTGTCTCCTTGGGCTACCTTTCAACTCCACTTTTCCCAGCAGAAAAGTGATGGGAATATGATTCAAATTTGTGACAAGAATGCTGTAAGGATGAACTCATAGCTTTTGGCTTCCCTGAAAGTTAAACATCATAAGTGGCACTGTTTTTACCGCTAGATTTAGAAGTTCACCTATACTAAATGGGGGGAACCTAAACAGCATAAAATTCTATGTGCTGACAGAACAGGATTTTTTTTACGTTGTCAATGGCTTCTCTTCCTTAAGTGACCCATGGAGATTAAGGAACGAGAGTTGGCATAGAAAGAGGGTATGCCTCTCATCGCTTTCTGGGTCAAAGCATCTTGACAAGAATCCCTCGCCAATTAACTTTGCTACTGATATGTTCAAATGGCTTGTTACAAGAAAGAGCCAAAATCACCATAGACGATAAACAAGTCTCCTTATTTGCTCATGAGAACAACTGGATGAGATTAAAGAATCACACTGTTTTTTATCGCCGTGTGCGGGTTCAGAATTTGTTGAGACACATTTGATCCAAAGAGGAGTAGCAACGTACTAAGCAGACACTAGAGGTTTGAAAGACTAAATACTCCTCCCAAAGTGAACTGAGAAGTGGCTCGATGTTTTGTAACTGACTTCCCAGAATTAATCAAATTATAAATATCAGTTATTCACAACCCACCCTCAAAGGCATCCAATTGTTAAAATAGCTTCCCAAAAGGAGAGACTAGAAGGAAACAAATCTGCAATTGAAAATGCAACTTTAATCATACCGTTGCTGGAATTGTTTCGGAGTTGAACACCATCTCTCCATTTCTCAATGACTTCTGCACCTCATGGATATGATTTTTTATATCATTCACAGTTGGAAAGAAGGACAAATTATGCCTTTCAGGTACCTCATCTGGTTTGAACAGTTCTCGTTCTACAAACTTCCTAGAGGGTATTTGAAAGGTTATTCGAATTAGTGTGCTTCGAGATCCTAAAAAAGTCCTTTTAAAAGCAAAGCATGGTTTATGACCTTTCAACTCTTTGCTTTCTTACTTCGGTTAGCTCTCTCTAGTCAACATATCTCAGAGCCCACTCTCTTGGAATGGCTCAGAGAGTGAATTCACCTCTACAGACACATACAAACACATTAACCCACATGCACCCTCTCATATCCATACCTCACATACCAGGGACAAATGCTGGTTCAAAAGCTTGATAATGCAGAAATTTTTTAAAAAACCCTAAAACATTTTTTAAAAACCCGATTTCAACCCAATGACCAGGAGAATTCCAAGCATATAATAACAATAATTATTATTATGGTATTTGTTAAGCACTGGGGTAGATACCAGGTAATCGGGTTGCCCCATGTGAGGCTCACAGTCTTAACCCCCATTTTACAGATGAGGTAACTGAGGCACAGAGAAGTTAAGTGACTTGCCCCAAGTCAAACAGCTGATAAGTGGCGGAGCCGGGATTAGAACCCACGACCTATGACTCCGGAGCCCATGCTCCCTCTACTAAGCCACGAAGTCTGCCATCACCAACGGCCGAGGAGTCTCAAACCAGTCAAGGAGAGTTTGATTAGGCAGAAGAGCCGGGAAAGCACGTTCCAATCAGCAGCGCTGCAGTAACTAAGAGGGACGAACCTGGGGATGGAACCAAAGGCCCCTGAGCTGGAACGGGCTCAGGCGTGTCCAGCTGGGACTGTTTAGTTCTAACACGTGCCTGCTTCGGTCCAGAAACTCCCGCATGGCAGCCACGCAGTAGGGCCCCGGTTAGCAAATATGAATGCTTTCTGAATGGCTGTGCTACTTGAGTTATTCACAATTGAAGAGGCAAGTGAAGGTTTGGGATTCTGGAATTTTTTGGGTTTGGTGACATATCACCAGCCAACCCAAGGCACCCACCACTGCTGCACACAGACTCAGACCTTCGACGTACTCACACACATGTAGTTACCTCAAACACATGGGCGTGTACACACACACACACACACACACACACACAGTCTTTGGACTCATGACAGAGGCCCAGATGCCTGGAAAGAGAAGACAACCCCCCGAAAGTGGTGACAGGGGGTGTGGTGGCATTAGGGAGGTTCCGTTAACACAGCTTCCTTTCAAAGCTGAAAGGGGACTGGGGGTGGGTGGGAGGACTGGAGGCTGTCCTCTCTCCCCCAGGCAGCCCTCTGAGGCAACACAGCAGCTAAGGCTCTGGCTGCGGAAAAACACCCTCCCAATCTAAGCCACTCTACGCGGGACAAACCTAATGCAAATTCACATAGATGCAGTTAAAAAGAACAGAATATGCTGGACCTTAGCTGTTTCCTCACAGCATAGACTTGCTCTATTCCCTGAGACACCAATTCTCGGATCTTATCTGCCACTTGTGGGTGTAGGCGGGAAGGTAAAACGCCGTTTTCGTCTCGATCAGCCTCTTCCTCTTCTTCAGCGGCAGACACGGGGAATGGGGAGGGTGAAGATGGAAGGCAGGACGTCTCTAATTCATGATACTGGTGAGCTTGCTGGGTGGGTAACTGCACGTACCACCTGATGGAAGAAAATTTTCAGGTCAGACTCACAAAGTCCATAAATGATCCTTACTATTGATTCATCGATAAGAATGGAAATAAATCTAGTAAGAAAAGAAGTCTGTAAGATGGCAGAGGCATTAATTATGGGAAGCAGCATGGCTCAGTGGAACGAGCCCAGGCTTGGGAGTCAGAGGTCGTGGGTTCTAATCCTGGCTCTGCCACTTATCGGCTGTGTGACTTTGGGCAAGTCACAACTTCTCTGTGCCTCAGTTACCTCATCTGGAAACTGGGGATTAAAACTGTGAGCCTCATGTGGGACAACCTGATTACCCTGTATCTACCCCAGCACTCAGAACAGTGCTTGGCACATAATAAGCACTTAACAAATACCAAAAATAATAATAATAATACGCTTCTTAAGCACTTACTATTTGCCAGGCAGTTACTAAGCGCTGGGGTGAATACAAGAAAATTGGGCTGGACACAGTCCCTGTCCCTCATGGGGCTCACATTCTCAATCCCCACTTTACAGATGAGGTCACTGAGGCCCAGAGAAGTCAAGTGACCTGCCCAAGGTCACAAAGCAGACAAGTGGAGGAGCCAGGATTAGAACTCATGCCCTTCTGACTCCCAGGCTTGGATCGTACCCACCATGCCATGCTGCTTCTCAGTTCTGTAAAAAACTTTGGGACCAAATATTTATATGTGTTGTACTTAGAAACTCCTATCCTCCCAAGTTAAAGGAAAAGAGAAGCAGCTTGACCTAGTGGAAAAAGCCTATAGCTGGAAGTCAGAGGACCTGGATTCTAATCCCTGCTCTGCCACGTATCTGCTGTGTGACCTTGGGCAAGTCACTTAACTTCTCTGTGCCTCCATCACCTCATCTACAAATGATAATGTTGGTATTTATTAAGCGCTTACTATGTGCAGAGCACTGTTCTAAGCGCTGGGGTAGATACAGAGTAATCAGGTTGTCCCACGTGAGACTCACAGTTAATCCCCATTTTACAGTTGAGGTAACTGAGGCACAGAGAAATTAAGTGACTTGCCCACAGTCGCACAGCTGACAAGTGGCAGAGCTGGGAGTCAAACCCATGACCTCTGACTCCGAAGCCCAGGCTCTTTCCACTGAGCCATGCTGCTTTGCTATCTACAAGTGACTGTGATCCCCATGTGGGACATGGACTGTGTCCGATCTATTCTGCATTTGCCCTAGAGCTCAGTACAATGCTTAGCACTTAAATTCCTGAAAAAAAATCAGTCACCGCTAATGTTCAAAGTCAGCATAAAATTGAGGAAATACTGAAAATTCATATACTTTTATAAAAGCACTCTTGTAAAGATCTAATCACAGATAATTCATCTCACAATAGAAAAATAATAATTATTGTGGTATTTGTTATACACTTACCATGTGCTAGGCACTCTACTCAGCACTGGGGTAAATACAAAGAAATCAGGTTGTACACCATTCCTGTCCCATGTGGGGCTCACGGTCTCAATCTCCATTTTACAGATGAGGTAACTGAGGCCCAAAGAAGTGAAGTGACTTGCACGAGGTCACACAGCAGATAAGTGGTGGAGTCAAGATTAGAACCCATGACCTTCTGACTCCCAGACCCGTGCTCTATCCACTACACCAAGAAGATTGGCATCTTTTGAACTGGGCGTAAATGTCCCCATTTCCTCTATCTCATCTCCTTGCGGATAGAGACTACCTATACCTACTCTTTTTTATTGTGCTCTCCCAAGTGCCTAGAACAGTGTTCTGCTCTTACTAAGCACTCCATAAATACCACTGGTTGAACTCACCCACAAATAGGCTTTTTCACTGCACCTCCCACCCTTCCATCCCAAGAAATGGTATGATCTGTAGACTGTTACCTCCTGCCCTTCCATCCCAAGAAATGGTATGATTTGTAGACTGTTAATGCTGTATTACACAGAATGTTTTCCCCTTCCAGAGGCTCAAAGCATTATCTCCACAGCACTCCCAGCTCCTGTTGGCCCAATGCGTGAGAGAATCAAATGGAAAGGAAATTCAGGTCTTTTGTATGGCAGTGTAGAAAGCAGACCCATGGCAATCAAATCAGCCTGAAGGGATAGCATTTTAATGGTTACCTTCATGCTAGTACATTTGCAATAAGCGTGTTTTGTCCAAAATGAGAAACCACACGTGGAATCATACAGAGTGGATGACAAACTGGAGTATGCTGCTATCCCTTTCCCTATTTTTTACTAAACTAGGTCATTTCCGAGTCACTGTAAAATAGATATCCTGTAGAAAGACAGTCAGCTAACATTCAGAATCTGTGTGAATGAGATTTATTGAGTGACTGTGTTTGGAGTGCCATACTAAGTGAGTTGGAGAGTATTAGAATTAGTAGACAATAATCCCTGCCCTCAAGGAGCTTACAACCTAGTAACCCAAATTGATTTTTAGGCAATGAGAACTTTCTTGTTTGCACTAATGCTCCCTCTTGTCTAAAACTACAAGCACCTCTGGCAGAATGTCATGTTTCACTGGAATTTCTTTGCTGTTTACATTATCAACCAACGGCAGCAGGAATAATTAAACATTAGAAATAACGTTCTAATTCTTGTGTGATATGAGACCCTAGCACAATAGTACTCCGAAGAAGCAACACCTTTGATTATTAATTTCCTATTTTCATCCTTTCTTTTGGTGCAGAAAATTTTTTATAATTTATATGTAAAAGAACCACTCAGCAGAGTCCCCCATTTCTAGCCTTCTTTTTGGCTGATCCAGTGCTCAGACACTCCCCTGGCTTGGGATTGGCTGGATGTCAGATGTGCCCAAATTGTGCATCCTCTGTTTTTCTCCCCCTTTTCCCCTTTGCCTTCCCAAGCGAGAGGATACCCAAGGATTTTGAGACAGGAACCTCCCAGTCCTATAATTCCCTCTGTTGGACCACCTTTCAGGGAAGCCTGTGGCAGCCACAGCCAAAAGAGAAAGAAAGAAAGGTAAACCTCAAAGGATGTTGCGGAAAAGCAGGGGGAATTGGGAGGAAATTGAAAATGGGAAAAGCATTGGGAGGGGAGAGGGGTTGAGGTGACGACGGCGCAGGGAAAGGGAATGGGTTTGGGGATTAAAAGGGTCCTTCGCTCAGGGAATAGAGCGGGAGTAGTGCAACGAGGTAAGACGTCAGACTGAGGATGGATGGTACGGAGAGAGTGAGGCTGAGACCAGAGCCAGGGTGGTAGAAATGGAGTTAGGTCGGGGTCAGGAGAAAATGAGGGATTGAAGCTGGGGGGTGGGGCAGGTGAGGAGAAGGAGCAGAGCCAGGAGGGAAAGAAGGAGGAGGAAGAGTGAGGGACAAAGAGAGCATCGAGCCAGGAGAGGAGTCAAGGCCGGGGTTGGAGGTGGGGAGCGGGGTAAGGACAGTCCTGGCAAGCAGGAGCCATGCAGTGAGGTGGAGGCTCAAAACCCTTGAGCTACATCTGCTAATGCTCTCATTCTGCCTCCAGAGTCCAAATCAATCAATCAATCAGTGGGATTTATTGAGTGTGTACTGGGTCCAAATCCTGTTGAGAGAGAAAGGCAAGAATTGGGTAGAGTCCAAGGTGGGAGGATAAAGGCGATATCTGGGGTTGCCGAGCTGGAAAACACACATGCAAGCGCCCATCTACACCTTCCCCCTCAAACAAAGAATTAGACTCCCCTACTCTCACCATCATCATCATTGGTCTTACAATAATAATCATTATAATAGTATTTGTTAAGCTCTTACTATGGGCCAAGCACTGTTCTAAGCATTAGAGTAGATACAAGGTTATCAGGTTGGACACGGTCCCTGTTCCACATGGGGCTCACAGACTTAATCCCCATTTTACAGTTGAGGTAACTGAGGCACAGAGAAGTGAAATGCCGTGCCCAAGTTCACACAGCAGACAAGTGGCAGATCTGGGATTGGAACCCATGACCTCCTGTCTCCCAGGCCCATGCTCTATCCACTAGGACCCGCTGCTTCTACTTGTGTAGAGCATTGTCCTAAGCACTTAGGAGAGTACAATACAACAGAGTTGGTACATGTGTTCCCTGCCCACAGTGAGCTTACAGTCTGGAGGGGAGACAGACATTAATATAAATAATTTCTATCCTTCTATATACACTCCACCACAAATATATGATTATACTTTCCCCTACATGCTATAAACATACACAGACACAGACCTGCCCACACACTCATTTATATTGTGAGCTCCAGAGGGTTAGTGAGTGTATAGTCTCTCTCACTGATTACCACAGTTCCCTGGTAACAATAAGCACCTAATAAATATAATTGTTGCTACAAATAATAATAATAATGCTGGTATTTGTTAAGTGCTTACTATGTGCCAAGCACAGTTCTAAGTGCTGGGGTAGATACAAGGTAAGCAGGTTGTCCCACGTGGGGCTCACAGTCTAATCCCCACTTTACAAATGAGGTGACTGAGGCACAGAGAAGTGAAGTGACTTGCCCAAAGTCACACAGCTGACAAGTGGCGGAGCCGGGATTAGAATCCGTGACCTCTGACTCCCAAGCCCGGGCTTTTTCCAATAAGCCAAGCTACTACACACTCATATATACCTATTCGCAGAACACTAGAAGAGAGAAGAATAGGAGGGCAGAAAGCATGTGACACCCGTTGCCTATCTAATCCAAGGCCAAGAATTTCTTGTAGCCACAAATTATCTACGGTTACGAAAACCCAGAATACATTTTTCTTTTTTACTGTCTTTGTTTAAGTGTTTAGTATGTGTCAAATACTGTTCTAAGCACTAGGGAAGATACAAGATAATCAGGTCAGACACAGCCCTGGTCCCACATGGGGCTCGGAGTCTAAGTAGGAGGGAGAACAAGGAAATTTGCTTCAGTGCACTCAAGGAAACGGAGGCTCAGAGAAGTAAAGTGACTTGCCCAAGGTCACACTGCAGGCAAGTGGCAGAGCCGGGATTAAAACCCAGATCTTCTGGTTCCCAGGACGATGCTCTTTCCACCAGGCCATATTGCTTCCCCACTTGATTGTCTTGAAAAAAATTAGAGTGAAATTTGAAAGTTCTTTTATGACTTCTAGCTCTAACACAGCACTGGAAAACCACGTTCTCAATAAATAGCAAATCAGCAGAGGCTTCAAAACCTCAGGCACAAAAATATTATCTTTAGTTAAAGTATATATTTTTTGGAAAACTACTAGAAAAAACAGAGTACTTGGTGCTCCATCGATGTTCTTGAAGAGAGCATGAAGGTAAATGGAGTTGGTAAAAAGTATGTGAAAATTATACCTGAGAACCCCTCCAGCAGCTATCAAGTTCTTCTTCAGCATATTGAAGGCTTTTTCCTGCTCCATTCTTATGATTTTCTTATCAATTTTGGGGTCAGTGGGAACTCTATATTCTGGAAACTTCTGGACCTTCTTAATGTAGATCCTTTAAGAAGAAAGGATAATGAAGGTTCATTACTTGTTCGTTCATTTTCTCTCTCTCTCGTGAGTGATGAAATTATACCTTGGAGAGTTTATGGCAGAAAGTGCCATCACAACAGTGGTGTCGTCCTCAAATTCAAGAGACAACTCTATAATAGCCTACATGACTTTCACAATCTTTACTCTCGCTAACTCGTTTCATAAATGCCCGGATCACGGCCCAGCCGGAACCGAACCCCATGAGAGGGAGATCCATTCTGGGCCAGACACACCTGCTGAGCGTAGAGGGATGAGTTCAAAACAGCAAGATCCCAACTGTGCTGCTACACAGAAATGGGGAGCCTCGTGCCCATCGTATGCCCATACATGGCACTCCTACCGCCCCCCGCTCGTCAGGACCCGAGGTTCTCCATAGGTCAAGATGCCTGAAAGGAGGCAAGGAGAGGGCATGTAGGCCAACTGGGCAATCCCAATTGGGCCCAGGTCCATCCCGTGTTCTAATTTAGAAGACCTGAGGAAGAGAAGATTATCTCTTTGCCCTCACAGCTGTTTTCTCAAGCTTGACTTGAAGCAAATCCATGGAGAAATACACGGAAAGTTGCATTTTCATACCCTTTAAATTTAGAGAGCAGTAAAAATACTCCTTTTAGAGAAGGTTTCAAAACACAGTTGGTTCTGCCATAATGTGTGCTTTCATGGTGCGATTCGGATACAACATTCCTGAAGAATTAGGGCACATTCTTTTCTCAATGAGCGGTTTCATACTGCGTGGCCCGATTTTCAGCTGGCATGTCCTCTAGCCAATACAGATACAACACTGGACACTTTTACATCGATACAGGCCTCGAGGCCTCCCTCCATCTTAAGTCCTGCCATCAAGTTCCATGGCTCTGAAGTGGTGCCCAGGGCGGGCCTGGAATTCAGAGGGACATGGGAGAGGAAGCAGAAGACCTTTGAAAAGCAGCGTGACCTAATGCAACGGGCTCGGGCATGGGAGTCAGGAGACTTGGGTTCTCTGATCCCAGCTCCACCACTGGGCAAGTCACTTACCTTCTCTGTGCCTCAGTTTTCTCATCTGTAAAATAGGGATTAAATCCTACTCCCCACCCCTTAAACTGTGAACCCCATGTGGGTCAGAGATCGCATCTGACCTGAGTACCTTGTATCTACCCCCGGACTTGGCACAACTTTCTCCCCTGTCCTGCCATCAACCCCTGGCCCACATCCTACTGTTGTCCTGGAATGCCCTCCCTCTGCACATCCGCCAAACTAGCTTCAAGCCCCTTCTCTTCCCCCCTTCAAGCCCCTCCTGAGAGCTCACCTCCTCCAGGAGGCCTTCCCAGACTGAGCTCCCTTTTTCCTCTCCTCCTTCTCCCCTCCCCATCACCCCTAATTCCTGCCTCTGCTCTACCCCCTCCCCGCCCCACAGCACTTGTGTATATTTGTACATATTTATTATTATCTCTATTTTATTAATGATGTGTATATATCTCTAATTCTATTTATCTATTTTGATGCTATTGATGCCTGTCTACTTGTTTTGTTGTCTGTCTCCCCCTCTAGACTGTGAGCCTGTTGTTAGGTAGGGATTATCTCTATCTGTTACCGAACTGTACTTTGCAAGTGCTTAATATAGTGCTCTGCACATGGTAATTGATCAATAAATATTATTGAATGAATGAATGAATGAATACTACAATTATCATTATTAATAATAATAATAATATTTAAGGAATGTAACGCCTCTGGAGCAAGCGGGAGAAGAAGGGGAGGAGGGCAGTTTATAATATATGAAGATATGTAAATCAGTGCTGTGATGTTGGGGTTAATAATAATAATGGCATTTGTTAAGCACTTACTATGTGCAAAGCACTGTTCTAAATCCTGGCGGGGGGGGGAATACAAGGTGATCAGGTTGTCCCAGGTGGGGCTCGCAGTCTTAATCCTCATTTTAAAGATGAAGTAACTGAGGCACAGAGAGGTTAAGTGACTTGCCCAAAGTCACACAGCTGACAAGTGACGGAGTTGGGATTAGAACCCATAATAATGTGGTATTTGTTAAGCGCTTACTATGTGCAGAGCACGGTTCTAAGCATAGGGGTATACAGGGTAATCAGGTTGTCCCACGAGGGGCTCACAGTCTTAATCCCCATTTTACAGATGAGGTAACAGGCACAGAGAAGTTAAGTGACTTGCCCAAAGTTACATAGCTGACAAGTGACGGAGCCGGGATTAGAACCCATGACCCCTGACTCCTAAGCCTGGGC